>NC_136068.1:1049726142-1050334475 GCF_964261635.1 Lissotriton helveticus | reverse complement strand
CCAGTTAGACTCACACCTCCCAGTGACTGATGCCAGCGCCGGCTTTAGACTGGTGTGACCGGTGCCACTGCACCAGGCACCTAGCTGAGGGAGCGTTATTCGCACTGTAAAATAAGCTGGTACCAGTCTCATTGCCCTAAAGCCTTTGCAGTGAGTACTGTTGGCAATTTTTCATTTCCACAGCATCAGGTATTCTAATAAAAGCTGGACAAGAGCGCCCACGCGTTTGGGGTTTGGAGGTCTGTCCTTTGGCCTGTCAGTGAAGACTGAGGGGCCTCTGCTGGCTGCATCTCTGGGCTGTCTGGGAGCATTGAAAAGCTCCTCCTGTGCTCGATAGTCTGTCAGTATAATTAGCAGTGGCACTAGCATTTACACTGAGCTACGCGCTGCTAGCAGACCGACGTCTTTAAGGTCAGGCACATTATATTTACGGAAGCCCCTATGGCGGTTAAAGTGCATACATAGAAGTACTGTGAACTGGAAGTGAGTCAGTGAATGTGGGGTCATGGTCAAAGACCTACCTGAAAAAACCCATTTAATAACTATTTCTGTCTTTCATCTTCAGGTTGAATAACACATACAGCTTAAAATCTATATAAATAAAAATGTAAATGTTCGTTTGTTCAAAATCGCAAATCTCCGAAAGTTCTTCACTGATTGCTTAAAATTTTGACACAACATTGGATTCGAATACGCGCATGTTTTTATATACACAACGTTGGATTCCAATACGCGCGTGTCGAATACGGACGTTTTTAATCGAAAGCCCGAACAGACACATAAAAATGTCAATGTGCGTTTGTTCAAAATCTTAAATCTCCGAAAGTTCTTCACCGATTGCTTTGAAATTTTGAAATAACGTTGGAAGCGCCTGTTTATATGTATGTGAGAAGTTGGCCTGGTATATGATGTTCTCTATTCTAGTGAGCACCTTGCTCACTAGAATAGAGAAGTTCAAAAGTTTGCAGTTCAAACAACCCTTATGGTGATGGTTGTAAAGTCAACCTTATAGACCAGCTATCCTAGTGGTAGCATGGACAAAGCAGTCTTAGGCTAACACTTCAGAGAGCATGTGAAGCCAATTGTTTTACCAATAATAACCCCTTGAATATCAAATGAAAGGACACCACACCAGGTATATATAAAATATATATGTATTTATTTCTAACACAACCCCTCTGCACTCTTTATGAGGTCAGAGTTCGAGATACAGCACAAGTAACTTAAATAGCATACGTTAAGTTGCACAATTACAATTCTGCCCTAGGGACCTCGTAAACCATATACTAAAGATGTGGTATAAGAACCACTGCAGGAATGGTGAATAGGCCTAGGGCCTAGGAAATTGGTGGGGCTACACTAAATAACCACAGGTTAGAAAGCAGGAGTCCCACCGGATGTGTGTGCAGTGTCTAAACACACACGCGGATTCTCATAGACTTAGAATGGGAACGTACAGTTTAGAAACGAGTTGATTTCGGACAGTCCAGGTGGACTTCGAGGAAACCCAGTTAAATTAGGACACTTGTATAGTTATTACCCATGGGAGCACGGGAGTACTCGAGTTACCTCACCCAGGGAAGCCGGGTGCATAGGTGCGAAGTTGTGTCGGGCTTCGTCGTCGATTCCTATGGAGAGCTGCGCAAAGATGCTGCAGGCGACCAGGAGGAAGATGTCCGGATGGATCCAAGGGTGGATCGGAGAAGTGAAGAGCCTGAAAGCAGAGGGGACAGAGTCTGGGTCACTAGCCAGTGACCAGGATGGAACCAGATGATGTCGAGCTGCGATCAGTGAAGAAGTGAAGGTTGTCTCTGCAGCCACATGGACCAGGAGGCGTCGACGACGACCAGGCGCTGGATACAGACTGTCCCACAAAGGCTCTCGCAGTTGGCGGTGTCGGCTTCCGGATGAGAGTCAACTAATCTTGGCAAAGGCAACCCATGCAGGATACAAAGATCGGCTTCTGGTACAGACCAGCAAGGTCTGTGGAGCTTCCCTTTTGCAGGAAAGCAGGAGCAAGCCCAGAGCAACCAGGCAAGCAGCGTTGTTTCAAAATGAAGTCTTCAAGATGGCCACTAGTCAACAGGCCAGCAACCGACGCGTCGAGAGGAAATGCAAGAGCGGGCCCCACACGGCACTCGTGGAGTGTGGAGGGCTGAGCTTCGGTGCACTTACGACGCGGTGTTGGGGCTTCTCAAGTCCCAATGCACAACTTCGAGGACACCTCAGAAGCTGCACAATTTAGCAAAGAGCAAAATCGCCAGGTGTCCGGTCCCATGTCTCTCGTGTCTGCCACGGGTCTCAGCTTTGCTGGAGGTGTGGGTCGGGGTCAGAGAAATCTGGAAGTCCAGTCCTGTGAAGCAGGGTCGTCGGGATCCTTCGGGAGCGACGGCAAAGCAAACCGGCAATTCGCTAGGTGGTGCCTGTTTGCACAGGGTGGTCACTCCTTGACCACAAGGGATATTCTTCAGTCTTCTAGTTGCAGTAGAAAGTCGAAGGTCCAGAGTTCCGTGTCAGAGTTTCAGTTCAGGATAATCTAAAGTCTCTAGACTCAGCTCCTAGCTTTATACGAATTAAAGTTGCTTGATTACCTGCTAGGACCCTCCTATGGGTGGGACCAGGGAAGGGGGTGATTACACCCCTTTCCCTTTGTCCAGTTTCGCGCCAGAGCTGGGGCTGGAGTGCCCCTGCAACTGGTTTTAACCGGACTATGCATGGAGCACCTTGTGTGCCCCAGGCAGTGTCTCATTCTTTTCAACCCACCCTGCCCCAATACACTATAGCCTGTCTGGGGAGGTGCTAGCACCTCCCAAGGCAGGAAACCTATTGTCCAAGCCTCCTTCGCTGGAAGGGCTCCCAGCTTCAGGAGGTCAGACTTGTGTCTGTGGCAGCAGCATCCATTTTGTGATGCTGAGGCTCTGTTTAACTTTCACCGGGTAAAGCTACAACTACATGTCTTCTCCCTCTAGAAGGGTGGAATGCTAACCCCGTCGCCAGAACAGGCGAGGGGGTAGTATTCCAAAACGTATGATACCTTACACGACTTGTTTTGATAAAGTCAAACCAAAGTTAGCAATAACCACGAGGATTATAATGCACTTAAGAGTATATGTTATGGCTATATCATAGAAATGCTATAAGGACATGGTTCCGAAAGCTGCAGACAGGCACAGCTCATGCTAGAGCACCATCTCACATAAAACCAAGCACTCTGCCTCCAGGATTGTTAAGGCCTGCCATAGGAGTGACTTATAGGTATATACGTGTCTATAGATAATGGTAGGTATAGGAATACTATACCTAAGCAAGGGGTGATTACACGACCTTGCCCCAGCTGAGTGTTCAGCCAGTTGTGTCAATTTGTAAGGCCAGCCAGGGGTGGCATAATTCATGCTGCAGCCCCTGGTAGGCTTTGGATGCACCTATCCCTGGGTACCTATGGTACAGTATACAGGGGCTCACAAAGGTGACCCAATACCCAATTGGATATGTACCTAAAGTACCTGGTATGAATTTAGAGAGAGAACAGCTGGGCTGTGGGTCTGATTAACAGGCCCACAGCCCCACTAGAGTCGAAAAACCAGTGGATCAGAGCAAAAAGTGCGGGTGAACATAGGAAGCAGACCCTATTCTCCTACAATATACGCAACGTTGGATTTGAATACACGCGTGTCCAATACGCCCGTATTTTTAATCGAAAGGCCGAACAGACCCTATCGATTTGGTTGCTGTGCAACAACTACAAGGGACGCCTAGAGACAATAGTCTAAATATATTAGGATGGACAGTTGGTGTCAGGAAATGTTGACACAACGTTGGATTCGATTAAGCGCGTGTTTATATATACACAATGTTGGATTCTAAATATGTGCGTGTCCAATACGCACCTGTTTTTAATGGAAAGGCCGAACAGACCCTATTGATTTGGTTGCTGCGCAACAACTACAAGGGACGCATAGAGACAATTGTCTAAATATATTAGGATGGACAGTTGGTGTCAGGATGGCAGACCGGGAAGTGGGTGGAGGGAGGGGGGAGGAGTTGGTTCACTTTGCAACATTAAGAAAGGACGCATAGAGACAATAGTCTACATATATTAGGATGGACAGTTGGTGTCAGGATGGCAGACCGGGAAGTGGGTGGAGGGAGGGGGGAGAAGTTGATTCGCTTTGCAAAATTAGCGCGTGTTTATATATACACACCGTTGGATTCGAATGAGCACGTGTACAATACGTGCGTGTTTTTAATCGAAAGGCCAAACTGACCCTATCGATTTGGTTGCTGCGCACCAACTACACGGGAAGCAAAGAGACAATTGCCTACATATATTAGGAATCGATAGTTGGTGTCAGGATGGCAGACCGGGAAGTGGGTGGAGGGAGGGGGGAGGAGTTGGTTCACTTTGTAACATTGAGAAAGGACGCATAGAGACAATAGTCTAAATATATTAGGATGGAGAGTTGGTGTCAGGATGGCAGACCGGTAAGTGGGTGGAGGGAGCAGGGAGGAGTTGGTTCATTTTACAACATTAGCGTGTGTTTATATATACACAACGTTGAATTTGAATACGCGCTTGTACAATACGTGTGTGTTTTTAATCGAAAGGCCGAACAGACTCTATCGATTTGCTTGCTGTTCAACAACTAAAAGGGACGCATAGAGACAATAGTCACAAAAACATATTGTGTACCCACAAGCATTGTGAAACTAAACATATTAGAAACATGCGCTTACTATTTTCTTTCTCTTCCATTTAACCAGACAGAGCCACAGCAACGCGTGGCCGGGTACAGCTAGTGTAAAATAAATTAAAGTTAAACTAATTAGTGGGAAACACTCTTGTTATGACATCTCAGTTGGTTAGTGCAATCACCGCATATGTCTGTGTTTAATCACCAAGTCACAATGTTGAATCCTCGTTAGCACATTGGGAACTGGGAACTTCTGTATTTATAGTGATACAAGATCCCAGCCTATGACAGAAAACACTATGACTGTATAAGTTATTATCTTAAAATTGTGTTAAGCTAGGCTGCAGCAGAATGTGCAAACATTTCATGTATAAACTAAAGCAAGTACTTTTAAAATATATCTTCTAATAAAATACAGATTGTTCCTGAAGCAAACATTTTTTATAAGTGCCCTCCAGATCCTTCATATACTATTACTTTATGTAGTAAATTTTTTTTTTGTTGAAATCTTTTTTATTAACATTGCTCATATCATCAAACAATACAGGACATTTAGCACGGTGCATGCGGTGAAATCGCAGTTCACAGGACAATGACGGACCTTTGATGGCACAAATGAGACAAATGACAGTTGGGACTACAGTCCCAAACCACCCCTTCTCTCCCTGTATTTCCGCCATGGCCCCCAAATTTTCCACCATTTGTTGGTGCATCCTCTGCTTTTGTAGATGGTTTCTTCGGCCCTCTGGTACCAGTCTATATCTCGCACCCATTGGTCCCACTGGGGCGGAGTCCACGAGCCCCAGGCCCTTGTGATATTCCTTTTTTCCACCCCTGCCTCCAGTGCCAGCCAGATTTCCTTGTGCCTAGTCCAGTCTGAGTCAGTTCTGATCATTAAAAGTAGCCATCTGGGCTCTAGCTGGACCGGTGAACCCACTACTGCTGCCATTGTGTTGACTACCTTAGTCCAGAAGGGAACTATCTTAGGGCATTCCCATAGGATATGAAAGAAGGTGCCCTCCTCCTCACATCCCCGTGCACAAAGGGCCGACTGACTCTTCCCCCAAGCATACAGGTGGGTGCGGGGATAGTATACTCTGTGCAGGATCTTAAGCTGTATTAACCGAAACCTACAGCGGATTGCTATCGCCCGTGGGCTCTGTAGGGCTTCCTGACAGTCATCGTCTTCCAAGTCTCCAATGTCCCTCACCCATCTCTCTCGCAGCGTCACCAATGGGTCTGCCATGTTATTTATGAGTTTAAGATATATTGTGGAGATGGGCTTCTCCACTATCGGGTCCAGGAGTAACCTATCTTCCATGGGGGAATACTCTGGGATAGACGTGCCGCTCACTATATGAGCCCGTAGTGCATGGGTCAGGCGTATGTAGTGGTAGTGTTGGGAGTCATGCAGGTCATACTCCTTTTTAAGGTAGGCAAAGGATCGCGGGGATTCCCCTTTCCAGACGTCTCCCAGGTATTCTATCCCTATAAGTTTCCAACCCTGTCAAGCGAGTCGCATCCCGCAGCTGGTCTCCGTGCCACAGGGGGGTTCTACCCGTCAGGGAGCCCGACCACCCCAATAACTTATTGGCCTCCCTCCAGCATTGAACCACCACCCTGGTGTGGGACTGCCAATCCTTTCCCTGTTTTCAAGCATAGAGCAGGGGCTCGCAGTTACCACCCAGCATGGCCCAGCGATCTACCCTATAGGCCATTTCCGACTGATCCGCGTACAGCCAGTTGTTTACTAACTGCAGCTTGGAGGCCCAGTAATAAGGCTTGACGTCCGGTAGGGCCAGCCCCCATCATAGACCCCCTTCGTTAGCTTAGGCAGTGCTATCCTAGGGTTGCCACCGTCCCAGAGCAGGACTGATACCTCTTGCGTTATCCGCTTGAACATCCCTGGAGGTATCGGATATGGTGTATTTTGCAGGATGTAGAGTAGGCGCGGCAGTGCGAGCATCTTGAACATTGCCACCCGACCAATGAGGGAGAAAGGCAGCGACCTCCAGTGGTTTACATCGGTTTTAAGGCGCAATATTTGGGGTTCCAAGTTCCTAGCGAGGAACTCCGCCCTGTCCTTTGTGATGTGGAGTCCCAGGTATTTCAACCCGTCCACAGTGATAGAAGCAGGACACCGGGTCAGGATTCTCGGTGGAGGGCCTGAGCGGAGAAGATCACCGACTTCCCCCAATTGATCGTATCGCCTGAATAACTTCCAAATAATTCAAAGAGGTGTAGAGACTGTGCGATCGAGTGGTGCGGTCGAGCCATATACAACACAATATCATATGCGTATAAAGAAATACGCTCCTCCTACTCATCGCTCAGCGACAGGCCCCAAAACGATCTGTCCCTCCTAATCTAGTGCGCTAGTGGCTCCAGGGCTCATGCAAAAAGGAGGGGGACAGAGGACATACTTGCCTAGTGCCCCTTCATAGCGGAAAGGCTCTAGACACCGCGCCGTTAACTCTCACCCTCGCCACCGGTTGTTCATATAAAAGCCGAACCCAACTGCAGAATACAGGACCAAACCCCAGTCGCCAGAGCAACATAAACAAATAGGGCCACTCAATGCCATCAAAGAAAAATTGGCAAGCAGTGGGGAGACCTGTTTCCCCGGAATGTAGAAGATTGGATTAGGGCGTCTGTTTTGGTATGGCGCTTCGATCTGGGGTCAAAACCGGGCTGATATATGGACTGATTTTTCAATATAGTGCGGAAACTTGGGAATTCGACATGCATTCCAATGATTACACCAAGGCACCGACAAAGGTGACGTTCCTGCGTCGTTGCTATCAGGACCCCAGGCGAATGTAGTGACCGCTGGGTGGACAGATCGAGCGGTTTTGAAAGTTAGATGATCCGGGTGGTATGAGGATAAAAAATATATATGTGTTTTAATATATTTAAAATGAGTTAAATGTTTTTAATATATGTTTAGTAATTTTTTAAAGGTAGTAAATATTATTTGTTAAATTGTTTTTAATGTATATTAAATATAAATGTGTATTTGTTAATAATTTATATTTTATAAATATAAGTTTTCATTTAAAAATTCATATATAGGCTTTATTTTTTTTTATATATATTATTCAACATGTGGTATGTTTTTGGTAGGTTTCTACTTGTATTTTAATGCCTGTATGTTATATTTAGATATTTATGTAATTTTAAGAAATATTTATGTTGATATTGTGAGTTTTGATATTTTTGTTAATTTCTAGGTATTTAAATATTGAGATATTTTTGTTTGGTGATATTTTTGTACTCAAAACATTTTTCTACAATTTCTTTGTCTATATTTTTTATTTTTTTTGTTCTGTTTATAAAAGCTTTTGTATCTGAATAGAAAAATAATATGCGTACATAAAAATGTTCATATGGAACCAGTAGACAGATTAACAATTCTAATTGTAACTCAGTATCTCAATGACATGAGTACATCATCATTAGTAGTCACGACCAGTAACAATTATTGACATATCCCACTGAGCACTAAGCATCCTTCCGCCTACAACATAAACGATTAATCCTGGTGCAATACAGAATAACCCTATTATGCGTGTATAAACAGTTACATATATATGACTTGAATGGCTTAACTCCGCCATATCACAACAATCTATTTATGCAGTCAAGCAGTCTTAATACTAATAACATCAAATGAAAAACACCATTGGGGCAGGGGGATAGGAGGGGAAGCAGGGACCCTATAAGGATAGTTGAGGAAACATAAATCTCAGGTGCTATGAGACGAAATCCCATCAATGTTCACACCAGTGCACTTCAGGACTGCTGAGATAATAGACATCACATTATGGGGTATAAGTGAAGTTCTCTACAACTCAGGGTATAGTTCGGGTCAAACGTAAGCGCATTGATGGCACACCTTCCGTCAAGGGTAGCAATATTCGGTGAGTCATCTGGTGCCAGCAGCCCCTGAAACCTACACAGCATTGCATTCCACGCAGCAGAAATAAGGAATTTACGGAGACCCAGCGCGTCCTCGTGCACTAAAGAAACCGCCTCCGCCTTCTCCCAGTTCAACATTGAGAGAGACCAGGACTTCTGCAATGGTGGCTACTCCGACTTACATTGGCGTGTAATCAATCTTTTGGCCACAATGGATCACTGAAAGAATATCGACTGAAAGAATATCGACTACCCAAAATATCGTTGAGAAAATATCGACAGTCAAAATATCGAGTTTCTATCTACAAACAGGTAAGTACAAAAATATCGAGTACAAAATATCGTTTACAAAAATATCGTTGTAAAAAATATCGACTTTACTAAAAACAATGTTTAATTACATTAATATAAAAAATTAATTACTAAAATATAATTAACAATACTTAAAATAACGTTTAATAATTAAATAATTAATGAAGGTAAAAAAATAATATTTTTTTAATCATATTTCTTAAAACATATATATATATAGTAACAACATTTAATTAAATAATAGCCAATATTGTATATGTACCCCAAAAACCCAAAACTGACCCTGAACCCTAAAAATACCCCTTTACCCAAAAACTAAAAACTGACCCTGAACCCTAAAAATACCCCTTTACCCAAAAACCCAAAACTCACCCTGAACCCTAAAAATACCCCTTTACCCAAAAACTAAAAACTGACCCTGAACCCTAAAAATACCCCTTTACCCAAAAACCCAAAACTGACCCTGAACCCTAAAAATACCCCTTTACCCAAAAACCAAAAACTGACCCTGAACCCTAAAAATACCCCTTTACCCAAAAACCCAAAACTGACCCTGAACCCTAAAAATACCCCTTTACCCAAAAACTAAAAACTGACCCTGAACCCTAAAAATACCCCTTTACCCAAAAACTAAAAACTGACCCTGAACCCTAAAAATACCCCTTTACCCAAAAACTAAAAACTGACCCTGAACCCTAAAAATACCCCTTTACCCAAAAACTAAAAACTGACCCTGAACCCTAAAAATACCCCTTTACCCAAAAACCCAAAACTGACCCTGAACCCTAAAAATACCCCTTTAATTTAACAAAATTAGCAATTAATCAATTAAATTAAATTAATTACCAATTACATTTTCATTAATTAACAAATATTTTTTAATTAACAATTAATTAAATATTACTACCAATTATTAAATTTACATATTTAATTAATTATAATTAAATTACTTCCCACCCTATTCCCCTATAAACCCACAATCCGCTACAGAAAATACATTATTTTAATTTACATAATTAGCAATTGATCAATTAAATTAAATTAATTACCAATTAAATTTTAAATAATTAACATATATTATTTAATTACCAATTAATTAATTATTACTACCAATTAATAAATTTACATATTTAATTAATTATAATTAAATTACTTCCCACCCTATTCCCCTATAAACCCACAACCCGCTACAGAATAAAATTACACAATAATTTAAAAAAATCATTAATTAAAAATAATTATAACATAAAATGACACTTTTCACACATATTATAACATAAAACACTATAAATAATTAAATATTATTTAAAAAACGATATTTTTTACTATCTAGATTATATACTTGGATATTTTCACTGTCTATATTATTTACAGTCGATATTACTTCACTTACCTTAAAAACGATATTTTGGCTGTCGATATTCTGTCTAGTCGATATTTTGTCCAAACGATATTTAAAACTCGATATTCTGTCCAAACGATATTTTGGAGTCGATATTATGTCTGTGCACCGGCCACAATAAAACCCAGATCTAGAAACCTAGAGGATGCCTTATTTATGTTTTTATTTAATTATTTCACTTATAAAGAGCACAAATCACCCCATAAGGGTATCTCAGCGCTGGAGCCACATAAGCGAACTGAGGAGACTAATTTAGAAGAGTGATGTTTTCAGGAGTTGCCTGAAGGCCAGGTAGTCTGTACATTGTCGCAGGTGAAAGGGGAGATTGTTCCATAGGTGTGGGGCAAGATTGTAGAATGCCTTACCACCTTGTCAATACTTTCTAAAAGTGTGAGACTGAGATCTGGGCTTTGTCTCCTGAACGGAGGGGTCTAAGTGGCACATAGTTAACAAATTTTTCATTGAGATAACTAGGGCCTAATCTGTGTACGGCTTTATAAGCTTTACAGCATATTTTTAAACGAATCCTTTTTCGAATGGGCAGCCAATGTATTTCCTGTAGCAAAGGGAGGGAGGCTGTTCTTGGGGGGGGGGGGGGATTGGTAACCAGACGGCCCGCGGTGCTTTGGACAACCTGTAATCTAGATAAGTCCTTTTCGTTGGCTGAGATCAGCAACGCGTTACAATAGTCTAAGCGGCTTAGAATCAGTGCCTGTATCAGGGTTTTCCTCGAAGACAGTGGTAGGAAAGGGAAGACTCTTCTGAGCATGCTAAGGCTGTGGAAGCAGGCTCCGATACTGGAAGAAACATGGTCTCTCAGGGTGAGGTTTTTTACCACTGATTTAGGGCAAGGGGTGGGACCTGGTTCCTCTGGCCACCAACTAGGTGGCCACCTCATGGTGGCATCACCAAACATCATGATCTCGGACTTTGTAGCGTTCAGTTAGAGAAAGTTCATTTTCATCCATTCTGCTGTAGATTTCATTCCTTCACAAAAGATGTCTTATTTGTCTTGATCCTAGGAAAAACTCCTGCAATGCATGCCTCCCATGTCTGCGGCACTTCCCTGTCAGTGCTAGTGGCCAACACTCTAATCACCCTGCTCCAGTATGAATGCAGATTGGGGCACAACCAGAGCATATGTATAAGGTTTGCATCAACCAACCGGCAGCGGGGGCAGCATGCATCCGGTCTGTTAAAATACCTATTGATCTTGTCTGGGGAAAGATACGCCCTGTGGACAATGTAGAATTGGAATAACCTAAAATTGGCATTCCTGGGATCTGCTTAGGACTTTCCAGGGCAGCAAACCTCTCTTTCTCAGAATAAGGCCTCCCCCGGTCTGATTCGCATTTAACTCACAGCAGTGTTAAGTCAGCCAGAGTATGTTCTCTGATTGACTCCACAAACCACTTTACCAGATGATGTCCCGTACCCATAACGTGCACGTATTGCATGAGGAGATGTGCTGGAGGCTCCTGTGTAATGTCGCCCCACCAGGCGCCTCATTGTAGTCATCCAGGAGGCGTGGATCAGGAATTGGCCCAGGGGAGCCCCATCTTCCTCCGTGATGGTAAGGAATGACCGCATTGTCCCCTCCACATTGAAGTCCCCTAAGGAAGTTATGCCTGCCCCCACCCACTCAGTGAGATCAGTACGCAGTACTTGCCCCCTTGCCGTCTGCATACCCAATAAGGGTATAACGGGTGCATTCGGTGCAATGTGTTTAGTAAGGCGCGGTGCCAGGCATTTTCCCCTCAGATTGACCTTCATGGCCACCCATTCCACCAACGGAGAGGAGGCAGTCCCCATGTTGAGCTCAAAGTAGTCCCCTATGGCCTCCCCAATCATCTACCAGAAGATCAAGTCCTCTAACATCGACGTTGCAACCTCCACGTAGGTACCCGTGGGACTCCAACATCCCAGGCCAAATCGACACAGTGAGGATTGTGATCGGAGTGTGTGCACCTCCAATATTACAATCTTGAAACATATGGAAGGAGGGAGGAGGATCCGAAGAATCTATCAAGACGAACATGCAGATTATGAGGTGCTGAAAAGAAGGAGTATACCCTCTCCCCTGCATTATGATGCCTCCAAATATCGACTATCCCCCATCCGTGCGCCCAACCATGAAGCACCGTAGAGGTGGTTGTGGTGTTAAAGATTGCAGGGATTTGTTAGCATGAGCTGAAAGCCATTTTGTATTTGGCAGCCATTTTAGGTAGTCATGTGCTCGCCATGTGCTGTTTCCCTCTTCAGAGCCTTGCACATGGTCAGAGAGGCCTAGCTAGTAGAATGCACTTGCTCCTCTTATAGAACTGTCAGGCTATTCTTGCTGATGTATGGAGAAATAACTCTCCTCCCACTTTATTGAGCAAGTAGATCGTGTACGCCCATATTAGTCATTTTGCATGCTTACATGTGCCAGGACCTCCCCTTGGTTTTATGCTGACTATGTAACCCTACAACAGAGGAGAAATGCCAATACTGATACTGTAATTCATATGCCAATGTATCATCCAAATAAAGAATTCTATTCAAAACTGGGAAGTGCAATTTAATAGCTATTTATTCAACAAAGTGTGCTGCAAGGTACATTGAATTTACCTTAGTACACATGTCAATTATAGATTGATAACAATAATGAGAAAAGGACACGAAACAAGATAAAATCTCGATCATACAATCACTAATCAGACATATCACAGTCATCCCACTAGCATTCATACAAGATACTTCACACAAACTGGGGGGTTCAGTGCACCAGTGTAGAAAGTAATAGATCTGCTATGTACTCAAAGAAGAATCAAAATAGTTTTTTTTGCAACAATACACTTCTTACAATTCCATTAGATCAACTTTTAGGGTTTCAACAGAAGTGAATGTGTAGTTGTAAATCCCGGTGTCATACAGTTGAACACCAGAATAACAATAGCAGACCAAGAGAAGGACTACGCGTTTCGAATCCCTAACACTCTTGGGGATTCTCCTCAGGGCCAAACCACTCTGAAAAAAAGGAAAAGAAAACCTATGTAAAACGGTTTTGTAGCATAAGAACACTAGGGAGCACTACAACACCTCAAGTCATTCAGCTTACCACAAACAGTGTATCCAAGGGAACAAATTCCTGGCAGAAGAGTCCTGCAGTCATTTAAATAAACAAAATCAAAAAAAGAAAGAAAAATAGTGTAAAGAAAGTTGATCAATAATATGACCTAGGGGGAGTAGCCAAGATGGTGATCGGAACGGTTGCATAAACGCTTGGCTCCATGGGCCCTTCCTCCCCGCACATATATCCTGAAGATAATCCTGAGCAAGGTTTGCTGATCTAAGTTGCTGAAGGGAAGCAATCGCTTACCGTCTTTTTCTGGGGCTCCACCGTGCAGTAGATCCGAAGAACCGTCCCCGTCTGCTTGCCGGCCTTCGTGGCGCTGAAGCCGGGGCCTCGAGTGCAGAGGGTGCCCTGCAGTGATCGTAGCGTTGGCGGCCCTGGTCGGGATGAGAAGCCGGTCAGTGGGAGCCTGAGAGCCGCGAGCCGGGAGAGTTGGTATCAACCCACTCCCAATAGTGGGTTGCCCCGTGAACCCGAGATATTGCCGAGCCGGAGAGAGCCCATGTCGCCCGGTTCCCCTTGGGTGAGACGCCCAGCCATGTTGATAGTCCCGTCCGGGATCCAGAGGGTGGCTCCCGGCGAGCTGCGGGGAGCATGTCCGGCCTTTTGGTGACTCTCCTTTCTGCAGCAAGCGCCGACTGTCGAGATCCAGCCGTGGGGCCTGCTGACTCCAGTGGTCGGACGAGACTCTGAAGTGGAGGGGAAGAGGAGGAGAACGAGATGGCTGAAATGGCGGATGGCGCCTCGGGGTGCGCCCCTCCCGGGGACAGAGAAACTGCTGAACTTGAGACCCCCGGAGTTTGGCAATGTGGGGAAACGCTTACGCGTGGCCACGTTTTGGCTGCACTGACAACCCTGCGGACTGCCCTGCTCCGGGGAGTCCGGGATTTGGAAGGAAGGATCGCCACCATTGCTGACCCGCCATTTTGTAGCGGACTGGGTTGCTTTCGAGTTGGTGCCGATGCGTCTCCCTCTGCTACAGTGTTATATCCCCCGGATGAGTTTACAGACTTGGAGGCGCGAATAGATTTGGTTTCTGAGCTTACTGTTGCCACACCTGTTCCGCAAGTGGTTGTCTCACCGGGTCCTTTTTCTGTCCAGCGAGTGGAGAAGCTACATCGATCCATGGTACACGAGGCTCGGACTGTGCTGCGGTGTTTCCCACATCCTGTGCTTTCCGTTCCGTGCTTGGCGGACCTGTCTTTGGACTTGAGACTGTTGGTGGTCTGGGTATTGTTGCATTCCGACATCCGCCGTGCATCGTCAGTTGTCTCTCGGTGGCTGCGACCATGTTGGGCGGCTGCGCTACCTGGTCTGATTGGAACGATTGGACCTTTTGTACCGAATTGTATCTCGTCTGCAGGACTATTCATCATTGATACTATTGCCAGAAGCGGCCAGGGGTGACCTCGTTTGGGATTTGGAGGGACTTCTTGCTGGTTAATGGTGACACAAGGGCACGTCTAGTGGGGCTGTAATTGATTGCGTTTTATGTGCTTGCTGATACTTATACTTTTATACCGCTTCTGTTTATACGATTCTAGTATGCGGGGATGGGAGGGAATGGGTAACCGAATCGCCGGCTCTTCTCCTAAATTTTTTTTTTCTTCTTTTCTCTTTCTTTTCTATATTTCGGGTCTCTCATTTAGGGTGACAGGCACGCTGCTGGGAGGGTAGGCCGTAGCCTTTTGCAGGGGTGCAGGGTGGGGGTTTGGGGGATGGGTTTGTTCTCTGTTCCTTTTTTGTTTCTATGGCCCTTTGCCCTTTTCCTTCTTCGATGTCGTCGTCTTCATGTCTCCCATAGTACGTTCCCTTTCAGGGGTGGGGCTCGCATACCGTGCTTGGTACGTGACTATTGCATGTATCCTGACTTTGGTACTCTTCTCCTTTCCCATTCAATCTATGTTCATCATCGGAGTGATACTGTGTTTTAGCTGACTGTGTTGGGGGCGGGAATGACAATGCGATGTCGATTTTCGATTTAATTTTTGGTTATTTAAAAATGAACCGTTTCAAATCCTTGGTATCACGTATTATCTTGATTCTCTGCTGTATCCTGGATGTGGCTTTGTTTTTAAGCGCCGGATTGATGTGATACTTCTTACTTAATTTCTGCTCGATTTAATTAGCGGCCGGCCACACTGGTTGTAGGCCCGTGTTTGTAATTTCATGGTAATTGAAATAAAGGTTCTTTAAAAAAAAAAGAAATAATAATATTAATAATAATATGACCTAAAGAGAAGCTAATTTTTCCATCCTGGGGTATAGCCTGTGGAGATTACCTCTCAGTGGAAGTAGCGTGTCCTAAATGGCAGGAAGTATGTAGGTGGCTGCCGGGGGACCTAAAGGGCAAGGTGCATAATTAGTATCAAGTCTTTTGTAAGCAGGAAAAACACTCAAAAAGCAGGGCAGTGCAGGGGGGTCTTACCGGGAGGGCCAGAGACCGCGGGCTGCTAGTGGTGACTTGAATCACGCTGTCAACAAGTCCGGCTTGAATACGGAAGAATAAAGCAATCGCCCTGCTAAAATGGAAGATAGCAGGGTGATTAGAGATGGATTAATAGCGATAAAAAGAGTCTTGCTTCAAGCTGGACGTCTTGAAAGTTGATTTAAAGAACTTGACTTACCGGGACAAATATGTTTCGGAAGCCGCGCAGAAATCCGTTGGCGTTCAGAATCGCGCTGATCTCTAGCGCATGCGCAGTAGGTGTCAAGGAATAACTCTAGTTTAAAGAGGAGGGCCCAGCCCAACTATGACGTGCGGGGGGCAGGCATCGGGGATGCAAAGTGCCTAGACACGTGGGACACCCTGTAAGATCTGGGAGGGAAATGAATCACGGGCTAAACATGGAAATCGTTGTTATAACGCCCATATGGGGCAGGTGAAAACAGAAAGGGAAACGTTTTTACACAGAAAAAGTCACATGAGTTTCAGAATGAAGGGACAATTTTTTACAGTTTATACATTTCGGACAATTCATTAAGTCCTGTCACGGCCGTGTCGAACTTAACAATTAGGTGCACCTCCCTTTTAGATAGTTTCAGATCCCAATCGCCGCCGCGTGGATCTTTCTCAACTTTTGATATGACGGTCCATTTTGAGATCGTTTATTTGATGGTGACATCGATTCCAGTGATTTACAAGTGGCGCGATTCAACTTTATTCTTTATTCTTGATTTGTGTTGTGCAATTCTATTGCGGATTTCCTGATTGGTCTTTCCAATATATAAAAGTCCACAAGGACATAATACTCCATAGACCACAAATTTGGACTTGCAATTACTGAATGTATCGTGTTTCCACGAAATGTCATTGTGTTGGAATAATGTTCCTTCGACAGTCAAGTCGCAACACAGGCAGGTGCCACATTTATGGTGGCCTAAAATGGGAGTCAAACCCATCATTTGTCTTAATGTCTGTTGTGCCTCTCTTTTAGTTGCTGCTCTTACCACATAATTGGCTATACTGTTCTCCTTTTTGAAAGCAAGCAACGGTGGTACATATAGGCTTTCATCCAAATTTTTGACCAATGCCAATTTTGTACGATGGTCTTTTTTAGTTTGTTGTCCTTAGGGCAGTAGGTGGTGGCACATACTTGTCGTTTTGACTTGGATTTACTTTTACGCTCAAGCAAACATTCTCTAGGTGTCCACCTAGCCCGTTTCATCGAGTTACGGACTAACTCTCTCGGATAGCCACGGTCGCATAATTTGGATACCAAATTATCTGCATGGAACTTATAGTCCTCATTTGATGAACAATTTCTACGGACACGTAAAAATTGGCCGTAAGGCAAATTTTCTTTTAAACTCCTGGGGTGGTTACTGGAGAAAAGCAAAGCCTTATTTCGATCCGTAGGTTTAATGAATAGTGATGTAGCCAATTTGCCTTCAATCGGGAATACTTCGACATCCAGGAATGCTATTTTATTCTCGGAGTGGGATATGCTGAACTGTATATCTGGTGTTCTCGCGTTCAGCCAATTGAAGAACACGAAAAAAAATTCTTCCCCACCCGTCCAAATCATAAAAACGTCGTCTATGAAACGTAACCACGTTGCAACGTGTTCTTCAAAGGGGTTATTATTGTGGACGTAGGTGTTTTCATACAAGGACATAAATAACACCGCCAGCTCTGGGGCAAAAGGACACCCCATAGCCACTCCTTTGACTTGGAGAAAGAATTCATTTCCAAAACAAAAATAGTTCTTTTGAGAGCAAAGGATGCTAAATCCACTAGAAATTGTGTGGGCACTTGGACTGGCCTAGGTCTTAAATCCAGAAAATGTGGGAGCACTGCCACTGCTTCATCCTGGGGTATTTGGGTATAAAAGGATGTCACATCTAGTGTGACCAACAAATCATTTCCCTTATTGAAATGAACCGTTTCCAATTTATTAATAAAGTCTGTCGTATCTTGCAGATATGATGATACGTGATCCATAAATTGCTTCAAAAAACAATCAACATACTTAGCTATTGGGTCAAGTAGAGAGTCGCAACCTGACACAATTGGTCTTCCAGGTGGCTTGGTTTGATCTTTGTGGAACTTAGGCAAAATATAAAATAAAGGTACCTTAGGATGTTTATTTTGTAGGTACTCAAGTTCTTTAGGTCCCAAGAAACCTTGTTCAAAACCTTCTTTTAACATGGGAAATAGCACGTTCTGTAATTCTGCTGTCGGGTCCTTTCTAATCTTGCGGTAGCATAAAGGGTCATCAAGTTGCCTCATTACTTCGGCAGTATAATCGGTGGTATCCCAAACAACGATTGATCCGCCTTCTATCCGCTTGTTTGATGGTAACTGTGGTATCATTTCGCAAAGTTATTAAGGCGTTGGTTTGTTCTTTCGAAATGCTAAATTAAACAAACTTCCTTTGCTTCTCCATCTCAGAGATGGCAGAGAGTACAGATTTTTCAAATATGATAATTTCTTTGGGTATTTTATTGCCCGGTGGACAAAATGTAGATTTTTTACGGAGTCATGTGACTTCAGAATGTGTGGAAGATGGATTCTTGGAAAAAAACATAGTCAAGCGTAACTTGCAGCAAAACTCTATGAATTCGGTCTTCATTTTTACGAAATCAGTTCTCTTAGATGGCACAAATGAAAGTCCTTTGGCCAAGACACTTTCCTCATCCTTAGTTAGGATTCTTTTTGATAAATTGAAGATAGGGGATACCGCTAGTTTTTGTAATGTTGGCGGCGAGTTGTCATTTCCCATGGCTGTGTGTACCTTACTCTTGCTCTTGATCTATTTTGGCCTCTCCCCAAAAAAGAATTTGACGATTGTGCCTGGGGTTGTTGGTTTTGATTCCATGTCCGATTCCTATTAGGTCTACTGCTGCTGTTATCACTATCTCCGCCAGAAGAGGATGTGTCAGAAAATGTAATGAACTTATTGCGGGGTCTACCCCGATTATCCAGTAGAAAACGTCTAGAGTCCGTTTTAGTATAAAAATCCGCTTGCAAAAAGGGATATATGTTTTCAAGAGAAAAGTTTTTTTTGTCTTTTTCAAATTGATTAGATTTTTGTGTGATGGTATAATCTTATAATCTTATAGTCTAATCTGCTTTTTCTTTAACCGTAGTAATTTGTCTGATTCATTCTGTGAAGTAGCAGATACACTGAGGGAAACTGAAGTGAATATCGGTGGAGCGCTCAGAAAGTTCTTGATGTGGTCTTCACTGTAGGCAAAGGTGTCCTTCTCTGTCATAACCTTTATAAGCTAGAGAATACTGAGTGGGCAGTGTGTGCAAAATAATAAGTTTAGAAAAGAATATAATAAAATAAAATCAGTGAAGAGTAGAAGCAAAGCAAACACCACTGAACTGACTGTAACCCACTCTGTGTGGGGTTTCACAAAAAGAAAACCTTGCGAGACAATTCCCGCTATCGCAACTAGAAACAACTAGGGATGGCTCTAATCAGTAAGGCTGAGCCTTATAAACAATACAACAGAAGAGAAATGCCAATACTGATACTGTAATTCATATGCCAATATATCATCCAAATAAAGAATTCTATTCAAAACTGGGAAGTGCTATTTAATAGCTATTTATTCAACAAAGTGTGCTGCAAGGTGCATTGAATTTACCTTAGTACATCATGTCAATTATAGATTGATAACAATAATGAAAAAAGGACACGAAACAAGATAAAATCTCGATCATACATTCATACAATCACTAATCAGACATATCACAGTCATCTGGTGTTTGCTTTGCTTCTACTCTTCACTGATTTTATTTTATAATGTTCTTTTCTAAATTATTATTTTGCACACACTGTCCACTCAGTATTCTCTAGCTTATAAAGGTTATGGCAGAGAAAGACACATTTGCCTACAGTGAAGACCACATCAAGAACCTTCTGAGCACTCCACCGATATTCACTTCAGTTTCCCTCAGTGTATCTGCTACTTCACAGAATGAATCGGACAAATTACTATGGTTAAAGAAAAAGCAGATTAGACTATAAGATTATAAGATTATACCATCACACAAAAATCTAATCAATTTGAAAAAGACAAAAAAAACTTTTCTCTTGAAAACGTATATCCCTTTTTGCAAGCGGATTTTTATACTAAAACGGACTCTAGACGTTTTCTACTGGATAATCGGGGTAGATCCCGCAATAAGTTCATTACATTTTCTGACACATCCTCTTCTGGCGGAGATAGTGATAACAGCAGCAGTAGACCTAATAGGAATCGGACATGGAATCAAAACCAACAACCCCGGAGGAGGAGCCTAACCTGCAACGATGATGGCCGCCTGAGCCCTCGGCTCCGCCGACCCTTCCGCTTCCCTCCCGTACCGCTTCTTATCCTGCTTGCAAATCTGTGTTTATGCTGCGGTACTGGGTTTGGGAAGCGACGCTGTTTCCAGCGATGTGCTCCCCGTCGGTTTTCCTGTGCTGGAAGTGACGGGACGTCCTGTTATCCTGTTGATGCTCGGGGAAGGGGAACGATCCTTTGTTCTCAACTGTGCCCTGCCGGACGACAACTACGGCGGCCATTGACGGCAGGACGGCATCGGCTGGCGAGACGCGGCGACAACTCTGGGTCTCCCGCTGCGGCGCTACAATCTCTCCTTTCATCTTCAAGCTATCTGGGTTCCATCGCTGGTGCTGCAACAATTGTATCCCTCTCCCCGGATGATTCCGTGAGTCTCCTTGATGTCGAGCGGAGTAGTGGGGGCCATTTTGGGCGCAGTGAATCGCGTCTTCATCTTTGCCGTGGGCTCCTGTTCTGTCTCACATTGTGTTGCCATCACACGCGGCGCTGGAATAGAGGGTGCTGCCATGATCCCCACGCCCTGGCAGTGCTGGTCGGGGAGCCGAATTGTCGGCCGACTGCCTGGAAGTGACTCCGGCGATCGAAGCCGGGGGTCGCCACATATCTGCGAGCCCCATGGGCAGGAGACTGCTGTGTCATCCTTTTACGAGGCGCCCTTGACTACTGGCGACGTTTTGTGTGCTCTGGCCGACTTGCGTGATGCTCTGTGTTGCAACGCCCGAGATCTGGAGGTTCGATTAGATATCATTTTGCCCCCACTCTCCTCACCTTGCCGAACTGGCGCTCGCGTGCGGAGCGTTTCGCCATACCCTGGGCTCAACTGTTACAGGCCACTGCCTCAGAGATCCGGGGATGTGCTGCGGGAGAGGGAACCATACACTATCATAGCTCTGCCGGTTGCGGCACTGGTGGATGTTATGCGTCCTGCGCTGCTACAGATGTTGGGAGATCGCCTTAGGACGCCATCTTTGATACCTCTGTTGGGGTCTATTTGCGAGACTGACGTTCTTCTCCTGGGTATTTTGTCTGCGCTTGGACTGTCCCACTTTGTTGGACTGTTGCTGTGGACTTGCCTGTGCTGTGCATCTCTGGAACACATTGCCCTGCGTCGGATGGCCGTGGGTGGATGGCGCCGTGTCTTGCTGTGGTCCTTCTGGCTGCCTCCACGGTTTTGTGGGACTACCTCGCTTCAGTACTTCATGGGCACATTGGATCGTAAGGGACAAGGTTGACTCTGTTTTTTCCCCTTCCTACTTATTGATGATGGATGGACGGTGGAGCTGGACGTTGGTTATGTTTCATTAGGGGTCGGGGGTGGGGTGGCCGATACTATTCTGCTTGGTTGTTTTGGATACCTGTGGATGGCCCTCCTCCGGTAATATATGCCTCCTTTTTCTTTCTGTTCTTTTCTCTTCTTCTTCATTTCGGGTACTCTTTTGGGGCGACAGACACATTGCAAGGGGGGGGTAGGCCGTAGCCTTTGCATGCATGTAGGGTGGGGGGTTATTTCGTTCTTTTTGGTTTCTATGGGCCTTTATTTCCTTTTTATTTTAAGCCTTTTTCTTTCCCTTTTTCTGGGTCAAGGGTTTTAGCTGTCCGGGGGTGGGTAGCTATTGGCGCACGACGTGTTCTGCGAATGTCAATCCTTATGTATTGTGTTGGTGCCGCCATTTTGACGATGTTCTCATGCGCGCTGGATCTTTGCTGTGAGTTGCCCGCTTCAATTTTGTTGATCTGTCTGGTCCTTGATCCTTCTAGTCCTTCCAGCTTACTATTTTATTTACAAGCATAAAAAAGAAAACCTTTAACGATGGTCCTTCCCCTTCTCCTGTTTCCCAGTGGTATATGTCTGCCGATGTGATATGAATCGACTGTAATTTGTTTGATGTACTGCTGCGATGCCATGTTGCGTGCTTATGTGCTTCGAAACGTTGTTGAGGCCGGCCGGATGGTTGTAGGCCCGTATTTGTTACTGACGTTTTACAATAAAGGTTTTTAAAAAAAAAAAAAAAAAAAAAAAAAAACCAACAACCCCAGGCACAATCGTCAAATTCTTTTTTGGGGAGAAGCCAAACAAGATCAAGAGCAAGAGTAAGGTACACACAGCCATGGGAAATGAAAACTCGCCGCCAACACTACAAAAACTAGCGGTATCCCCTATCTTCAATTTATCAAAAAGAATCCTAAGGATGAGGAAAGTGTCTTGGCCAAAGGACTTTCATTTGTGCCATCTAAGAGAACTGATTTTGTAAAAATGAAGACCGAATTCATAGAGTTTTGCTGCAAGTTACGCTTGACTATGTTTTTTTCCGAGAATCCATCTTCCACACCTTCTGAAGTCACAGGACTCCGTAAAAAATCTACATTTTGTCCACCGGGCAATAAATACCCAAAGAAATTATCATATTTGAAAAAAACCGTACTCTCTGCCATCTCTGAGATGGAGAAGCAAAGGAAGTTTGTTAAATTTAACATTTCGAAAGAACAAACCAATGCCTTAATAACTTTGCGAAATGATACCACAGTTACCATCAAACAAGCGGATAAAGGCGGATCAATCGTTGTTTGGGATACCACCGATTATACTGCCGAAGTAATGAGGCAACTTGATGACCCTTTATGCTACCGCAAGATTAGAAAGGACCCGACAGCAGAATTACAGAACGTGCTATTTCCCATGTTAAAAGAAGGTTTTGAACAAGGTTTCTTGGGACCTAAAGAACTTGAGTACCTACAAAATAAACATCCTAAGGTACCTTTATTTTATATTTTGCCTAAGGTCCACAAAGATCAAACCAAGCCACCTGGAAGACCAATTGTGGCAGGTTGCGACTCTCTACTTGAGCCAATAGCTAAGTATGTCGATTGTTTTTTGAAGCAATTTATGGATCACGTATCATCGTATCTGCAAGATACGACAGACTTTATTAATAAATTGGAAACGGTTCATTTCAATAAGGGAAATTATTTGTTGGTCACACTAGATGTGACATCCCTTTATACCCAAATACCCCAGGATGAAGCAGTGGCAGTGCTCTCACATTTTCTGGATTTAAGACCTAGGCCAGTCCAAGTGCCCACACAATTTCTAGTGGATTTAACATCCTTTGCTCTCAAAAAGAACTATTTTTGTTTTGGAAATGAATCCTACCTCCAAGTCAAAGGAGTGGCTATGGGGTGGCCTTTTGCCCCAGAGCTGGCGGTGTTATTTATGTCCTTGTATGAAGACACCTACGTCCACAATAATAACCCCTTTGCAGAACACGTTGCAACGTGGTTATGTTTCATAGACGACGTTTTTATGATTTGGACGGGTGGGGAAGAAAAACTTTTCGAGTTCTTCAATTGGCTGAACGCGAGAACACCAGATATACAGTTCAGCATATCCCACTCCGAGAATAAAATAGCATTCCTGGATGTCGAAGTATTCCCGATTGAAGTCAAATTGGCTACATCACTATTCATTAAACCTACGGATCGAAATAAGGCTTTGCTTTTCTCCAGTAACCACCCCAGGAGTTTAAAAGAAAATTTGCCTTACGGCCAATTTTTACGTGTCCGTAGAAATTGTTCATCAAATGAGGACTATAAATTCCATGCAGATAATTTGGTATCCAAATTATGCAACCGTGGCTGTCCGAGAAAGTTAGTCCGTAACTCGATGAAACGGGCTAGGTGGACACCTAGAGAATGTTTGCTTGAGCGTAAAAGTAAATCCAAGTTATGTTATGTTATGTTATGTTATGTTATGTTATGTTATGTTATGTTATATTAATTTATTATGCGCACAGCGACTCCAGCGAAGGAGCGTCCCGGCGCAGAGACAAGGAGAAACGTAACACAACAGGATAAAAATAGGACCTAAAAGTGATAACTAAAACAGAAATGTTTTAATAGCTCTTCGAAAAGACAACAGGTCCTCGAGCAGACGGATTTCAACTGGGAGGGTGTTCCAAAGTAGTGCAGCTCTCACCTTAAAAGAACGACCCCCCATCCTGCTGAGCCTGAATCTGGGAACAACAGCAAGGGCCAGACCTTGGGACCGAAGGTTACGGGTGGGGACGTAAAAGGAGATACAGTTGGACAAGATCTCAGGGCCTATACCTCTCAGGATTTTAAAGGTCAGACAAAGGACCTTAAAAAGAATACGCTTCCTAACAGGGAGCCAATGTAGGGAGCGGAGGACATTAGCCACCGGGCAGAATTTAGGTAGGCCAACAATGGCTCTCGCCGCGGCGTTTTGAACCCGCTGAAAGCGAGTTAACTCAGCCTGGTTAGCCCCAGCCAGAAGAGAGCTAGCATAGTCCAGGCGAGAGATGATGGTTGCCTGGACAACAAGCTGTCTGGTTGGGGCGTCGAAGAATTTAAGAACTGGTCTTAAACCTCGTAACAGTCCAAAACAACAGGCTGCAGTTTTTTTGGTATGCCCTGCAAAGGTGAGACCAGCGTCCAACCAGACCCCTAGATTTTTCACCTCCGCCACTGAGGTCGGAGTGGGGCCCAACTCAGAAGGCCACCACTGATCGCCCCAAAGCTCCACTCCCTTCCCGACGACCATTACCTCCGTTTTAGTGGCATTAAGCTGGAGACAGTTTCCTGTCAGCCAGCTAGCCACCGCCTTCAGTCCAGACTGAAACCTGGGGGCATCCTGTTCCGCATCCCCGCTGAGAGTAACCGCCAGCTGTGTGTCGTCGGCATATGAGACCAAAGTTAGGCCCCACTGCCTTGCGACATCAGCCAGCGGTCTCACGTAAAGATTGAACAACGTGGGACTCAGCGAGGATCCTTGCGGAACCCCCATGGCCAGAGGCTGGAACCTGGACTTGAAGGGAGGGATGGCAACACAGAAGGAACGGTCGTCCAGGAAAGAGCGGAACCACTGCAGCGCTTGGCCACCGATACCAATCTCCTCGAGCCGATGCAGGAGGATGCTGTGAGATACAGTGTCGAAGGCGGCGCTGAGATCTAACAAGATCAGCGCCGCCGTCTGACCAGCATCCAACCTCGCACGGAGATGTTCCACCATCACAAGAAGGGCGGTCTCCGTGCTGTGACCAGCACAGAAGCCATTTTGTGTGGGATCGAGTGCATTGGTTCGGGCTAGATGTTCTGACAGGGCCAGATTGACATGGGCCTCTGTCAATTTAGCTGGCCAGGGTAGCAGCGAAATGGGACGGTAGCTTTCCGGTTTAGACGGGTCCAAGGAGGGTTTTTTAATGATCGGAGACACCACCGCCTGCTTCCATCTAGTTGGAACCACCCCCGACTCCAGGGAGAGGTTGATAAGGGAACGTACAACAGGGCGTCCCATAAAGGTCTGGTCTCGGAAGAGAGCAGGTCTCACTGGATCAGATGGGGACCCAGATTTAACTTGCAAAGCAAGTTTATCAAACCCTTCCAAGGTCAGAGGGGGGAATGAAAGCAGGGTGATCTGATGAGGTGTCTCGTTGGAACTACCCAACAAGGTCCCGATACTGGGGAATGTCCGATATATAGCTTGGACTTTTCCCAGAAAGTAAGAGGCAAGGGATTCGCAATGTGCGACAGAACTCTCAGCCATGGAAGTGATACGCTTTGCCATAAGATCTTTAACCGCCTTAAAGATAGCCTTCAAGTCAAAACGACAAGTATGTGTCACCACCTACGGCCCTAATGCCAACAAACTAAAAAAGATCATCGTACAAAATTGCCATTTGATCAAAAACTTGGATGAAAGCCTGTATGTACCACCGTTGTTTGCTTTAAAAAAGGAGAAAAGTATAGCCAATTATGTGGTAAGAGCAGCAACTAAAAGAGAGGCACAACCGACATTCAGACAAATGATGGGTTTGACTCCCATTTTAGGCCACCATAAATGTGGCACCTGCTTGTGTTGCGACTTGACTGTCGAAGGAACATTATTCCAACACAATGACATTTCGTGGAAACACGATACATTCAGTAATTGCAAGTCCAAATTTGTGGTCTATGGAGTATTATGTCCTTGTGGACTTTTATATATTGGAAAGACCAATCAGGAAATCCGCAATAGAATTTCACAACACAAATCAAGAATAAAGAATAAAGTTGAATCCGCGCCACTTGTAAATCACTGGAATCGATGTCACCATCAAATAAACGATCTAAAATGGACCGTCATATCAAAAGTTGAGAAAGATCCACGCAGCGGCGATTGGGATCTGAAACTATCTAAAAGGGAGGCGCACCTTTTTGTTAAGTTCGACACGGCCGTGACAGGACTTAATGAATTGTCCGAAATTTATAAACTGTAAAAAATTGTCCCTTCATTCTGAAACTCATATGACTTTTTCTGTGTAAAAACGTTTCCCTTTCTGTTTTCACCTGCCCCATATGGGCGTTATAACAATGATTTCCATGTTTAGCCCATGATTCATTTCCCTCCCAGATTTTACAGGTTGTCCCACGTGTCTAGGCACTTTGCATCCCCGATGCCTGCCCCCCGCACGTCATAGTTGGGCTGGGCCCTCCTCTTTAAACTACAGTTTTTCCTTGACACCTACTGCACATGCGCTAGAGATCAGCGTGATTCTGAACGGCAACGGATTTCTACGCGGCTTCCGAAACATATTTGTCCCGGTAAGTCAAGTTCTTTAAAGCCGTCCAGCCTTGAAGCAATACTCTTTTTACCGCTATTAATCCGTCTCTAATCACCCCGCTATCTTCCATTTTAGCGGGGAGATTGCTTTATTCTTCCGTATTCAAGCCGGACTTGTTGACAGCGTGATTCAAGTCACCACTAGCAGCCCGCGGTCTCGGGACCTCCCGGTAAGACCCCCATGCACTGCCCTGCTTTCCGAGTGCTTTTCCTGCTTACAAAAGACTTGATACTAATTATGCACCTTGCCCTTTAGGTCCCCCGGCAGCCACCTACATACTTCCTGCCATTTAGGACACGCTACTTCCACTGAGAGGTAATCTCCACAGGCTATACCCCAGGATGGAAAAATTAGCTTCTCTTTAGGTCATATTATTGATCAACTTTCTTTACACTATTTTTCTTTCTTTTTTTGATTTTGTTTATTTAAATGACTGCAGGACTCTTCTGCCAGGAATTTGTTCCCTTGGATCCACTGTTTGTGGTAAGCTGTATGACTTGAGGTGTTGTAGTGCTCCCTAGTGTTCTTATGCTACAAAACCGTTTTACATAGGTTTTCTTTTCCTTTTTTTCAGAGTGGTTTGGCCCTGAGGAGAATCCCAAAGAGTGTTAGGGATTCGAAACGCTTAGGCCATCTCTTGGTCTGCTATTGTTATTCTGGTGTTCAACTGTATGACACCGGGATTTACAATTACACATTCACTTCTGTTGAAACCCTAAAAGTTGATCTAATGGAATTGTAAGAAGTGTATTGTTGCAAAAAAAACCTATTTTGATTCTTCTTTGAGTACATAGCAGATCTATTACTTTCCACACTGGTGCACTGAACCCCCCAGTTTGTGTGAAGTATCTTGTATGAATGTATGAATGCTAGTGGGATGACTGTGATATGTCTGATTAGTGATTGTATGATTGTATGATCGAGATTTTATCTTGTTTCGTGTCCTTTTTTCATTATTGTTATCAATCTATAATTGACATGATGTACTAAGGTAAATTCAATGTACCTTGCAGCACACTTTGTTGAATAAATAGCTATTAAATAGCACTTCGCAGTTTTGAATAGAATTCTTTATTTGGATGATACATTGGCATATGAATTACAGTATAAGTATTGGCATTTCTCTTCTGTTGTATTGTTTATAAGGCTCAGCCTTACTGATTAGAGCCATCCCTAGTTGTTTCTAGTTACTAGACTATGCAACCCTAAGCATGTATAAGGCCCCTGTTTTCTGTACTCCTTAGACTGCCTTATACAGTTTCTGAGGGTACTGTTTGACATAGTCTCCCTCATCTGAGGTTAATAAATGAATTATTTTTATATTACAGCTTCTTTGCAAATCTCTTCTTTGTTGGTTTAAAAGGACCAGGTTTATCAGTGAGACCCCTGAGAAGGTTTCTATTTTCTTCAAATGGCGCTCCAAGGTGGACCTTATCAGAGAAGTGGCTATCCAAGGGAGTGATATTGACAGGTGACAAGAATCTACTGAGGAGTATAGGACTCTACTAAGGAGGTACTCTGTGCTCGGAGATTCTGGGGATTCTCTGTCTCTGCAGCCCAGTATATTTCTGGTCTTCCTGATTTTGATCCTCCACATGTTTACCGCTCCTGACTGAGACCCTTTTTGGCGTGAGTATTCTAAAAATGACCGTTGTTTCATTCAGAACTTGGCAGTTAGAATCTGGATACCAGGGATTGGTAAGGGTCGTTTTGATGCAACACTTGCTGTTGGTTTGATACCAGGGATTGGTAAGATCGTTTGATGCGGCTTACTGTTGGTTTGGAATTTGTATTGGCCAATTTTGGGATCTGTGATTGAGAATATATGAATTGCAATTTGAATAGGCAGGTAATGTGGAGACTTTTCTCTACTTTGTATAAGATTTGAACGGCACAACGTACAAGCGTACTTTAAGTGCTACTTTGCGTATAATATTTGCATATGTTACAATATTTTTGGCATGCCTGTTTCAAGCACACATCGAAGAAAGTGTTGCTGTTTGGAGGTACCATAGTGAGATGTGAAGTAAATTAGCCGGCTCCCCTAGAGGGAATACCTAAATAGGTTTAGGTATAAAAAACATATTTCTTCCTTGGTGATTCTGTACTCCATGAAATTAAAATATGAAAATAAAACAAACAAGGATCCTATTCTGCGCACTTTTATGAATGGAGATATGCTGAGCGATTTTTGTGTGTTCTGCCAGCCAAAGCTAGTGAATTGAGTGTATTTTGGCTTCTTGAAAATAAAACGGTCTGTTGTTTTGTGCAGTCTTTTGGCATACTATTGAGAAGCTCTTCTTGTAAATATGACTTACAACTAGTATTTACAAATGGTTTGGTTTAAGTACAGTCTGTGGGCTGTCCTTTGTTTCTGTCCTAAGTGTTGATCTGCGGGTTAAATGTGTGTTTAAATGTCTATGTGGTTTGTGGTTTCACATTGGTACTTCTGTGAGTAAATAGCGATTGCGCTCTTTGGGAAAGAATGGCTAGCCTTAAGCGCGCTGTATTGTGTGTTCTGAGTGTATGACCCCCTTTTGTACATGTCTGGAATGAGCTCAATGTGTTTATTTGTGGGTTTTTTTGCTGTCGTCATTCTGTTATGCAAAATGTCATTTAATTAATATTAAATAAAAATCCAGAATTAAATTATATAACATATGCTACATAACTACATGTTACTATTAAATTGATAGAGTAAGCAGCTATGCACATGTACAAACTACCACAAGGCTAAAAAGATCAAATTAGAATTCACATTCAATAGGAATAAAATAGGCCTCAAAAACGAAATTGTGTGTTTTGCAATAAACAAACTGAACTATAAAATATTACAGCATTTTGCTTAGATACATTGTATTAGATATTAACAGGCAAACATATCATCTGAGTAAATTGGATGTTGCTGACCTAAACACACATTATAGAACGATGCATTGAAATGCCTCAGTTTTAAATAGACTGTCACCGTGCTTACATTTCGACACTAAAAAAGAAGCTTTCCAACAGCTGTGTCAACTGTCACTAAGCAGCAGCTGTCTTTTTGACTATAGGCCACGGAGAGAAAGGGATGCTGACTCAGCTAGGATTTTGTCAGTGCAAACTCAGTAAAACCCAGCATTTCAGACTGCAGTTTTAAAAAGGTACAAAGATCAGGTTTATTATTTTGAATAACAGGAAAACATTTAAAGTAAGGATTTCTTTTCTTAATGCCTATTTACATAAGCACATTCGTGGTTCTGATGTTAAATAATGACTGTCCTTTAAAGTGGCGCAACATTTTTCATGTTTCAAGTTAGGCTTCTGTGCTTAGGCTTATGAATGAATGTGTCTAAATATGATAGGCAAGGAATGAAGCTTGCTTTCATATGTGGAATTATCGAAATGATTGGTTTTATTAAAAAAAAATGTTTTTTAATTATATGAAGAAAAAAAATATTATTGAAACTAATTGCTTTAAATGTGTTTTTTAGTATTTATAAAGCTCAATACTCATACTGTGACCTCCTAGCATCAAAATTTGATTTAAGTGTGTTGTACCACATAATGAGAAAACGTGCATGTGAAATGTCACTCTGCGCAGGCGTAAAAATCTAATTTTTATAAGGGTATATATTAAATATTTCTGATGCCCCATCTCTGGAATGTGTACAGAACATTCTGAGGATGACTAGTATGCAAAAACATTATAGGATATTCATTTTTAATTGCCCCAAATATCAAAGTCGAAATTGGGTAAAATTCACTAATTTGAAAACAATTCTGCCACTCTGAGCAGCTTTTAAACTGCCTTAGGCTTCAGTAAATGCATACATTTAGGTATAAACAAACAGCTGACTTCTATATTGTTAGAAAAGTATACTGCACACTGCTTACGATTGAAAATAAATATAAAAAACCAGCAGAAGTTATTCTCTTACGTCTAAACTGGCAAACAGGGGAACAGGTCTGCAGTTCAGCAATCAGTATCCAGGGTGACTTTGAATTAGGGAAAGCCGCATGGAAACCCAGGCACACAAAATGGGACAGCTGCTAATGAGTTCTATTTTTAGAAGCCTAGCAGGGCTCCCACAGAAGGTTTGCTTTGACATTTTGACCTCTGAAACTTTTTGAAAGACGACAGGGATGCACTGATATGAATAAAAAGGCAATATAACTGTATATGTGCACGTTGAGTAACAGAAAGCTTTGCCATATAAATATAGCACTAATGCTTTTAGTCTGAGGATTACTGTACAAAAGCAGAGGCAATGAAATTTAGTTTGAATTCATGTGCCCTCATGTTACCATTAGTATACTTGCCAAAAGTATTGGGGGTTGTTATTCATGTTCTTTAGCTCTTTCAAATTTGACATTTACCTCCTATAACTTTGGTTATGCCCAGTTGCTACAAATAGGGGTTGATAGTGTTGACATAAGTAAAACATGTTTCAGGTTTCCTGCTGTCAAAATGGGGGAAAGAGGCTGGCTCCACTACAAATTAAGGGTAGGCCAAATGTATGTTTCTCTTTCTTTTTCTGAATTTCTTTTTAGCCTGTCTAAGCTGTCTGTGAAATAGCAATGGGACATTTAATTGGCTATTCAGTAATACTGTTTTAAACATTAATAAAATGAATAAGTATATATGTTATGTTACTGGCCATCCTATTTGATGAAATTATGACAGGATGAATAGTCTAGATTGCTGTTCCCATATTTTGATCTTTAAGGAGAACTAGATGTGGGTTGTTTTTGTTCTAAAATTCTTAGGTGATAACACCATTATTGTATGTTATTCTCATGCTTCATAGATTTGCAGGGGCATTGCTAGTTTTTATTAGCTAGTCTGTGTAAATAAACTGACAGTCATTAGAGCTGATGTTGCATAGTTTGGATCATGAAAAGTAGAACACAGGGAATATGCCCATGTGATCCTTAACAGACATTTTTTGAAGAAAATATTGTTTTATGGGAGTTTGTTTTTCCTAACTTGTTCTCCTGGAGAAAATGTAATCCTTGTTAAATTAGCAGTTTTAGATTTTCCTGTTGCTCCTATAACATGAGAGCATGGTCCTAAGAGTACAATGTAGGTGCTTTTATTAAGAACATCATTTTAGAAGTGTCGGCAGTCCTGTACAAGTAATGTAAAGTTTATGAGCAAAAGACTAGAACATTTCCTTTCTGAGAGTTTTCACATTAGTACACAGGAATACACCAATGTAAGAATTTAGGGTATGTCTGTGTTTTTCTCTTTTGAATGAACACAGACTTCCTTGGCTGCTTGGGATTGGGTGATGTATTACTCTTGTCAGTTCACCAAACAGTTCCTTTTATACTTCCCAATAGGTCCAGGCTGTTGTTTTTTTTAACTCTCCTATAGATAAATTAAGTGGTTCTTGCGTGCCTTGCTAATATATGGGGATTCCCAAGACAAGGAAGTATTCTGAGACTATCCTCTCTGTTGATAGACCATTTCTGTGCCTTGTCTAAAGACCTTTTGTTCTGTACACTAATAGATATTTGCTGCCTTATAACCAGTGCCAGAGGGGCCCGGACATCAGATTCAGCCTGGGGAGTCAGCGTCAGCATCGGCACCAGTCCTGCTCGAAGCCCAGGTGAAGGTAACTAGCCCAGGCATTGCTGGCAACTAGGACCTCAGTGAAAGCGGAAGCCCTGGGATGTTAATTGTGTACCCCTGCCACTGTCTTGGGCGAAAGATGGTGTCACAAACCAGAAAGGAGAAATCGTGGATCAAGTTTCTGATGCCCAGCTGAGAGTCACAGACCGACCAGAACGGCGAGGAGGCTTTTCTTGAGGTGACCCCTTTTGAAAGAAGGGTTGCTTCAGAGATCCTAGCATCAGGCCTCTGAATCCTGGTCCTAAAGTGAATGCAAGTTTGCTCCTTTTTTTATTGGTCAAGAGGTGCCTGAGCACACTGGATGCAAATGTGTGACCCCAATAAATGAGCAGTGCGCCAGCAGAGCAATACAGTTGTTAGGGAAGTGCTTGAGTTTAGGGTGCAGGTGCTGTGTCTCTGGTGCCTGTTAGATTGAAGTGAAGAAAACTGGTGCACTGCCTGGGACACTGGACAGGATCGCTGAGAGCATTTTCCCTGGTGGGTGACTGCCCTATCCTGAAAGAAGAAACTTTTTCCTTGAAACTGGGCCGTGCTTCTTGAGTTGCGAGTTGTGCAGCTCCACCGTGGAAACAACAAGAGCCTGCCTGTGAGGCTCAAAAGGGACACAGGGAGAAGACTACCCTCTGGCTTGGTTGTACAGCGGCTTCAATTTCCCCAAGGACTTCTTTTTCTTGGTAATAATTTACCCCTTTGGATGTCCCGTTTTTGAGGCGGAGCAGCCCTTTGCAGCTCTTCGTCCTAATTCCTATGGCCCTGTGTGGTCCCCCTGGTCCCTTGGAGCCAGGATTGTTTTTTTGAATAATCTGTTTAGTCACTGTTTAGTCACGTTTTTCTGAGCAACTGAAAAATGTTACTTTGCCCTTCTCCTAAAAAATTATTGATGTCCTAGCCCTCATAACGGGAACAATGGAAAAGTCTACTGAAAATATTTGTATTAGATATGTGCACTTGGCTATTCTGAAATTGAAATGGATGGTCACTGAAATGCATTGGACCCAGAAAATGTTTGTTCTAGGCATGTGGGCTGCTGAATTTATATCTGTGCATAGATCGCCGCCTAGTGTTGGGTCCGGATGATTGCACATTGTTGTCCTGGAAGAGTCTTTGAAGTATCACAAGATAGGTGGCTCCTCCCCTGGACTACAGTGCGCATGGGCATCCTCTCCATCCTCAGATTGTTTTTTCCGCCATTGGGTTTGGATGTACTTCTTAACTCACGTTCGGAATATATATAAAAAACTTTTTCACAAGGCCAAAAGGTCTTCGGGGCGCCGGTATTGTCTTTCGTTCGGTGCCTCGAACTTGTTCCAGTTTCTTCGAGCCGGACGTCGAAGGCCGCTTGCCTTTTCGACACCAATGGCCCCATCCACGATCGACGATGGAACGGAGTCCATTTAAACGATGTCCCGTTTGCAACTCCAAATACCCTCACATTGATGTGCACCCGGTGTGCAATAAATGTCTATCACCGGACCACGACGAGGCCAGCTGCATGGCCTGTTCTCGATTCAGGTCGAAGAAAACTCTTCGGCTTTGTCGTGCCGCAAGACAGTCGGCACGAGAGTCAGCGCCCGACCCGGAGGACATCTTCGAGGCTGACGACGCAGAGGGTGTAGAAGAAGAGGATCCTGGTCAACAGTCGGATCCCGCGTCTGATCAAAACTCGATCTATGATGAGGACGAAGAAGAAATCTACGTCCATGATAAAGACATCGTCGAGGTAGGAGACGACGCACAAGCCATCGGAGCCGTCGGCTACGACTCAAGCGATGAGCAAGGCCCAACCGCAGTAGCGGGGCCCAATCTAGACTCTGTACCTTCCACGGGTCAGGTCGAGGCATCGCCGGAAGGCCTTAGCCAAGATCTTCACCCACGTTCGATAGCCCCGCTTCCGGGCCCGGCTAAGAACATTTCAAAAGAGCCATCGGTCGATCAACCACAATCAGTGGGAAAACCGAAACCAAAGAACACTAAATCGAAACCGAAACTAGTGAAAACAGTCATCGGCTCGACGACTTCGCAACCGATCAAGTAAAAAAGTGTCATCAGCCCCTCGGGGTCGAAAGGGGGTGTCGACCCGAAGATCGGAGCGACTAAGTCCGTCTCTACAGTCAAGCACGTCACGCTCACGTCGTCGACGTCAGGGTCCAAAGATGGCGACGCTACCAGAGGACTCAAGACTCAAAAGACCCTCGATCCGAAGCTTTGGAAGCCACTAATGGTCAAGGCCTTCGATTCGAAAACAAAAATCGACCCGACAGAACATATCAAGTCGAAGCAAAGGAGCGTACCTGCTGCGCACCAACAGCTCGAGTCGAGGCATGGCCATAAACAACATGCTGAACAGGCGAAGTCGGTCAGATCGAAATCAACGCCTCCCTCAAAGCAGGTCGGTCCGTCTTCAATGCTTACGGCGCCGATAAAGTACAGACTGCCCCCGACCGCACGACCTAAGGCGGTCCAGCTCCAAAAGGGCACCGACACATCCAAATCATTGTCGGAGGCCTCACAAGCTCAGCCCATGGAGGAGGACGTTCAGTTCCAGGCGCCATCCTATGATAATCAGTCCAAACTATTCATCGACTCCGAGTCTGGAAGACTCACAATTTATAAAAGGAAAATCATTTCAGAACATCCTAGGGAGTCATACCAAATTCCACTCAAAAAGAAGAGGGACTCTGCCCCCTCACCTACTCTTTACAGCCCTTTGGACAGGACTGTACCTATTCTCCCACACATGCCACTGAAGATGTAGAGGAAGGGTACAATGAAGAACAGTTTAATTATCCTATTGACACGGATCAAGAGGAGTCCCAACCATGGACTGACCCTGTTGACCCTGATGAGCCACACACCGCGCCTGACACTCAGTCCTATGTGTTCAAAACATCACCTAATGAGGATACTGCTGCGTTTAATGCATTGATTGAGAGGGCAGCCCTTAACCATGATGTGGATATGCACGCTGACCCAGTAGAGGAAGACTTTCTGTTTGATACCTTCTCGACTTCAGAAAGATCAGTGAAAACCTTGCCTATGCTTAAAGGTGTGCTCAAACATGCTAGTGACATCTTTAAGGAACCAACAAAGGCAAGGGTTGTGAACCCCAGGATTGAAAAAAAGTACCGGCCTGCGCCTGTAGACCCTACGTATACCAAAGGCCAACTCCCGTTGGACTGCTTGGTGGTGGCTAATGCTCGTAAGAGAGCGAACTCTCAAACAAGTGGTAATGCTCCTCCGGACAAAGTATCCAAGATCTTGGAAGCCTCTGGCAAACGTGTAGCAGCTCAAGCGGCTAATATTTGGAGAATCTCAAATACACAGGCCCTATTAGCCAGATATGATAGGGCTCATTACGACACGTTAGAGCAGCTACTCCAACACCTGCCTGATGCTTACAAGGAGGGAGCAGAAATGCTGATACAGGAGGGAAAGCTAATCTCAAACGCATCCATTAAATGTGCGTTAGATGCAGCGGACACAGCAGCTAGGGCCATTAACACTAGTGTGATGCTCAGAAGGCATGCCTGGCTGCGCATATCTGGTTTCAAGTCAGAAATCCAAACAACTCTGCTTAATCAGCCAGTTAACCCTGACTTTCTATTTGGTCCTGATGTAGACACGACCCTACAAAAAATAAAAAAAGACACGGAAACTGCCAAGTCCAATGGAGCTCTACAGTCACAACAGTTCAGGGGTGGTTCCTTTCGTCGCTCCGGTAACAGGGGAGCTTCTAGGGGACAAGCATCGCAGCAAGCCCAATACAATAAAGGAGGCTCACAAACCACCTATAACAAGAACAATAGGGGTGGATACCGTGGGAACAGCACCAAAGGCAGAGGACGGGGAAATAATAATGCCAGATCCTCCGCCACCAATAAACAGTGACGTCTTGTCACTGCCCCCAGACCATATAACACCGGTCGGAGGAAGACTTCAGCAGTTCCTGCCAGTCTGGGAAGGCATTACCACAGACAGGTGGGTGAGACAGCTTATACAATACGGATATTGTCTAGAACTAACCTCCACTCCACCCAACATACCCCCAAGGCACCGTCCTATGTCCGCAGAGCATATGCACTTATTGCAGAAAGAAGTCATCTCCATGCTGCAAAAAGGGGCCATAGAACTCGTGCCTTTAGAACAACAGGGAACAGGGGTGTACTCTCTGTACTTCTTAATACCAAAAAAGGACAGGTCTCTGAGGCCCATTCTAGACCTCAGACCCCTGAACCAATACATCCTTTCAGAACATTTTCACATGCTCACTTTGCAGCAAGTTCTACCATTGCTCAGTCAGGGGGACGTCCTGGCAACCCTAGACCTAAAGGATGCATATTTCCACATTCCCATTCACCCCAGTCACAGGAAATATCTCAGATTCACCATAAACAACCAGCATTACCAGTTCAAGGTCCTGCCTTTCGGGGTCACTACGGCCCCCAGGGTGTTTACCAAGTGCTTAGCAACAGTAGCTGCGCACCTTCGGAGACAACACATCCATGTCTATCCTTATCTGGACGACTGGCTTATCCAAGCGAAGTCGGCCCAGCAATGTGCCAGCCACATGTCCCGCACAATTCACCTCCTACACAGTCTGGGATTTTCACTAAATTACCAGAAATCTCATCTTCAACCCGCACATCTACAACAGTACTTAGGCGCAGATATAAACACTCTGACAGCAACAGCACAGCCAAACTCAGCAAGAGTCAACAGCATGCAAGTGCTGATTCAAAAATTCAGGCCCCAACACTCATTCCCAGCGCAAGTGTTTATGCAGCTGATAGGCATGATGGCCTCCTGCATCTTTATAGTCCCACACGCGAGGCTGCACATGCGTCCGCTTCAGGAGTGCTTGGCGCGACAGTGGAACCAGGCTCAAGGACAACTAAAAGACCTAGTGTTGGTGACCGGTCGTGCATACAACTCTCTGCATTGGTGGAACACACAAAACATTTGCAGGGGACGACCGTTCCAAGAGCCTGTGCCACAGATAGTGCTGACAGCGGACGCATCTCTACAGGGCTGGGGAGCACATGTCCTCCATTACACAGTGCAGGGCCTATGGACGACGCAGCAGCAACAGATGCACATCAACCTGCTGGAATTGGTGGCAATCTTCATGGCAATGAAGGCGTTCAAATTGCATTTGTGCAACAAAGTCGTGCAGATCCGGACGGACAACATGACTGCAATGTATTACATCCAGAAGCAGGGAGGGACACACTCTCCACAATTGTCACACCTAGCACAGAGCATGTGGAAGTGGGCTATTCAAAGAAACATGTTCCTCAGGGCGGAACATCTCCCAGGCAAAGACAACCAGATGGCGGACCTGCTCAGCAGGCACAGCCATCACATGCACGAGTGGGAGATACATCCCTCAGTGCTACAATCGTATTTCCAGCAGTGGGGTCATCCAGAGATAGACCTATTCGCCACACAAGAAAACGCAAAATGCCAAACCTTCGCCGCCAGGTTCCCACACCCGCAGTCTCAGGGCAATGCGATATGGATGAACTGGTCAAACAGATTTGTGTACGCTTTTCCTCCGACACCGCTCATACCGCTGGTAGCACGCAAACTGCGGCAGCACTCCATGACACTCATCCTAGTTGCTCCAACGTGGGCAAGGCAAGCATGGTACACCACGTTCCTAGAACTTTCAGTGGTGCCCCACCAGCGACTGCGACTCACTCCCAGTCTCCTCACTCAGAGCCATGGAGACATTCAGCACCCAGATCCGCAACAGTTGAGCCTTGCAATATGGCTCCTGAGGTCATAGAGTTTGGCTACCTGAACCTGCCCCCTGAATGTATGGACATCATCAAGGAGGCTAGGCGACCTACAACCAGGGCGTGCTATGCGGCAAAATGGAAGTTTTCTGTCATTTATTGTTCCACTAATAACATAAATCCGTTAGATGCATCAACGCAAAACATCATAGGTTATTTATTGCACCTATACAGATGCAATCTAGCCTATAGTTCCATCAGGATACATTTAGCTGCAATGGCAGCTTATCTGCAGAACAGACAGCACCTTTCCATTTTCAAAGTGCCTGCCATTAAAGCTTTTATGGAGGGACTCAAAAGGGTAATTCCTCCGAGACACCCGCCTTCGCCTGTCTGGAATCTAAACATAGTTCTCACCAGACTAATGGGTCCCCCCTTTGAACCCCTGCACTCTTGTGAAATACAATTTCTGACATGGAAAGTGGCTTTTCTAGTAGCGATCACATTGCTAAGACGGGTTAATGAGCTGCAAGCCCTCACTATTCAGGAGCCTTTCATTCAGATTCATGCTAATAGGGTAGTGCTGCGCACCAACCAACCCTAAATTTATGCCTAAAGTGGTGTCACAGTTCCACATTAACCAGACAATTGAACTGCCAGTATTCTTCCCAAATCCTGATTCAGTGGCAGACAGAGCACTGCACACACTGGATGTTAAAAGAGCTCTCCTTTATTACATAGACAGGACTAAAGATTTCAGGAAAACTAAGCAACTGTTTGTTGCCTTCTCTCCACAGCACAAATGCAACCCAATTTCAAAATCAGGTATAGCCAGATGGATTGTTAAGTGCATACAGATCTGCTATCAAAAGGCTAAATGCACATTAACAGTTCCCCCAAGAGCGCATTCCACACACAAGTTAGGGGCATCCATGGCTTTCCTAGGTAACATTCCTCTAGAGGATATATGTAGAGCAGCCAGATGGACCACCATACACACATTCACCAAACACTACTGCGTGGATGTACACTCCAAGCAGCAAGCAGCTGTAGGTCAGGCTGTTCTCAGAACTCTTTTTCAGACTGCTGCAGCTGGCACGGGCAACCGCCGCTAAGGAGGATACTGCTATTTATTCTATGCACAGATATAAATTCAGCAGCCCACATGCCTCGAACGGAATATGCTACTTACCAGTATGCATCTGTTCTTGGCATGTAGGGCTGCTGACATTTATATATTCTCCTGTTACGGGGCTTAAAGCATTTGACATACCCAAGTAGACAGAGTTCAGGGGTGCAGTATACCAGCTCCTGAGTGATATCTGTAAGCATCTTTGTCACTTCCTCCCAGAAAGCGAACACACGCCCACACCGCCGTGCCACATGCACAAGATCTGCATCTTATCCTCCACACCGTACACAATTAGCATTTTCTCTCAAACCATATTTAAAAAGTTGTAACGGGGTATAATATATTTGGTGTAAAAACTTAAAATGTATAATCCTCAAATTACAATTAGCTGTCAGGCGGCCAGTAAGCATGCAACATGCCGCCCACATTTCCTGAGTGAAAGCGGCTCCCAACTCCTTCTGCCACTTCACAAAGGAGGGGCTCTCCTGCTGCTCATGCTCGCGTAGCGAAGCATTGTAAAGTTTGGTGATTAGTCCCTGGCGTTCTGTGCTTGCCAGCATCGTCTGCAAGGCCCGCAGTGTGGTAGGCTCCACTGGGAAGTCCGGATATGCTGTCTTGATGGCCTGCCTCACTCTCACAAACATGAACCCCAACATGAAACCCCTGTCCGTTCCTTTTTGCACTTCCTGCAGTGATTTGAAGCGGCCGTTGTCGTAAAGGTCCCAGATCCGCTCAACTCCCACCTTGGCCAATTCACTAAGAGCTCGCTGTTCGCGCGCAGCCGAGATATCCGGATGGGACGCCAGTGGCAATAACGGGGCATATAAATACGATAGTTGAGCTCTATTTGCCAATTGTCACCAAGCCCAGGCCGTACATTGCACGGGATTAATCTAGGTCCTAGGGCCACCAGTACAACCCGAGAGCGTCGCCACCTGGACCGCCATAAGAAGTACCGCGTCCGCCTCTATGGCCACGTGTGGCTGAAAGCGTTGCGGGTAGTGCCAGTAATGAGCGAACTGCGCCTGAGCACACAAATTATATAGTCTGAAATCAGGAGCCTCAAAGCCCCCCCGGTCGAACGGCTGCGCCAGAAGGTCCCATCTACATCTCAACTTCTTCCCTCCCCAGAAAAATGTCAAGAGCACCGACTGTAGATTTAAAAAAAATGCCATATTTAGTTTTATAGGGATATTTATAAAGAAGTATAATAATTTGGGGAGAAAGGTCATTTTGACGACTGCCAGCCGGTCCGCCAACGAGAGGGGTAAGTGTGCCCATCTTTCGGCCCTTTCTGTAATGCTCGTAATTGCATGCCCATAGTTCTCCAAAATCACCTCTTCTGGGTCCCTATGGATCCAGACTCCCAAATATTTGACAGGGTCTGATGTCCAAGTCAATAGGAAGTCCAGCACGATTTCTTTTGTGTGCTCCGTAAGAGGGAAGACCATTGATTTTGAGCAATTGATCCCTAGCCCAAGCCCAGAAAAACGCTCAAATCTGACATATTCCCGGAGCAATGCAGGCAAATGTTCCTCAGGGTCGCGCACATAGAGCAACATATCGTCCACGTATAAGGACACCACCAGCGGACGCTGACGGAATCGTAACGCAGCCGCACCATGCAGTTGCCTAAGCTTACAGGCAAGAGGTTCAAGGGCAAGCGAGAAAAGGATGGGTGACAGCTGGCAGCCCTGACGGGTGCCACCTCTGATCGGAATCTGTGAGGAGACCCACCCATTTACACGCACTCTGGCAACAGGATCATCATATAGAACCCTGATCCATTGTAAAAAAAATGTAGGGAAACCCATCTGCAGCAAGACCTTAAACATGTAGGGCCATTGTAAGGAATCAAAGGCTTTTGCTACATCCAAAAGTACAGCAACCACCTGAAAGTCTAGATAAAAATAATGTAACATAGAAAAAATGGTGCAGAGATTATGTGTCGTAGAGTGCGCCGTAAAAAACCCAGACTGATCTGGTAGGACCAGCTATGGGAACAGTGGTTGCAACCGAGTTGCGATAATTTTTGCAAGGATTTTGGCATCGATATTGATTATGGAAAGTGGCCGATAGGATTCACATGTATTCAAGGGTTTATCGGGGTTTCAAGAGCGTCACTATTAGGGCCTCCCAAGGGTTGTGGTCAGTTTTCCGGTGTTGTATGCTTCCGCAAAGACTTCTAGTAATCGTGGGGCCAGTTCAGTCGCATATGCCTCATAGAATTCACTAGGCAGTCCGTCAATGCCGGCTGCCTTGCATGTTGGAAGTACCATGAAAGCCATTTTAACATCCTCCTCATCAAACGGTATCACATAATATTCCCTATGCGCTTTGGAGAGCCAGCCCAGGGCTACGTTGTCTAGGTATGTGCCAATCTCCTCAGGAGAGATATCATGTTTGGCAGCATATAAGCGGGTATAGAAATGCACAAGCGTCACGCTAATTTCAGGAGTGGGGTGTACCATTATGGTCCAGCATTTCCACAATGTGTTCCTGGGTCCTAGGCGGTGCAAGTTTCTGCGCCAAGGATCTACTCTGGCGCCCCCCCCTCTCCATAATATCGAGCTATTTTACGATGGGCACAATGAAGCAACTCCAAATCCACCGTTTCATCATGTTCAGTGACAATAGATCTTATATCTGCCAATGTCTTCGGGGAGGGATTAGCCTCATATTGCCGCTCAAGTGGAGATATCGGATGCCAGCTTTCTAATACGGCGCCGGATATCTCGCAGCACTCCTGCTTGTGCCCCAATGCCCACCCCTCGAATGGTCACCTTAAAGGCTTCCCAAAGCACTCCTGCACTTTCAACAGTGCCCTCGTTTTCGTGAAAATAGTTGCAAATCGCCTCCGTAATGTTTAAAGACCGGGTCGGTCAGCTCCGTAGGCTGCAAGCGCCAGGAATAAGGCGGGTGCTCGCATGCGGGGACCTGCATTTCCAAGGTGACCGGGGAGTGGTCCGACAGGGTGCGCGCCTCGTGTTTCACCCCTGTCACCCATGAGCAGGCAGGCTCGGAGAGTAGCCAAAAGTCTAGACGAGACTGGGACCCATGCGCTGTGGATATGAACGTGCTTTCCCTACTGTCAGGATTACGACACCGCCACACATCATAGAGGTTTCCCGCATCACAGAATCCCTGCAGCGCCTCTGAAACTTGCTTAAGGCGCGTCTCACTGCTACCGGTTCTATCCAACCGTGCGTCTAGACACACATTAAAATCACCGCCCCAAATGATCCTTGCGTGGGGGAACTCAGTGATTCTACGCCATACATCGGAATAGAAGGATGGATCGTCCACGTTCGGGCCGTAGACATTCACAATCAGCACAATCATACCACCCAGGTATCCATGAAGGAGTACCACTCTCCCTTGGTCATCCGTCTCCTCCCTACACACTGTGAAAGGGACACCCTTTTTTATGAGCACCAATACCCCCCTAGAATAAGAGGAGTGTGAGGAAGCTACCCTAATACCCGCCCAGCGTGCTCCCATATCTCTAGCTGAATCTACAGTGAGGTGAGTCTCCTGCAGCAAGGCCACTTGCACTCCCAAACGATCTAAATAGGCGAACACTGATCTGATCTTTTTTGGGGAGTTCGCCGACGCACATTCCAGGTGAGAAAGCGAACAGTGTTATTCACACACATCAGTGTACCGTGATATTGCTAAGTACTCCACAGCGACCACATAAACTCCAGGCCTCTCATTAAAAATACAACCATTGCAAGCATAGGACCAGTGTACCAGCCACATTGTACCGTGCCATTTTAGGATGCCCTCTCCAACCTTGGAACCCCCCAACCACCCAAACCCACATCCCCCATCCCACTTCAGCACCCCCAACTCACCAAAGCCATCCCAACCCTGAACATTTCCACCCCAACCCAACATGTAAAGTAACACATATATCTGGGGTACTCCCATTAGAGGGCATTGAGAGCAACTGTCCTCCTACCAACTAGGAGGTGGCTAAGCAACAGTAGGCATATCATAGAAAAATTCCAGTCTACACAATAGAGCCTGCAGCCTCAGGGCGGCCATAAATGACGTGATATAACTGCACTATCTGTGGAGTGAGGCATTGACTCCAAACTAAGTTGTGAAAAAAGAAAAGCTGAGGTCCACATTCAGTGAGACCCACATCCTCCCAGCACCTACACAGCAACGCCCTCTATAACTGATTAACGTTGTTAGCGTCTACATCAGTCTTCATTGTCAGATGTCGTTTGAGATTCGCGCCGCCGCTTCTTCAACTTTTTCGCATGCTCCATGGCCGCACTTGGTGTGGTCAAATTTTTTGATGCAGTGTCCGGCCCTATCTGCAAGCGAGCCGGATAGAGCATTGCGTAAGGGACCCCTTCCGCTTGTAGAAATTTCTTGATGGCTCCAAACTCTCTGCGAGCCGCCTGCACTGCCATAGTGAAGTCCAGGAAAAAAGTACGAGTGTTCCCTTGGTGTTCAATAGTCCCCTTCTTCCTGGCCATTCACAGGATGGAGTCGCGATCCATATAATTCAGCACCCTAGCAATCACCGGGCGCGGGGTGCACCAGGGACCGGCTTAGGAGCCAAAGAGCTGTGCGCACATTCAATACCAAACATAGGGGACAGGCAGGTGGTATCAAAGATCTCCGTGATTAACCGTTCAATGAAGGTCTCCATATTCCCCACATTTGTGGACTCCGGCAGCCCAATAATGCGTATATTGTTTCGCTGGGAGTGGGCCTCCAAATCCTCGTTTTTTGCTTGTATGAGGGTGAGGACCTTCTCCATATTTAAGGCTTTCCCCGCAACGTCACTGAGACCATCTTCGGCTTCGGACACCCGTTGCTCAACCTCTCCCATGCGGGCATTTTGTTTTTCAAGTTGGGAGGACATATGGTCCAAACGATGGTTCACCGCAGCCATCGTGCCTTCTATGGACTGGAGGCTGCGTTGCATTGCTAAGAGCGTGGTCTCTAAGGTGGATTGTGCCGTCACAGGGGCCTCCGCCTCCGAATCCGAGGCCGCCTTTTGGGAAGGCGCATCTGAGATTTTTCATTCCTGCCCATGGTGTCAACCTCCAGAGCGTCCTCACTCAAGAAACCACCTCTCCCTGAGTTCACTGCCGCAGGGGCCACCGAGGACGGTCAGTTACGGACCTGATATCTAGGTTTCCATTCCCCGCCCAGCAGCCAGGATACCGCACAGATCACACAAGTGTGTAGGCCTCAAAATGGCGCTCCCTTTAACACTGGTAGGCTAGATCAGGCGCGTGTGAGACAAGCAAGTGCCCTCCAAGATGTATGAGCAACTGGGCAGTCTCCGAGGTCATGTAGTGTTGAAATTGTCCTTGATATCACCTTCTAGCCAGGCACAATATCTCAAAGCACACAGCCCCCGAACTCCAGAGGCCTAAAATCAACAGCGCTGCATAAGCAGGAAAGGGGCACTCCTCCTCCGTCCACAGCAACAGCACTGCCCAAGATGTAGTCCCGGAGGGCCCCAGCAGCGTTAGCAACAACCCAAAATGGGGAAGGCCCTATAATATTGCAGCGCCCACAGTCACGGGGGTCCCAGGGCTCAAGTGCCCCTAAATGCGGTATAATATGGCCCAGGCTGTTATCCAACTGCTGCTCCGTCTCACACACCCCCAGTGGGCAAGATCTTCACGCCAGCAAGGGCGCAGCAGAAAGATGCGCCACAACTCAGATAGCCCAAGCAGGCCGCGATGCCCAGTCCGCTCTGCAATCCCTGGCCTCGCGTAGCCTCACCCCGCGGCAGCTGCAGGCCCCCAGCACTCAGCAGTGAGTGCCGGACCCAGCCAACACCAGGGCCGCCTCCACGAGCACATGCCCAGCGCCAGCTGTGAACCACTCACCGCTACCGGCACCCGGGGCCCAGGTGCCGTTGTCCAGCCAGGATCATCCTCTCCTCCACTATCTGCGGCGGATAGCAGGGCGCCACTCTGTCTCAGCAAGGGCGGGGAGACTCTCCTCATCCGCTGCCGTCCCCCAACCAGTAGTCAGCACACTCCCCACTACAACCTTGGTGACGCCTCCGACACTGAGCGCGCCTCCGCTGTACCACTGCAGGATCAGCAGGCCGCCATATTCACAGCCCCTCCAGCTCCGCCATATTGTGCCGTTCTGGCGTCAGTGCGTTTTCATGCAAAGCTCACAGCAATCAGTCCCGCGAACCCAGCAATACGAGCGGGACACCTTCTCCCCTCAATGTCGCCCTTCTGAGACTGCAGATGTCCGGTATTTAATACAGATCATGCACGGATCTTGGCTTAGCCAGGCAGAGCCTCAATCAGGTGCGGCCATCTTGCCGTGTGCCCTCTAGCGCCCCCCTAATATATACCAGTTTAATGACATGTTTAGAATGGAAAATGCCCACTTAGCAATGAATTAAGATATTGATACATTTATGAAAATTAATGTGCAAATATTTTCTGTGTTCCTACTGGGTCAAAGGAATGTCTTTAGCTCATGCTAAAAGGACTATCTGTTAAAGATTGCAGGGATTTATTAGCATGAGCTGAAAGCCATTTTGTATTTGGCAGCCATTTTAGGTAGCCATGGGCTCGCCATGTGCTGTTTCCCTCTTCAGAGCCTTGCACATGCTCAGAGAGGCCTAGCTAGTAGAATGCACCTGCTCCTCTTATAGAACTGTCAGGCTGTTTGCTGATGCATGGAGAAGTAACTCTCCTCCCCCTTTGTTGAGCAAGCAGATCTTGTATGCCCATATTAGTCATTTTGCATGCTTACATGTGCCAGGACCTCCCCTTGGTGTTATGCTGACTTTGTAACCCTAAGCATATATAAGGCCCCTGTTTTCTGTACTTCTCAGACTGCCTCATACAGTTTCTGAGGGTACTGTGTGACGTAGTCTCCCTCATCTGAGGTTAATAAATTAATTATTTTTATATTACAGCTTCTGTGCCAATCTCTTCTTTGTTGGTTTAAAAGGACCAGGTTTCTCAGTGAGACCCCTGAGAAGGTTTCCATTTTCTTCAGTGGCAGCCGTGCCTCTGAGTGGGGGAAAGGATCTATCCATCTCTACATCTAGGGGGCTGTTGCAGTCACCGCCTAGCAGCCACAGGATCTCACACCACATCTCCAAACCAAGGGACAACTTATTAAAGAACGGACCCAAGTCTACATTTGGGGCATGCACAGTATTCAGCAATATGTGCCATCCATCCAGTCTACTTTTTACGTGTACATACCTGCATTCCCAATCAGTGAGGACCTCCTCCATGGCAAATGGCATCCCAGGGCATATCCAAATAATGCCCCTCCCCCCCCAGCAAACGGAGTAATCTTTGGCGTGTATTTTACCCCTCCACCTGCGCTGTAATCTGGTAATCTCCACTGCATTTAAATGTGTCTCCTGCAAGAGTGCTATGTGTACGTTATGACGTTTAAGATAGGAGTGTACAGAATACCTACAAGCAGGTGTGCGGAGCCCGTGAACATTCCAGGTAAGTATCACATGACCCATGTTAGAGTGAAGAGAAATATCCAGAAGATAACAATAACATCCCAACCCACCCGGTTCTTGTTAGCAACAGTCGAACATGCACATCATTCACACCAACCCCACTCCAACAGCATCCTGCATCGTAGGGAAAACGGGAAGAATCAACTAGGGGACTATAAAACTTCATAAGGGCAACCCCCAAAACAAAGGGGTGTCATCCAAACACAAACATCAGCAGCACAGCCTTGTGTCCTACTGGCCACAAATGGATAAGGAAAACAGGGGGTAGTGTAACCATGCAGGATGTACCATTGTGAATCCCCACAGAGGCAACTAGTAACACATCACCCTAAAATATACCCAAAAAACAATCCCTTTCACCCAAGGTCCAAGCATTTCCGGTCCCACCAGCCCAATCCCAACCAGACTCGGTGAAACTAACATACAATATGACTACTAACATTGCACACAACAGCCCAAACAGCAATGCCCACCAGTAAATGTCCAGCACAGCCCTTGTCATACGATACCATCCGCCGTCTGAGATAAGACCCCTTCCGATGAGTCCGCTATTGAGGATCCCTCATCTCTCGACAAGTGAAAGGAAGCGCCAACTTTGTCCTCCGGCAGCAATGTGTCCGCCATCTGTTCCACAATGCAAACCACCGCCTGCTGCTGCCTCCGGATCTGATCTGGGCTGGGCGCCGACGACGACCCAAGGAATCGCCTTCCTGACCGGCACCACTGAGGCCTCCCTCCGCTTCCCTTCCCAGGCCATGGTGCGACAGTACCCGTGGGCCAGAGTACTGACCCGACGTCTCCAACCAGTCCCAAGTAACCTAGAACCTAGACTTCCCATCGGTAATGATGCGAAGTCTGGCCGGGAATAGTAGGGAATAGGAGATATTGAGCTGCCGAAGTTGGCACTTGACCGGCAAGATGGATCCCCTCTGGCGCTAAACTTTCATTGTATAGTCCGGGAAAAATAACTTAAAGATGAGCGGGCACACCATGTCCCCCGGGGCCGGTCTCCTGCCTGGGACGCGATGTGCTCGTTCTATAGCGAAGAACAGGGAGAATGCAATATGCGGTAGAAAGGTCTTAAGCCAGTGTTTAAGAAAGGTGACTGCATCCTGCCCCTCCGCTCCCTCTGGCAGCCCAATCAGCCTCTGGGAACGGCCTTCCGCATCCTCAACGCGCTCCTCCAGGTATGTAATTTGCACTTCAAGGGCATTCTGCTGCTTCTCCTGGAACTCCGTGGCCTGCTTCAATTCAGCTACCTCCTGCTACACCACAGTGACCTGGTGTTTCAAATTCTGATGATTGCCGTGCTGCAGCGTAAGATCCAGGGCCACCTTGTCTAACTTGGCTTCCATAGATGCATGCGAGCGCTCAATGGCCTGCAGGATAGTGTCTAGACAGTCGTCCTGAGCCACCCGTTCCTCCGTCTGATGTGGGGGATCAGTGTCACTTGCGCTCGCAGCCTGCGAGGAGGCACTCGACCCAGCACCCCTGGTGCATCCCATCGTCATGTGCACAGGTGACTACACCCAAAACGCCACGAGAGCCTCAAGACAATCAAAGGACCATGGCAGTGTCCCTCTCCAAGTTTGGATGTCACCTCAAGCGGGCAGTACGTGGAGGCGCATTTCGGAGCTATCCCTTCTTTTAACGTTGCATAGGCACACAGTGCAAAGTCACTCCAGTCAGGTACTCATTTGAGTCGACCACCTCGAAGAGCTGCTAGTGGGACTTGGTCATGGCATCGTAGCTCTCAGGTCTGCACATTCCATCGTGTACCAGAAGTCTGCCACTGCCTTTAAACTAAACACTGTCTGGATATTATCTCAGAGGGAGGAGGGGTAACATATCTTAGAAGGAGGGCCCCTCCACTCCACCTCTTGGTCTGCCAACACCTACTTTATCAGGCCGCATCCACAGGCCCTGCGGCGCTCCCTGTGTCTCACCTCCGTGGGAACAGACAGAAGTCCTCACACCTTGCCTCACAGATGCCAGGGCCCTGCAGTGCGACGCTGTCCCATCAGCCTGGCCTGCACCAACTCAATCATCCCAATGTGATAAGTCCTCTCCCTTCCACAGCAGCAGTTGAGGGTCTCCACGCCTCCCCACCTAAACACTGAAGCTCTAGGGCGCCGCGCCTTTCCACAAGTTCAGAGCTTGTCTCCCCACATCGTAATGGCCGCACTTAGTCTTCACCGAACCAGCGTGGGTGTATCCCAGCACCAAACAATCAGGCCATTGCCGGGCGCTACCGATATTGTCTTAGCCTGCCCATAGCTTGCGGGACCTTCCCAGCACACATGCAGTCCCCGTTCAGCATATCAGCTGCACCTCACCGCTTTGTAATTTCTTCATGAGGACCGAGCCGGGTTTGTCCTGGCCACTGCCTATATGCGTAACAACACCCGGAGCCTCGGGGTCCACTTTCCTCACTGCTCCCGATGTGTCTGGGGCCTGTCCCCTCACCCGCTGACTAGCGCTGCTCACCTGCGGGAATTGACCGGTGCGAAAGTCCATCTCCGGCAACCAGGGCTGAATCACGAGCGTCACACCCGCACCACAGCAGTCACAGACTACGGGCCACTTCCCAGTGCCCCGCTGCACTCTACTTGGAAAGTGCCGTCTAGTCCCAACTTCGGCTCTGCGGGTCCCCGTGGGGTCGCTGGGGCATCGGGCACATCCCCACATTAATGGTTGACAGCAAAGCAGGATAAAAGTTTCAGATTGCGGGGATAGCCGACTGAGCAATACTAGAATTTGTCCACCATGCTGCCCCTGCAGCCCACCTTTGTAGATATTTTTTATGATAAGTGTATTTAGTTGATATTTTTGTATGCGATATAAGTGCGTCAACATTTTTGTAGGTCGGTTTTTTAGGTGTTGATATTGTGTCAGTGAAATGTGTAATTGCGCAGAAAAGTGATATATTTTGCGAACTTTGAAAATCGTAACTCCGAAAGTACTTACCTTAGAACTGTGTGCCTGATTATGAAATGCACCTCTGCGGTCCCGTCAGTGGCGGAAAAAACTCAATTTCATTATGCCAGATGCGTTCATCCCGACCCCCATATTACAATGGGCAAAGAAAGGCATATGAAGACAGACAGCCGGGCGGAAGAGTGTTCAGGTGGCCCAACCCATTAGGATGTGTCTATCAGGCCATCTAAACGCAGCGGTAAAACCTGCCCATCAGAGATGGTGGAACCAGAACCACTGGGAAAAGAAACTTCACATTCATGCACTTCTCCACGTTCCTGGATGTCATGGATCCTGCCCTACATGTCCTGATGCTGCTCTACCTGGTCCACTACCAACACCTATCACCGCATGCATACATCTGCCTGACACCAACATGACCCAATCACCCCTCTGGGACAACTTACCTGTCAACCTCGGACACCTTGCTGGACACAGGAATCTAAAGGCATGCCACACACTCCTGCCATGCATGAAGGGCCGTTGTAACCTCTGCAGCGGGGGTCCAATTTGCATACAGAATGCATCCATATGGGCTGGTCGTGGAGGTCACGTAACAGCAGCAGTGCAGCGGTGGGCAAAGCTGCCCATTTGGATGCAGATGGGCCTCAGACCAGTTACTCAGACACTCCACTGGTCACAAAGGGGACATGGTGTCCTTCTCTCTTCCATTCGTTAGCTTTGATTTACCAGCACTCTCCCCTGAGGTGTAAAGCCGGGGGACAGAGCAAGACACTTTTAAGCATTGTTTTTAATATTTGTGTATTAACGTGCATTTTACCTTTATCTGGGCATCTCTCTGTGTGGCACTGCGAAATTGTCTGGCGCTCTGTTGACAGCCCAGCCCTACTTCTCTGTTTCTTATCTCCCAGCGCAGCACAGCAGACTACGTGCTGACGCTGCGGGAGAGACTCGCCAGATCCGACCTTTCTGATAGATACATCTGCCGTGTGGATTCCTCACCTTGTGAATATCCCCCTGCCTGCGTCAGCAACATTCGGAAATTCTTTTTGTAGCTTCGCGCCGACGTGGATCCGGATGTCACAGAGGCACGGCATCGCACGCGACACCGCTGACGTCACCGACGCCTATAATAGGCCCACGCAGGAGTGATGACATCAGTTCCCTTTTTTCCGCGTCGTCGACGCTAACGGTTTTCAGGGATCGTACTGTAGCTTTACAGTAACTTTGTTACTATTATCATACTATTGTGTCTATCTTTATATTCTTCGAAATGTCGTCGAAGAAGACTGGATTTAAAGCTTGCGGCGAATGTGGCAAGACTATGTCTATCACCGATCCTCACGAATGCTGTGTTTGGTGTTTAAGCTCCGACCATGACGTCGAGGACTGTCCTTGCTGCAAGAAAATGACTCCGAAGGCTTTAAGAGAAAGAGAGACGAAACTCCTCGTGGCAAAACTTAAAAATAAGAAAGTTAAGAAATCTTTGAAGTCTCGATCTCGTCGGTCGAAGTCGAGGTCGAGGTCTCGTTCGAGGTCACGCTCGGAGTCGTCTTCTGCTCACGCTTCGAAGTCTTCGAGGAAGAAACACAAGAAGAGGAGCCATGAGTCACGTCATCACTCTGGGAAGGACTCTAGTTCAAGACCGAAGTCCCAGGTCAAACTTCTGAGTAAGGAAGTGGAGATTTCGGAGTCGGAACATGATGAGGCTTCACATCCGGATTCACCCGAATCTCAGAAACAGGTCCATTCTCCGGTTCCATCCAATCCTTCTGGTCAGGAGGATGAAGGTGAGGAGCAGGGGGCTGGTGAAGTCGAGGTTCCGGTGCCTGCGGGTTCGTCGACCCCGGCTCCTGGACTCGATGAAGAGATCGACGTCGTATCGACTCCGCCTCCTCAGGAACAACCCAGAGGTCCATATCCTGAATTTCCAACTCCAGGTCAGGATCCTTCTCAGTTCCTGAACGCCATGTTTGGTGTCTATTCCAGGGCAATGTTCCCGTCTGGTGCACCTGTTGGTCCCACGGGCCCTATGGCCTTTAACTTGGGTGTTCCCCAGGCTTACGCCCCTGCGCCCTTCATGCCTTTTATGCCGGCTATACCACCGCATTGGCATTTTCCAACACCACCGGTGTCGTCGACGCCGAATCGCACAACGCCGTTTCCATCGACGCCGATCCCATCGACGCCGATACCTACGACTCCGAGGCAGGATTCTGCCCGACCTCGTATTGAAAGACCTCGTCCGACTTCGGGCTCGACGCCGGCTCCGACCCCGTCGGAGTCAATTCCGAATCCATTGGCTTCTGTTATGAAGGAAAGATCTCGGAGAAAGGCCCAGAGACTTCTGGAAGAGGAAAGATGTCAGTATTCAGAATTACAGGATTCTGAGGATCCTTTTGAAGACTTGTGTGAGGCCAGTGGGCTTAAACTATCGCCTGAATGGGAATTGGCTTCAGTGCCAAATGTACCATCAAAGGATGTGGTGCCTTATCACACCGTTATTAGAAAGGCAGCGAGCTTATTGAATATTACTCTGCCCACTGCTGATTATAATCCTAATATTTTGACTGAGGTGCTTCATTCACCCTCATCTATTATTGAACCTATGTTACCCTTCAACGAGGCCTTATCTGAGCCCATCTATGAGGTTTGGAAGAAACCTTTATCTGCTCCTGCAGTTTCTAGAACGGTGGCGAGGAGATATAGAGTTGCACCTGAGGACCCTGCATTTTTATCAACACATCCTCTGCCTGAGAGTTTGGTGGTGCAGGCTGCCTGCTCAAAGAGATCTGCTGGTGCTTTTCCACAGGTTCCTGGAGATAAAGAATCCAGAAAGCAAGACCAAAGTGCCAAGAAGGTTTTCTCATCAGCCAGTATGGCGTTAAAGTCAACCAACGCAACGTGTCTGATGGGAAGATATATCCATGCTTTGATGGATTCTGTCAAGCAGTTGATTCCGAAGATTCCTGAAGATGACAGGAAAGATTTTCAGGAGGTGATATCGGACACTCAAGCAGCTGCGAGACAGGTCATTCAGAGTGGTCTGGACACTGCTGATTCGGTGGCAAGGGTCATGGGCTCCTCCGTGGCCACTAGGAGGGCTGCCTGGCTCAAATCGTCAGAGTTCTCTGCAGACGTCCAGTCTGTTTTGATGGACTTGCCTTTTGATGGATCAGGATTGTTTGGCAAGAAGGCTGATACTGCCTTGGAACGTTTTAAGGACAGTAGGGCCACTGCAAAATCTTTGGGTCTTCAGTCCAGGGGTACTACTGGAACACGCTTCAGGGGGTTTGGAAGATCTTCCTTTCGTTCTTACAGACCATCCCAGCAGCAGCCTCAACAGCAGCAGAATACACTGTACAAGTCGTACAGGAGCAGACAAAGATCCCGCCCTAGAGGTCGTCAAGCTTCTTCCTCCTCCTCCTCCTCTCCTTCCCAACCCCCGGCCAACGCAGCAAAGCAGCCCTATATCCGCCATTCCGGATCATGTGGGCCCAGTGGGGGGTCGGCTTACACATTTTCTACAAGATTGGGAATTAATAACATCGGATCTTTGGGTTCTCAATCTTGTAGAGAATGGGTATGCACTTCCTTTCCAGGAATTCCCTCCCAATTACCCTCCTTGCCAGGGTTATTGTTCGGAGGACCACCTGCTTCTCCTGCAGGAAGAAGTCCTGGCTTTGTTACGAAAAGGTGCGATAGAGGTGGTTCCAGAGCAGGAAAGGGGTCAGGGGTGCTACTCCCGGTATTTCCTGATCCCCAAGAAAGATGGCAGGCTTCGGCCAATCCTGGACCTCAGGATTTTGAACCTTTACCTGAAACAGGAAAAGTTCAAGATGCTCACTCTTGCGCAGGTTCTTCAAGCGCTGCTGGAAGAAGACTGGATGGTGTCGATCGACTTGCAGGATGCGTATTTTTATATTCCCATCTTGAAGTCGCACAGAAAGTATTTCCATTTTACGGTTGGGTCACAACACTACCAGTTTGTGGTCCTTCCGTTTGGTCTTACTTCTGCGCCTCGAGTCTTCACCAAGGTGATGGCAGTGGTGGCAGCTCATCTCAGGAGAATGGGGATACATGTGTTTCCGTATCTGGACGACTGGCTGATCAAAGCGGAGTCGCCGGAGAAGGTGATCCATCATCTGCAAGAGACAACTCAGTTGTTGCACAGGTTGGGTTTTTCGATAAATGTACCCAAGTCTCACCTGGTGCCCTCACAGCGCAACCTGTTCATAGGTGCGGTACTGGACACTACTGTGTGTCGTGCATTCCCTCCTCCTCAAAGGATTCACGACATACAGGAAATGATTCCTTTATTTTACAATGGAGCGGTCATTCCAGTCCTGAAGGTCCTTCGCCTGCTCGGTCTGATGGCTTCATGCATTCTGTTGGTCAACCATGCACGCTGGCACATGAGGGCGCTCCAGTGGTGCCTCCGCAGGCAGTGGTATCAGCACAATGGAGATCTCAGGGAGTCAGTGAGGATCTCCAGAGAGACTGTAGCGGATCTGTCTTGGTGGAGCGTGGAAGGCAATCTGTCTCAAGGAAAGCCTTTTCAACTTCCTCCATCGGTGGCCATAGTGATATCGGATGCATCCACTCTAAGGTGGGGTGCTCATCTGGGAGACCTGGAGGTCAAGGGTCTTTGGTCTCCAGAGGAAAGGTTGCTTCACATCAACCTTCTAGAATTGCGGGCGATACGTCTGGCGCTCAAGGCCTTCCTCCCTTCGCGGTCAGTCTGTTCAGGTCTTGACGGACAACACGACCGCGATGTGGTACATCAACAAGCAGGGAGGAGTAGGGTCTCAGTGCCTCTGCAGAGAGGCTCTGCGTCTCTGGTCCTGGGTTCAGGACCACCAGATTTGTCTGATGGCGAATCATCTGGCCGGGGTTCAGAACGTTCGTGCAGACAGTCTCAGTCGGCAGTTCTCTGCCGATCACGAGTGGAGGCTCCATCCAGAGGTAGTTCGCGACATCTTTCGGATGTGGGGGACTCCTCGGGTGGACCTGTTCGCCACTCACAAGAATGCTCACTGCCTGTCATTCTGCAGTCTCCAGTATCCGATGCAAGGAGCCTTGGGGGACGCGTTTCAGTTGAGTTGGAACTCGCAACTCCTTTACGCGTTTCCTCCCATACCATTAATTCCTCGGGTTCTGAGGAAAATTCGCCAAGACCGGGCCCAAGTCATATTGATCGCCCCGGATTGGCCAAGAAGGGTGTGGTATTCAGACCTTCTCCACCTTTCCTCTCACCCGCCGCTCCGTCTCCCTCTCAGGGCAGACCTCCTCTCTCAGATGGAGGGGCAGGTTCTACACCCCCACCTCCAGACCATACACCTTCATGCCTGGAGATTGAACGGGGCAACCTGATTTCTTTTTCTCTCCCTCACGATGTGGTGGATGTCATTTTGTCAGCCAGGCGTGACTCCACTAAGTCCATCTATTCTTATAGGTGGTCTAAATTTGTTGCTTGGTGCAGGGAGAAATCTATAGACCCTTTGAGAGCCCATTTATTGGATGTGCTCCAGTTTGCCCTTTCTCTGGCTCAGCAGGGGCTTGCTGTTGCCACGGTGAAGGGTTATCTTTCTGCGCTGTCGGATTTTATCTGTTTGCCTGACCAGCCCTCTCTTTTTAAATCTCCTATTGTTTTAAGGTTTTTGAAGGGCCTCACTAATAAGTTCCCTCCTACCCCTTTTATTGTGCCTCAGTGGGATTTGAATCTAGTTTTGACATTTTTAATGGGTGCTCCTTTTGAGCCTCTTCACAAATGTCCCATGAGGCTTCTGACTTTTAAAACAGTTTTACTCGTTGCAATAACCTCGGCAAGGAGGGTAAGTGAGCTTCAAGCTCTTTGTTCCAAGCCCCCATTCCTGACCATTCATGCTGAACGAATGGTTCTTAGGACCAGGGCTACTTTTCTGCCAAAGGTGGTGACTCCTTTCCACCTTGGTCAATCCATTACCCTTCCTACCTTTTATCCTCCCCCTCACCCTTCCAAGGAGGAGGAGAGATTACACCGTCTTGACCCCAAGAGGGTGGTGTCTTTTTACTTGGACAGGACTAACGACTGTCGAGTGGACGACCAGCTCTTCATTGGCTTTGCTGGCTGCAAGAAAGGAAGAGCGGTCCATAAGAGGACGGAACGTCCTCTGCATTAAGATCTGCTACTCTTTGGCCGGTAAGGAACCAGCAGAGGGTATAAGGGCTCATTCTACTAGAGCTAAGTCTTCGACCTCTGCATTGGCTAGAGGTGTGCCTGTAGAAGATATTGGTAGAGCCGCAACTTAGTCTTCCCTCCACACTTTCGCGAAGCATTACTGCTTGGATACCGAGGTGAGGAGGGACGGGCACTTTGCGCGCTCTGTCCTCCAGGATTTCCTGGTCTAGAAGAGTGGACACCCTCCTCCAGGAGTGGGGACTGCTGTGGGACTCTATTCACAAGGTGAGGAATCCACACGGCAGATGTATCTATCAGAAGAACAAGTTACTTACCTTCGGTAACGCTTTTTCTGGTAGATACTACATCTGCCTGTAGATTCCTCACTGACACACCCGCCTCCCCGTTGTCCACTCTTCTATGCCAGAGGTTTCTATAATGTATTATTTTATGGTCAAGGATTTGTTTATTTCAAATGTTTTATTGCATTTGCTTCACACTGTGTGTGTTACCTTGATTTCTATACTCCGTATACTGTGTATATGTCAACTGTCATCGGTCCGTCCATGTGTCTCGAAGGCACGGAAAAAAGGGCGGAACTGATGTCATCACGCCGGAGTGGGCCTATTATAGGCATCGGTGACGTCAGCGGTGTCGCGTGCGATGCCGTGCCTCTGTGACGTCCGGATCCACGTCGGCGCAAAGCTACAAAAAGAATTTCCGAATGTTGCTGACGCAGGCAGGGGGATATTCACAAGGTGAGGAATCCACAGGCAGATATAGTATCTACCAGAAAAAGCGTTACCGAAGGTAAGTAACTTGTTCATTGGAGGGAGGAAAGGGGTGCGGTCCAGTTGCTGGCCGCATCCCGCCCTCCCTGAGTACTTAGGGGCAGATTTATGATAACTGGCGCATCCCCAGGGATGCGCCAGTTATTTTGCGCCGCAGCTCCGCCACCCATGGTGCGCCGCATTTACAATGCGGCGCACCATGGGGCAAAAACGGCACAGATGCGTGACGCATCTGTGCCGTAAAGGTGGCGCATTGCTGGAGTTGCGTCGCAAGCGCGACGCAGCTCCAGCAATGCTCGGGGGTGCCCTATCTGTCCAATGCTGCGTCAAGCCTTACGCCTGCTTCAAGCAGGCGCAGGGTTTTGACGCAGAATTGGCCTGAAAGTGACTGAGTGAAATCTTATAGATTTCACGCAGGCACTTTTGCGAGGCGCACCTGCCCCGGAACGCCCACATATGGCGCAGGGCTTTACAACGTGACGCATCTGCCTAGATGCGTCACGTTGTAAATGGGTCGTAGGGATGCGCCACGTTTACGCCGCAGTTGCGTGACGCAAACGTGGCGCATGACCAACATAAATCTGCCCCTTAAGTCGTAGTCTAGTGCGAGCGCGCCCATTGATTTACCAGCACTCTCCCCTGAGGCGGAAAGCCGGGGGACAACGCGAGACACTTTTAAGCATTGTTTTTAATATTTGTGTATTAACGTGCATTTTACCTTTATCTGGGCATCTCTCTGTGTGGCACTGCGAAATTGTCTGGCGCTCTGTTGACAGCCCAGCCCTACTTCTCTGTTTCTTATCTCCCAGTGCAGCGCAGCAGACTACGTGCTGACGCTGCGGGAGAGACTCGCCAGATCCGACCTATTGGAGGGAGGAAAGGGGTGCGGTCTAGTTGCTGGCCGCATCCCGCCCTCCCTGAGTACTTAAGTCGTAGTCTAGTGCGAGCGCGCCCATTGATTTACCAGCACTCTCCCCTGAGGCGGAAAGCCGGGGGACAGCGCGAGACACTTTTAAGCATTGTTTTTAATATTTGTGTATTTTTTTTGTTTGAATATTTTTATTGTTATTTCAACATATAGTAACAATACAGTGCTGTACACGATGTAGGGCGAGACAACAATTATTGATGTGATTGGCAGCAAGGAACGAATACAGTGGCAACATTGCACGGTACAATCATCTCAAGCCCCATCCAACATTGCTGAAAAAAAGGAAAGGAAAACAGTATTTGAGACATACAACAGTCCTTATCCGCATTCCCCACCAGGGTGCTTTGCCTGTGTCCATTTCCACCCTTAACCATCCACCAGGGTAAAGATTGCCTTTGAAGTTCAAGGCAGCGGGACTTAGCATTCGAATGTGAATGTGGTTCATCACAAATGTCAAGTGCACGGCCAGTGGGGTGTCATAGGGGTGGGGCGCCGCTGAAGGTCGTGATGGGTGCGGCATAGGCCATTCCATGCCTAGACATCTCGCGCTAATTACGTCGGGGGAGAAGAAAAGTGAAAGTATAACCTACTTGTTTCTAATTCACAAGGATGTAGGTAATGGTCGCGGTGCGCTGCGCACAATGTTTCTCTCCGTCACTCAGCAATTCGCAGTGTGGTCTCAGCAGTGTCATTGCAGTCTCGTGCGCTCCGTTGTATGAACATGAAAACAGGGAAAAAGGGGAGGGAGTGGCGGGGTGTGGTCATCAAGCTCGGTGACGTGTCGTGCGTGATGCTGTGGGAGCGCCGCGACATGAGCGGGTCTCAGTGAGGCCGTCTAGTGTGTTTGTCGGTGCAGTTCTGTTGTGGGGAGGGCACGGGGAGGCGTGCAAGAGACGCGAGACGCGGGAATGGCGTGTAGGTCGTCATCTCGTCAGCTAGAGTGTGGCTCAACTGATGGCGTGGTGATCTCTCTTTCAGGGGGGTGCAGGAGTGGCTGGGCTAGAGGTATTAGGGCTGTTGTTTACATCGGCCGTTTCCGGGATCGCGTCCCCATCCCATCTGGGGGAGTTGATAGGCGTGTGGTCTCCTAGTGGGTGTCTGTCTCTATGAAAGGTGCTGAGCATGCCATCCCATATTGCTGCTATTGGGAACTGGCGCAATCCCGCTGTCTCCTCCTTGTGGAGGACTTTGCTTTCCGCTCTCGCCCAGTTGTCTAGGGAGGCGCGCCAATGTTGCGTTAGGGGTGGAGTCGCGCGTTTCCAATGTTTGGTGAGCAGTCTTTTGGCCGTAATAAGGCCTAGGTCCCAGAAGCGGGATGGGACTTTATTGAGGGCGGTCCTCCTATAGAGGCCCAGTATGCGGTAGCGGCATAGCCGTGCAACGTTCAAGGATCAGTAGCACAGACCGCCAGTATGTTTGTATCTGTGGGCATTGCCACAGCATGTGTAGCAGGTCCGCTCCAGCAAGTGCGCATCTTGGGCAGCTAGCCGAGGTACCCGGGAAATATTGGTTGATTCTATCTGGCGAGAGGTACGCCCTGTGTAACACGTAAAATTGTATCACCTTAAAGCGTGCGTTACGAGGGATGTTTTTGGGCTGGCTAGCACCATCGCCCACTCCTTGTCCGTCCAGTCCCTCCCTCTATCGATCGCCCATTTGGCTCGCAGGGGTTGTAGAGTATGGTGTGTGTGTGTCAATAATGCTTGAGTTAACCAATGCACCACGTGTGTACCATCCCCCATGACATGTAGGTGTTGTATCAGTTGATGCGTGGGGGGCTCATCTGTGATGTTTCCCCATCGTCGAGTGTATGCCGCTACTATGGATGCGTGTTGTAAGAACTGTCCTGCGGGGATGCCCGTGTCGCTGACTAGTGTCGCAAAGGGGATTAGGGTGCCGTCGGCATATAGGTCCGCCATGGTGTCTATTCCCGAGCTCGTCCAGTGTTCCAGTGCGGCTTCCGTGACAGCGGTTGTTGCTTTAGGCGTTCCCAGGAGCGGAAGCGCTGGAGCATAAGGTTTGACATGTTTAGTGAGCCGCAGGCTTCTGTTAAAGCATTTCACAGCCACATCCACATGTAGTTGTGGTCGGTGTTTCGTGCGCGCTAATGGGTGGAATAGTGAGTGTATCTGTAGGAGGTTAAGTGAGTCCGCAGACGTGGCGTGTCTGCCAGGTTCCTGCCCGAAAGCCAGGCCGTCACCCACTGTAGCTGCGCCGCAAGGTAGTAGAGCTCCAGGTTGGGTACAGCGAGGCCGCCCGCTTCGACCGGTGCGTACAATTTGCTCAGTGCTACTCTGGGTCTTCCGGTGTTCCAAATCAGCTCCCTGGACATAGTCTCTAATTCCTTAAACGTGCGGGCCGGGACGTACACCGGGATGTTGGCGTAGTAATATAGGAGTCTGGGCAACACTATCATTTTTGTCAATGTCACCCTGCTCGGTACATTGAGTGGGAGAGTCTTCCAAAAGGCTATCTGCGACCTAATGGACGTGATGGCGCGTGTTAGATTGCCATCCAGGATGTCTGGGTGCGATCTGTATATATAGATCCCCAGGTATTTGAACGTGGTATCATGCCACAGCAGTTGCTCCCCGTTGATGCTAATGCCGGGGTCCGGGATGTTGGGTGCAAATGAATACGCCCCCGATTTTGCCCAATTCACCCTGAGTCCAGACATGGTCTCAAAGGTCCGGAATATGCCCGAGAGTTCTGGTGGTAAATTCGCATGGTCCCTGAAATACAGTAGTAAATCGTCAGCATACAGCGAGACAACGTGTGTGCCGTCTGCTAGCGGTATGCCCCAGTTCGCCCCACCGCCGCGCAGAATCTCAGCGAGAGGTTCAATTGCCAGCGAGAAGAGTAGCGGGGACAGTGGGCATCCCTGTCTGGTGCCCCGTCTGACCTTTATAGCGTCTGATAGTAGCTTGCCTGTGCGGACGCGTACCTCAGGACTCCTATATAGCAGTCCAACCAATTCGATGTACTCGTCGCCCAGGTCAAATTTGCGCAGTACCTCCTGTAGATAGGGCCACTCAACCGAGTGGAATGCTTTTTCGAGATCGAGAATTAAGCACCCCGACCTCGGCCAGTCCCGCACCGCATATTCCTGCACCCGAAACAGCCTTCTAATGTTGTGGGACGTGCACCTAGTGGGCACGAAGCCGTTCTGGTCGCTGTGTACCAGGGAGGGCACCAATGGCGCCAGTCGCCTGGCCAGGGTTGACGCTAGGATCTTATAATCCGTATTCAGGAGCGCTAGGGGTCTGTACGAGCCGAGGAGTGTGGCGTTTCGACCCGGTTTGAGAAGCGACACCAGTGTTGCTTCGTTCATGGATGTGGGCAAGGCAGAATCATCCGGTATCAATATATCGGAGCATGCCTTATAGTATTCAGCCGGTAGGCCGTCCGGTCCGGGGGCCTTGCCGTTCGAGAGGGCAAAGATGGCGTCGCGCAGCTCGTCCGCCTCCATGGGTGACCCGAGGTCGTCGCGCTGGTCTGCCGTGAGGGCGGGCAGCGTGATTTCGTCTAGGTAATCGGCAATGTTCGGGTGCGGGTTCGATAGACGTGACTTGTATAGTTCTTGATAGTGCGCTATAAAGGCTTCATGGATCTTCGCTTGGGTGTATACCGCAGGGCCGTTGGGCGGGTGTATCGCCGTGACGGGTGATGTTCGCTCTTCGCGTTGTATCAACCAAGCCAGCAGTTTGCCGGGTTTATCGCCGGTGTGGTGTGTGCGGGCCGAATGTGCCGTGTAGTTAACATGTTTCAGGCTGTCTATCAGTCTGTCATGTTCCGCGCGCGCTTCCAATAATCTGACGTCGTCGCCTTCAGCCGCATCCTGTTCCGCTTGTAACAGGTCTGTCTCCAGGCGCCTAAGGTCGGTTTCTAGTCGGCGGCGTGAGCGAGCTTGTGTGCCCAGACATTGCCCTCTGAGGACCACTTTAAATGCGTCCCACTCAATCTGCGGGGTCGACGCCGTGCCTGTGTTGTCCTCAAAATACTGCGCTGTCTGTGCGCTAATGGAGCTTTGGAATTGACCATCTAAGAGTAGGTCGGGTTGGAGCCGCCAAGTAGGCGTCGGGGGTCGGGGGCAGTCCCACGCTATACTCAGGGTGTGGGGGTTGTGGTCAGAATGTGTGCGGCCCATGTAGCAGGTGTCTGTGACGTGTGGCAAGATTTCCCCAGTGACCATGTACCTGTCTAGACGCACATGTAGAGCGTGTGCCCCAGAATAGAACGAGTAGGCCCGGGTGTGTGGGTTGCGGGTGCGCCATGCGTCCTGCAAGCCCCACTGTGTGGACCATGCCTGGAGGGTGCCCGCAGCAGTCTGTGCATGTGAGTTGGGCGGCGGGGGATGTGATCGATCTAGGGCCAAATCTAATGTACTGTTGTAATCTCCGCCCAGCACCCATGGGATACCATGCCAGGGAGCTAAAGTGGCGGACAACTGTGCCAGGAAAGCCGCCAGGCCCGTGTTGGGTGCGTATACCGAGGCCAGCACTAGCGAGTTCCCGTCTAACCTGCCATGGACTACCACAAATCTTCCCCCGGGATCTACATGTGTGTCCAACGTCGCCCATGGGGTGCCTGGTCTGACCCACACCAATGTTCCCTTAGCGTAAGACGAATAGCGCGTGGCATACAGTTGCCCCCGCCATCGGCGGCGTAAAGTGCAGATTTCCGTGTCACTGAGGTGCGTCTCCTGTAGGAGAGCTATCTGTATGTGATGGCGTTTGAGGTATGAGTATATCTGGTAGCGTCGGGATGGTATGTGCATGCCCCTAACATTCCACGTGCATATCTTAATGACAGACATTACAGTATCTCAATATTGTCCCGCTTCCCGCCTCCCCGTCGCCCCCCTCGAGCCCCACATTTTCGCCGAACAGTCCCCCCCAGCACCACACAACAGCAGTATGTCCGTGTCCACAATTCCCAGCAATGGATGGGGGGAGAGGGTAAAGGTACAACAAAAGGAACAGTGAACCTTTGAATGTGGTGAACAGATAGAATACCAAAAGGTCGGGTGCGGAACGTGCTCCCGTCCATACTCTCAAGGAGAGCAACATTGTCTAAATCAAGAGGGGGCAGGTGTGCAAGGCGCACCATAACCGTGGTATCAAACCAACAAAGTCGTTTCATGGAGGTCCTCCACCCTCCCGGTGAGTATGTGGCAGTCCAAACCATCTTTGCATATAAGGGCCCCCATACACACATGCACCAATTCACTATACGTTACGTGTCCCGGGGCGGCAGCTTTCAGGAACATCTTCTCCGGGTGTGCGTGCCGACCAAAGGTAGGCGCCTGAGTCATTTCCGGGGGCCATGATCGCCGGAGGAGTCCGCAGACCCGCACCCACACCACATGTCGTGTGCAGGGCCGACTCCCTCATTCGGCATGGGGTGAGTCCATGTCCGTCCGTTCCCCCACATCCGCGAAGGTATCTCTCGATTCATGTCCCCGGTCTCTGTGGCATTTTCAGCTAATATATTCCGCTGTCTGGGGCGTGACGTCCGGTCTGTCTTCCGAGCCCTGTGAATTTGGTACTCCATAGATGGCTTCATCGTCGCTTGGAGGGTCCTGCTGACTGCCTCCCGCCGTCTCACTCTGCACAGGGGAACAGCTCAATTCCATAACCAGGCGAAGGGCGTCTTGTTTCTCCTGTTGCATGGCGTCCTCCGGGGGGGGAGGTGTCCTTGCTACTCCTCGCGCACCAGACTGTGATTCCCGGCGCGGCCTGCGTCTTCTACGGGCGTTTCCAGTCTGTCGTCTGGGCATGGGACCCGCCGTGGTCCTAGGATCCGTGTCCGTGCCGCTATCCAGCCATGTCTCCACCTCGGCAGGGTCAGTGAAGAAGTGGGTTCGCTCTCCAGCCACTACTCTCAGTTTTGCAGGGAACAGCAGTGAATATTGTAGGCCCTGCTGCCGTAGGCGCTTTTTCACCTCCAGGAAATCATGCCGTTGCCTCTGTACTTGTATAGTGTAGTCCGGGAAGAACATCACTGACGCGTTCTCAATCCTGATCTCTTGGAGCTTGCGTGTTTCTCGCAGAATGGAGTCTCTGTCCCTATAATTCAGGATTCGTAGCAGCATGGGTCTCGGGTTGGAGCCCGTCGCCAGTGGTTTGGTGGGGACGCGGTGCGCGCGTTCTATCACAAAGTATGGTGAGAGCGACCCCTCTGGCAGCAGGCCCCGCAGCCATCGTTCCATGTGTTCCTCCGGGTTCTTCCCTTCCCATTTCTCCGGAATTCCAACGAGGCGCACGTTGTTTCTTCGCGCTCTGCCCTCCGCATCTTCCGCTCTATCTTCCAAAAATTCCACCCTGTTCAGCAGGTCCTGGATGTGTTTGGTCGATTGGCTGGTCTGGGGTCGGAGTTCCTTCATATCGTTTTCCAAGAACACAGTGCGGTCCGCCAGCTTCTTGTGGTCTGCTCTCAAGTGTGTCAGGTCTATGACTACACTATCTATTTTGGTGGCTAATGAGGTGCGCGTGAGCTGGATGGACTCATCCAGCCGCTCCATTGCCGCCAACATGGTGTCCAGCTTCGCCGTCGTTTGATCTGGGTCAGTGCTCTTCCCAGGCTTATCCATCTTGCCTTTGGGGTTGTTGCCACCGGTTCCGGTTCGGGTCCTGGGCCCGTTAGACATCTGTGCCAGGGCGCGGGCGCGGCTACAGCAGTGGGGCCCGTGTCTGGGGGGCGAGGTGCAGCTCAGGGCTGGGAATGTCCAGGGAGATCTCGTGGATCAGGCAGCTTCCCGATTCTGGACCTCAACGCGTGTGTGTATTGTAGTGCCCGGTTTCTGGTGGATTATCGCTGCCTCGTGGGTGTGTAGCGTAGGTTCAATGTCTACTCCTAGGAGTGTCGCAGTTTCGACCGTTGACTCCCCGGGGCCTCGCGGACCTCGTGTGGTTCTACTGGTAAACGGGGCGCTGTGGGTGCCTTGCCCGCGTTCCCGTTGCGTCTGGATTTCCCTCTGTCTCGGGCGGTTGGGCTTCCTCCTCGCGGCCCGTCGGCGGGCGTGTGTGCTATCTCCAGGAGCAGTCGCTAGTGTTCCCGTCCCCAGCCGCCTCCTCTGCCCAGGCTCTCGCCGCTCACCTCTACCAGCCGCTCGGCCTGTCCGAACTTTCCGCGGGCTGGGGTTCGTCCCTGGTCATCGCGTGGGCCAGTCGCCTGTTGCCGGGTTCAGAGGGGGCTGCCCCCACGGCCTCCGGGTCTCAGCTCCCTTGCCAGTGCCTCGCAATGTCTCAGCGCCGTTTCGGTGCGTAGGTGGCAGGAGCAGTAGCGTGTGTGGGTCCAGTGGCCGCAGCGACCAGTTAGAGGCCCTGTATGTTGTGACCGGTCAGCGTGGTCAGCGCCATAGGCGTGTCATGCAGGCCGCTCCTACGGGCCTATCAGTAGAGGTGGAGCCCCGGACTTTCCTGGGCGCACGCCGGGTGTGGAGGCGGCGTGCGCGGCTGCGCCTTAGCAGATCACCTGGTGCAGGTCCGGAGCACCGATCCTCTCCAAAGTTGGCGGGGCGCAGCAGGCGCGTCCCGGTTCTTCTGGACTCTCCTCCGCTTCGGGCGGTTGGGTCACCTCGCCGCGGCCCTGCGGCAGGCGTGTGTGCTGTCTCCAGGGGCAGTCGTCAGCGTTCCCGGCCCCAGCCGCCTCCTCTGCCCAGGTCCCCTTCGCTCACCCTCGCCGGTCGCTTGGCCTGTCCGCACTGTCCGCAGGTTGGGGTTTGCCTCTGGTCGTCGCGTGGGCCATCCGTCGATCGCCGGACACAAAGGGGGCCGTCTCCGCAGCCTCCGGGTCTCAGCGTCCTTCCCAGTGCTACGCTGTATCGCAGTACCGTTTAGGTGCGTAGGTGTCGGGAGCGGCAGCGTGTGCAGGTCCTGTGTCCGCAGTGGCCGGTGAGAGGCCTAGTATATTATGGCCGGTCAGCGCGGCGAGTGCCGCGGGCGTTTCATGCAGGCCGCTCCTACGGGCCTAGCAACAGAGGCGGAGCCTCGGAGTTTCCTAGGCGCACGCCGAGTGTGAAGACGGCGTGCGCGGCTGCGTTTGAGTATATCTCCCGGAGCGGGCCGGGTGCACCGATTGTCCCCAAAGTTGGTGGGGTGATGGGGGATGGCTCCCCACCGCAGCGCCCGCAGTTTTCGTCGGCTGCGGTCGGCGTTCAGCAGGATAAATGCACCGGGTAGGGGAGCTCAGCGCGGAGCTCTACCCGGAGGCTTCCATGTCGGTCGCGCGCTCAACCACGCCCCTTTAATATTTGTGTATTAACGTGCATTTTACCTTTATCTGGGCATCTCTCTGTGTGGCACTGCGAAATTGTCTGGCGCTCTGTTGACAGCCCAGCCCTACTTCTCTGTTTCTTATCTCCCAGCGCAGCGCAGCAGACTACGTGCTGATGCTGCGGGAGAGACTCGCCAGTTCCGACCTATTGGAGGGAGGAAAGGGGTGCGGTCCAGTTGCTGGCCGCATCCCGCCCTCCCTGAGTACTTAAGTCGTAGTCTAGAGCGAGCGCGCCCATTGATTTAGCAGCACTCTCCCCTGAGGCGGAAAGCCGGGGGACAGCGCAAGACACTTTTAAGCATTGTTTTTAATATTTGTGTATTAACGTGCATTTTACCTTTATCTGGGCATCTCTCTGTGTGGCACTGCAAAATTGTCTGGCGCTCTGTTGACAGCCCAGCCCTACTTCTCTGTTTCTTATCTCCCAGCGCACCGCAACAGACTACGTGCTGAGGCTGCGGGAGAGACTCGCCAGATCCGACCTATTGGAGGGGGGAAAGGGGTGCGGTCCAGTTGCTGGCCGCATCCCGCCCTCCCTGAGTACTTAAGTCGTAGTCTAGTGCGAGCGCGCCCATTGATTTACCAGCACTCTCCCCTGAGGCGGAAAGCCGGGGGACAGCGCGAGACACTTTTAAGCATTGTTTTTAATATTTGTGTATTAACGTGCATTTTACCTTTATCTGTGCATCTCTCTGTGTGGCACTGCGAAATTGTCTGGCGCTCTGTTGACAGCCCAGCCCTACTTCTCTGTTTCTTATCTCCCAGCGCAGCAGACTCCGACCTATTGGAGGGAGGAAAGGGGTGCGGTCCAGTTGCTGGCCGCAACCCACACTCCTCCATACTGGATAAAATGAACCACCCCTTCCGTCTGCGCAGCGGGCGGGCGCAGCGGGCGCGCCAAAGGCGCGCCAAAGGCAAGACCGTCTGTGCCCGTCCGGGTCCGGAAGGGGCTAGGGGCCCAAACCTCTGCTCAAATCACCACCGAAGCCCAAAAACTGATTACATATTCTAAAGACCACTTAATAAATCTCTGCCCTTCCAATCAGAAAGCGTGTAATCATACGCTGAATGCCGCTAGCTCACCCCTATTTTGTGACAACTGTCGTTACAACCCTGTTAATGACACCACTGCAGAGGGTAAGTTTGAGTCTCTGAATATGCTATCGATTAACTGCCGCTCGTTGAGGAAGCATAAGCTGGATATATACGACCTCTTAGCGGAAAAACAACCAGATGCACTCTTCCTAACCGAGACGTGGCTGGATGCAGAGTCCAATCCTGATATACTGGAAGCATTTCCCCAGGATTACGGGATAATAAGACTTGACCGGGTCAAACAGAGGGGAGGCGGGATTGCCATTATTCATAAACTGGATCTGCTATTCACTTTGGAGACAGTACGAATTAAAGAATGTGAAGCTGCTTTATTTACGATAAAATATCATCATAACAGGGCCATTAATGGATATCTGATTTACCGTCCGCCAGGCAAGACGTCGCTTTTTTTGGACAGCCTGACGGAAGTAATTGCCCTTCCTGCTCTACGGTATAATAAGTTCCTCGTGTTGGGTGACCTCAATTTCCATATTGAGGACGAAAACGATAAGGAGGCTTTAAGACTACTTGCATCTTTAAAAATGTTTAATCTCAATATTCAATCCCTGATGCCTACCCATAAAGCTGGCCATTTGTTGGACCCTATCTTTGCCAACTGGGAGGGGGTGGTGGTGCAACCCCCCAGTAAGGTACTATGGACTGACCATTTTCTGGTGGAGTTTACCATCTGTAAGGAGTCCAAGCCATTACCCAACATCAAACCAATGGTAGGTAAACGGAGGCAATGGGGGAAAATTAAACAGGATCAGTTAGAGCTGGCTCTAAAAAGAAGCAGCCCCCCACTAAAAGATAATGTAGATGAAGCCTGGACAGATTATAAAAAATGGCTGTCAGGAGCTTTAGATGAAGCTGCCCCGTGGACCACTAAGGCCCCTGCGAGGCGCTCAAAAACAGCTCTGTGGTTTAATAAGGATCTAAAAGCATGTAAAACGGAATGTAAAAAATTGGAGCGCATTTGGCGCAATAATTATGAGGAGGTGGCCAGACTCAACTATAAAAACAGCATAAAGAGCTATCACAAATTGATTAGATCCACAAAGCGTAACTTCTTAAAAAATAGAATTGAACTGGCTGATAACTCCACCAAAGAACTCTTTGTTATTTACAAAGAACTTACCTCATTGACGAGAACTATAGCTCCTGAACTACACTCTAGGGATATGTGTGAAGCCATTGCTGACTTCTTTGTGCAGAAAGTGGATAACATATATAAAACTTTTCCAGACAAACCGGCAGAACCCCTTAAGGATACCTCTACCAATAGGCAGATGATTAACAACGGAGGCCTTAATCAGTTTGTGGTGCTTAATACTATGGAGTTGGTGAGCATCATACATAGTATTAAATCTGGCTCCCCTGAGGATGTGGCTCGCCCCAAGGTCTTTAAGAATCAAGCCGAACTTCTGGCGACTCATATAGGCCATGCGAAGCAGTCATTTCTAACAAGTCATATACCTCAAGATTGGAAAATAGCGCAAGTCATCCCCTTAAAAAAAAAAACCCATGTTAGTGCTGCGCAGTTGGACAACTATTTACCTATATCGCTGCTGCCTTTTTGTGCTAAGGTGGTGGAAAAGATAGTTAATAAACAGCTCTCTGAACATTTGGATAACGGACTGCATCTGCATCCCTCTCAGTCAGGGTTCAGAGCACACCACTCGACGGAATCGGCACTCCTCTTTTCTACTGAGCTATTGAGGAGTAGAGTAGATGAGGGGAAGACAGCCGCGCTCCTTTTATTAGACCTGAGCGCTGCATTTGACACCGTCTCCCATCCTATGCTGCTTTCTCGTCTTGAGGAGGCGGGTATTGAGGGTCTGGCTCACGAGTGGATGTGTTCATTTTTGGCGAATAGACAATTTCAGGTCTATTGTCCTACGTACAAATCCGAGGTGCGCTCGCTGAGACACGGGGTGCCCCAGGGCTCAATTCTGAGCCCGACTTTGTTCAATCTTTATATGGCACCCCTGGCCAAGCTGGTTGTGACGTACGGGGTTTAGATAGTGTCATATGCTGATGACACCCAGCTGGTAGTGACACTGTCTCAGCCCCTGGAAAAGGCCTCAGCCAATTTCTTGGCATGCCTGAGCGGAGTAGCCGGATGGATGAACACCAATTGCTTACGTCTCAACACTAATAAAACTGAGCTTTTGGTGGTGGGGACATCTCCATCCATCTGGTCATCGGCAAGGTGGCCTAAAGAACTTGGCACCATCCCGAAACCATTAGATCAGGTTAAAAATTTAGGGGTCAGATTGGACGAGACTCTATCCTTCGAACACCACACGAGAGGGATAGCAGGGAAATGCAATGGAATCCTCAAGGTCCTACGCAAGACCCTGGACTCGCTCCCTGCAAACAGCAGAAAAACGTTAATCCATACTCTGGTGATGCCCCACCTTGACTATAGTAATGCCTTGTACTTAGGTTTGAGTAGGAAAGGTCTGCATAGGCTACAGTGTGTCCAGAACGCGGCAGCGAGACTAGCTCTCAATCTCTCAAGAAGATCTTCTGGGAAACAAGCTTTAGCCCAACTCCACTGGCTCCCTATACGGGAACGTATTACCTTCAAGAGCATGTGTATGACCCATCGCATTGCTTATGAGAGAGGGCCCGCCTATCTGCAAATGCTACTCACCAAATACCACCCCAATCGTCCTTTACGATCTCAGGGCCGTATGCTCTTTCAGGTACCCAGAATTCAACGGGCACGGATGGGGGGTCGGTCTTTCAGATATTTGGCTAGCAAACAATGGAATGGCCTCCCCATTGAGCTCCGGATGGAGCCATCAGAAGCAAGCTTCAGGCGTAGTTTGAAAACTCACCTTTTTCCCAAATCTTGATATTCTCCTGACCTCTTCCTTAGCGGCCTTCTTGTTTATGGGGTTCAGTGCTGGTGAACAGTTTTAAAGCGCGGGGACACACTGTTCCTAGTGTAACCAGGCGCTATATAAAAGGTGTTAAAAAAAATAAAAAATTAGCTACCATAATCCTGACAGCAGATTGGTCACAGATAGGGGGGCAGAGAACAATTGGGCACACTCACATCGCAAATGATCAGGACATCACATTGCCTCATTTGCTATGCCCTAAAGAAACGCAATATACAAAAGCAACACTCATCTCAGTGCACTCAATAACACACACTCTTCTGTAATGACAACACAACACACACATGCACAGGTCTGTGGAAAGGTACAATACATGAAAAAAACCTTCTTCCCACTCAAAATCATGAGCTAGTCAAATCACATTACATCCCACAGCAACCATAGCTAGACACAAGGGGTCTTCACACCTATCAATGGCCATGGTTCTGCCACTGACGTCACTGCATGGACACAAAGCAGTGGGCTAATACCACTACAACCAGGGACACCTATAAATGACATCACCATCAGGAACAACAACTTCACACAGATCACTCTCCATTATCTGTGAGTCACTCCTAAAATGCCCCTCATTGCACTCTCACAGCCCACCCTCCACATGCATTCCAATGAACGCCACAAGTACAGCACATCTGTTACTAGGGGGACTATTCCTATCACCAAACTGTACACTTAAAACACAGCAGACCAAACAGCTAGGTTTTGTATTTGTCAAGGTGTCAGTAACACACATACTGACTGAGCTTCCACACACACTCCTCATCACTACACTAAAGGCTATCATATCCAGAGATAGAATACAGTAAACAGCTAAGAAAGTGGCCACACAATATATAGCACCCCCCAGAGCATCAAGACAGTGGGAAAGGTATTGTACTTCCACATTCATGCCCAACGGAATCTACAGTGAGCCTGTATGCAACATCCCAAACACCAGACCCCCACTTACATGTAAGTTGGTCACCCTATGAATACACAAATCACTATGGACAGGCCAACACAAACCAATCAAACATATGTGCCCAGCTCACCAGCCCTTTATCCACAGTCTGCATGCATGCAACATTCCTTACTTACTGCACATCCTCACAAATGATAGAGCCTGCATCTCATGGCACAACCTCAAATACAACTTCACATACGTCACATACTCATCTACAACAAACATCAGAACGGGTGACAGTGGCTGAGAAAACATCTCTACACTGCTAATGTCACATACTGCTCTTCACCTCCAGCAACCACATGTGCAAGGGATAAGTGTAGAGGGCAGTGTGCAAGTGAATCGTACTACGCTGGATTTCCCTTCACTCGAATGTAGTAGAGTAGAATGGCATACAGTGGAGTGCCAAACACTGGTGAGGTCTACAATGGATTACCGCAGAATGGAGTGTGCCACAGCAGAGTGGCACACACTGGAGTGGTGTGTAGTGGAGTGTCAATAACTGGAATGGCATACAGTGGAATTGTGTTGAGTGGAGTAGAGTAGATAGGAGTTTTGTACAGGGGATTGGTGTACAGCGCGATAGGACAAAGTGCAGAATTGCACCTTAGAGTGGCGTCTAATGGAGTTGTGCATACTGTAGTGTCGTGTAGTTCCTATAAATCTATATAGGATCTGCGCATTCAGACAAAAACTATGGGATTGGTGTCTAGACTGATTCCAGACACCCCCACCGGATATGTTAGCCTGCATACCAGCTAGCTCACAGTGCCACTTCGAACTCCTCTTACCAAGGTGAAAATAGTTTCGGGCAACTCTCGAACATGACAACCCTGATCCCTCAGGGATTTTGGAAACCGTACAGTACTTTTCGCTCAGTCACTCGTGCTCACTTTGTCTCAGATTATAAGATGGGTAAATTTTCAATCATAATTTATTGAGCCGGCATCATTCTAGTGTAAAATATGTGTGCTGCAACAATCATAAGATAGAAACAGATATACACGATTATAAGCACCAAAAGAGTAAATGGGTGGTAGATTTCTACCATAGTGCTAAAACAATAGATATATGCAGTTATATAGATGCATGACAGGAAACATTACGTACTCCTACGATGCTAACCCTAACTAGATGTATCATAATGTACCTTGCATGTATATAGGTGTAGAGCCAAGATTCACCCTAGGAAAAAACCAACCCAATTACCTGCGGTGAGAGAGAGGAGCTCCCTGTCTTGGACTCGAACTAACACCCCGCAAGGGATGTCAGACCAATGTGTGCTTGAGTTGCTGCATGCAGGAACCTCAGCGTCTCGCGTCAGTGTGTCAGCATGGAAGTATTTCTCCACTTCCTGCCTCAGCAAAGATATGGTGCTTATATACCCAAAATAGGTACCCTCAGGGGTTCTAACTAGCTGTGTCATGTCGGCCGAGGATGACGATGGTGATGAACCTTATACACAGTTACTTTGCAAAGATGGTAGTCCTGCTGTGATTCTGAGAATCCTCTGCATAATAAATGAGGCTAGTTTTTGGTGAAAACCACACAACAATTATGCAGCACCTCACTAGGTAAAAGCACTAAAAACTGTTATGTAGTACAATGGCAGGGTAAATGTAGGTAAAAGGTTAAGAGACTCCCCAAGTCTATATTGGGATACATTACGATTCATAATATTAGTGTCATAGTGGTGACAGGTACAATGTAACAGCATACGGTGGAGTGGCGTACACTGTAGTAGTGTACAGGACTGGTATGGAGTGTGATTGCATATAGTGGAGAGGATATAATGTTATAGGACATGAATGTGTGAGATATGGTGGCAATGAAAAATATGTTGTGCAGAGTTAGTCAGCACAGTGAATTCACATGTACAAAGGAAAGGCTGAAAAATGTGATATCCTCAACCCATTGGCTCGCACATTGGAGCAACACATTCTCCCTACTCCCAGCTGATGTGGCCCACAAGTATCTGGATCCCAGTACGGCAAGGACACACTGCACATAGCACCTGCAGCAATGTCCCTATGTGCATACAACATGTTGCATGTCATTGAGATTGGCGCAAACCATGCCCTCACTAATGATGAAGGCCTAGTCCACAACATATATTCATGTAGCTGCATTTCCCAGTGCAATAATTATGCATTGGTTTCCAGTTCACACATGGAAATGTACACATGTGCTTGTGAAGCCATACATATCAAAGACAACTGTACACCTAACCAGGTGTGTACACATCAAATGTAATCATTCACATATGAGGCACCCTGTCCACCCCACATGTCCCACAGTAAAGCCAAATTGATGGTGTCGATGTAGAGGAAGCAAAGATGCCATGCGTATCAAAGCAGAGCCCAGACAAGGCAATGTATATAGTCCAAGAGTAGCCCATCACAGATTTTTTAATTTTTTTTTTATTTTAGAGATTTTATATAGCGCTGGCTGGAACCAGACGTATCAAAGTGCTTAACATGATAGAGCTAGTTACGGTAAAAGACAAATTACAGCATCAATTAATAACAAAAACATCAGAGCGCTTAACAAGACTGAGATACATATGGTAAAAACAAAATACAACATTTACAACATCAATATAGGATAACAGCAGGTAAGACGGAGAATAACAAAAAAGGCGTGAGGTTATATATATCAGGTAAACAGATACTCCGAGAAAAAGAGTTGAAATACCTATAAGATATGGAAGAGCAAGTTAAGGCACAGGTAAAGACCCCAAACTTTTTTAAGGAACTGAATTTGGAGATCTTTTTTAAATCTGGTGTAGGAAGGGTTGCATTGTAGGTCTTTGGGGAGGGCATTCCAGATGTAGGGGGCATTTCCGGAGAATGAGCGGGATTGAGTGGATTTTTTTTTTAGCAGGGGTGGGACAAGCAGTAGAGCGTTAGTGCATCTTAGGGGTCGTGTGCTGCCCGCTTTGTCGAGTTTATTGGCGAGGTAAGGTGGTGCATTTTGGTGGAGGACTTTGTGTGTGATGCATGCATTTTTGTAGGCGGATTTGCCTTCGATGGGGAGCCATTTTAGAGTTTTGAGAGCGGGGGAAATGTGGTCAAACCGTCTGCAGTCAGTGATGAGCCTGGCTACAAGTTTGAGTACAGATCTGAGTGGAGCTAGGTGGACCTTGGGGATTCCGGTGAGGATGGCATTGCCATAATCGATTCATGAAAGGACCAGGGATTGAACCACTAAATTAAAATCTTCAGTTGGGAAACAGGGTTTGATTTTCTTGAGATGATGGAAAGTGAAGAGGGCTCCTTTAGCCAAATTTTTGATTTGGACATTGAGGTTTAGCCTGGTATCGATGGAGATACCAAGAGATTTTACTTAGTTGGACAAGGAGAGAGAGCAATTGAGGGCATTGAGGTCGGAGATCCAAGTTTGAATGGGGAGAGGGTTGTTTTTTTGCGGAAGAAGAGGATGATTTCATTTTTTTGGGGGTTGAGTTTGAGATGATTAAGGTGGAACCAGGATAGGATTTTAGTGAGGGGGTTATTAAGGTGTAAGATGTCAGCGTGAGTTTTGATCTTGTAACCTTTTTGATGCATCGGACGGCCCCCGGCTGTCTGACGTCACCGTGGGACGGCCCCGCACGCTTCAGATTCGTCTGCACCCCGGCGGAATGTCCCCCATGGCGAAGTGGCTAATAGAGTTGGGTGTCATTGGCATAAATATGGTAGTTGATACCACTTGATTTAGAATGAAGGTGAGGGGTTCCATAAAGAGGTTAAAGAGTGAGGGAGAGAGAATAGATCCCTAGGGGACTCCAAGGACATACAGATATGTATCATGTCCCCATTTACCTTCTAATTCAATAAGGACATTACCTGCTCAAAGCTCTGGGGACACCTGCAACTGCAAATTAATTACATGCCACAGTGATAGTGGTACTACTATACTGGAACAGGTCATCCTATACACATTCATTGTTCAGCATCATTAGCAAGGCCTGCGACAAAGGTCACAGCCAAAATATAGCATTCATTAATGATATAAACTCTTAGAGAAAGTGCAACACAACAAGGCCAATGGCCGGTCCAAAGATAAGCCAGCAATTTTGTGCTGCAAAATTTGCTACACAGTTCACAACCCGGGAAACCTCCCCAGGATAGGGACATAAAATGGGCACTCCAGGCACTGCTCAGAGGGGATATTGGTGGGCAGGGGTAGGCTGAATCAACCCTTCAGAGGACTGTACCTGGGAGGGGAAGGGATGGCTGGGGCAGTGGGAGCACTGGACCTTGGAGGGGGAAGGCTGGCTTGGGAAGGGGGAGGGCTGAGTTTGGTATGGGGAGGGCTAGGCTTCACCAATTTTGGTATACGATAACCCTGAAGGTGACTCCCAGCAATGGACATTGAGGTGGCTATATCAACCACCTTCTTCTAAGGTCATTGGGGGTGGGGATTCTTTTTTATGTCGTTTTGCAGATTTGGGTGTGAGATCGGGCAGGTGGATCTTTTCCCCTTCCTCCCCTGTTGGGAAGGGACCTCCTCTGAATGTTTGCTGGGGCCACCCTTCTCATGCGGGTGGCTGGAAGTGGAAGGTTGAGGTATTTTGGGCACGCAAGCCCAATTAACTCTGGAAGGGGGGCAGCAGTGGCAGGCCAGAGGTCCAGGGCACACAGGATAAGGGTCTTCAAAGATTTGGGAGGAGGTGTGGTGATGGGTGGGGTTTTGGAGGGAGTGGAATCTGAGGTCTGAGAAGTGGATGCATATTTACGGTGTGTATATCTCGGAGTGTCCTGAGATGGTGTTCTTCGTGTTGTGTCTTGTGTGCTTGTAGTGTGTGTTGTGCATAGTTTGGTGAGTGTGGTGTGTTTGTGATTCATGGCGTCGTGTTGATGTGTGCTGCATGTGGATGTCTGTGTGATCAGGTATGTGTGTACTCTGGTCAGGTGGGGGCATTGGGAGGGTGGAGGGGTAAGGGACAGAAGCTGGGGTGTGAGGATGGTAGGTCTGATGGCTGCCGTCAGTGTGAAGGCCAGAGACTGGACAGATCTATGCAAGCCAGCCATGTCCGAATAAATGCCCTACAGGAATGCAACAACTTGGGACAACTTGATGCCATGATCCTGGAGGATCCCCTCTTAGGGGAGCGGGCCCGGATAGTAGGTTGGGGAGCAGCAGGGTGGGTGGATGCAGGACGTGGTTTGGCGGGCAGAGCTGCAGATCTTATGCTTCCTTGGTCCTCCAACACCATGGAGTCACTGTTGGAGTGTGACTTCGTAGAGCTTGGTGTTTCACCACCTGTTTCCTCCAGGGCACTCCTGTCCCCCTCCAAGGCACTGGTTTCCTCTGTGTCTCTCAACCCTTGTGTATCACTCAAGCCAGCTGCTTCCCCAACGTGTCGGGCTCCTCTCCTTCACTGCCCTCGGTTGATGCTGTAACAAAAGGAGACATAGGTTCTATACAATGGCTTGGCACAAATATGAAAGCAAATACATAACCAACTCTTTACACATCAGAGCGTGAAATTACATGTACAAGTACTGGCTGCTTCAGCACAACCTTTGGCGTGATACCAGGATGTATTGACACATGACGGGTACATTCATGCCATATGATGTATTGACAATGCCAAATCCTATTGCATGTGCCAACATATACAACTCACATCCTATTGTGTGTAGCAACGCCTACATGCTTCCTCTCAAACGGGTTACACATCCAATGGTATAATGTCCCTCCAACGTAATGATGAAAGTCCATAACCACACATACAAACCAAGACATGCAAATAGGAAAATGACCTTACATGTGTACACTAATATCTCTTAGTACTGCAGGACATCTACTTGGGATCAGTGGTGTCACAATCCAAATGCATCATTGACATGGAAGTGGACACCACACCTAAATTACACCCCATTCATCAGGCTCACTGCTGTCCACTGCCAGATGATGCAATTGAGACACACACATCAGCGGAGTTGCTATGTGTCACAGGTAGTATGGATAAATGTAACGAAGAACCATGTACTAGTGTTAACAAAAAAAGGCACATTAGCCTGTCTAGGGCAATATCAGTCAAGGGCCTTGCATGTGGGCAGAAATTATACACCAAACATATGTCAATGTCAGGACAACCCTTGAAGGATATAAGTCATCAGAATGAGTCTATCCATGAAGATGAGAGTGGCCTCCACAAGCACAGGGAATGTGTGGTCAAAGCCATTGCATGTGTCTTTCATCCCTATTTTGTGCTGACTTCTGACACACAGGGCACATCAATGTCTTAAGAGCTCACTCCCTAATGCAAGTCAGTACACCTCTCCTCAAAGCACACACAGTAAGCGCTGCCACTCAGATTAACATAGGCTGACTTGCTTGCAATGTACAGTAAAATACTTTTGAAACATACCACAGTTTCAGCTACACTGATCCCATCCAACCATGTCAATCCTTAGGGGGTTAACCAATTCACCCAATACCCACACACTGCTCCATTGCATAAACCCCACACTGTGTGCCCATCACAAAGACAATATTAACATTTACACCATGTTCAATTTGCCATCACCTAATGCATAACCATTAGCGCCTATGTGCATCTGCTGTGACTGTGCCAGGAAAACCACTATTGTGATGCCATGCTGCAGGTAGGCAACTCAAGGTTGAGCTGTGATGCTGCTGTCTGTTTTATTTGGCTGTACATCACACATAGGACAAGTGTATCCTCTTCTAAATCCTTGCATCCTGAGTGCTCAATTGGTCATAACTCAAGCCACTTCCACACCATCACGATTCACAATAGGTCGTTTGCCACACTGCGCACAAGAGGATGAAAAGTGTACTGTGCTAGATGATTCACTCCCTTCTTTTCATGTGTCTGAATGAGTCAGTTCAGACATCATTCTCCATATGGGCTCTGCAAACATGATAAGATTTGTTTGGGTGACACTGCCCATTTTAATGATACATAAAGATTAAACAGTTGTATACATCCAACATCTCCTGCCATTCCTAGACAGGCTGGGTCACCGCCAGAATGCGGGCTATTAGGGGGGTCAAGGTCCTGCATGCCCACCTACCACTTTGAGGGGCCAGCCCCAGCTGCATCTTGGCGATGTTCTTGCTGAAGCGGCAGATGGCATCCCACCTCTTGTGGCAGTGGGTATTGTACCAGTTGGAGACCCCCAGGGTCCGCACCTTCCTGGCGATACCCTTCCATGTGGCCTTACGCTGATGGAGTTTGAGCTGTAGGCATGAGAGACATGTACAAACGTTTTTTTCAAAAATATGTAGTTAACCTTTGTGTGCCAGTTTAGATGAAAATTTACACATACCACATACATTGATCCATGAACAGCATAGTCATATGGACCATGTCACATGCTACGCTCTGATCAAGCTTAGTAAGTTCAATGGGAATATCTGTGAGGATGGACCTACTACCTGGTCAAAACATGCAAATGCTGAGGCTGGCCACTTAGATCAGGGTGAGCAAGGACATCCTTTGTGGTGCGTAATGTGAGTGACCATAACAGACATGACACTGTAATTAAAACCTGGTGGAAATTCTCACTTTGTCTTACACTACAAACACCTTTACATCCAGGCCTATTTCATAGCATCACATGGTACAGAGGGCACAGTAAGGTACATGATACAACATTCACTAACTAAGGTGACATGGTTAAGGGCTGTCATGTGTACAAATGATAGCCATATCGGTTTGTGCCCAAATAGGAGGCAGCAATACTCAGATGGCTAGCCAAGTCAGTTGTGAGATGTGGACTTTAACCATTGCACATTCACAGGACAGTGCCTTTTGCCAATTGTGATACTGAAACTGGGATACCGTCTCAATACTCACCAGCATGTGGAATGTGAATGGTGAGACAGTACATACACATGTGATCCTCACCACAATGTGATACCAATAGTAGGATTACATCTTCACTGTACATGTCTCGGGTTTGTAAGAGGTGAGGTTATATAAATCTAGATGGATAGAGATACAGGCCTTGTTCTTGTGGGCAGACAGCATTCATCTCCTTTGTGTCCCTGCATCCCTATTTACTTAACTTATCTGTACCCTCAGCCCAATAGACATGTCCCATCTCAATTATGTTGATTGTTCAGTGTAACTGTACAATTGGAAAACCTCATTCTGTCTAAGTTCTTGTTGCATGCAGTCAGGGATCAGATGAAGAAGAAGCCTCTACACACCTTGCTCCTTAACCATGAAGTCATTATGGACGTCAAACTAGCAAACACGATTCAGAGCCATGCAGAAAAATATCGGAGGTAAAAGTGTTAAAGAGAGCTACACTTCTTATAATGGTGCCATCCTCTCCACAGACTAAATTGCAACATATGTAATGTCATGTATGGGCTATGTAGTGGGCCTACAATAAAGGCTTGCATTCTGAGGCACATGCTACTGTACAATTACATAAGCTAAGCATTCACAGGAATCAAAAGTATGCACACATTCACTTACCAGTACCTCTGGTGCACCATATAGCTGCCCGTACAGGCCAAGGACCTTGTACACCAGGAGCACCAGTTCATTTGGGGTGAAGGAACAAGCCCTTACTTTCTCAGTACGAGCCATGAGTGCTTCCTGAGGTGACAAACAGCAGCAGGTGATGGGGAGGTATTGCAGACAGAAGTGTCTGTAGGCAAGTGACAAGTATGCCCCTATGCTACCTATAAATAGGTCACTAGGGTTGTTTCAGTGGTAGGCCAGCCCTGCCATTGGTCCACCTAGGTCACAAAACACAATTGTGAACAATGGCAGTGACCACCGTGGCTGAGCACGCCTACAGCGATTTTCAAATCCTCAAATGCCGGCTGCGACATGTCCCTTTGGCTACCATGTTATTCGCATAGGCGGTGTCACACTGCGGGGGTACGAATCACTTCACCGCATCACTGGCATTTTGCAGTTGTGTCAATGGCAATGACCGTCGTGGCTGAGCACGCCTACCGCGATTTTCAAATCCTCGAATGCCGGCCACGATGACATGTCCCATTGGCTGCCATGTTATTCGCATAGGCAGTGTCACACCACGGGGGTCCGAATCGCTCCAACGCATCGCTGGCATTTTACAATTGTGTCCAATGGCAGTGACTGCTGTGGATGACACCTACCGTGCAGGTCACATCATCTGGAATTTGCGGGTCTTAGCTAACTAATTGCCGCATTGTGCTCCACACAAAATCAGACATCATGGGCACCTTGTGAGGAGACTCAATAGTGTGACTTTAATCTTTCATATCTTACACATGAAATTGCTCTGCCCCGAGGTTTTCCAGCATTGCTTTACCATTCCTCACAAGTCACTGTAATCCACGTGTGCATGGACAAACATTACCAGTCGAGTTGCGTTTCCTTGTAGTCAATGTGGCAAGGTGTGTAATGCAGACTCCTAAGACAGGCATAGTGGGCAAAATGTGCATATATGATGTACAAAGTGCTGTAAAATACTAATGTATTATTCTATTTGGAGTAAATAGCAGACTATGCGGATGATGTTGTGCAGCATTTACATCATGGTGTGTCATGGTAAGAGACAACAGCTATATTCATCTCAGGCCTAATGCTGTGTGCCACCAGTGATGTGTTCATTACCCACATGGCTGACTACCCATGAATTTGCAATGGGCCATATGTTTGTCACCTATGCCACTAAGCCCATTCTGGGGGTTTGTATATACGTATTGTCAATCTCATTAACTTCATGATGACAATGTATGTCAACATGTCACACGTGCATGAGACTGGTTCCACATGACTGTTCATCTTGTGCTGGTATGAGTCATCATGTACGCTGTAACCAACATCTCATATTTTCCTGTTTCCACATATGTGCACCCTGCCAGAGGGTGAAGGAGAGAAGCACCTGTCCATCAGCCTTTTCCAGATCTGTGGATCATGTAGGAGCGGGACATCATTATGTAGTTCTGACTAGGTTGCCAGAAAATTCAGGTGCGATCTCGGCAGTTGGCACCTCAGTTAAGGGCGCACAGAACCTATCCCACAGCTGTGACCCCAACAGTGAAGGTGATGGCCAGCCTGCATTTCTTTGCAACTGGTTAATTTCAGTACACGGTGGCTACATCAGGTAGGATGTCACAACCAATGTAAAGTATGGTGTTGCGCGATGTCCTGTCTATATTGATGATACACATGGACAGTTATATACATTTCCCAAGAAGAGAAGGACTGACAACTGTGAAGGGTAACTTTTATGACCTAGTTCGCATCCCACATATCGTAGGAGCCATTGATGGCACACATATTGGTCTTGTGCCACTATAGGAACCGGAAACATCATCATTCTATCAACATGCAAGTGACATGTCTTGCAGAGTTGACCATTTCACATGTCTGTGCCAAATTCCAAGGATCTGCCCATGACTCCTATATCATGCAGAACAGCAACATACCCTAGTTGATGTCACATCTACAACCGGAGAGGACCTGGATTGTTGGTGAGTGAGATGTTTCCATCTTTTGTGTGTGTGATATATGCTATCATTCTCAGCAAATTGAGGATTCCTGACTGCACATCTGTGTGTCTCACAACTAGGTGACTCTGCGTATCCAAACCGGCCTTGGTTTCTGACCCCACTGAGAAATCCAACAATGCCAGGGAAAGTTTGCTTCAGTGAGGCCTATGGGAGAACACGTCGGGTAGTGGAGCGGGCTTTTGGGCTCCTGAAGACCAGAATCCGCTGTTTGGACAAGACCGGTGGATCCCTCTTCTACTCACCCAAGAAGATCACAGTATCCTGCTGCATGCTCAAAACCTTGCATTGCACAAGGACATCCCACTGATTGTGGAAGATGGGGACCACCAGGAGCCCCCGGGTGAGAATCCTGACATGGACAGAGAAGATGATAGTGACAAAGAGGAAGGTCTTGACCTGTGTAGCCAGCTCATCAACAACTACTTCCCTTGAATGTACGTATGCAGTAAGATGGCATGACTGTGACAGTTGCATTTGCTGTTGTGGTGAAGCAGTGAGGATGTGGTGGGCTGCCGACTGATTGGTGCGCACAACTGTGGGCTACTTTGTGCAGAGCTGTCATTGGATGAGCTCTAAAATTATGTCAACGTTTAAGGTGTATGTATGTGTTGTCTGATCTGATCCATGTACTGTGTACTCCAGGAGTGCAGTGTTGTTGTTGTGACATCATTGAACTGCTCCCTGAAATTTCCTTGTGTCATTGTAGGTCCCTTCGCCCTGTCATTTTTAATATGACATGTAGGTGTATTGCCATCATCTGCAGAATGATGCTGTTCTGCCTGGCAAAGTGGACAAGAGGTGTCCCTGGGAATGTCTGACTCTGAGGGTGTGAGTACAACTCAAGTTTTCAAGCAGCTTGCACAGCGATAGGATGGAAGTTTCAGGTACAATTTTGTATTTCCATTGTGTTGTGTGTTGGTGCATGGCCCATGTGTTCCATTGTGTTCTTCATCACATTGTGTCTGTGGGCCAATACATGTTTGTCAATGTTCACCTAGATTGATACCTCTCTGTGGGCAAACTGGATGTAGGTGACCATGTTGTAGTGTAGTTCCTATATTCCCAATAGGCTCTGCACATTGGAATAATATATCCTATAGATTAGACGTAGGACTGAGGTCGACTAGGTCTCTATCGAATATACTAGACTTAATTGTGTGTGCCAGCTTGCTCAGAGGTCACTAGAAGCTTTCTCGAATTCAGGGATTTGTCCCTGACAACCGCATAAACATTACAACTTTGTTTCCCCAAGATAAAACGTATCTTTAGAGTCGTGGAAACAATAGATAGATATTTCACTCAGTCAATCGTGCATGCTTCGTTTCACCAGAGGTGCAGAGAAAATAGAAAGAATGGCGTTTTCAATAAAAGGATTTATTGAACATTCTGCTTTCTCAAGCATAAGAAATGAACTGCTAAACTGTTTGTAAAATATAATGCATACAGTATAAATAGTAGAATAAAAAAATACTGTAAGAGCATTGTATGGTTCCTAAACCATATATAAATACGTATACAAATAACAGAGGCTAAAAGTACTCAACTGGTGCTTCTAAAATATGCCTACCCCGGTGTACCTAACCTAAGCTTAGTACGAGGGAAGAAGTAAGTGAGGTGTAGCATAAATGTAGTATTCTTTTGCCAAGAATCTGCTCAAGATTTCTCTACGGGTCTAATCAGCTCCGTGCCTTAGTTTAGAATGAAGAAGGTTGGTCTCTGGACTCGATTTCCTTACAACCCGCAAGGGTAGCTTGGAAACACTGGAGTTGGATTTCTCGGCAGGAGAAAAGACAGTGTCTCTCTCAGTGCGACTGCTGGAGGGTCGGCTTCCTTCGGCACGTGCTGTAGCAGGGCGTGTCGGGCAAGTAGATAGTCGAACTGCTCCAAACCACCGTGTGTTTGCTTGGGCCAGTGCGGGCATATTTAAACCTTGAATGTGCTGATTTTGACGTACAGTTGGACATAATAACGTCATCAAAGAGTCTCAGTTCTTTGAAAACTCCATGAGTACTTGGACAAATCAATATTCAAGCAAGGGGAAGTTCCCGGCTGCTGAAGCTGAGTTTTCCAAGAAATCGTTATGGATTTTTGGAACTAGTAGAAGTAGCCCTGCCGCATTTGGACTGCATGAGCTATGCCTAAATATGGTTATGATTTCTATGCCTATATAAGGATATGGTGATGTATACCTATATAAGGGCATGAATCGGGAAACTTACAATAGGGTCCTAAAATGATACGTAACACCCACTCCACGTTATCGTGTTCATCTAAAGTTCAAGCACTAAAACATAAGGGGCCAGATGCATCATGCAAAGAAATAGCGATTCCTTATTAGCGATTATTAAGGAATTGCAAATAAGGACTCGCTGTTAGCTATGCATGATGAGGATAGCGAAAAAATAAAGATTCGCAAAAAATCGCTAAATACAATAGCGATTCCATGTTAAGGAATCGCTATCGTGAAAAAACACCAATCTCGCATTTTGCGATCCCGCTAATTGCGATTTCGCATTTAGCGATTTCGCAGATAGCGGGATCGAGAAAACTACAGAGTCGCATTGGGAGCTGGCTGATGCCATCACAACCAGGAAGTCAATCGGCCCATGCTGCCACCTGTGCACAGAGGAACAGAGAGGCAGAAGCAGAGTGCTGGGAGAGAGAGCAGAAAAAACAAACTGTAGTTTGCTGACAGGTGGAGACAGACAAAATGTCCCAAACAGCTACAGAGGAGGGTGCAGTGGCCAGGATGAGAAAAATCAAGTTCAGTGAGAGTGAACTTGAGCACCTCATTGAGGAGGTGGCAAACAACCATGAGAAGCTATTTGGGAAGCTCTCCCTTAAAGTACCAGAGGCTAAAAAAAGAAGGATATGGAACCGGATTAAAAACAAGGTGAATGCTGTGGGGGTCACCCATCGCAGCATAGATGATTTAAAGAAACGATGGTACGACCTGCGTAGCCGTGCCAAGGAGCGGATAGCGGAAAGGCTGAAGGAGGCGAAGGGGGCCGGAGGAGGAAGCCCAACAGTCCCAGACAACACAGCCCAGGAGGACATGGTTGAGGGCACAATCGAGCCTGAAGCAGTGGTGGGAGTAACACAGCTGGATACATCCGGGGCGGCCAGTAGCACACAAGGTAAGATGCATGAAAATCAACATATAAATGTACATACTGATTGTGCCCAAATTTCAATCAACCAGCAAAATCACAGTAGAAATAGTCCAGTCCACATTTTACATAGGGACACTAATGCATCATGGGACCTGTAGGCTGTAGAACCCAATTGCCTGTCAGAATCCAACATAGTAAGGCCAAATGCTACCAAAATGCAGTACAGTCATTGATGAGAGACAACTAATGCAACAACATAAAATAACATTGCACTGTTTCACATCACAGATGCAGCAGAAGTACACACTGATGACAGTGATAGTGGAGACAGCACACAGGTCATCCAAGAGGCTGCCGTGTCAAAACCTGTGACACCACCACCCAAATCCAAGGCACCAGCAAAACGCAGGGCCACAGTTACACTACTGCAGCCAATGGAGTCAGAACAGGAACCAGTTACTGCTCCTGGGACAAGCCGTCCAAGTGCGAGCCACACAACTACACCCCAGGCACATGTCCGTCCAGGAACAAGACGCAGGCCAAGGACCCATATCTGGCCACAGGAGGCAGGAACTCCCAATGAGTGGGGTCGCGTGGAGTCACAGATGTTGCGGGTGCAGCGCCTGCAAGCGAGGCATATGGGAGCCATCAACCTGCAGATGACGAAAATGAACAAAAACATATCAGTCATGGCCGAGAGTGTGAGGGAGCTAACTACTGCACTTGTGGAAGCAAACAGACAATCAAATAACACACTGCAGGAGGCGGCGCGTGTGACGCAGGAGGGACACACCACACAGAGGAGGAGGCATCACCAGTTTGTGACCTGCATGGGTGGCTATACCAGGTCCAACAACAAGATTTGCGCCAGCATAGCACAGCTGTCATGTCGGTCGGCTGGAAATGCAGATTGATATGGGCCATTGTTGTGGGGATGTGTCCAAGGCACTTGGCCAAATTACCACTGCCGTTGAACTGATGCAGTCTAGCACTGGTGGTCAGGGCAATGTTACAGGGGAAGAGGGTAGTGAGGCATACAGCCTAAGCAGCATCACTGAGCCACGCACCACTGTCAGGAGGAGCAGTAGCTGTAGACAAACACCTCCCTCTGCATCCGGGAATGCAGATGCAGATGCAGGAGAAAGACATTTGGGTGTTAGAGGGAGGAAACGCTAAACATAATCAGAAGGGTGTCATTCATAATGGTGACGTAACCATGTCCAAGACATTCTTTGTGACTGCATTTCAAGTCCTTTGTGTGTCTCTTTTGTCCTTCAGTGCATGCAGTTAATGAGCTAATGGCCACCAGCTCTGTTCAATTTTACACCCCTACCGCCTGACGTGGTAATAAATACTTTTTCTTCAAATGCAATTGGGTGTTGTGTATCATCATTACATACCATAGAAATAATGCTGGGTGATGTCTGTACATTTTCTTTGCCCCTCCGCTGAACTCGCAAGATGTGCCCGGAGTGGGTGTGCTGGGGGCTGGTTGCCCTCTGTGCCAGATTCCTCAATGGGGATACCTCTCCTTGTTGCTATGTTTTGCAACATAGCACATGCCACCACTATCCTGCAGCATGTTTCCGGTTGGTACAGCATTGCTCCTCCAGTTTCATGCAGGATGCAGAAGCGACTCTTGAGCAATCCAAATGTCCGTTCGATTACATTACGTGTCCTGATGTGGGCTGCATTGTACCTCTGTTGTTGTGGGCTGGCTGGGTTCAGGTATGGAGTCAAGATGTAATGCCTTACCGCGTGTGCACTGTCACCTACAGAGTTACAAGCAATATGTTAGTGTCAGGTATGCATTGCCATTACATAATTCAGTGATGTGTATTGTATTCAATTTACCTAGCAGGTGTCCATCGCCAAAATGACCCCTGAGCAGACGTGTGTGCAAGCCACTATGGCGGAAGATGTAGGAATCGTGAGTGCTCCCAGGGTATTGTGCTACGAGGTCGGTGATGATGTTTTTAGCATTGCACACTGCTGGACATTTATTGAGTGATATGCTTTCCGGTTACGGAAGATATACTCATTTACGGCAGGGGGACATATGGCTACGTGGGTGCAATCTATGCATCCGATCACGTGTGGGAACTGGGCAACTTGGTAGAAGTCCTGTTTTGTTTGGCTCAATTCCTGTTGGGATGTGGGGAAGGTGATGTGGTTGTTGATCAAAGACATCATGGCGGCCAGGAAGGATTTAAAGAACCGCGAGAGGGTGCTCTGTGATACCCCCCCGGCTTCTGCCATTATATACTGGAAGCTACCTGACGCAAGCAGGTGCAGGCAACATAGCACCTGGACATGAGTTGGGATTGCCTGGGTCCTAAGTGTTTGAAGCTGCAATAGTGGGTCCAATTCATCTATTAAGTATAGAATCATTGCTGCATTCATCCTGTACTTGTCATATATTTGCTCACGAGTCTGTCCCAACAAAGTGATGCGCAGGCGGAAGATTCTCTCCTGGATTCTCCTTCTGGCCTGGCCTGCTGCAAGTATCCTCCTCCTCCTCGCAAAAATGTAGAGTCCTGCCATTGTGGGAGGCCACTATGGCCCCATGGGTCTGTTTAAATAGAATTCAGATGGATAGCAGGTGAGTAAAGTTTTTTTTTTTTACCACCTGATTGTGATTCCCTTTAAACTGCTATCGCAAAATAGCAATTTTTGATATAATCGCTATTTGCGATTTTTCATGAGTAGGGTTTGCGATTATTTAGCGATTTTGCAAAATTGATTTTGCAAAATCGAAACATATTTCGCAGTATCCTTGGATTCTCGCAAATTACGATTCGCTAAGGGGGTTCAACCTGGATTCTGCGATTTTATTTTTTTTGCGAATTCGCATATTCAATTTTGCGATTTCGCAATTTGGGATCTTTTCGCATCATGAATAGCTTTTCTTTTATTAGCGATCTCAATAGCTAATTCGCACCTATTGCGATCGCTATTTTGGTTGATGCATCTGGCTGAAGATCTAGAGCATGTGTTTACAACCCCCAAAAATCATATAAAATGCATTTGAAATGGTTGTACACGAAAAATTTTGCATTTTGTGCAGTACACATTTAAGGAAAATGACTTCATTGTAAGCATTTGATATGATATTAGCAATGCTAACTGAATGAATCACGAAAATTACAATTATGAAATGGCTCTTAGTTACAGAAGAAAAAAGGTCGAGACCATCCCATAGCAGAATATACAAACTGTTTTTGTTTGTGGATTAGGCTAATATTGTTTCCAGGAAGTGTTCAAGGAATTTCTTGTTCTCTAAGAATAGTTCTACTTTAAGCAGATTACTTTTTGTGCCAAAGTTTGGTTTGTTTTTCTGGAAAATTTCAAATAAATCTGTTGTAAAAATAGATTTCCACATTTGGTAGCTTTGTTTTGGAAAGAAAAAAGTGAAGGTCGAATTTCAGAGTTTGAAAGAACGCTGTGTGCTAATTAAAAAAATTATTCTCGGTGTCAGGAGAAAACATTAAGTCATCAAGGCTGGCAAAGAAATCGTCTACCACAGTAGATGAAAGTTCGACTACTTCATTAAGAAGGTCAATTGTGCACAGATGTGAAGCATCGCCGTCAGCGTCAGCCACGTTAGCAATGTTCATATCAGATGGTACCTGTGTGCCTGTTGGTCCGCGTATCTCACCTCCAGTTGGATTTGCCGGTGAGATCTCAATGAATGCCGTAATCAGGATTGGTAGCCCCTGGGGGCAACACAACAGATGAGCCGATACCGGACCCAGTAAATTTTGCTGACATTTCTAAGTCTGCCATCATGTTATTAACAGTCTCAAAGTCCCAATCATCAGAAAATGTGCTTGGTGAGACGAAATCACTCAAGGAAGCCTTAAATTGATGAGGAATCTTTAGCAGCTCAACAGGGCCATAAATGTCATAATCAGTTGTATCCCATGCTATTCCACCAGGTTGTGGGACCGCTGTGATGTTCCCTGATGACAGGTCTTGTTCACGATGAGATGATTTGTGTGACTTCAGGAGCAAGTTGATGTTCTTACTTGCTGTGTCCATTTTAATGTGCTTTCCATCTATCAGCTTTCCCAAACATAACACAAGAATGACCAATAGCAGGAGATAAAGTGTACCTAACACAATCCAAAGTTCAACCCAAGAAGAAACCAGATATGTATTTGTAAGCTCTTGACCAAGTTCTAGTTTTATGGTTTTGTTTGCTGGCGCAGTTTCAGGTTCACTGGGATCCTCAAGAAAAGTTATCGAAGTTGATAAAATAGCCAGAGGCAGTTCTGTCAATTGTTGGTATTGCATCCGGATTCTTTGAAATTGCTGGAGCTGTTTTTCCCTTTGACATGTTTGTATAGTCAGATGCTACATCATTGTAGACGGGAGTGTCTTGACGAACTGTTATTTGGGTTTCAAGAGGCACAAGTTCCATGGCTTTGTTGCATAGTCCTTCTTTTCTCACTTTAGAATCTTCAAAGGTGATGAGTCTTTCAGTTTGAACCTCTTGGATAGTAGCTAGATTTGGTCGTCTGCTACATCTTGGGCCTACTACCTATTATCGACCACATGGTGTGGTTTTACCAGGTCAATTGACACAAACCGGTTCTCCTTTTTTCCAGCAAGGGGCGGCAGTAGCACTGTTCTTGATCCGTGGATTGCTAGTACAGGTACTAGTTTTCTGTAGGAAGGCCCAAATTCCTTCTTGTCCGCTATTTTCTCCCTGACCAGATCCCCAATCTTTGGAATCCAGACAGGTCTTGCTGGGACAGGTGGTTCTCCTTCAGTGGTCAATGGCTTTTCGCTGGTATTGCTTAGACTACTTCTTGTTTCATTTAAGTCCTGTAAAACAGCCAAACGATCTTTGATATCAAAGGATTTTTGTTCCACCACTGAAGTGTGACGATCGAGGTCTTCAACCAACATTCTAGTACCAAAAAGGATTTCATATGGAGTGATTCCACCCAGAGAATTTCTTGGCAGGTTATTAAGACTACATTGGACATTTATTAGATGTTTGACCCACCCATCACCCAAACCTAATACCCTAGCTGTTATAGATTGCTTTATGTCACGTTTTTTTCTCTCCACAACCGAATTTCCCTCAGGATGGAATAGAGTCGAAAATCGCAATTCAACGCCCAAGCTGGCCATAGCCTCTTTGTAAGCCCTAGAGCTAAACACAGGACCCTGGTCAGAATGTAGCTTGCCGATTGCTTATGTGCCGATAAAGACTCGCAAATCTTTTATAACAGTGAGGGCGTCAGCTGAGCGCAGAGGCCACATCCAAATGAATCTGTATTAATTTGTGGGACTGCATCAGTCCATTCGGACATCCGCATGTAGATAGCCTTATGCTGTCTAACAGTGATGTCTGTACTGGGCTGGCTACGCTGTAGTCAGGAATCTGGTGGTGTTCAAAGCTGTGGTATTTGTAACAGTCATCGCAATTAATTCCAAATTAGTATACGTGAGCTTTCATCCCTGGCCACCAGTACATCTCTTCTAATTCTGGTAGAGATTTAGAGATCCCTTGATGTATCAGACCCTCTCCCATATATGCTTCAAAAATGAGAGCACCTCTCCTGTTCCTGTTTGGAATTACCCTATCCCCACTCCAGGGCAGGGGTGGCTGGTGACATTTGAAAGTAGTGAGGCGTAAATACTGTACTGTGGCGAGAAAACGAGTCTGAACCACTTATGAGGGGTTCCGGGGGTTCCCCCGAGAAAATTTTGAAAAAAAGAGTGGCAAATGTTGCATTCTCAAGCAAATTTGAGAAAGAAAATAGGTGGCTTGGCAAACACATCTCTGGGAGTAGCCAGACAAGTCTCTTTGCACTTGCACAGATACATCACTCTCCCTGCATTTCCATAGGCACAGCCACCCTACACTCATAGACCCATTACTCACCCTTCTCTGAAAGATCACTAAGCCAGCGTTCACCCATCCACATCACTCACCCTGGACTCACACAGGCACACTGCTCAACCTGCAGTCACCCAGGCACATCACTCATCCTGGACTCACACAGGCACATCGCTCACCTTGGACTCACACAGGCACATCACCCTGGACTCACACAGGCGCACTGCTCAACCTGCACTCACACAAACATCACTCATCCTTCGCTGCACTGCACTCAATAGGTTTAATTTATTTCAGCCTGTCTAGGTATTTGTGATAATATTTAAAAAAATTTAATTAATCCATTTTAACAATAATATACAGAGAATTCCTTCAATTACACTGCTCACGGTGACCATAATGTGCCCATATAGACAAAGCATTAAACAACAGTGGAAATGATAACACCCTTATTGCATTCGGATTCGGTCCTGGAAAAATTCAGTCATTCCAATGTTTGCTTTATGGAAAATAATTATTTTAAAAAATAAACTTATGTGAAACAGGAAACAGACAAAAATGTATTTACATGTGCAACATCAAAGGCGAATAGAGATATCCTGCTTGGATCATAGCTATAAGGCAGCAGTCAGCTGCTGCGCTTCATGACTTCCAGCCATGTGCTTTGCTTAACTATTTATCTTTTTAAAGTGCCCGCCGCCAGTACCACCAACAGGATTAAATAAAGCAGAGCACATCACAGAAGGCTTTGTTTACACACAAACACAATACCACAGTCCATCTGCCTCTCCAGGTGTGTGCACTCCTGATGTAGCGCTGTCATTTATAACAAAGTATTAGGCGCTGAGCAGGAGAGATGTTTAATATCCTGATTAATAAGTAATTGTTACCACACTAGATGCAAAAGCCATAACTGTGCAGTAATTGAAACTGCCAAAATCAATAGTGCTGACAAGCTTAATTAAATTAAATATGTCTCTGATGAGCCCAAACAGCATGGCGGCGGCCCACATAACCCTTCCCCGGAGCAGCCTTTGATAAGAGGCAAAGTTCGGCGTGATGGATTTTGCCCCCGAGGTGCCGTGGGTGACTTACAAAGTGCGGGCAGAGTGTGGTTCTCACAGCGACGCCCCTGGGATGTGTCCCCTGCTGGTGTTCAGACTCTGTACTTTTGTCTTCTCTTGCACTTTGCATGCACCCCTTGAGCCTCTTGGCTTCTTCTGCACTCCACTTAAGCACCTTGAGCCTCCTAAATTCTGCACTCCTCACGAAGCTCTCTGAGTCTCCTGGCCTCTCGTGCACTCCATATGCGGCACTCTGAACCTCTTGGCTCATCATCGTGAAGAACCCTGAGACTGCTGGCTTTGTCTACTCGTGACATGCATCACGCCGAGTCTCTAGGCTTCTTCCACACTCTGCATGCACCCACCCTAAGTATCTTGACATCTCCTGAACTCTGCACGCACCTCGTGGCTTTTCCTGCCCTCTGCTCGCAGCACCCAGAGTGTCTTGGCTTTCACTCTTCATGCGCAAGTTGCCGCATACTGTCTTTCACACCAGTCAGTCACTGAGCTCCAGAGACGGTAGCGGCCGTGAGACTGAACGCACCTTACTAGCTTTATTCCCTGACAGTCACATTTCATAATAAACAAGTGGCTTTCGAGAGAAACTCACAGCAGTCAAAACACGCCCCTTTGTCTCTATACCCACAGGGACCCCAATGTTATCTTCCCAGCTGTATAAAGCGAGGGGGCGCTCGCTGCACGTTTGTGTGCAGTGATTACAGATCACAACTAAAAATATGATAAAATCAATTCAGGCTTTCATCTTAGTAAGAGCCATACAATTTGAAACTGGATATTAGTACTATCTGCTAAATACAGCGCTTAGAAGCAGTAGCTCTGCGCGCAACATATACATTGCAGAATGCCGCCCTAGACGGATGTTAATGAAAGAAGCGACTCACACTGAAAGTTTTCATTGTACAGCGAGTTGAGGTACAGCAGTTATATTTCCAAGCAGAGGGGGCGACCCATGTAGCTCAGCCCAGAGATTTTTTTCAGTATTCTGAATATTGCAGTTACTTGATACACATGGGAGCCGTTTCTAAGAATGAACAAACCCTAACTGACATTTCTTTTCATTATCTTAAACAACAGAACAACCCGGAGCCTCTTACTTCTACCGCACACCGAACCTTGGGCCTATTGAATTACTCTGGGTTATGCATCAGTCGCGGCTCGAGGGGGGTGGGGAGGTGTCACACAAGGGGGAAGTGTCGGGGGGTGTCGCGCGCGGGGGGTGTCGCACAGGGGAGGGGGGGTGTCGCGGGAAGAAGCGGGGTGTCACGGGGGAGTTTAAAATACATTTTAAAAATTATCCTACCTGAGGTCCTGAGCAGGTCCGCGCCGCCACAAGTCCGTTGGCGCCTACAGCCTACAGCTCTCTCTAAGCCAATCCTGCAGGGCACGGCTATTCTTCGCCCGCCGCACGCCCATTAGGAGCCCAAAGGGCTCCTAATGGGCATGCGCAAAAAAGTAAAAACACAAGTGCGCATGAGTGGGCACGGTGCGAAAATTTGCGCTCCGTCCCCACTCATACGCACTTGTGTTGTGCTGCTGCCTGTTGCCCCCCACTAGTCTGACAATCATGTCAGTCAACATGATGCCTGACTGCCCACCCCCTTCACACTCTGAAGGGGGTGGGCAGTCCGACGTCATGCTGACTGACATGATTGTCAGTTCTCCCTCGGTTCTTTGAACATAACTAAACTGATTCAGTTTACTTAAGTTCAAAGAAGCTGAGGGAGCTGCGTGGGCGGGGGGGCTACGCCCCCACGCCCTAATGGACGCACCGCGATTCGAGCAAAAGGAACAGAGTTTGCATCAATTATGTATGTATACTCGAGTGGATAATTTAGAGGTAACGCGGCTCTGCTGCCTTTGCTCGTTGCATTGACAGCGAGCATGGTTTCACCGTCTATCGTTGTTTTCGAACGATTGATTGTAGCTACGGAAGTCGTTTTCACAGCTGCCTTCGCGGCTTCATCAGCTAATGAATTCCCTGCAACGTGAACGCCATCACGCTGGTGACTCAGTGTATGAATCACGTGAGTCTTTTGTAATTCCTTCTGCAAAAAAACTACTTGTTCCCCGAGCTTTTTATGCTTGATTGTGCCACCCTTTGTGTTTTTAAAACCATTTTAAACCCAGGTCTGCAGATATTCATTGTAATTCCTGAAGCAGTTATACGAATCGCACGCTATGAGTATGGGGAATTCGCGATCTGTATTTTCCAGCGCCATCTTGACTGCTTGGAGTTCAGTTCGCTGAGCTGTACAGTCTCCTAGTGATTGAGTTTTTGTTACCATAGGTCTGAATTTACCATCGCGCCAGCGACCATTAACAATCGCGCACGCAGCTCTATAAGCTTGTTTGCCCCCAATCGCGGGCTGTGCTGATCCTGTCGTAATTTGGCAGCAACTGAGTTAGCATTTAGCTCAGCTACACGAACTTTCACCGTTAACTTGACCAAACGTGCGGAGGCCATTTTTTATTTCCTGGCTTCCATTTTGTATGAACATTCGGCCTCGTGGTCAGCATGCCCTTTTGTCCTTCCTTTGTACCAATGACCATTTACCTTGCCCGGCAACAGGCTATTTTTAGCACTGGTCAAGCTCACGCATGCGTACTCGAACATTCGGATTAATGAGTGGTCACTTCCCAGGAATGTTCTCTGCAACTGACCAGTGGTACTAAACTCCTCCCACATGTTGGCTGTGTTCCAAAAATGCCCTTATATGTACCTAAACTGTGCAAAAGTATACCGCCTACCTTTTTATGACTGTTAAACTTGTATAAAAGAGGTCGCGCACCGATGTTCGGTGTGATACTTCTTGCATTGCCGAAGGGTGCTGTAGGAATGTACCACCACCCCATGGGGTCTTAATAAACTTGTCTTTTGCATTTCCAGTTTCCGTGCCAACTTCTATTCTATGGTGTTCGAGAGTTTTAGCAGAGTATGTAGACCTGACGAAACCCAATACCACAAATTGGCGACCACGAAGGGACTCATCGGCGACTCGGATGCCCGAAGGAGAGGTCGTGACGAAGGATTGGAAACTCGCCATGGTCGCGTACGCTGCCACTGAGTGACCTGAGTCTTGGCACCCACTGTGTTTTTTCCTTTCCTTCTGACCCGACCTTCCAGGTGGCGCCGGTCCTCGACTGAGATCCTGATCGGTTGGGTTGTCGTGCAGTGCCCGTTTGGCTGATTCGATTTAAGGAACTTGGCAGTTGGAACCTGGACGTTTGAGAATATTTGGTAAGCTTGTGATTGGTAAGGTAGTCTACTGACACTTACTGTGGCTTTTTGATTTAGCTAACATTTGGACCTATAATTTGAGTTATATGTGGAGTGCACCTCACATAGACAGGCATGTAGAGATATTTCTCTGACTTTGTATTTGTTTGAACGGCACACCGCGTGTAAGACATATTTAAGTGCCATTTTATGTAATATCGCGTTTTCGTGATATTTTGACATGCCTGTTCTCAGCACACTTCGAGGAATGTGCTGTCTTGGAAATGGTACCAATTATCGATTAAATGAATCTCAGCCGGCTCCCTCCGAGGGGACACCTAATCGTGAAATGTATTTAAAATTTGGCCTTCCTCCCATTATGTATAGTACATTATGGCATAAATATACAAAAACTGATCGTGAATTGCAATGGTCTCTACATGGGTCGTTTGATCTGCGAAAGGTTCAATATGAGGAGCAGTGCCTGTTTCAGCGTAGGTCTAGACAGGATATGTTTGATTGTGTGCGTATGTGGGAGAAAGCGGTGCGTGAACGAATGAAGCGTGAACAAGCCTTGGCAGACAAGGAGCAGCGAAAGGCTGCTCGTGATAAAGCTTTACAGTTGCAGGAAAAAGAATTGCAGGAACAGAAAGAGAGAGAGAGATTCGAGAACGTAATTTACAAGTTAATGGTCAGTTTCCTATTCGACGTCCTCTTTATCCTGTCCTTACTAATGAATCAGATGATTTTTCATTACTAGATTGTTGCCCGCCTCCGTATGTTCCGCCTACGGCTCCAGATGAGGACTCCGACGAGGATAGTCAGGGAGATCAGCGTACCAGGTTAACTGCTGATCGAGCCTCGGAATTACGCGGGTTTGCTCGTAAACTTAATATTGATTCGATAACTGTTTCAGAAATCAATGGTCTTATGTGTAAGTGGTCCGATCGAGAACGATTGTATTTTTTGGATCATTTTGGAGATGAAGTTGTTGAACGATTTAGAAAGTATTCATCTGAGTTGGAACCTAAGGATATATCAGTGGGTCGTGATAATTTACGTAAAGGTACTTTTGTTCTTGCAGATGCGGATGAGTTTTTCCAGCGTTTGGTTCAGCTGCGGGATGAAGCGTCACGACTACGAGCGGCGAAAAAGGCATCGAGTTCGCCTGCGTCTGGATCGACGGAAGTATCGAATGAGTGTCCTATCTTTGAAACAGATAAGAGCGCTGCAGTTCATGTTATGCCTATGCGGGAAGCTGCGCCTTTGTATGTCCCTCCTAAAGGGCAAGGCACAGACGATGATAAGAGGTCTAAAGATGCGAAGGGTTATTTTGTGTATAATTGGGTTTATACGCCATGGAATAGAGCAGACGTTATGGCGCTCAAGAATGCTTTGCCCGAGCCTCATAAAATTCCAGCAGCTTTCTATGAAGGAGTGGAAGGAGCTATTTCTTCGTGTGTCATGACATTAGTCGATATTGATCTTTTTTTTGGGTTAATATTGCCCACTGATATGTGGAGAGCTATTCCTAAGTTTGATGATCGAGCGATTTTAGGTGCAGATTGGAAGGACTTAGCTCAAGCTAATTTGGATATGGAACCCGCATGTAAGCCGTGTCGAGTGATTTTAGATCTCCCGGCGGCTATTTTGACTAAATTAAAAACACTTGTTCCCCCTAAGAAAATTGATTGGACGATGTTGGCTTCTTGTAAACAGAAGCCGGATGAATCGGTCTCTGACTTCTTTTCCCGTTTCGAGGAAGCATTTCATGATTACAGTGGGCAATTATTAACAGAGGACACGGGCAGGCATTTGTTCGTTGATAAGTATGTGGCTAATCTCCTACCGGAGATTGCGCGATGATTAAAGACTAGTGAAAGTTCATGGACCACGGCGACCCCTGCTTCTTTATTGACTATGGCTCAGTATTATGAACGACAGGAATTGGAGGCTAAAGAAAGTAGTGATAAGAAAGCGAAGGATTTAAAGACAAAGGTGATGTTGGCTCAGGGTTATGCTACGCAGTCGAGAGGGAACGATAGGGGTAGACGAGGATCGTATGGTACGTCTTCCACCCGTTCCGACATTTCTGAGGATCAGTGTGCATACTGTAAACAGTTTAGACATTGGGCTTCAGATTGTTCGGTTCTTCGAGAACAGCGTAATCAGCATGGTCGAGGGAGTGGAAGGTCACGGAATAGTTATTCAGGATCGAGAGGTGGAGCGAATGATCGTGGTAGGTTTGAAGAGAGGAGTCGTGGTCATGCTGATTATAATACTTTTGATCGACGGAATCAGTATCAGATAGCTGAAGGAGAGTTTACTGAGTCTCAGGATAATAATTATGCATAGGAGTGCGTAGGATGGGGTGTGGAATCGGTTGAGGTACCAGTTGATCAAAGGGGTCCATATATATCAGCACATGTTTTGGGTTCTACTGATCAGTTTCTGGTCGACACAGGAGCTACTCATAGCGCTCTGTCCAAACACTTGGTTCCAAGGGCTCCCCTGTCTGGCGAAACGATTACATCAATAGGGTTCGATGGAACACCTTCTCTTAGCCCATTGTCTCAACCCCTTACATTTCACATTGACAAATTTGCTACCCCATGCCCGTTTTTGTTATCTCCAAACACGCCAGATAATATTATGGGACTTGATATGCTTAAACATTTTCGAGCAACTATACGCTGTGCCCCTGAAGGGGTACGGTTTATTTTGAATGAGAACTACCCTGAGGTTGAGAGATTGTGCCTCATGCAAGAGGCCGATGCGTTAGCTTCTCTTCCAAGCACTTTATGGGCCACTTCCGATACTGATGTGGGTCAAATGATTATTCCTCCCGTACATATTACTGTAAAGGAGGGAGTGTCTTTGCCCCGCTTACCACAGTATAAGATATGCAGAGAGGGTGAAATAGCTCTGACACATATTGTGAATGACTTGATTGAGGCAGGGGTGGTGGAGGAAGTCCCCTATAATGTTTGTAATAGCCCAATTCTTCCGGTCCTTAAGAAAGACACAGACACTAAGATCTATCATTTCATTATTGATTTGAGGGAAATTAATAAGATAGTCATACACCAGTACCCGGTGGTGTCTGATATTACCACGTTACTTACTTTGATTCCACCTACCGCCACTATATTCACTGTTATTGACTTGAAGAATGCTTTCTTCTCGATTCCCATTCATCCTGATAGCCGATATTTGTTCGGCTTCACATTAAATAACAAATCATATAGATTTTGTCGGGTTCCTCAAGGCTACACAGAAAGCCCTAGCATTTATAGCCAGGCTTTAAAAAGACAGCTTGATTCTTTTAACTTACAGTCTGTGGTGGCTCTTATTCAATATGTTGACGACATTTTACTTGCAGCAGACACGCAGGAACAATGTGAGGAGAGTACTCTCTCCCTACTTTCTTTTCTTGCCAAGAATAATCACAAGGTCTCGAGGAAGAAGTTGCAATATTGTAGACCAAAGGTGACCTACCTCGGTCATCTTTTGTCTAAGGAGGGACGTGCATTGACATCAGACCAAATTCAATATTAGATACACCAGTCCCTTGCACTCAGAAAGATGTTCGTGCTTTCATAGGTTTGACGTCCTTTTGTAGACAGTGGATACTAGGATTTTCACACATTATAAAACCCTTGCTAGCTTTGTTGGCCAAAACTACACCAATTCCCCCTGAATGGACAGAAGAATGTCAGAATGCTTTTGAACAATTGAGACAAGCTCTTTCTTCTGCACCAGTGTTAGGTACACCGGATTATACAAAGATCTTTACACTATATGTACATGAGAAGGATGGGTGCGCATTGTCAGTCTTAGTGCAGACACACGGAGATAAACAGAGGCCTTGTGCGTACTTCTCAGCAGTACTCGACCCTGTGGCTCGAGGATTGCCTGGATGTTTTCGAGCAGTCGCAGCAACAGCTGTGGCCATACGACAGAGTGAGGGGATAGTTTTGTCACACAAATTGTTGGTGCTAGTTCCCCATGCGGTAGATGCTTTATTGAACCAAACGAAAACACAGCATCTAACTAGTGCTCGTTTAACAGGATACGAGTTAACGCTGCTGGCGCCACATATTACACTGAAGAGGTGCGCCACTTTGAACCCTGCTACTTTATTGCCATATCCTGTTGCTGAGACCCAGAAGGAAGAACAACATGATTGTGTTTTTCTGACCGAAGAACAGACAAAGGCTCGTATCGATTTACAGGATACGCCACTTCCAGATGTAGATGGGGAACTGTGGGTTGATGGGTCGTGTTTGAAGCTGCCAGATGGTACAACTTCTGCAGCTTATGCGATCACGACACTTAAGACAGTGGTAGAAACAGCACGAATACCGCAAAAATCGGCCCAAGCAGCTGAATTGATAGCCTTAACGAAAGCATGTGAGTTAAGTGCTGGATTATGTGTGAATATCTACACTGATAGCCGTTACACTTTTGGAGTAGTGCACGATTTTGGCCTACTTTGGAAGGAACGAGGGTTCCTGACCTCACATGGAGTGCATATTATGCATGGAGAATTAGTACGTGACCTCCTGAATGCACTATTATGTCCAAAGAAAGTAGCGATAATCAAATGTAGTGCACATAAGAAGGTGACAGACAAAATAGGACAAGGAAACGCTTTTGCAGATCGCATAGCGAGAGAGACTGCGATGTTACAGAATGTCTCTCTCATGTATGTGGTGAAATAACAGGCAGAGCGATGGCATGATGCTAGAGAGGAAATATTAGACATACAAAAATCAGCATCTGAAGCTGAACTTGCAACCTGGGTGACAGAGGGAGTGTTGGATGATGAGGGTTGTTGGCGTAGCAAAGATATGGAGAGATGGAAATTGCCTGCCGCGTATTTGCAAGCAATGGTTCAAATGACACATGGGCTGGCACATGTTGGAGCTCTTGCAATTACTAAATTGCTTACACGAGTTTGGGAGCATCCTGAGATTGCCAGCACGGCTAAGAGAGTGGTTCAGACCTGTCTGATATGCTTACAGTACAATCCTGCAAAAGGGACTTATACTCCTAAAGGAGGGTTTGTTCCACCTACTGCACCATTCGAAGTACTACAAAGGGATTACATCCAGCTTGAGCGTTGTAACAATTTGAAGTATGTCTTAGTGGTGGTGTGTGCCTTCAGTAAGTGGATCGAGGCCTTCCCACGAAGGATAATACTGCGTTGACAACAGCTAAGGTGTTACTCAAAGAGTACTTCCCAGGCTATGGTGTTTGTAAATTTCTGTGGAATGATAATGGTCCTTGTTGGACTTGGGCCTTAGGGCAGGTTCACCCCTAATCTTTTTGCTTTTATTTGTGACCCTGTGTAGTGATTTTTGGGTCTCTGCGCACTTTTTTCCTGTGTCCCAGAGTGAAAGTGCGTGCGCGTAGTATGACTGGCCTGCCCTCCCATAGGAATGCATGGGGAATGTGTGTGTCCATGTTAGTTCCTGATGTGTGGGGAGTGCAGGCTCGAGTTTGGGATGTGTGAACTTGTGAGAATGAATGCTGCGAGATGGTGTATGCGGCATGTATGTGTCTAGAAGGGAAGTGCTACTTCTGGACATTGATGTATGTGTGCAGTGAGGGTGCTGGAGCGTGATTGGCTGGAGCTGGCTGGCATGCCAGGCTCCAGGAAGTCTGGATGGGTCTGCCCGGTGGTGAGTGTGAGATCAGCATGAGTGATGTGTGGGAGGAGTGCACCTGGGTCCTGGATGGGCTGGGTTTTTCCCCACACAATGCTGGCTCCGCCCCCCTGTGGTGTGTCTAATGACCCTAGCCTCCCCAGTGAATGAAAGGGGTGGTTGGGCTATCAAGGGTACTCCCAAGCCAGCTGCAACTGGTTTCCCCCCACCCTGCACCCTGAAACAAAGGATTTCACAGTATAAGAAGGGGCTGTGTCCCCTTACAATTTGTTCTACTTTTGGATCCTTGCCAGAGGGGGCTGTTGCTGCTGCTGGGGCCAGGAGGACCGCCACTTGGCTTGTCTCCCTGCCTGGAGACCCAGTGTGCTGGCTCTGGCCCTGCCCTGCCCCCCTGCCTGCCTAAAAGGACTTTGCTAGACCCTTCTTTTACTTACAGCGCCTGGGAGCGCTGCCTTTCATTGTTAGCGCTGGGAGCGCTTTATTTTTACTCCTAGCGCTGAAAAGCGCTTTATTCTGGCCGTAGCACTGTGAGCACTGTATTTTGTCCCCTGGCGCTTGGGAGCGCCTGTCCTTCACTGAGTAGCGCTGCTAGCGCCTTGGGTGCCCTTCGCCGGTGCCCACCCAGCATCTGATCGCCCCGTGTGGTGGTCTAGCGGCGCGGGTGCCACCCCGCTGATTTGCCGCTTTCCTTTGCCCCGTGGTATTTACTTATTCAGAGCCGGTACCCACCCGGCATTGCCCCGTGTTCACCGCCGCAGCCCGGAGGAAGCGGCACCCGCCTTCGGCCCGGGTCGCGCTGGGATTGGCCCAGCCGGCCGAGCCTCCGCCGCGTCATCGGGAGGAGGAGCCGAGGAACCAGAGAAGCAGGAAGCAGCCTGCCGCGTCGCTGCGAGGCTCCCGAGTGAAGGGGAGCCCCGCTCGCGTTGCCGGAGAAGAGAAGCCGGCAGTGTTTCCCGCCCCCCGCAGCACCAGTGAAGTCCCGGTGAGTGTGGGGGCGGGTTCTTTGTGGTACTTCGAGCAGCCCCGTTGGGAGAGGGCCGCTCCGACGTGCACTGCCTTTCTTCGTGGAAGAGCCGAGTGAGGCTCTTCTGGGCATTCTGCTGTTGCCCTTGCTCGGAGTCCCCTGTGAGGGACTCCATCCAAGCCCCCACCAGTGGTGAGCAGCCCCGAGGCTCCTGGGGGCCATTTGTTCTTTGAGCCCCGAGTGGCTCTCCAGTTGTGCCAGGGTCCCCCGTGAGGGACCCCCCTGCCTAGTGAGGCAGAGTTCGTTGTCTGCGAGCCCAGAGAGGCTCGAGTGCCCATTCCCGTGAAGAGCCTGAGAGAGGCTCAGGGCACCAGTTCATTGTGAAGAGCCCCAGAGAGGCTCTTGGGCGCCATTCATTGTTCTTGAGCCCACGAGGCTCCAACGTTGCCCAGCCTTATTTACAACTGTCCAGCACTTAGTGGACAGTTGCTACGTTTAGGTTTGTGTTCTGTGCTGCCTGCGCAGCCTTCCCTGACATTGAGACTCAGGGTATTTCAGCCCTTGCGAGTCTAGTTGGCCTGAGGGACATTTCTAGTGTTGTGCTACATGCACCCTGCGCAATTTATGATTTACTGCTTATGTGATTCCTGCGCAAATGTTCTACCTGCACCTCTGAATGTGTTTTAATGTTTCATGTGTAATTGTCTATGTTATTACCTTTGCTAAAAGTGACCTGCTTAGGTGATTCTTTATGTTTTTATTCCCCTTTGCTAAAAGTGACCTGCTTAGAGGATTGTTTGATATTACCTTTGCTAAAAGTGACCTGCTTAGGTAATTGTTTATGGTTTATTCCCCTTTGCTAAAAGTGACCTGCTTAGAGGAGTGTTGATGTTTGATTGCCTTTGCTAAATGTGACTTGCTTAGGTGATTATTTTAGGTTTCCTTCCCTTTGCTAAATGGGACTTGCTTAGGTGATGGTTTTCCTTCCATAGGTCCTGATGATAAGGTCCTAGTTCCCTGCGTGATTTCCCTACAGTGTTTAGGGTGGCATAGGAGGTATTTACCCTTTACCAGTAGTTCCTGGTTGTATGCTACATTTACTATTTCTGTGTTACAGTCATTATATGTTGATGTGCTAAGTGTTATACCTACAAGTATTATTTCTAAAAAGTGCATACCCCTGACAGTGGCCCAGGTGGCCCTGTCCTGTACATAATCCCTTGTAAATCTTGCCCGTGCCTGTTGGCACATTGTAAAGTGTGTGTGTTATCTAATGTGTTTTTATTATTATAATACAAAGGCTATTTTTGATATAACCTTGTGTGGAGTTTCCTTTGTGGTGGGCCTAGGGTGTTGTCGCTGGGGTGCGTGCGCGAATACTTAACTCATACCGCCTCCAAGTTTAGCCTTGCTGCTCGCGCCACGTTACCTAGAGGGTGAGCAGGGGTTGCCTTGGTGTGTGACTCCCTTGCCCTGACTTGGAAGTGGTGGTCTCTGACTGACGTTGGCGCAAGCCGTGGCCAGCCAGAGATCCCGTTTCTAACAGTCCTCATTTTGTTGGGAAAGTAGTGGAGTATGTCCTGAAAGGATTGGGAATTAAACAAAAGTTCCACGCTGTATTTCACCCGCAGTCAGCAGGTCTTGTGGAAAGATATAATGCAACTCTGAAATTGAAGCTAGCAAAGATCGTGGCATCCACGTCTTTGAAATGGCCGGACGCTTTGCCTTTGGCATTACTGTCTATTAGATTAGTGCCACATTCCCGATCTGGCCTCACACCCTATGAAGTGGTGTTTGGAAAGCCTCGCTTAATACATGATGTGCCTTGTATAATGATGAACGATTATTTGGCACGATTAACAAATGATTTACTTTCTATTCATCAACAGGTTCGAGAAGCGCTCCCCGACAATTCCATTGGAGAGGCTCATAATCTCCGTCTTGGGGACCATGTAATGGTCTGCGTGTTCGAGAGAGCCAGCAGTTTGGAGCCGAGGTGACGTGGCCCTGAACAAGTATTGTTGGCAACTCGGACGGCTGTGCGAGTCACGAATAAGAAGCGATGGGTACATTCCACTCACTGTCGTCGTGTCTCTCCGGACCTGGTGAATCCTGCAGTGCTGTCTGATTATCGAGACATCTTGGATGCAGAGAAGAGCTCAGCTGCTACGCCTCACGAATCGGAGGGAGCTTTCCTCGTGTTTGAAGCTGCCAGATGGTACAACTTCTGCAGCTTATGCGATCACGACACTTAAGACAGTGGTAGAAACAGCACGAATACCGCAAAAATCGGCCCAAGCAGCTGAATTGATAGCCTTAACGAAAGCATGTGAGTTAAGTGCTGGATTATGTGTGAATATCTACACTGATAGCCGTTACACTTTTGGAGTAGTGCACGATTTTGGCCTACTTTGGAAGGAACGAGGGTTCCTGACCTCACATGGAGTGCATATTATGCATGGAGAATTAGTACGTGACCTCCTGAATGCACTATTATGTCCAAAGAAAGTAGCGATAATCAAATGTAGTGCACATAAGAAGGTGACAGACAAAATAGGACAAGGAAACGCTTTTGCAGATCGCATAGCGAGAGAGACTGCGATGTTACAGAATGTCTCTCTCATGTATGTGGTGAAATAACAGGCAGAGCGATGGCATGATGCTAGAGAGGAAATATTAGACATACAAAAATCAGCATCTGAAGCTGAACTTGCAACCTGGGTGACAGAGGGAGTGTTGGATGATGAGGGTTGTTGGCGTAGCAAAGATATGGAGAGATGGAAATTGCCTGCCGCTTATTTGCAAGCAATGGTTCAAATGACACATGGGCTGGCACATGTTGGAGCTCTTGCAATTACTAAATTGCTTACACGAGTTTGGGAGCATCCTGAGATTGCCAGCACGGCTAAGAGAGTGGTTCAGACCTGTCTGATATGCTTACAGTACAATCCTGCAAAAGGGACTTATACTCCTAAAGGAGGGTTTGTTCCACCTACTGCACCATTCGAAGTACTACAAAGGGATTACATCCAGCTTGAGCGTTGTAACAATTTGAAGTATGTCTTAGTGGTGGTGTGTGCCTTCAGTAAGTGGATCGAGGCCTTCCCACGAAGGATAATACTGCGTTGACAACAGCTAAGGTGTTACTCAAAGAGTACTTCCCAGGCTATGGTGTTTGTAAATTTCTGTGGAATGATAATGGTCCTTGTTGGACTTGGGCCTTAGGGCAGGTTCACCCCTAATCTTTTTGCTTTTATTTGTGACCCTGTGTAGTGATTTTTGGGTCTCTGCGCACTTTTTTCCTGTGTCCCAGAGTGAAAGTGCGTGCGCGTAGTATGACTGGCCTGCCCTCCCATAGGAATGCATGGGGAATGTGTGTGTCCATGTTAGTTCCTGATGTGTGGGGAGTGCAGGCTCGAGTTTGGGATGTGTGAACTCGTGAGAATGAATGCTGCGAGATGGTGTATGCGGCATGTATGTGTCTAGAAGGGAAGTGCTACTTCTGGACATTGATGTATGTGTGCAGTGAGGGTGCTGGAGCGTGATTGGCTGGAGCTGGCTGGCATGCCAGGCTCCAGGAAGTCTGGATGGGTCTGCCCGGTGGTGAGTGTGAGATCAGCATGAGTGATGTGTGGGAGGAGTGCACCTGGGTCCTGGATGGGCTGGGTTTTTCCCCACACAATGCTGGCTCCGCCCCCCTGTGGTGTGTCTAATGACCCTAGCCTCCCCAGTGAATGAAAGGGGTGGTTGGGCTATCAAGGGTACTCCCAAGCCAGCTGCAACTGGTTTCCCCCCACCCTGCACCCTGAAACAAAGGATTTCACAGTATAAGAAGGGGCTGTGTCCCCTTACAATTTGTTCTACTTTTGGATCCTTGCCAGAGGGGGCTGTTGCTGCTGCTGGGGCCAGGAGGACCGCCACTTGGCTTGTCTCCCTGCCTGGAGACCCAGTGTGCTGGCTCTGGCCCTGCCCTGCCCCCCTGCCTGCCTAAAAGGACTTTGCTAGACCCTTCTTTTACTTACAGCGCCTGGGAGCGCTGCCTTTCATTGTTAGCGCTGGGAGCGCTTTATTTTTACTCCTAGCGCTGAAAAGCGCTTTATTCTGGCCGTAGCACTGTGAGCACTGTATTTTGTCCCCTGGCGCTTGGGAGCGCCTGTCCTTCACTGAGTAGCGCTGCTAGCGCCTTGGGTGCCCTTCGCCGGTGCCCACCCAGCATCTGATCGCCCCGTGTGGTGGTCTAGCGGCGCGGGTGCCACCCCGCTGATTTGCCGCTTTCCTTTGCCCCGTGGTATTTACTTATTCAGAGCCGGTACCCACCCGGCATTGCCCCGTGTTCACCGCCGCAGCCCGGAGGAAGCGGCACCCGCCTTCGGCCCGGGTCGCGCTGGGATTGGCCCAGCCGGCCGAGCCTCCGCCGCGTCATCGGGAGGAGGAGCCGAGGAACCAGAGAAGCAGGAAGCAGCCTGCCGCGTCGCTGCGAGGCTCCCGAGTGAAGGGGAGCCCCGCTCGCGTTGCCGGAGAAGAGAAGCCGGCAGTGTTTCCCGCCCCCCGCAGCACCAGTGAAGTCCCGGTGAGTGTGGGGGCGGGTTCTTTGTGGTACTTCGAGCAGCCCCGTTGGGAGAGGGCCGCTCCGACGTGCACTGCCTTTCTTCGTGGAAGAGCCGAGTGAGGCTCTTCTGGGCATTCTGCTGTTGCCCTTGCTCGGAGTCCCCTGTGAGGGACTCCATCCAAGCCCCCACCAGTGGTGAGCAGCCCCGAGGCTCCTGGGGGCCATTTGTTCTTTGAGCCCCGAGTGGCTCTCCAGTTGTGCCAGGGTCCCCCGTGAGGGACCCCCCTGCCTAGTGAGGCAGAGTTCGTTGTCTGCGAGCCCAGAGAGGCTCGAGTGCCCATTCCCGTGAAGAGCCTGAGAGAGGCTCAGGGCACCAGTTCATTGTGAAGAGCCCCAGAGAGGCTCTTGGGCGCCATTCATTGTTCTTGAGCCCACGAGGCTCCAACGTTGCCCAGCCTTATTTACAACTGTCCAGCACTTAGTGGACAGTTGCTACGTTTAGGTTTGTGTTCTGTGCTGCCTGCGCAGCCTTCCCTGACATTGAGACTCAGGGTATTTCAGCCCTTGCGAGTCTAGTTGGCCTGAGGGACATTTCTAGTGTTGTGCTACATGCACCCTGCGCAATTTATGATTTACTGCTTATGTGATTCCTGCGCAAATGTTCTACCTGCACCTCTGAATGTGTTTTAATGTTTCATGTGTAATTGTCTATGTTATTACCTTTGCTAAAAGTGACCTGCTTAGGTGATTCTTTATGTTTTTATTCCCCTTTGCTAAAAGTGACCTGCTTAGAGGATTGTTTGATATTACCTTTGCTAAAAGTGACCTGCTTAGGTAATTGTTTATGGTTTATTCCCCTTTGCTAAAAGTGACCTGCTTAGAGGAGTGTTGATGTTTGATTGCCTTTGCTAAATGTGACTTGCTTAGGTGATTATTTTAGGTTTCCTTCCCTTTGCTAAATGGGACTTGCTTAGGTGATGGTTTTCCTTCCATAGGTCCTGATGATAAGGTCCTAGTTCCCTGCGTGATTTCCCTACAGTGTTTAGGGTGGCATAGGAGGTATTTACCCTTTACCAGTAGTTCCTGGTTGTATGCTACATTTACTATTTCTGTGTTACAGTCATTATATGTTGATGTGCTAAGTGTTATACCTACAAGTATTATTTCTAAAAAGTGCATACCCCTGACAGTGGCCCAGGTGGCCCTGTCCTGTACATAATCCCTTGTAAATCTTGCCCGTGCCTGTTGGCACATTGTAAAGTGTGTGTGTTATCTAATGTGTTTTTATTATTATAATACAAAGGCTATTTTTGATATAACCTTGTGTGGAGTTTCCTTTGTGGTGGGCCTAGGGTGTTGTCGCTGGGGTGCGTGCGCGAATACTTAACTCATACCGCCTCCAAGTTTAGCCTTGCTGCTCGCGCCACGTTACCTAGAGGGTGAGCAGGGGTTGCCTTGGTGTGTGACTCCCTTGCCCTGACTTGGAAGTGGTGGTCTCTGACTGACGTTGGCGCAAGCCGTGGCCAGCCAGAGATCCCGTTTCTAACAGTCCTCATTTTGTTGGGAAAGTAGTGGAGTATGTCCTGAAAGGATTGGGAATTAAACAAAAGTTCCACGCTGTATTTCACCCGCAGTCAGCAGGTCTTGTGGAAAGATATAATGCAACTCTGAAATTGAAGCTAGCAAAGATCGTGGCATCCACGTCTTTGAAATGGCCGGACGCTTTGCCTTTGGCATTACTGTCTATTAGATTAGTGCCACATTCCCGATCTGGCCTCACACCCTATGAAGTGGTGTTTGGAAAGCCTCGCTTAATACATGATGTGCCTTGTATAATGATGAACGATTATTTGGCACGATTAACAAATGATTTACTTTCTATTCATCAACAGGTTCGAGAAGCGCTCCCCGACAATTCCATTGGAGAGGCTCATAATCTCCGTCTTGGGGACCATGTAATGGTCTGCGTGTTCGAGAGAGCCAGCAGTTTGGAGCCGAGGTGACGTGGCCCTGAACAAGTATTGTTGGCAACTCGGACGGCTGTGCGAGTCACGAATAAGAAGCGATGGGTACATTCCACTCACTGTCGTCGTGTCTCTCCGGACCTGGTGAATCCTGCAGTGCTGTCTGATTATCGAGACATCTTGGATGCAGAGAAGAGCTCAGCTGCTACGCCTCACGAATCGGAGGGAGCTTTCCCGGACCACACTGTTTCTGGTGGAGTGAAGTACAACCTGCGGCCAAGGAAAGCAGTTGTTTTGTGCGAGACTGGTTGAGTTACCGTTCTGAAGTTTGCGAAAACGGAAGCCGAGAATATCAAGGGGGGGGATCAGTTCTGGCCAGTGTAGCGACACCCGTCTTGAATCTCGGAGAAGACACCAGCGGCTACCTCGGATCTTAGCACTCAATTTTTATTTTTTAGTTTATTTTTTGAAACTTTGTTCTTTGAACTATGGCACCTATGATAATGAGGAACAGAAGAATTATTGGTGCAGTGCTTTTTGTTGTGACTATATAGTGGTGATAGCAGTAATAGCATGGACTGCAAGAGAATACTTACTGCCTACCACTCCAATCCCATCTGAACATTTCCATTTTACTCTGCCTTATCATGAAGAGAGACATAGACAGACTTATTTAAATAACAGCTTCATTCAGATTCTACATCATACCCATAACATGACGAACACTTCGAACTGTTGGGTATGTGGAATGTTGCCTGGACATCAGAAGAAAGGAGGAACTCCACTTATTCCTCTTCCTTTCTCTCATAATGGTTCTTGCAATGCTTGGTACACTATTCTTTTTACCCTGAGATGGCCAACAAAAGGTGGACTACTTTTTCGACTAAATAAAATATGCTATAATGATAGAGATGGTTACCCACAGGCAGAAGGAACTAAATTTGAGTGGGAAGAATATCGACCGGACAATGTATCTACGCCTCGTATTTTCACTAATCAACGAATTACAAATATGTCTACCTTACATGTGATTACTGTAATTGATACCAAGGCTGAATTGTGTGTGCGTAATAAAGGTATAATTCCGGTTGGGAAAAGTGAATGTAATACTACTCTCACATTTGACACACCAAATGGTATTACCTTTGTAGCCTCCCGAAATACTTATTTTATTTGTGGAAATAAAGGATATCATTGTCTTCCCATTGGGTGGTTAGGAACTTGTTATATATCTTTTGTACTACCCCCTGTATTTATTGCTCCGCCTATGTACCATAATGATTTTATACTATATCATGATTTTATATAAATTGGGTTAAGAGAACATTAGAAACTGAAAATGTCGACCAAACTGACACCTCCTTACAACAATATGTAGATTTTAATTTAGGCCTGTTTTCCTTTGTTGGTGCTGCTTTAAACCGCAGAAAAATAAGACGGCTAACACGTGTTGTGGAAGCTGTTGCTAATGAAACTGCCTCTGCTTTAGGGAACTTAACTGAGGAACTCCAAATTACCAGGATTGTAACGCTCCAGAACCGTATGGTTCTAGACGTAGTGCTGGCTGATCGTGAGGGTGAATGCAGCATTATCGGAAGTAGTTGTTGTGTTTACGTCCCAGATAATTCGCCTTCTGTGTATGATGCCATTTCCAAATTGCATAAAATTGCTGCTGAGATTCACCCCGACAATGGTACATGGACATTCTCTAATTGGTTCTGGACTTTGCTTAGTACCTGGGGTTGGAAATTACTGACGATCCTATGTATGATTATTGGAATACTCTTTCTCCTTTGTTTATGTATCCAATGTGGCCCTACCTTATGCTCTGTATGTATTACAGCCTGTATCCCATCCAAACGAGCTATTGTCAAAAACGAGCAAATGATTAACGCAGAAATGATGAAAATAATGATGATTAATATTGATGATGAGTATCCTGATTACTTCCGTTATGAGGTAGCTTAAGCTAAATGCTAAAAGGGTCGTCTGTCGTAATTTGGTAGCAACTGAGTTAGCATTTAGCTCAGCTACACGAACTTTCACCGTTAACTTGACCAAACGTGCGGAGGCCATTTTGTATTTCCTGGCTTCCATTTTGTATGAACATGCGGCCTCGTGGTCAGCATGCCCTTTTGTCCTTCCTTTGTACCAATGACCATTTACCTTGCCCGGCAACAGGCTATTTTTAGCACTGGTCAAGCTCACGCATGCGTACTCGAACATTCGGATTAATGAGTGGTCACTTCTCAGGAATGTTCTCTGCAACTGACCAGTGGTACTAAACTCCTACCACATGTTGGCTGTGTTCCAAAAATGCCCTTATATGTACCTAAACTGTGCAAAAGTATACCGCCTACCTTTTTATGACTGTTAAACTTGTATAAAAGAGGTTGCGCACCGATGTTGGGTGTGATACTTCTTGCATTGCTGAAGGGTGCTGTAGGAATGTACCACCACCCCATGGGGTCTTAATAAACTTGTCTTTTGCATTTCCAGTTTCCGTGCCAACTTCTATTCTATGGTGTTCGAGAGTTTTTGCAGAGTATGTAGACCTGACGAAACCCAATACCACAATCCGTCTGTATATATTATACAGCTGTAATGTTCTAGAGATAGAATTTCAGTAGGCAGAGGACATTCTTGTTCGTACTGGTGAAATTCTTGTGTCTTCAAGTAAGGGTCAAAAACATATTCAATGTCTGATGCCGCAAGAGAATTAACCCATTGTATCCATCTTGGATGTAGAGTTTTTGCATTTGGAACGCTTGCCTTCGTCACTGCCTCTAAGACAGGTACAGGTGTAACGACTTTAATGCGTTTACCCTGTGCTAGGGCTCTCTCCTTTGCTACAGCAGTCTGAACCGCTGTCAGAATTCTTTCTGTTGAAGTGAATTTCATTTCAGCTTGTGTGTACAAGTGTGATTTGTAAGCTATTGGTACCTTTTCACCTTCGTTAAAGGTTAGGTATGTGAATCCGCATCTCCCTGGGATGATTCGGATAACAAGGTTGCCTACATTGTCACGTGTTTGTAAGTGTGTTGTTGCCAACATGTCTGTTTGTACTGAACGCAAAATTTCTGTGTTTTTGAGTCCAATTAGTTGTTTTGAAATCAGGTTTGATTAGTTCGAAGAGAGGTTTAACCCTTTCTGCGTAATTCAGAATATAAGTTCTTCCAAAGTTTAGGAATCCTAGAATTGACTGTAAGTTTTTCAGCGTTTTGGAGTTTGGAGCAGCGCACATTTTTCTAAAAAGTTTGCTGCCAGGCTTTTACCTTCACGCGAAAGTTTGTATCCCAAGAATAGGACGTTGAGGTGGGCAGTTCTTAATTTTTTTAAGATGAATTTATACCCTTCTGAGGTAAACCCCACGTATTATGGTGTTCACCCTGTTCAAGTGCCTGTCCAAATCATCATCTGTAATGTAGATGTCATCGACCTAAGATAATGCCTCATTATCATACGTTTGTAGTAACTCTGTTACTCTGGCTGAAAATAATCCAGGACTGTTCTTGCATCCCTGGGGGAGACAACAGAAGTATCGCTGTGCCCCCATTATTGAGAAAGCGGTCAGATACCTGCTTTCTGGTGCAATGTTTTGACAGAAGAAACTGTTTGAAATATCTAAAGTAGTTTTATATTTCTTCCGAACTATATTATTCATCAGTGCTGCACTGTGTGAATTTTGTACTGCAAAAGTTTTGCAACAAGAGTTTAAATGTCTGTAATCCAAAACTGAATGATATGTTTCGTCTGCTTTGGAGACAGGGAACAAAGGATTGTTCATTGACGAGGTGCATGTTTCAATCACCCCTTGGTATTCAAGTTGATCTAAGATCTCCCTGACATGTTTTTTAGCTTCCTGCTTTTCTGGATACTGCCTTTGAGCAGTCGGTTGATTTTTCAACTGGATTTTATGGTGATTCTAGTTTTAATTTTGTAGGAAGTTTACGACACACGAATACGTTTAAATCGCGGTATGTCGCGGAGTAAGGAAACGGCATTAGTATACCATTTTTGGGTCGAGGAGGTTCCGGCTGTCTTCGTCGGTAAGTTGTGCAGTCGCGCCATAGGATATACTGTAGAACTCTTGTGTGGTATTCTTGTATTTAACATAGAGTATGCCTTTCACAGGTAGTTTTCTGTTGCGGCAGGATCAGCAAGAAGGCAGTGTTTTCTGGTAGCATGCGAGCAGTTTAATTTGGTTGGACTGGGCGTTTCATCTCGTTTCACGTTTAAAAGGTAAAGGGATTGATTGGGCGGGGGAGATTTTTTTCTTCTGTTTTTTAAAGGTTCCATACTACAAATACATTTTTCCTTCGTTTGACAGCCTACACCGTCCACGAAGTGCATTTTGAAGATTGTTTCTTCTTGATACCGTTGTGGTTGCTCAGTAAGTTCATTGGTTCACTAGGCGGTCACGATGTGAGCATTGTGCTGTGCGGGTGTCTTAGATTTAATGATAAAAATAAACGAATTAGATTGGGATGGCGGCACACCCTCTGTGGAAATTCAACTGGGTCAACTTAAACACGAGTGTATGTGAATCTTCAGGTGCCTAGGAAGTGGTCCCTCCTGGCCAGTAGGGACTCTAGAGTTCAATAGAGAAAATAGGGGAGTGCAGGAACGTCCTGCACTGTATCCCATGGCACTCCAGTAAGAGAAGATAACTTCTTAAAAAAAAGTTCAGTAGGTAATAACAAAGTCAAAAATAGAATATCACTGTAGCTTCAATGTTCATAGGTAAGATTTATTCAGAAAGGCACGTATTTCATCATAGTGACTGGGTTGAAGTAATTTTTTCGGACACCGATTATGCAATTGGATTTCTGTGAATTTGAATTGTGTACTAAGAAAAAATTACTTCAACCCAGTCACTATGATGAAATACATGACTTTCTGAATAAATCTTACCTATGAACATTGAAGCTACAGCGATATTCTATTTTTGACTTTGTTATTACCTACTGAACTTTTTTTGAAGAAGTTATCTTCTCTTACTGGAGTGCCATAGGATACAGTGCAGGACGTTCCTGCACTGCCCTATTTACTCTTAGATTTAATGATGGCATCCTTCTTTTTAGTTGCCTGCAGTGCGCTTCAAATGAATCAGTAGAGCATCACTTTGTTGGCGTTTGGTCTTTGCGTAAGTCTAAGTTTAAGTTTTATCACGTGGTTTTTCACAGACAGATTACTAACGTAAATCCTTGTCTTAGTATTATACGTAATAACATTTATCATTCTGCTTTTTTCTTTTCTTTACATTAATTGGCACGGGTGCGTGGTTCAGCCTTTTTCTCTATAGATATTGACTGGTCACACATGCATATAGGGTTAGCTTTTTGAACTGCATCTGTCTGAATCTTGAGTGGCGTTGCCACATGTTGTATATTATTGATTGGAAGTATCCTGTCCCGTTCAGCTTTCTTCATTTTTATCCCCAACAGTGGCCCCTGAAGAAGGGATTTTATCCCGAAATGCATTGGGCAAGAGGGCAAAACCAAATTGATCAAGAATCGCAGTATTACGGATTTTTTCAAAAATATATTAAAAAAAAAAAATCCTACATTGTAATGTGAAGATATCAGATGTTCTTTAGCATTTGTTATGAACATATCGTAATACAATGAACTACTAATCTGACAGTTGTGTTTAATTTACACGTTGTTGAGTAGTGTTACTGTTGTGAATCCACGCAGCACATCTCTTCAAATGGCAGACAACGGCTTATATTGTTCTAGTTTCTAAATTGTGCATATCGCACCCCAGAGAGACTTCATAGATACAGTCTACGGGAATATGCTGAGGTGCAGCACTAATCCTTCGGGGTTCTTACATCTCGCCTGGGAGTGCCAAACAATAGCTAAATTCTGGAGGGCAATATATTTAAAACTCGGTGACATAGTGGGGTTCTCACTCACCCCGGATCTGTGCTACTGGGGCATTCTAGACATTTAAGAAAAGACGCGTGTCGCCTAGTGGATATAGGCTTTCTGGAAGCAAAGCAATGAGTAGCGATGAGATGGGCCAAGGGGCCCGACACCCACAACTGCAGAGTGGATGAGGGATATGATCAGATTGCAACATGCAATCTGACCTGTACAGTGAGCTGCTCCCACTCAAAGCCTCCCCAAGGGATTCTGGAGTTTATTTCAGAGCTATGTGGCAGTAGGTGAGCTAGAAGCAGTAGGATGAAGAGCTATGGCACAGTTATGCAGTACTAACAGGGGGCTGCAGTATTAGATAGAGCCAGGGTTATCTCTACATTCTTTTCCCAAACAAGAACTGATGGCGAGGCACATTTCTGTATTCCCTAGAGGCAGAGATATTGTTAGAAGTTAGAGGTCAGCATTGCCACACCTGCACTGATATGGAGGCATGGTTTGCTAAGTGCTCCATCTCGAGTTTGATGACTTATAATCTGATTGACGCTGATGTACACTGAGTTAGTTATTTTTGTATGTACCTGTATGGGGATGTTCCCCACCTTATTTTCATTTTTCCTGTTTTTCTAATCAAAATCAATAAAAAAACAAGTGAACATAGGAGCCCAATCAGAAGTGCAATCTCAGACACCAAACTCATGTCCCACTATCTTGAGAAGAAGGGACACACAGACAAACATCTGGAGTGGATCATAATAGAATGGATTAAAGGTGGCATGAACGTTGCGAAAAGACTACTGGAAAGAGAACAACCTGGGTTTATAGATTACAGACCCATGTACGGGCACTGAATGATTCCATTCCATGGAAGCAACTGAATCCTAAATGAGCAAGGGTGCAGGGGTGGCCTTAGGCATGTGCAAGCAGTGCACCTGCACAGGGCCACCACCCAGGGGCCACCACACCAAAATATATCCCTAATATAATAATCCTCTGAGGATGGATACATATTTGCGTGGCGGACCCTGGCAGGGATTTGGTGGCCTCCGGCTCTGTTCCACTTCCAAACACCCTGACCCCCCCTCTTCACTGGCCTCCGTGGTCTGCCACGCCCGGACCCCCTCTTCGGAGGCCCTCTACCTACGCTTCCTGCCCAGGGCCTCCATGAGCCTAGAGGCGCCCTTGAAGGGTGACATAGACTTGGGACATCTGAAAATGCATATGGGCATTATACGGTACCCTCAAGATACGGTTGTACATTTACACCTAGTACATCTGGAATACGAGATAACATGGGTACTCCTTATCCGCCCAGTGAGCCCCAAGTCTTTGTCATGTTGCAGAGAACCCCATACAGATGCGGCATTGACTACCGTATCCCCGCATAATCTTCACACATAAGTAATAATGATAACTGATCGGCCGCTGCGTAACTGCAGTCGCTGATTACACTTTAACTCTGTGCCCAAGAAATAGTGGGTACTGACATAGTCATTACAGGGGCGGTCTACCATCACCACCTCACGAGATCCCCGATTTATTAGTATGAACAGGCGATAATATGCAGACTTCCTCGATCTAGTTGGTAACTTACTATGGCCGGTGGTAGTAGCCAACCACAATCTCCATGATGCTGCACAGGTTTAATAGTCCGTCTGGGAACAAGCGTCATCAACAGCCGCAGGGGGCGGAGCTCCGTACGGAGGTCACCCGGAAACGCTCTGAGAATGACTTGTAAAAGTAGGTTCCTGGCGCTACTCTTGGCAAATGCCGGGAGACACAGACCGAATAGGTGAGGCAGCAGGGCAGGACCTTTGAGGAAGTAAGAGGCGAGGTTAAGCTTGGAGGTGATCTGAACTACAAGCACGGTACGTGTGTAAAAAAACTAAAAACAACAACTTCTAATGAAGCAAATGTTTCTTTGATTTTGTCTCCTCTTTTACTTTTGACTCATAATTTAGAGTCAGACTACAAGGCTACCCCCCTCTAAACCGCAGTCTCTCGAGACACTAATACCTCCACACTAGGATAAGATAATCTAAACATTACGAGTGGTTTTGACTTTTGAGATGAAAAGAAAAGAATCACGGGCAGCATGCAAACAACAACTTTTGTATGAGTGGTGAGATGCATGATGAATGTTACGTGACGATGTGTACAATTTCAATACATGTTTCTTTTACAGATGGATATGAAACATTAAGGAACAGGATGAGAGATAAGTGATCTACTTACCTTTTCAAATGAGTGCAGCTTTCTGCCCTCTACTAAAATATAGGACATTTCTAGATAAATAACACCAAGGAGGGAAAACATGTTGGCCTGAAGAAAGTCCAGGACCCGCATGGGCCATTTTTTGAGGACTGAAACATGTCGGCACTAGGGTCATAGGACCATTACTTCTTTGTGACCCCCCTTTTTCCATTGTTAATACCCCCTACGATTCCGCTAATAAAGGGATACCTGGAGGCGTAGGAAGATTTTTAATCTTTAAACCCCCTGGTCATTTTCTCTTAAGTGCTCCCTGAAATACGGTCGAGCCCACCCTGACCTTTAGGAGTCAGGGTGAACCTGATGATGAAGCATGACATTACTAGAGTGTGTGAGGGTTATTTAACAAAAAGGAATTTCTTCCTTTCTCACACTTGAGTGGTTGGTACCCCGGGAGGTTTTGATTAATGCCCAACAGTCTCTAATCTAGGTGGGATACTTGTGTTGGATATACAGTTGCAGTCCTGTCTTGATCAGGAGAAAGCTCTATGAGAATATATGCAGCAATTTTCCTGGGCAATGAAGAACTATGGAGTGCTATAGCCGACTTCGGATATGTTCTGTGTATTCACTCAAATGATGAACGTTTGGAAATGGTGCAAGCAAATCCTTAGAAAGAAAGTGCGGTGTATTGATGTCAGCATCAGTGCTCATACATTTTAGAATGGTTCTAATGTTTTTGAACTCAAACATTCATATTGTCCATTGTCTTTTTCTCCATATCCTCAAACTACATTGTGTATTTTCCTCTCCTTTACATCCCCTTCCTCCCAAGTATTGTTTGCATCTATTTGGACATTGAGTTCAGAGAAGAACTTTGGATAGTACTTGGTTCCTTTGAGACTCATACAGGCTTTCCACATTAGTAAGAACTTAAAAAAAATATTTTTAGATTTTTAGGTTGGAGTTCTTTTTGCCTAAGAAAATCTTAGAAATTGGTGTTGTACAGATGGCCTTAGGTTTAAGGTAGTTATTACTTTTCACTTCATTATCACCTTCCAATGGATTCTGACCTACAATAATCACTGGGTGCGACTTCATGATTATTGCCCTTCAGAGATACCGCAGACTGATGTGAACCGGTAAAAGCAGCCTCATTGACTTTCTCAAGAAATGTGACTATAAGTGAAATGTTAAGAATAGCTCAGTGAGCCTCAAATCTGTAGGTTTTTAATGAATGCCATGGTTCACAAATAAGATCTTTTCGACCGAACAGTGCACTGAGGTTTGTGTACAAGAGACCTACTTGTTTTATGCTTTATCTCTTTGTTATTGGGCTACCGGTCATGCTTTTTTATTAACAGATATGTCCTTTGTTTAAGTAATTCCACCATCTCCTAACACAGTTGCCAAGTTTGAATTAACATTTGGCTCATTGAGGATGTAAAATGAATGAACCCTTCCTCTGGTCTGGTGGGATTACAGGCAGAGGTATTACAATATCGTGGGTGAAATATTGACCAATACAAATATCAAAACCACATGATTAATTGCCAGCATAGTTGCAGGTGAAGGTAAGAATAGTAAGTCCTTCCTTATAAATACCTTGGCTATATAGTGGTGGTTGATATTGTGGATGACTCTTTATTTTGCAATTTTATAATGGTTTAGATGGTCAATGGAAATCAGAAAATAGTTGGAGTGTGAATTTGGTTTTTAGGTTTCACAGTTTGAGAATATTCTTTTTTCATAGGTAAGAGAAGCAAAAATTACAGAAGTTAAAATTAATGAAGCCAGAGAGAATTATAGGCCAACTGCAGAAAGAGCATCTTTGCTGTACTTCATCCTGAATGACCTGAACAAAATCAATCCCATTTATCAGTTCTCGTTGAAGGTAATATTATTTATACTTTTGTGGAATTACTAAGCACTGCATGATGTGATATTGCAATCCAAAACTCTTTCTGACAAGGCACATTTTCTGCTTCATGTTTAATCTAGAGGTTTTAGAATTCCTGAGACTCTCAAAGGCTTTTTTGAAGTAAAGTGTGTTTGTCCCGAAACTGAAAAACTAGGATTTTCTTCATCATGAATTCGTCACTTAATGTTCTATTTGTAGACTTGTCCTACCCATGAGTGGAATTATAGAGCACATTTAACCAAAGATAAAAATCTTTTCCCCAAAAATATATATTTCAATCAAATATTTTTAGGTACCTGTCAACAGGTTAGTTACATTGACTACATTGGGCCCGATTCACGGAACTAACTTAAGACAAAATCTTAAACTTACTACCATTTTGGTATTCACAGAAGGCACTTCCTCATATCGGTATTCACAGAAGTTAGGAGTCCTAACTTTAGGACTCCTAAATGCCTTCTGTGAATACCAAAAGTCTTAAAGTTAGGATTTTTCTCAGTTTAGGAGTAGTAAAGTTAGGACTCCTAACTTTAGGACTCCTAAATGCCTTCTGTGAATACCGAAAGTCTTAAAGTTAGGATTTCTCTCAATTTAGGAGTAGTAAAGTTACGACTCCTGTGAATACCAAAATGAGTAAGTGCCTTCTGTGAATACCAAAATGGTAGTAAGTTTAGGATTTTGTCTTAAGTTAGTTCTGTGAATCGGACCCATTCTCTTTAAGTTTTTTTTATAACAAAGCTAACTGCAGATCCAAAAAACTTTGAGAAAAACCAAAGTCTGCTTTAATGCAATAACACTTGCAAACATAATTTGTATTTGCATGCACTACTGCATTAAAGCCATACCTAGTACCCTTTGCCAATGCTTGTGATAATAATACCTGAAGTTACTTTACCATCTGCAATTTATATTGTGGCTCATTGGAGTAGGATAAAATGATACATTCATTCAAACTAAAAAGTGGCAGCTATCCCACCCTGAAGTGATGTCTCGTTAGTGTTGTCTACCTACCACAATTCTTGTGTTGCCCGAAATCGGTCTAAGGAGACCGCAACACTCCTCCTAACTGCACCCGCTGTTTGTGGCATCCTTGCGGCAATCTCTGCCGCATCGAGGGGAACTACAGTACCCAGAATTCTTCTGTGGTGCACGGCTACCCACATAAGCAGGAAGCGCCAGGAGGCGCTTCAAAAGGCGGCCGCGGGCTCCTGCTCATCGGGTCCCGTTAGTGCTGTCTACCTACCCAGAATTCCTTCCGTGGCACACGGCCACCCACGTAAGCAGGAAGCGCCAGGAGGCCCGGGCCAAGGGCAAGCCCGTCTGCGCCCGTCAGAGCCCAGAGGAGGCCAGGCTGGGCCATACCATTGACACTTGAACTGTAAGCTTGTGTTATATAGCTTCTCTTCCAGGGGATACTCATCAATAGTCATAAGCACTGAATGGTCCCACCCACGTGCGGGATCCCGGAGCAATAGCCAACAATATGCATATATCTACATATATATATACATATATATATAAATATATAAATACCCATAAATATAGATAATATGCATATACATATGCAGCCTGAAAAACACCATACTAGGCTCAAAAACTGCCATTATTGCATGAAAAACGTTTACATTTGACTAAATAAAGATATATAAGTCACCATATATGATATATGGAAAGAAGAAAACTGCCCTGAGTTTCTTTGAAAAATACAACCTTTATTTTCAAAGGTAAAAACAGGCAGGATCATAGAGGCAGGTTTAGCCTAGAGAGGCTGCATAGTAACAACTGAAAAAATTGGCGCCGTGCCTTTAAGACCTCCAGGAACCCCCAGGATCCCATCATGCACCACAGGTGACAGTTAGGTCAGTTCTTTTTTTCTGGCTCCTTCTGTGAGGATTCTGGAGCATTGAGCTTGCCAGTTGGTGATATTTTATCACTTTTTTCTGGTAGAAACTTTTTTTACTTCACTTGACGTCTTTAGTCTCTTTCTGACTAATTCAACAATTTTTCCTGACTTTTGCCTATTTTTTCCAGTCAGTATGCCAGCCTTATTTAATAAGTGCCCAGCCTGTTGCAAAAAGATGGCCAAGTCAGACCCTCATTCGGTCTGTATTGCTTGTTTGTCTTCATCCCACAAGCCAGACCAATGCTACCATTGCAGCAAGTTTTCCAAGAGAACCCTTAGAGAGAGGGAGAAGATCAAGCTGCATTCCCTTCATGAGAGAGGAGAAACAGTGAGTGGGCGAGAAGAACACAGCGGTACAAAAGGGGGTGGTGATGGACGGAGCATCTGAACCAATCAAACACTCACACCCAGTCAACAGATCTGGGTTTAATCCATCACCACTCTGCCACCCCAGTTCAGGCCATATGCAAATCAGTCTGACCCTGTGCCTCATGGGAATAGTCCTGCCCGAACTGCCAAGCCATGCCTTCCCTGGACCGGAAACAAGCTTCCAAGGACCGGTTTCTGGCATTTCAGCCGTCATCAGCCCGGCTTACTTGAATCCAGTGGCAAAGTGAGCAAGGGACTCACGTCTGACCATACCCTGCCAACTTATGGCGAACAAAGCGGTACAAAAGGGGGTGGTGATGGACGGAGCATCTGAACCAATCAACACTCACACCCAGTCAACAGATCTGGGTTTAATCCATCACCATTCTTTAGCCCACTCTGCCACCCCAGTTCAGACATAGCCATATGTTCATCACCACCCCCTTTTCTGAATCATATGCAAATCAGTCTGACCCTGTGCCTCATGGGAACAGTCCAGCCCGAACTGCCAAGCCATGCCTTCCCTGGACCGGAAACAAGCTTCCGAGGACCGGTTTCTGGCATTTCAGCCGTCTTCAGCCCGGCTTGCTTGAATCCAGTGGCAAAGTGAGCAAGGGACTCACGTCTGAGTATACCCTGCCAACTTATGGTGAACAAAACGGTACAAAAGGGGGTGGTGATGGATGGAGCATCTCAACCAATCAAACACTCACACCCAGTCAACAGATCTGGGTTTAATCCATCAGCGTTCTTTGGCCCACTCTGCCACCCCAGTTCAGACATGGCCATATGCAAATCAGTCTGACCCTGTGTCTCATGGGAACAGTCCAGCCCGAACTGCCAAGCCATGCTTTCCCTGGACCGGAAACAAGCTTCCGAGGACCGGTTTCTGGCATTTCAGCCGTCTTCAGCCCGGCTTGCTTGAATCCAGTGGCAAAGTGAGCAAGGGACTCATGTCTGAGCATACCCTGCCAACTTATGGCGAACAAAGCGGTACAAAAGGGGGTGGTGATGGACGGAGCATCTGAACCTATCAAACACTCACACCCAGTCAACATATCTGGGTTTAATCCATCACCGTTCTTTAGCCCACTCTGCCACCCCAGTTCAGACATGGCAATATGCAAATCAGTCTGACCCTGTGCCTCATGGGAACAATCCAGCCCGAACTGCCAAGTCATGCCTTCCCTGGACCGGAAACAAGCTTCTGAGGACCGGTTTATGGCATTTCAGCCGTCTTCAGCCCGGCTTGCTTGAATCCAGTGGCAAAGTGAGCAAGGGACTCACGTCTGAGCATACCCTGCCAACTTATGGCGAACAAATCCGTACAAAAGGGGGTGGTGATGGACAGAGCATCTGAACCAATCAAACACTCACACCCAGTCAACAGATATGGGTTTAATCCATCACCGTTCTTTAGCCCACTCTGCCACCCCAGTTCAGACATGGCCTTATGCAAATCAGTCTGACCCTGTGTCTCATGGGAACAGTCCAGCCTGGACCGGAAACAAGCTTCCGAGGACCGGTTTCTGCCATTTCAGCGAGAAGAACACTTCAAAAAGCCCTCTTCTCATCCTAAAGAGCGCAAAGAAAGAGGGGAAAAAAGAAGACATCGATCCCCTTCTCCGTCAAGGGCCAGATCTTCATCTAAGGTACCTCTGTGCTCAGAGTCGGCGTCGAAATCGCTGCTTAGACGTACGTCGACGTCGAAACATTCCTCGCCGTTGAAGCATCCCTCGTCGTCGAGACGCTCCTCGCCGTCGAGACCAGGTGAGAAGAGGCAGAGGATGAGATCTCCATCTACGCGTAGGCGGTCCAGGTCTGGCTCGCCTACGACGCCAAGAGGGCGGGACTTGACGTCGACCTATCGACGTCGAAGTTCGCCGCCGAGAGGCTCTGGATCGAGCCCATCACCAAGGGCTTCGACGCCAAAGAGCCCCAGTCACTCGATGTCGAGACACATAACGTCGACGTCAAAGAGATCGACGTCGAGGAGATCGCCGTCGAGGAGATTGACGTCGAGGTCACGGAAAAGGTCCTCTGGGTCTAGAAGATCAAGATCTAGGTCGACGTCGAGGAGGTTGACGTCGAGGAGGTCGCCATCGAGGTGGTCTAAATCGGCTTCTCCTCCAGCGAAGAGACCTAGAGCGCTGTCGAAGGATCGTTCGACTTGTGATGCCCCAGTGGTGTCTTCAGGGGATTCTTCCTCTTCTCCAGGGCTCCAGATTGTACAAGTATCTCCAGAGCCCTCACCAGCACCATCTCCAGCCCGACCAACTAATATCTCGCCAAGATGGCTAGGAGATATCAGGGAGTGGAAGATCCGTAGGATTCATCTACCACGGCCTTCTTCGAGGTCAAGGTCACCTTTGATACAGTCGGTGCATTCTTCAGGGAGAAGTGAGCAGGCCGCTCCGCGAAGGTCCCCGGTGGAAAGGAGGAGATTATCACACTCTCCTAGGAGTAGATCATCCCGCTACCAATCTTCTAGAAGACGTAGCCCAAGGCCATCGGATTCCAAGGTAGACTATTCCCCAACTGTTTCGTCGTCCCCTCCAAGCAGAATATCACCAACCGATGATGTTCTGACCTTTAATGAGGTTCTCTGTTGTGGGGCTGCTAAACTCCACATTGAAATGCCGGTCTCTACCACCAAGACATCGGTGATATTTGAAACCCTGCATCAAAAGTCCTCTTCGGGGCCCTTTGCTTCCTCTAGTGCCTGGAGCCTGCTTCGCACAAATTCTTGACTCCAGCAGCGGTGGGGGCTGTTCCTTCTAGAATCTCGAAGAAATATAAGCTCCGGATAATGACCCTTTCTTCTTGAGGGCTGACCCTCCACCGGACTCTGTTATTGTGTTGGCAGCTCGAAAGAATCAGAACGGGGCAGCATCTTCATCTGTGCCCCCTGATAAAGACAGTAAGGCTATGGACTCTGTAGGGAAGAGAATGTGTACTACCTCGGCTTCCAACATGAAAGTAGCCAGTGCCTCGGCCCTGCTGGGTCGATATGACCGTTCATTATGGGACTCACTATCACGTTTTACAGAGAAGCTCCCCAAAGAGGACAAACAAGATTTTCTTGAGATCCTGCATGAAGGGGGCTTATTAGCCAATCAGGTGATCAGCGCAGTGGCGGATGCATCAGATCTAGCTGCACATGGCTACTTGCATGGGATCTGTTCCCGACGCTCAGCATGGCTGAGGCTCACAGGACTGAAACCCGAAGCACAGCATCGGCTTCTTAACCTTCCATTCAATGGATCATCACTCTTCGGGTCTCATGCTGATGATGAGATGTCTCGAATGAAAACTGAGCTGGATACGGTTAAAGCTGTGGGTCTCGAAAAGAGAAAAGACTTCAAGCGACGGTACCGTCCTTACAACCGATGACAAAACCAACAGAGGGTTCAAACCCCTCAATGGTTCTCTCAACAGAACCAAGGAAGATCTCAATTCTCCCAGCGTCGTCCTGGTAGAGGTAGTGGTGGCAATTCAAGACAGCCCACACCTGCTGCCAAACAACGGCAACAGAAGTGAGCACTTGCTTCCCCTATCTCCGTTAGCCACTCCGGTGGGGGGAAGTGTACGTTTTCATCTGGAAGAGTGGACAAAAATCACGCTAGACAAGTGGGTGCTGAATATTGTAAAGAATGCATACACCATCAAATTCAAGTCCCCTCCACCTTCCATTCCTCCTCAAGACTGTCACCCATCGTTTAAATCTTTTGAGGGAAGAGGTGTCTGCTCTACTCCTAAAGAACGCCATTGAGAAGGTCCCATGGCATCAACGTCGACAAGGGATCTACTCCCGATATTTTTTGGTCCCAAAGAAAGGTCCAAACAAGAAGTTCAGGCCTATACTAGATCTCAGACGTACTCCGAGAAAAGTTCAGAATGCTGGCATTACATCAAATAATACCACTTCTGCATCAAGGGGATTGGATGTGTTCCATAGATCTTCAAGATGCCTATTTCCACATACCAATCTCTCCAAAGCATCAGACGTTCCTGTGGTTTTGCATCCAATCAAACCACTTCCAACTCACGGTCCTGCCCTTCAGACTGAAGTCGGCTCCCCGCACTTTCTCGAAGTGCATGGCAGTAGTAGCGGCTTTCTTGAGGAAACAGCACATATTTTTCTATCCTTACCTGGAATACTTGCTTCTCAAGAGTGCGTCTCCCGCTCTTCTGCAACAACATCTCGAGCAATGTATTCATCAGTTGTATCGGGTTGATCTACATGTAAACTTCAAGAAGTCCATCCTCAATCCAACACAGAGGTTATACTATCTAGGCGCAACTCTGGACTCAGTCAACGCAAAAGCGTATCCTTCGGAGGAGAGACTATCATCCATTCTCCTCAAGTGTCAAACTCTCCTGAAGACTCCTCAGCCTACGGCCAGACAGATTTCCTCCCTACTGGGGTCCATGGCCTCGTGCATATTTCTCGTTCCAAACGCCAGGCTTCAGATGAGACCTCTGCAGCAGATTCTGGAGGATCAGTGGTCCCAGATCTCCAATCGTTGGGAGGACAGGTTGTCGATACCTCTATCAGTCCAACTCTCCATCAGATGGTGGATGCGACGGAGTCATCTCTTCGTGGGAGTCCCTTTTCAAGAGGACAGGCCTCAACAGACTCTGGTGACGGATGCGTCCCTTCAGGGATGGGGCGCTCATATGGGATCATTGCAGATCCAAGGAATGTGGTCAGAGAAAGAGCAGCTATACCACATAAACATGTTAGAGCTTAGAGATGTACATCTAGCTCTCAAAGCGTTCTTCCCGTCAATAACAGTGACCTCTCTGCTTGTTCAGACGGACAATACAACAACGATGTACTACCTGAACAAGCAGAGCGGAACAAGATCCAGACCTCTGTCTCTGGAAGCACAGACAATCTGGAAATGGCTTCTGGCTCGAGATATGAGAATTTCTGCAATCCACTTGCCGGGTGTCCTCAATGTTCAAGCGGACGATCTAAGCAGGCACTTCGCAGAAACACACGACTGGGTGTTAAAGCAAGAAGTGGTACAAGACATCTTCCATGACTGGGGAACAACAGACATAGATCTTTTTGCGGACGCAGAAAACGCAAAATGCCGCGTCTTCGCCTCCAGGTACCCGCAACCGGGGTCCAAGGGGAATGCTCTGTGGATTGACTGGTCAGAGACATTACTCTACGCTTTCCCGCCGATTCCACTCATTCCCTTGGTGATCAGGAAGCTGTACGAGGCCAAAACAGACATGATCCTGGTTGCTCCAGATTGGCCTCGCCAGTGGTGGTATCCGGACCTTTTTCATCTATCCAAAGTACCACACAGGGGGCTGCCATGTCAACACGATCTGCTGACCAGGGCGGGCGGTAAGGTGTTCCACCCAAACCTGCAATCCCTGAGGTTGGCAACATGGCTCCTGAGTTCATCCAATACGGACATTTAGGCCTCTCACAGGACTGCATGCAGATTTTGAAAGAGGCCAGAAGAGCTTCTACTAGAAAGTCTTATGCTTTCAAGTGGAAGCGCTTTTTCATGTGGTGTACTGCTGAAGGTCATGACCCTATTTGAGGTCAAGAACAGGTACTGTTGCCATACTTACTTTCTTTGGCCAAAACAGATTTACAGTATTCTTCCATAAAAGTTCACCTGGCAGCAATAACAGCATATAGAAAGTCTCCTACTCAGGTTTCTTTTTTTCAAATGCCAGTTGTGAAGGATTTCCTGGAGGGTCTCAAAAAAGTCAACCCCCCTGTGAGAGCCCCTTCTCCTCCCTTGGAGCTGAATGTAGTCCTATCTAAATTAATGGGCCCCCCTTTTGAGCCCATTCATAAGGCTTCCCTCCAACACCTGACGTGGAAAACTGCTTTTCTCGTGGCAATCACTTCTGCGCGCAGGGTAAGCGAGATACAGGCCTTATGCTCCACAGAGCCATATCTCGTTTTTCATGCAAATAGAGTGGTGTTACGTACTCACTCGAGGTTCCTCACTAAGGTGGTCTCGGATTTTCACATAAATCAGTCCGTCACTCTTCCTACCTTTTTTGCCAATCCGGACACTCCAGCTGTGAAAGCTCTGCACTCTTTGGATTTAAAACGGGTGTTGAAGTTCTACCTGGATAAAACTAAGAGTGTACGAAAGTCTGACCGATTGTTTGTGAACTATGGTCCATTGAATACAGGTTTTCCTGCCTCCAAAAGGTCCATTTCTAGATTGATAGTGTCATGTATTATGTTATCCTACCAGTTGGCACAAAGACGGCTCCTGGGTAAGCCGAGAGCTCATTCCATAAGAGGCAAAGCTGCTACAATAGCAATGCTTAAGAATGTACCAATTCATGAAATTTGTAAGGCAGCCACATGGCGGTCGGTTCATTCCTTCGCACGCCATTACTGCCTTGATTCTGATACTCAGGCGAATGCTCAAGTTGGTCAAGCATCCCTGAGGAATCTGTTTGGGTAATATCTGTTGGTAAAATGTTTGGTAGACTGGTATTCGCCCGCAGAGTATGGGGATGGGCTTACTACTCTATTCAGTGCTTATGACTATTAATGGGTACCCCCTGGAATAGAAGGATTAGTTACCTGTAATCCTAGTTCTCTTCCAGGGGTATACTCATCATAGTCATAAGCAACCCTCCCTCCTCCCCGGGACGAATACCATGTCTGTAGATGTAAATGTTACCCATGCTGTGATTACACTGTTATACGCCGTCCAAAAGAACTGACCTAACTGTCACCTGTGGTGCATGATGGGAGCCTGGGGGTTCCTGGAGGTCTTAAAGGCACGGTGCCAATTTTTCAGTTGTTACTATGCAGCCTCTCTAGGCTAAACCTGCCTCTATGATCCTGCTTGTTTTTACCTTTGAAAATAAAGGTTGTATGTTTCAAAGAAACTCAGGGCAGTTTTCTTCTTTACAAATATCATATATGGTGACTTATATATCTTTATTTAGTCAAATGTGAAAGTTTTACATGCAGTAATGGCAGTTTTTGACCCTAGAATGGTGTTTTTCAGGCTGCATATGTATATGTATCTGCATATTATCTATATTTATGGGTATATATATATATATATATACATATATATATATATATATATATATATATATGTATATATATATATAGATATATGCATATTGTTGGCTATTGCTCCGGGATCCCGCACGTGGGCGGGACTATTCAGTGCTTATGACTATGATGAGTATACCCCTGGAAGAGAACTAGGATTACAGGTAAGTAACTAATCCTTTCTATCTGCTTGAGTATTGTTGATTAGCCATATTTGTGTATTTTGCCCTGTTGGGGTTCTGCAAATATGAGCAAACGGAAGCTGGGTGGTGGGGTTGTAGGTACTCTAGATGCCTTTTTAAGCAGGGCAGAATCCGCATTGATGCACGAGATTCAATTGAGCGTAGGCTATCACTTGAACCCCTGATTCCAACTAGTAGCTGTAGTTCTACAGCGCAGCCTTTCCTACAACCAACAGAAAGCACCACCGACCCTGAAATGCATAGTATTCAGCCCCACACGACAAATCCTGATTTAGTGAAATGAATTCCACCCATTTTATACGGCCAGGAATGCCCATTAAACACGTCCATGGTTACCACTAGGGGTAAGAAGCTTAATTAGGGTATGGGCCGAGAACCGCCCTAAAAAAAGGAAAGGCCGTGGACCGGTAAAATCAAATCCACCACCCCCAAGAACAGTTAAACGTAAGGTAGCCACCATTGGTAAAACAGGTGTCCATCAGCCCGTAGTAAATCCAACCGATAGCACTGTAGCTCACGCTACTAGTAGAGCCCACTTAGTTCATTCAGCTTCCCAGCTTAACATAGAAGAGTTATGCTCATTGATAGGAGTGAAAATTACAGCCATGATTGACCCTCCACTTAAAAAACTGATCTCGGTTGATGATAGATTAAAGAAGATAGCACAGGGTATCTTCGGTACCATTCCAATTAACCCTAATCACTCTAATGTACAGAAGGATGGTGGGATAGTTCATCAACAGGCGAGGGTATTTGACATAGTGCAAAAGGGAATCCCGGTAAATGTTTGCAATATTTCACCTTCTGTTGCAACAGCCACAAGTTCTGAGGCCAAATGTCCTACTAATTTATCTAATGATGGTATAGCTATGACAACAAAGCCACAGCAAGGGGAGAGTGGTTTTAGGAGCAGGCCCCTTGAGACATCTGAGGCAAGTGATACAAACCCACATTATTTTCTGCATCTCCCCCCGGAAGCCATTCCGTATACAGTGGTTCTTGCCAACGTTCCAAAGCTTCCAACAGAAGCCCAGGAGTATTGGTCAACGTTAAAGAATAAGGCTCTATACTTGTTGGGCAACAGGACTGGGTTAAGAGACCATCTGTTCTCTGAGTTCAAACTGGCATGTAGAATCCCCTGGGTTGTGAAGTCACGTAAGTCCCTACCAGGTGACTGCGTGGTTCTTAGATTTAGATTGCGGGGACCTCATAGATTACACAATCAATATGATTATCCAGTGCACACAAGCAACCGGTTTGAAATCCTCACTTCTCTAGAGGAAGTCGATTGACTGCGAACAACTAACTATTCCCCATCAACAGTTTTAAAGGAATATATTGGTGAGGAGAAGGTTGACATGTGCCTGGGTATCTCCACCCCGTCGTGATGTCTAAATCCGAGGAAGTTTGTAAGGGCATACAGGCTCGGAGTCCCACCAGTGTAGAAGTTATGTGTTAACCCTCGTTGAAAATAAGGTTTAGTGACATTGTGTATGTAACAGCCAAAAGAGCAGTAGCATATCCCCTTAACACAACGAGCATCCCTAGCTATGGCTTACTGGAACAAGATCAGGTACTAGATTTCGAGGTAACCAGTAGTTGCAATAATACGATTAATGGTCATTAAAAAACATATATGACCGTAGCTTCCTGGAACATGGCAGGGCTATCATCTAAAACTGGGTCTACAGACTGGTCATTTATTGGTGGCTTTGACGTCTGGATATTCCAGGAGACCTGGTCCTTGGCTAGAGTCTATCACCCGGGCTTTTTACATTTCTCAAAGGCTGCTACAGGAGGACAGAGAGAAAGACCGATTGGTGGGCTGACCTGTTGGGTTAGACAGCAGGCGGGAATAAGGATGGATAAAGTATCTATTGACAGGCCGGACATTATGGCCATACGAGTTTGTTCTACCTATGGTCCTGATACCTTGATCATTAATGTTTATTCTAGAGGGCAGCCGGATGGCAGGGGATCCAGTGTGGTGACTGCCCTTGATGGCTACTTGGATAATTTAAGGGCACCTGCAATTTGATTATAGCAGGTGATTTTAATTGTTGCTTTGAGCCCCTGGACCACGAGGATGGAAATCTTAATGAGGAGGAGGACGCACAATGGAACATCCCAAAGTTAGAATTAGGCCCCATTAAAAAATGGACAGAGTCTGCATTACAGCTGAAGGGCTTTTGTCTGGAAAGGGGGAATTAGGGCAGCAAATGGGAGGACGAAGTCAGATAGGCTGTGTAGGGTCTGCTATCCTATGGTCACCCCATTTTTTTGCTTTTTGCTTCACTGGTTTTTGACTTAATGTGGCTGTGGGCCTGCTAATCAGACCCACAGCCCTGCTGTTCTCTCTCTAAATTCACAACATGTACTTTAGGTACATCACCAATTGGGATTGGGTCACCTTATGAGCCCCTGTACAGTGTACTATAGGTACCCAGGGCATAGGTGCATCCAAGGCCTACCAGGGGCTGCAGCATATCTTTTGCCACCCCTGGCTGGCCATCCAAACTGACACAACTGGCTGATCACTCAGCTGGGGCAAGGTTATGTAATCACCCCTTGCTTAGATATAGTATTCCTATGTCTAAACCTATATCTGGTCACATATGCACCTATAAGTCACTCCTATGGCAGGCCTTAACAATCCTGAAGGCAGAGTGCTTGGTTTTATGTGAGATGGTGCTCTAGCATGAGCTGAGCCTGTCTGCAGCTTTCGGAACCATGTCCTTATAGCTGTTCCAGGATATTGCCATACCATATACTCTTAAGTGCATTATAATCCTTGCGGTTCTTGCTAACTTTGGTTTGGGTTTATCAAAACATGTCGTGTAAGGTGACGGGGGTAGCATTCCACCCTTCTAGAGGGAGAAGCCATGTTACTTTCCTTAATCCCGGTTAAAGGTAACCAGAGCCTGAGCATCACAAAATGGATGCTGCTGCCACAGACACAAGTCTGACCTCCTGCTGCTGGGAGCCCTTCCAGCGAGGGAGGTTTGGACAATAGGTTTCCTGTCACAGGGAGATGCTAGCACCACCCCAGACAGGATGTAGTGGATTGGGGCAGGGAGGGCTGAATGAAACTAGACTCTGCCTGGGGCACACAAGGTGTCCCATGCATAGGCCAGTTCAAAACGGTGCTGGGGCACTCCAGCCCCAGCTCTGGCGCGAAACTGGACAAAGGGAAAGGGGTGTAACCACCCCCTTCCTGGGTCCCACCCATAGGAGGGACCTAGCAGGTAATCCAGCCCGTTGATTTGGAATAAAGGTAGGAGCTGTGTCCTTAGACTTTAGATTATCCTGACTGAAACTCTGATACGAAACTCTGGACCCTTCAACATCCTACTCGACGTAGAAGACTGAAGAATCTCCCTTGTGGTCAAGGAGTGACCACCCTGTGCAAGCAGGCACCATCAAGCGCTCAACGGTTTGCTTTGTTGTTGCTCCCGCTGGAGTTCGAACGACAGAGACCGACAAGAACCGGACTTCCAGACATCCAACAGCCCGATCCACAGCCACAGCAAAGCTGAGACCCGTTGAGGCGACGAGAGACGTGGGACCGGCCATCTTGGAAAGCCAGCAAAGTGCTCTCTGTGCAGCTCCTGAGGCACCCTCGAAGCTGTGCATTGGGGATTCAGAAGCCCCAGCCCCGAGCATCCTTTGCACCGAAGATCACCTCTCCACACTCACCGAGTGCTGCGTGGGGCCCTTGTGCATTTTCCTGCTCGACGCGTCTGTCCGGTCACTTGCCCGTTGGCTAGTGGCCTCTGTGATGACGATCCTTCAAATTTTCAACGCTGGTCTGGTTGCTCCAGAATGGCCCTTGCTCCCCTGAAAAGGAGCAGCCCATCAGACCTTGCTGGTCTGATCCAGAAGCCATCTTCGATTCCTGCATGGGTTGCATTTGCCAAGGCCTGTTGACTCCGAATCGAGATCCGACACCGCCGACAGCGAGAGCCTTTGTGGGACAGTCCGTGCCCAGCTCCTGGTCATCATCGACACCTCCTGGTCCACGTGGCAGCGTGGATCAGGAGGTCCACGCTGCCACGTCATCACCTGATCGCAACCCGACATCACCTGATCGCAACCCGACATCGCCTGGTTCCTTCCTGGTCACTGGCTAGTGACCCAGACTCTGTCCCCTCTGCTTTCAGGTACTCTACATCCTCGATCCACCCTTGGATCCAACCAGACTCTTCTCTCCTGGTCGCCTGCAGCATCTTTTCCCCAAGGCTTATATAAAACTCCACGACGAAACCCGACACACTTTAACACCTATGCACCCGCTTCCTGTGGGTGAGGTAACGCGAGTACTGCGATGCTCCTGTAGAGGTTTACACTCCTAGTGTCCTAGATTTAAGTGGTTAAGTTCTAGTCCAGTCGGAAGACTTCCAAATCTTTAACTTTCTAACTTTACGCACCCATTGACTTCTATAGGTGCACGCGTGTGCATACAGACACTGCACCCCCATCCTGTGGGCCTCCTGCTCCCTAACTACTGTTAGTCCAGTGTAGCCCCAGCGATTCCCAAGGCCCTAGGCCTTACCATTGTTCGTGACGTGGTTCTTATACCACTATTTTAGTATATGGTTTTACAGGACACCAGGGCCTATCCATATTTGTGCAACTTTTGTATGTTATATTAAGTTACTTGTTATACGCTCGTGCTCCTGTGCTCATAAAGAGTTAAGGGGATTTATTTAGAAATTAATACATATATATTTTGAATATATAACCTGTGTGGTGTCCTTTCATTTGGTATTAAAAGGTTTGCATATGGTAAAACAGCTGGCTTCATATGCCCTCTTGAGTTTAGCCTAAGACTGCTTTTGTCCATGCTACCACTAGGATAGCTGGTCTATAAGGTTGACTTTACAACCATCACCATAAGGGTTGTTTGGACTGGTACAAGGTGGTCACTAGAATAGTGAACATCATATACCAGGCCAACTTCTCACATTGGTGTGCAGCGGTTGGGATTTGAGCTTGCTGTTGTTTTACCAATTGTAATCTTTGATATCATTTGAAAGATCACATTAGGTACCATAGGTACATATAACAAAGCTTAAAATACTTAAGTTCTACTGAACTTAGCTGTTGTAGAAGAAAGGGCCTAGCACACCCTGACTACAACTCCTAGAGAGATTCTAGTAGGTAAACACTCAGTGTAGGTAGGTGCACACCCCACACCTCACTAGACATGTCTGGCACAGGTGAACCCTCTGGTTCTCTACCTGTGGTAAGTGACCTTCCCAAGGCACTCTCCAGATATGATATGCTCAACTTCCGAGAGATGAGGTCATCTTGTACCTCCAAGGAAGTTGAAACAGTGTTCCAACCCTACCATCCAACACCTGATAGAAGTCCTAGAGGCAGGTGATCTGGAGAGGGCCTCTAAACCAGGTCCCCCAGAGAACACAGGTGAAGGTGTCCCCTTCACAGAAGATGACCCCCTAACCCCAGAAGTAGAAGAGGAAGAGGAGGAGGAAGATTATGATGGAGATGATAGCCAGGTCCAAGTTAGGAGGCTTAGCCAGGCTAACCTAAGCTTACATGGGAATGGAGAAGGGATGCACCTTTCCAGACCTAACAGTAGGCTTCTCCCAGGCAATAGAAGGGAAAGATCTCCTTCCAGGGAGTCTTTCCTCTCTAATGCCTCAAAGGGTTCTCAAAGGGGAATGACTTCCCCCTAGAGAAGAGAACATGAGGCTGGGATGAGAGCTGTCCAACTTCAGATAGAAAAGGAGGAAACAGCCCTGGCCCAAGCTAAACTTGCGTTAGCAAGGGAGCAAAAGTTAAGTGGATTAGATTCCACTGGTGGCAGCAATATCCCCAAGGATCCTATGATCATAAAAACCTGAGTAAGATTGTGCCCCCCTACAAAGCTGGGGATGACATCCACAAGTGCTTAACTGCTTTGGAGAGGGCCTGCATGGTACAGCAGGTTCCCCAAGGTCAGTGGGCAGCAATCTTGTGGCTCTCCTTTTCAGAAAAAGGAAGAGACAAACCCCTCACTGTTAGCCATGAGGATGCTAAAAACTACTCTGTCCTGAAGAGTGCTCTGATTGATGGGTTTGGCTTAACCACTGAACAGTACAGGTTAATGTTCAGAGACACCCAGAAGACACAGACTCAGGACTGGACTGATTTTGTTGATTGTGCCACTAAGGCTCTGGAAGGTTGGTTACTGGGAAGTAAAGTTAAGGACTATACAGGATTGTATAATTTGATCATGAGAGAACAAATCCTTAATAATTGTCAGAACCAGTTGTTGCACCAACACCTGATTGACTCAGATCTGACCTCTCCCCAAGAATTGGGAAAGAAGGCAGACAAATGGGTCGGAACCAGGGTTAAGCAGAGACCCCAGAACCAAGGTGGTGATCAGAAGAAGGCAGACCAAAAGGGTGGAGATCAAAAGCAAAAAGACCAGAAGTCTTCTTCAGGCCCCAAAATACTTCTAAGGAGGGGGGGGGGGGGGTCCCAAAATTCCAAGAAAAAGAAAGAAGGTCCAAAGAAACCTTGGTGTAATTATTATAAAACTGCCTCTCACTGGTTTAGTGAGTGCACTAAGAAAGGTACAGCCCCTACCACTGCAGCCCCTAAGGCAGCTGCAACTCCTAGTACAGTCAGCAGTGGTAGTTCCCATCCCAAGGCTAAGGTGGGGTAAACCATGGGTACTGAGGTGGATCCTGGCCTAGTCAGGATCCCTACTCAGGCTGTCCTGATCTGTGATGTGGACATTGCTATGTCCACTACTGTGAGTCCCAATACTTTGGGCAAGTACAGACAGACACCTTTGATAAATGATAAAGTGGCTCAAGCTTACAGGGACACATGTGCCAGTGTCACTATGGTGACACCTAACTTTGTGAACCCTGGACAGATTGTACTGGGGGATAATTACCTAGTGACCAATGCTAGCAATGTCACTACTACACATAGTGTGGCAGTTGTTAATTTCTCCTTGGGAGGGATAACTGGCCTCAAAAGAGTTGTGGTAAATGCAGACCTCCCAGTTGAATCTCTTTTGGGCAATGATCTAGAAAACTCAGTATGGTCAGAAGTGGAGTATAGGACTCATGCAGAGATGCTAGGTATTTCAGCACATGTCCTTGCTGTGACCAGGTCACAGGCCAAAAAGTGCTTACCTGAACCTGTGCTGGATCTTGAAACTATAAACCAGACACAACCCAAGAGAAAGAGCAAGAGGGTTAAGGCAGTGCCTTCCCCCCTGCCTCAGGTTGAGGATCAGCCTGCCCAGGAGGATGATTCTGTAATCCAAGAGGGAACTGTCCTAGAAGAGCTTGAACCTGATCAGGTCGAGTTTCTTGGGACAGGGGGACCCTCAAGGGCAGACCTGGGGCAGGCTCAGTTAACTTGTCCTTCTCTTGAACCCCTCAGACAGCAGGCTGCTGCTGAGGCTGCTGGGAATGCTCAAGGTATGGGCTCCTTTATTCAGAGGCTAGAAACTCCAAGCCTGGTGCTTCCAGGAGGTTGGTTATACCTCTGCAATTTCGGGGCTTCCTTCTTACCTTTGCCCATGATATTCCCTTAGCAGGACATCTAGGCCAGAACAAGACTTGGGACAGGCTTGTCCCTCACTTTCACTGGCCCCATATGTCAGAAGATGCCAAGGAGTTTTGTCGCTCCTGTGTTACCTGCCAAGCCAGTGGCAAATCAGGTGGCACACAAAGGCCCCCCTCATACCACTTCCTGTGGTGGGGGTATCCTTTGAGAGAGTGGGGATAGACATTGTTGGCCCAATGGACCCCCAAGCAGCATCTGGGCACAGATTTATACTGGTGGTAGTGGATCATGCCACCAGGTATCCAGAAGCTATTCCCCTGAGGACCACAACAGCACCTGTTGTGGCTAGGGCCCTACTTGGAGTTTTCTCCAGAGTGGGGTTTCAAAGGAGGTTGTCTCTGACAGAGGTGCAAACTTCATGTCAGGATATTTGACTGCTATGTGGAAGGAGTGAGGTGTTAATTACAAATTCACTACACCCTACCATCCACAGTGCAATGGGCTTGTTGAAAGATTCAACAAGACCATCAAAGGGATGATAAAAGGGTTACCTGAAAAGCTTAGGCGAAGATGGGACATCCTTTTACCCTGCCTTCTGTTTGCTTACAGAGAGGTCCCACAAAAGGGGGTTGGTTACAGGCCTTTTGAGCTTTTGTTTGGACATCCTGTAAGGGGACCCCTGTGTCTTGTGAGGGAAGGATGGGAGTTACCTCTCAAAAAGCCTAAACAAGATATAGTGGACTATGTACTTGGTCTCCGCTCCAGGATGGCTGAATACATGGAGAAGGCTTCCAAAAACCTTGAGGCCAGCCAAGAACTTCAGAAAGCTTGGCATGACCAAAAGGCTGTGCTGACTGAGTACCAGCCAGGACAGAAGGTGTGGGTGTTGGAGCCAGTGGCCCCAGCAGCCCTCCAGGACAAATGGTCTGGACCCCACACCATTGTTGAGAAAAAGGGAGAGGTCACCTATTTGGTGGACCTTGGCACCCCTAGGAGCCCCCACAGGGTGTTCCATGTCAACAGACTCAAGGCATATGTTGACAGGGCAGACATGGGCTTGCTCATGGCTACAGATGGGGAACAGGAGGAAGAGAGTGACCCTCTCCCAGACCTGTTGACTCAGAACCCTGATGATGGTTCAGTTGATGGAGTGGCCTTGACAGGCAGCCTCACTGACCAGCAGCAATGGGACTGCAGACAAGTTCTACAGGCCTATAGACATATGTTTTCCTTAACACCTAGTCAGACTAACTGGTGCACCCATGAGGTTGACACTGGTGACAGTCTACCTGTGAAGAGTAAAATCTACAGGCAACCTGACCATGTCAGGGACTGTATAAAGGCTGAGGTGCAGAAAATGCTTGAGGTGGGAGTAATTGAGCCATCAGAGAGCCCCTGGGCCAGCCCAGTAGTCCTTGTACCAAAACCTCACACCCAAGATGGTAAGAGAGAGATGAGGTTCTGTGTGGACTACAGAGGTCTCAATGCTGTCACTAGGACAGATGCTCACCCAATTCCAAGAGCAGATGAGCTCATTGATAGATTGGCTTCTGCCAAGTTTCTGAACACATTTGATTTGACAGCTGGCTATTGGCAAATCAGGTTAGCTGAGGATGCCAAGGCCAAAACTGCTTTCTCAACCCCAGGAGGTCATTATCAATTTGTGGTAATGCCCTTTGGTTTGAAGAATGCACCTGCCACTTTCCAAAGGTTGGTGAACTAAGTCCTTGCTGGGTTGGATGACTTTTGTGCAGCTTATCCGGATGATATTGCTGTCTTCAGCTCCACCTGGGAGGATCACCTGATCCATCTGAAGAAGGTTTTAGAGGCCCTGCAAAAGGCAGGCCTAACTATCAAGGCCACAAAGTGCCAGATAGGGCAGAGTAAGGTTGTGTACCTGGGCCACCTTGTAGGTGGGGGTCAGGTGCAACCACTGGAGAGTAAGATCCAGACCATCAAGGACTGGGCTCCTCCAACCACCCAGACACAGGTCAGAGCTTTCTTGGGCCTGTCTGGGTACTACAGAAAATTTGTCAAGAAATATGGGTCCATTGTGACACCACTCAATGACTTGACTTCAAAGAAGATGCCAAAAAAGGTTCAGTGGACAGTTAGCTGTCAAAAGGCATTTGATGACCTGAAGAAGGCCATGTGCTCTGCGCCTATCTTAAAGAGTCCTGACTACTCCAAAGAGTTTATTGTCCAAACAGATGCTTCTGAGTTGGGGTGGGAGCTGTGCTTTCACAACTTAATGTCGATGGTCAAGACCAGCCCATTGCTTTTATTAGCAGAAGGCTGACCCCTAGAGAGAAACGTTGGTCAGCTATTGAGAGGGAGGCCTTTGCTGTGGTTTGGGCCCTGAAGAAGTTGAGATTATACTTGTTTGGCACTCACTTCAAGATTCAGACCGACCATAAGCCCCTCTTGTGGCTAAATCAGATGAAGGGTAAAAATCCCAAACTGCTCAGGTGGGCCATTTCCCTACAGGGGATGGACTTTACAGTGGAGCACAGACCAGGGACTGATCATGGCAATGCAGATGGTCTCTCCAGGTATTCCCACTTAGAACATGAAGACTTATCTGCTCAAGGTTAAGTTTAATGTCCCTGCCTTGGGGGGGGGGGGGGGGTTATGTAGGAGAGTAGGGTCTGCTATCCTATGGTCACCCCAATTTTTTGCTTTTTGCTTGACTGGTTTTCGACTTAATGTGGCTGTGGGCCTGCTAATCAGACCCACAGCCCTGCTGTTCTCTCTCTAAATTCACAACATGTACTTTAGGTACATCACCAATTGGGATTGAGTCTCCTTATGAGCCCCTGTACAGTGTACTATAGGTACCCAGGGCATAGGTGCATCCGAGGCCTACCAGGGGCTGGAGCATATCTTTTGCCACCCCTGGTTGGCCATCCAAACTGACACAACAGGCTGATCACTCAGCTGGGGCAAGGTAAGGTCGTGTAATCACCCCTTGCTTAGAGATAGTATTCCTATGTCTAAACCTATATCTGGACACATATGCACCTATAAGTCACTCCTATGGCAGGCCTTAACAATCCTGAAGGCAGAGTGCTTCGTTTTATGTGAGATGGTGCTCTAGCATGAGATGAGCCTGTCTGCAGCTTTCGGAACCATGTCCTTATTTATAGCTGTTTCAGGATATTGCCATACCATATACTCTTAAGTGCATTATAATCCTCGCGCTTATTGCTAACTTTGGTTTGGCTTTATCAAAACATGTTGTGTAAGGTGTCATACGCTTTGGAATACTACCCCCTCGCCCGTTCTGGTGATGGGGGTAGCATTCCACCCTTCTAGAGGGAGAAGACATGTTACTTTCCTTAATCCCGGTTAAAGTTAACCAGAGCCTCAGCATCACAAAATGGAGGCTGCTGCCACAGACACAAGTCTGACCTCCTGCTGCTGGGAGCCCTTCCAGCGAGGGAGGCTTGGACAATAGGTTTCCGGTCACAGGGATGTGCTAGCACCACCCCAGACAGGAGATAGTGGATTGGGGCAGGGAGGGCTGAATGAAACTAGACACTGCCTGGGGCACACAAGGTGTCCCATGCATAGGCCAGTTCAAACCGGTGCTGGGGCACTCCAGCCCCAGCTCTGGCGCGAAACTGGACAAAGGGAAAGGGGTGTAACCACCCCCTTCCTGGGTCCCACCAATAGGAGGGGCCTAGCAGGTAATCCAGCCCCTTAATTTGGAATAAAGGTAGGAGCTGTGTCCTTAGACTTTAGTTAATCCTGACTGAAACTCTGATATGAAACTCTGGACCCTTCGACATCCTACTCAACGTAGAAGACTGAAGAATCTCCCTTGTGGTCAAGGAGTGACCACCCTGTGCAAGCAGGCACCATCAAGCGCTCAATGGTTTGCTTTGTTGTTGCTCCCGCAGGAGCTCGAACGACAGAGACCAACAAGAACTGGACTTCCAGACATCCAACAGCCCGATCCACAGCCACAGCAAAGCTGAGACCCGTGGAGGCGACGAGAGACATGGGACCGGCCATCTTGGAAAGCCAGCGAAGTACTTTCTGTGCAGCTCCTGAGGCACCCTCGAAGCTGTGCATTGGGGATTTAGAAGCCCCAGCCCCGAGCATCCTTTGCACCGAAAATCACCTCTCCACACTCACCGAGTGCTGCGTGGGGCCCTTGTACATTTTCCTGCTCGACGCGTCTGTCCGGTCACTTGCCCATTGGCTAGTGGCCTCTGTGATGACGAACCTTCAAATTTTCAATGCTGGTCTGGTTGCTCCAGACTGGCCCTTGCTCCCCTGAAAAGGAGCATCCCATCAGACCTTGCTGGTCTGATCCAGAAGCCATCTTCGATTCCTGCATGGGTTGCATTTGCCAAGGCCCTTATGACTCCGAATCGAGATCCGACACCGCCGACAGCGAGAGCCTTTGTGGGACAGTCCGTGCCCAGCTCCTGGTCATCGTCGACACCTCCTGGTCCACGTGGCAGCGGAGACAAGCTTCACGACACCTGATCGCAACCTGACATCGCCTGGTTCCATCCTGGTTCCTTCCTGGTCATGGCTAGTGACCCAGACTCTGTCCCCTCTGCTTTCAGGTACTCTACATCTTCGATCCACCCTTGGATCCAACCGGACTCTTCTCTCCTGGTGGCCTGCAGCATCTTTTCTCCAAGGCTCCATAGAACTCCACGACGAAACCCGACACACTTTGACACCTATGCACCCGCATCCTGTGGGCCTCCTGCTCCCTAACTACTGTTAGTCCAGTGTAGCCCCAGCGATTCCCAAGGCCCTAGGCCTTACCATTGTTCGTGATGTGGTTCTTATACCACTATTTTAGTATATGGTTTTACGGGCCACCAGGGCCTATCCATATTTGTGCAACTTTTGTATGTTATATTAAGTTACTTGTTATACGCTTGTGCTCCTGTGCTCATAAAGAGTTAAGGGGATTTATTTAGAAATAAATGCATATATATTTTGAATATATAACCTGTCTGGTGTCCTTTCATTTGGTATTAAAAGTTTGCATATGGTAAAACGGCTGGCTTCACATGCCCTCTTGAGTTTAGCCTAAGACTGCTTTTGTCCATGCTACCACTAGGATAGCTGGTCTATAAGGTTGACTTTACAATCATCACCATAAGGGTTGTTTGGACTGGTACAAGGTGGTCACTAGAATAGTGAACATCATATACCAGGCCAACTTCTCACAGGCTGGGTGCAAATACTTTTGATAATGGATTAAGAAGTAGCCGAATAGACTACTTTTTATCAAGGTAGAATTTTGGTCATCAGTCCTGGATATGGATTCCCAGAAGCGGACCGAAAGTGACCATAATCCATTGGTCTTAAAACTACAGGATGTGGGTTTTTGTAATTCGTACACCAGGAAAGTTGTGTATAGTACAGAAGAGGTTACATTAACTAATGATATGAGGAGAGTCCAATGGGCAAGGATTGTAAATAACAAGGGAGAATTGGCACAGAAGAGGGATTTGGTAACTGGCTCATCGACCAAACTTCTTGACTGTGATTCTCAGGAGGAAACTAATCTTATTGTTTCCAAGGTCCATGAAGACCTATTTAAGAATTTAAAATAGTTTTTTATTAAAAGTACTATTCAAGGAAAGAAGAGTACTGCGATGGCGGGCTCTTGGTATAATAGCTCCTGTAGACAGGCTTACAAAACCTTATTGAGGGCCATCAGATCTAAAGATTTGGGTAATATTAGAAAGGCTAGAGCAAGTTACAAGAAAGCGCAGTTGCAAGCGAAGAAGGAATGGGATGAAGATCGATGGCAAGATTTGCTGTTGGCCTGTACAGGGAGGAATATGATACAGTTTTGGCAGTTAGACAAATGGGGTAGTGGTGAACATAAGCAGATACTGACCAACCAAGTTTCTCCACAACAGTGGTTTGCACACTGAGCCGCAGTTTCAGTCCTCTAATTGTAATGAAGAGATCCCCCTAGGGCCATCATTTAGAGAACCCCTGTGTTTTACCAGTTCAGAGTTTGAGTCTGTGTTAAAACTAATTCCGAGAGGTAGGGACCCTGGTCCTGACTGCATACCCGCAGACCTGTTTATAAAGGAAAAACAGTTCTGGGTACCCTATATTAAGTTATCGGTGAATACCACAGCTAGTGGTGCCCCGATACCTGATACTTGGTCAGGCGCCGAAATCCTACCAATATATATGAAGGGTGATGGTTCACAACCAGGAAATTACAGGCCAATTAGCCTGATAGATTCTGTTCAGAAGATTGTAGCCAGATTAGTACTTGGTAGAATCCAGGCCTGGATAGTCGAAACAGATATTCTGACACCCTTACAGGCGGGGTTTCGGCCACACACAAGTACCCTTGACCAGGTCTTTAGGTTTGTGTTAATTTACTGGCGGGTAGTTATTATAGGAGCGGGCACTATCTATGCGGCTTTTGTGGATTTAAAATCTGCATTTGACCTAGTTCCCTGTGTGAAAATGTGGAGTGCTTTAGTGGAAATGGGGATGCCACTGGAATTGGTGGCTATTCTAGTGAAATTACATGATTCAACATATGCTCAGGTCCGCTGGGGTAAGCCGGGGGAAGTCACAGATAGGTTTTCTGTCTCCAAGGGGGTACGTCAGGGGTGCGTATTAGCTCCTACCCTGTTTTTCCTATTTATAAACAGGGTTGTTCAATATTTTATTAACTACCCCACTGATGCTCCAACATTAGCAGGTATGAAGATACCTTTTATCAGGGTGTCGTTCGCGGACGACACCCTGATAATATCCAAGACCAGACAGGGCTTGCAGGCCGCTCTGTCACGGTTTGAGGTGTTTTGCCGCGACCATGAGTTAAGGGTCAATGTGGAGAAAACAAAGTTCATGGTGCTCCACAAATCAAAAGCCATTACTGGGAGAGTATACATGAACAAAGTCCTCTTGGATCAGACTGATTTATTCACCTATTTGGGTATCACATTAATCAGGAAGTTAAGTTGGAAACCTCAGGTAGACATGCTCGCCTTAAAACATGTTCACCTTGCAGGTGCCTTGATCAAAGAGCACACACTCTCTCAAACTAAGCCTATTGCCCCTGTTCTGCAAATGTATAATTCAAAATTAGCCCCACAATATTATATGGTGCCGAACTCTGGGACTTTGAAAACGTAACCCCATTGGTACTAGCGCAATATAAGTTTGTTAGATCATTAGTTGGTCTTCCGCAATCCTCTCCACTTATGCCACTCTATTTAGATTTGGGCTGTCATAGCATTGAGGATGCAGCACGCTTTAGACCATTGGCATTCTGGAGAAGACTCTGGACTACTCCTGACCTTTCCCTGTATGCTAAGGCCCTACTTGAAGTAAGGAGTCTGGGTCGACTGCACGAGATTTAATGGTTGAACAATATTAAAATCACATTCGACATGGGGATGAGTACTTTGTGGGAGGACCCAGATGCTACAGCATTTCCCCCCAAAAAGATCTTCAAGGCAGCATACTGGGACATGGTTAAAATCAAGAAGTTTTCATCTATCACCAGGCTGACACTGACTAGGGAATTCCTAGAAGTAAAATATGAGGTTAAATTGGAAGCCTACTGGGACTTATTTTGTAGGCCGGTTGATCGGAAATTGAACCATCAGTTCAGGATAGGTTCACTCCCAATAAGAGCATTCACTAGCAGATGGCTTTTATCAGCGGGTGATAAATGTATCTTTTGCCATGGCCACATTGAGACCCTAGCCCATATTCTATTTGCTTGGCTTGTCTAGCTTACAATCTCCCCAGGACCAAATGGCTTAAACCTGTTTGCAGGAATTTGGGTATAAGAACAGCAATGGAGGCCCTAAGGATCCTAAGGTCAGATGCAACGGATCTTATTGTAGTTGCTATGGCAACATTTTTTTAGATGGATGTGGGCTATTCGAGCCAAGAAAATGGGGGTAGATTAACCTTTATTGTAAGAGGGACCAGACAGTAGGTCAAGAATTTATAGGGAATGATCACCTGTTAAATTTTTGTCGAACTTAGGTTTTTGTAAATCAGGATTTTTTTTTGGGGGTTTTAACCCATGTGATAGGATAATAGTTGAATGTCATCTTGCATTTTAAAAACTAATTTTATTGTTGATTATGTATAAACGTGTTTTAATAATGGATTTATATTTATTAATTGTTTACATAGATCTTTGATCGTTTGTTGGTCTTATCAATTATCGGAAATATGCCATGAGATGAAATTAAAAAAATATATATTTTGAATACTGAATTATCATGTCTTTTATGATTGAGTAATCTAAATAAAGACCATATTGAATTGAATTGATGTCACTTTCGTAGTTGGGACCTAGTTGAGTTATGTGACTTGTTTTGATGTCACGGGTAAACCCTAACCCAAAAAACATGTAACTGTGGTTGTGGTGTCACCTGCCAAGTCCCAACCGGAAGAACATATGACCCAGATTGTAACAGCACAAGCTGGAAAGAGGGTCATAAGCATTGCACAACACCAGTCTTCTAGGACCCCACTAAGTAGGTACAGATTGTAGCACTTTATAGCAGTCCTGTATGACAGATGAGGAAGTGCAGCAGTGGGCGCCTGTAGGCATAACACAGCCTCAAGGCCTAGAGTACCACACAATGCCATAACACTAGATGGGCCCTTTCAAGGTACACTGAGTGGGTCTTGATATCAGCCCTCCAGCGCCATGATGCAACAGGAACCGTGTCTTGCAAGTTTGTGTCTGAACATGCCCGTTTTGTTTTGGCATATAGTACACCATTAATTATACAGGGTCTAGTTACGTGAGACTTACCAAAGAGGAACATAATGATGCGTGATACCGGTGTAACATATGCATACTTGTGCACGCTTATATGACAGTGGTGTGGGGAGAGAATGAAATAATTAAAGCTAGAGAGATTGTGGGCCCAATTCACAGAACTAACTTAAGACAAAATCATAAACTTCCTACCATTTACTCATTTTGCTATGCACAGAAGGCACTTACTCATTGATGAGTAAGTGCTTTCTGTGAATACCAAAATGAGTAAGTGCACTTATGAGTAAGTGCCTTCTGTGAATACTAAAATGGTAATAAGTTTAGGATTTTGTATTAAGTTAGTTCTGTGAATCGGCCCTTTGTGTGTGTATGTGTGTGTGTATATGTATATATATATATATATATATATATATATATATCATCCTCTCCGCTTCCTGAGACACCCAGGAATTCCTCCACTTGGCAAGCAGGACGCGGACACGGACCAGTTAGGTACTGTTAGTTCTTTTTATTTGCAGGAAAAAGTCAAAGACGTTTCGGCTCAACGGAGCCTTGTTCACATGACAACGTTACCCTGACAGGACAGCCCTTTTAAAGTGCACGTGTTCAAAAACCAATTTGAAATAATTATTGACACCTGGTAGTGAAATGTATGGACATAGATAACATACTTCCAATGACATAATTAGGGTGAAGTACCCACTTCTATCTTGTTCGCGTTCTAATTTTGGTAAAATACCCATGGTTAATATATTGACTAGTATTTAAAAATCAAAAGTTAATTTACACGATATTTACATTTTAAAGGAGAGAGGAGGGAGAATAAAATCATGGTTAAGTACCACTACAGACGGACATAGGCTCAACTATTATCAGATTTACATTCTTTATGACAAACTTGCTAAAAATTAGTTATTAAAGATTATTTATATGGCTGTAATGCTATAAATTATGTCTAACATTGTAATGGCGGATTGACACCAGAAAAGATGAAATTTAAAGTGCAAGTGCTTTTCATCAGGATGTGCAAATATTGCTTACAGTACATAATGATAATAGTGCAAAATATCGCAATAAATGTGCAACATGTAGCAATTTTGGGCATAATATACCCTATCCTTAAGTGCAAATTGTGCTAATTTCTCCTAATCTGAATTACAATCTCATTTCAAACATTCTATCGTTAGACATATTGCTAAACCAAAAATAAAATACACATCACATATATATATTTAGCAAAATTGGTTACCATTAAGTTAAAAGCCTCTAATGCCCAATTGTAACCGCATATCTCATTGTCCTCCCTAATCCTCTCAGTATAACACTTTTATAGATGTAAACCAAAGTTAAAGTCCATACAGTTTGTAGTGATTGATATAAAATCCCAAAAACTAAAAAATATTTTGTGACGTATTTGAATAATAAGGTGCAATATAATCACTATCAATATTCAGTGCTAATCACCAGTGTTATTTGAAGCAACTGATTTGTCAGTTTTAAAAAAATCATTCAAAGTGGCAGTGGTGTTCAATAAACATACTTTTGTTGGTATCCGTGGTCGCAGCCCCCCCATAGAGTCCGTATGATTACACCCAGCCGGGTGTTTCTCACACGCGTGACAACCATAGGAGGGAGACCACTGACAGAACTAAATGCATTAGGGCAAGCAAGTATATAGATCTTCCGTTACATTGAGACCTACAGGGGTCTTTGTATTGAGCAAAAGGATGTACTTTGTCTCAAGTCTTCTTAGTATTGCTTCTCTGTTGCCCCCTCTCCTACTGTTCATAACCGAGTCTAATACCCAATATTTAAGATTGGTATTGTCACTGTGGGTGGACATCTCTGAAATGTCGTGCCACAGGATAGGTATTATCACCATTTGTGATTGCACGGAGGTGTTGCAAGATACGCTTGTGGACAGCATGTTTGGTGCTGCCCACATATTTCAGTTGGCAAGGGCACTGCAAGACGTAAATTGCAAATTCCGTCTTGCATGTCAGGACTTGGGTAATTACATGCTCAACATCGGTGAATCCATCTTTGAATGTTTTCGTGTTTACACCATGTTGGCAGGCCTTGCAGGTCCTACATTTGTAAAAACCCTTATTCTCCTGCCACCATGGTGTATTGACAAAAGGTTCCGGGTTTGTAACCACAATATGATCACGGAGAGATGGAGCTTTACTAAAAGTGAGTGATGCCCGATTGGGAAGGGTTTTGCCAATAATGTTGTCACTGGTAACCAAGGGCCAGTGTTTATTTATAATTTTACGGACTTGTTGGTGCTGTTTGTTATATGCTGTTATTACTCTAAAACAGCTGGTGTTCGTCCCACCTGAATTCGGTTCGTCTCTGGCTTGTTCTATTGGGCGGTCAGATTTTCTAACCAAGAGTTCCTCCCTAGTAAGAATCATGGATTTTTGTTTGGCCCTCTCGATTAATTGGTTCGAGTATCCTCGTTCCAAAAACCGTGTCTTGCTCTCCTCCTGTGCCCTAATCAGGTCAACAGGATTACTACAGACTCGTCGGAGTCTGAGCATCTCCCCATAGGGGATGCTGGAAACCAGGTGTGCTGGATGTGCACTTGCAGCATGTAAAATGCTGTTACCAGCTGTTTCCTTGCGGAATATCCTCGATTCAATATGTCCGTTACTGATATATAACTCAGTATCAAGAAATGTTACTTTTTCCTGGCTCAACGTGGCTGTAAATTTTAGATTTAATTCGTTGTTATTGATTTCCTTGATGAACTCCAATGCTCCATCATAACCACCCTCCAAATTACCAACAGGTCGTCGATAAATCGAAACCAAGCAACCAAGTTATTGTGTATTTGATATTGATACTCAAAGCCTAGGACCAGCTCCTCCCAAGCCCCCATGTGTAAACATGCGAAGCTTGGAGAGAAGCTGGCCCCCATGGCTACTCCCTGTAATTGGCGGTATAATTGGTGGTTAAACAAAAAAACATTATTAACCAGGCAAAACTCTAACATTTCAAGGAGCATACCACTATGTTCTTTACACTCAGGGCCTCTTCTCGAAAGATAATATTCTACAGCCTTTAGACCATCACTATGAGCTATACTCGTATATAATGACGAGACATCAAGTGCAATAAGCCAATCACCAGTAATAACCTCAACATCTTTGATTTTACTTAAAAAATCCCCTGTATCCTGTACATATGATCCCAATTGCTTCACATACGCCTGTAAAAACTAGTCAATGTACACAGAGGTGTGTTCCAGGAGACTGCCTCTAGCAGAGATTATAGGTCTTCCCGGGGGATGCAAGGGGTCTTTATGTATTTTCGGTATGAAATACAGTATAGGTGTGATTGGGTTGTCATTTTTAAGATATTTATATTCAGCTTCAGATAATAGTTTCAAAGATCTCCATTTTGACAATCTGTGCTGATATTCCGCTCTGATGGTCATCAGTACTCGACTATGTATTCGTTCATAGCACTTACGGTCATTTAATTGTATATATGCTTCCTTGTTATAGTCTGTTTTAGTCATCAGGACTACATTTCCTCCCTTATCGCTGTTTCGCACCACTAGATCCTTTTCTTTCTGTAACTTAGTTATCAATGCATTGTATTGCTGTGTTTTGGTATCAAAATGTCTTTTATTCTTACCAATGTGTACTTGAAGTTCTTTCAAATCCGCTACTACATTTTCGTGAAAAATATCTATAAGATCACGTGGTAGAATGGGGCAGAAAATTGAAGAAGGTTTAAAGTGAGTCTCCCTTGATGTTCTGTTTCCCCAATGATCAATCTCATCAGTTGTGCCAATTAAGTTCAATGGCTCATCATAGCCCTTTCCATGTGTATCCCACAGTTCCGTTATTGTCCTCGTTCCTTGTGATAAAGTAGCATTGGTATCAATGTTAGTGGGTGATGCACCGTTACATCGCAACTTTTACAACGGGAGTATTTTACAACGGAACTTTTACAACGCAGGATCCATTACATCGGATGCCATTACAACGCATGGCATTACATAGCAGATGCTATTACAACGCATGGCATTACATCGTAAGTATAGGTAAGTATTTAATTTTTTTAAATTTTATTAATATTAATTATAATTAAATATATTTATTTATGTTTTTTAATATTATTAATTTATTATTTATTATATTAATTAAAGTAATTTTTAAAATAAGTACAGGTGTACAGGGGTGTTTTTAGGTTTCAGGGTAGGGTTTGGGTTTTGGGGTACAGGGGTGTTTTTAGGTTTCAGGGTAGGGTTTGGGTTTTGGGGTACAGGGGTGTTTTTAGGTTTCAGGGTAGGGTTTGGGTTTTGGGGTACAGGGGTGTTTTTAGGTTTCAGGGTAGGGTTTGGGTTTTGGGGTACAGGGGTGTTTTTAGGTTTCAGGGCAGGGTTTGGGTTTTGGGGTACAGGGGTGTTTTTAGGTTTCAGGGCAGGTTTTGGGTTTTGGGGTACAGGGGTGTTTTTAGGTTTCAGGGCAGGGTTTGGGTTTTGGGGTACAGGGGTGTTTTTAGGTTTCAGGGCAGGGTTTGGGTTTTGGGGTACAGGGGTGTTTTTAGGTTTCAGGGCAGGGTTTGGGTTTTGGGGTACAGGGGTGTTTTTAGGTTATATTAAATTAATTATATTATATTAATTACATTTCTTAATTAAAATAATTAAATTAAATAAATTATTTTAATTAATTTAATTTAATTACAATTAAAAAAATATTTAAATTAAATTAATTTCATTATATTAATTAAATAAAATTAATTACAATTTTTAATAAAATTAATTTAAATAAATAGATTTAAATTTATTAAATAAAATTAATTACTATTTTAAAATGTATTTTAATTCAATTAATTAAATTTAATTAATTAAATTAACTTCATTACATTTTTTATACTTACCTATACTTACGATGTAATGCCATGCGTTGTAATAGCATCTGCTATGTAATGCCATGCGTTGTAATGGCATCCGATGTAATGGATCCTGCGTTGTAAAAATTCCGATGTAACGGAATGCGTTGTAAAAAACCGCGATGTAGTGACACCAATCCATGTTAGTGTTGTCAAATGAAGTAGCTGTTTGTAACACATCTTGTGATTTTTGTTGTTTCAAGGCATAGAATTTGCGTAACTTCAATTTTCTCACTGCCTTGTATATGTCACACCTGGTCGCTGGGTAATTGAAATTACGCGGTACTGCATAAGTTAACCCCAATTTGAGGATTTCCTCTTCCATACTGGTCAATTTCAAAGCTGTAAGATTGACAATTGTTCTACTCGTTGCATTTTTTGCTATTGGCTTGCAGATCCCTGTCCCCTTCCGCCTCTTTTCCTCCATTGAAAGCCTCCTCTTTGCCGTCCTCCACCTCTGGCGTCGTCGGAAGTTGGCCCGCTGTTTCCTTGTGTTTTTTGCGTATGAGATCTTAGCGTTTTCAGTCTCTCCTGGCATAAAAAATTGATCTCTTGGCCAGGTGTTGGTTTAGGGAGCCCCTCATTTTGTTCCAGTCTATTACGATCGGAATCCGATTCCGTCTCAGGGTCAGAACTCAAGGTTATATTAGATGAGTCGCTTTGCATATTATTCCCCTGTTGTGGGCGGCTGTTTTTGACTTTAGGGAGGGGTTTCTGCACGCCCTTGCGAAGAGTATCGTACTTACGCGCAAATGTAAATATCTGCCCTTGTTCATAATCGTTCCTCTCTCTTTGGAACTTGTACGCTTTTCTGTCGACGATCTTGGCTTCCTCCTTTTTGAGGCGCTCGTTCATTGTTTTGGTGAGTTTATTTTTCTCTTCCTCTTCACCCAAGGTTTCAAGCTCGTCATAGATAGCCGCTATTTCTATCAATAATTTGGCTCTGTCTATATCCGCGTACTTAATTAGGACTTGTACTTGTCTGCGTGATGCCTCGAGATTGATCTCTGCCCACTCCTTCATGAGCTCAGGGTTAGGCTCATCATATGTGGGTGCTGTAAGGATGCGCAGCCCACGGGGTATTCGATTCACTTCCACATAGCTTTGCAACAATTTTGATTCCCACCATTTCGCTTGCTTTTGACAGGATTTTTTCTCTAATGTTTTGAATAACGTTTTGATTACTGATGCACCACTGCCACCACTAGTGTCATTAACAGGCCTCCCACGGATGTCAGGTGGGAGGGGGGCGCTGTCGGAAAACAATGTTGCTGCCAAAGTTTCCCGGTCCCGAACGTTGTCACCCGACATTTTTCCTGCTGTGTTACACAATTAATCCAGGTGTTAATCGACTGTCTTAGAATGAGTCAGTATCGACAAACTCCCTGAGTACCGTACTTCTTTCCCACTAAGGAGGTTATAAACTGGATGCTTACTTGGTCAGGCGTTTGTATCGTCCCGGTTCTTGAATCAACCAGTTGCGTTTACTCGAGCCCGAGTAAACACCGCTTCGACCAGCTTGTTCCACTCTCATTAATTACTTCCGGTTAGTGGAGGTCAGGCGGCCAATCCCTTCCGGGATCACAAAATTTCCTGGGCAAGAGTCCAAGAATTGAATCCAATGAAAGCGCTGACCACAACAAGAAGGGTCCCGTGTTGAGCCGTTTCGAATTCAAACCCGGCTATATATCATCCTCTCCGCTTCCTGAGACACCCAGGAATTCCTCCACTTGGCAAGCAGGACGCGGACACGGACCAGTTAGGTACTGTTAGTTCTTTTTATTTGCAGGAAAAAGTCAAAGACGTTTCGGCTCAACGGAGCCTTGTTCACATGACAACGTTACCCTGACAGGACAGCCCTTTTAAAGTGCACGTGTTCAAAAACCAATTTGAAATAATTAGTGACACCTGGTAGTGAAATGTATGGACATAGATAACATACTTCCAATTACATAATTAGGGTGAAGTACCCACTTCTATCTTGTTCGCGTTCTAATTTTGGTAAAATACCCATGGTTAATACATTGACTAGTATTTAAAAATCAAAAGTTAATTTACACGATATTTACATTTTAAAGGAGAGAGGAGGGAGAATAAAATCACGGTTAAGTACCACTACAGACGGACATAGGCTCAACTATTATCAGATTTACATTCTTTATGACAAACTTGCTAAAAATTAGTTATTAAAGATTATTTATATGGCTGTAATGCTATAAATTATGTCTAACATTGTAATGGCGGATTGACACCAGAAAAGATGAAATTTAAAGTGCAAGTGCTTTTCATCAGGATGTGCAAATATTGCTTACAGTACATAATGATAATAGTGCAAAATATCGCAATAAATGTGCAACATGTAGCAATTTTGGGCATAATATACCCTATCCTTAAGTGCAAATTGTGCTAATTTCTCCTAATCTGAATTACAATCTCATTTCAAACATTCTATCGTTAGACATATTGCTAAACCAAAAATAAAATAGACATCACATATATATATTTAGCAAAATTGGTTACCATTAAGTTAAAAGCCTCTAATGCCCAATTGTAACCGCATATCTCATTGTCCTCCCTAATCCTCTCAGTATAACACTTTTATAGTTGTAAACCAAAGTTAAAGTCCATACAGTTTGTAGTGATTGATATAAAATCCCAAAAACTAAAAAAAAAAATTGTGACGTATTTGAATAATAAGGTGCAATATAATCACTATCAATATTCAGTGCTAATCACCAGTGTTATTTGAAGCAACTGATTTGTCAGTTTTAAAAAAATCATTCAAAGTGGCAGTGGTGTTCAATAAACATACTTTTGTTGGTATCCGTGGTCGCAGCCCCCCCATAGAGTCCGTATGATTACACCCAGCCAGGGTGTTTCTCACACGCGTGACAACCATAGGAGGGAGACCACTGACAGAACTAAATGCATTAGGGCAAGCAAGTATATAGATCTTCCGTTACATTGAGACCTACAGGGGTCTTTGTATTGAGCAAAAGGATGTACTTTGTCTCAAGTCTTCTTAGTATTGCTTCTCTGTTGCCCCCTCTCCTACTGTTCATAACCGAGTCTAATACCCAATATTTAAGATTGGTATTGTCACTGTGGTGGACATCTCTGAAATGTCGTGCCACAGGATAGGTATTATCACCATTTGTGATTGCACGGAGGTGTTGCAAGATACGCTTGTGGACAGCATGTTTGGTGCTGCCCACATATTTCAGTTGGCAAGGGCACTGCAAGACGTAAATTGCAAATTCCGTCTTGCATGTCAGGACTTGGGTAATTACATGCTCAACATCGGTGAATCCATCTTTGAATGTTTTCGTGTTTACACCATGTTGGCAGGCCTTGCAGGTCCTACATTTGTAAAAACCCTTATTCTCCTGCCACCATGGTGTATTGACAAAAGGTTCCGGGTTTGTAACCACAATATGATCACGGAGAGATGGAGCTTTACTAAAAGTGAGTGATGCCCGATTGGGAAGGGTTTTGCCAATAATGTTGTCACTGGTAACCAAGGGCCAGTGTTTATTTATAATTTTACGGACTTGTTGGTGCTGTTTGTTATATGCTGTTATTACTCTAAAACAGCTGGTGTTCGTCCCACCTGAATTCGGTTAGTCTCTGGCTTGTTCTATTGGGCGGTCAGATTTTCTAACCAAGAGTTCCTCCCTAGTAAGAATCATGGATTTTTGTTTGGCCCTCTCGATTAATTGGTTCGAGTATTTTTTTTTTATATATATATATATATATTTATATATTATTTTTTTTTTTTTTTTTTTTTTTTTTTTGTGGATTGAATTTGCTGAGGTATCACGGTGAATAAAATGTGTGAAGAACCTACGCGATATTTGACTTGGAGTGCTCTCATTTGAAACTAAACCCAGGATTGGAGGTTTTTTCGTTTGGAAATATATTTATATATATATATATTTATATATATATATATATATCCCGCTTTCGACTCAGAGGTTATGATGAGCCACTTTTATCCAAAACTCTGAAAAAAGTGAGAATGATCCCGAGAAAGGACCTACTAGTTGAGAAAAAGAAGGGGCCAGATATGAATACCAGGAATGCTTTCAGAATGATTACTCCCTACTCTGCAGGTGGCGAGAGATTTAGGAGCTTGATGCGCAAGAACTGGCACATCTTGCTCACAGATGACGTACTTAGAGAAGACTTGCCACCGCACCCATTAGTGACATTTAGTAAAGCTAGGTCTTTGGGGGATGTGCTAGTACATAGTCATCTTGAACCCCTACCCACTCAGACTAATACCAACACCCTGAAAACAATGAGTGGTTTCTTCCCATGCGGGAAATGTAAGGCGTGCAGCAACAGCCGTAGGGTTCTGCAATATGACATCCCTGATGCTGGTAGGACCAGAAAAATCCAAAAATTCATTACCTGTAGTACCACCTATGCTGTGTACTGTCTGATATGCCCATGCGGTCTCAGATATATTGGGAGTACCATCAACCAACTTAAACTGAGAGTGCTAGAACACCAGAGGGCTATCGACAAAGTGGACCCCGCGTACCCAGTAGCAAGGCATTTTGCCGAACATCACAAAAGGGATAGAACAAAATTACGCTACTTTGGGTTAGATTATGTTCCATACAACCCACGGGGTGGAGACAGACTGAGAAGGCTTAGACGCCTGGAATCTAGATACATAATCGATCTGTCTACCAAGTTCCCCAAGGGTATGAACAGCGGAGAAGAAATGGTGGTCCATTTGGGTAAATGAAGGGTATGAATGCGAACGTGATGATATTAGTATCTGACATCCTATCAGATCTGGGCATTCATCTATTACATTATCTTTAGAACACTTGAAAGTAATGTCAACGTATATATGTATATAGTGTATATAATGTATAGATTTATCGGCCATATCTTGCACCCATGGGGATTATTGAACTCCTCAAGCATAGTATAATCCTCTTAGTATCATTATTGTGTATATACTTCATATCCCGTATCTGACATTCTCACATTTGTGTATCTTATCAGAACTTGTGTGTATATATATTTTTGACTCTGATTATCCTCTATACTAATCAATTTCATGATATGATGGATTTCATGGATATGACTATTCATCTTTTGTATAGCTGTGATCAGTTTGTATACAGTATGTTGTAAATGTTTCCCGCTGGACGGATGTCTAGCTGTTTGTTGTGCTGTAGGATTTATTTCTTTTTACTATTCAATTATGATTGACTGATAGTATATGATACTGCCATCGCAATTGTTGATATATGAAGTACGCTGCACCCATATATGTGCATATATATATGTGTTTCCTAGCACAGTAATGTATGTTGTCATGATATTTGTTTATTTTCTTCATTCAAGGGACCCTTGCCGATCCACGGCTTTATTATTTGTTCTATAATTAGAATGGATTGTTGAATTTTGCCCCTTGCTAACGATGACTTATCCAATTCATGGACTAATTTTGTATGGTTTCGAATGTAGGAAATCATTCCAAGATGGCGCTCATTGTAATGCTGGAAGGGCGAGTCCCTTGTTGTTGTTCATGAATCATCACATGACTTTATTTAAATGTGTGCGCAGGAAAATGGGTTGTGACACCGACGAAGGCTTCTTGCCGAAACGTTTGTTGTGCTGAAATAAACTGCACGTTGTTTAAGTAACTCCCCGGAGTGCTGCTCTTCTTTTTCCGGAAGCGGAGAAGTGTCTGAGCGTTATATATATATATATATGTAACAAACAGCTTCACGCGTATAACAACGAATTACGGGCCACACTGATCCAGTAAAGTAAGTGTTGTTTATTTGGGCAAAAAAACAGACGCATTGCGAGCAATCCTGCTCTTGGTCACATGACCATTATCCCATTTCAGGACGTTTAAATGCATTTTTTTAACACACATGCGTGACAATAGAAAAAAGACTCTGTGTTGAAAATCATACAGCGTCTAGGTGAGTGAAAAGACATTTCTTTCATATTTACATTACACCAAATTAATGCTTCATAAAACTTGCAAACGACCCAACTCAATTTAATTAATTAAATAAATACTCCAAGTATTCAGGGTATAGTACCCAATGCATCAGCCTATCTCTCTATCTGGATATGGCCATTAGGCATACTGAAAAGATTTCTAGTCACATAAATTTCCATACAAGTATCTATTAATTGTGCAAGTGTTTAAATAATGGTTTAAATATTAGTAACTCTTTCAGTTGATTTAAGAGTTGTTCCCATAACATTTTCTTCAAATCATCTAAAGAATATTTATAAAGAAAGAAGAAATTGGTCAAACGCAAATTGTGGGCATAGTACCCTATTCGTTTTATAACAATCTCTGTCTATCTGGATCAAACAATTATCCATGCCTAGAGAACCACAGTCAAAATAAAAGATAATAGATAATCAAAAAACATAGGAGAATGTGGTTGCAAAACCAACACTTGACTCCGTGCTCATAAGGTTATTTGTATTTGGTGCCACAATCATTCCAACTTGTACAATCTGGATAAAAGAAAACAGAGAAATATAGCGATTAGTACCGGTCCTTCAAGATATCAGTCATATAATCAGCACACTTGTTTGGGAAAAAGAACTGCACAATAATTGGCCAATACATTACTTCCCTAAGGTAGTATCTGACTAAGATTAGGTATTTTTAAATATGAGTGAGTCAAAAACAAGAAAAGGAAAAATGGAGCATTAGTATATTAAAAACAGTTAAGGAACTGTAGTTCCTTCCAGGCTGCGAGAGGCATACATATAATTTGCAAATCAGAGATGTACATGCATTTCTTCGTCAATATTCATCCCTATTGGTGTGGCACTACCAGCTTGGAGAATGAATTTAGATTCCAATCTACGTTAGGCCAAGATTTTGTTTCCCCCTCTAGGATTTTTGGGAATTGTATCAATTACAAAATATTTAGCTTTGGTCCAGTCACTGTTGTGGTGTAAATTGAAGTGTCTCGCCGTGCTGTAGGAAAAATCTTTATTCGTAATGGCCCTCCAATGTTCTGATATTATTTTCTTGACAGGAAAAGTAATGGAGCCTATGTACCACTTGCCCCATGGACAAGTGATAACGTATACAACAAATTCAGTACTACATTGTATATTTTTACGGATACACCATTTTCTGTTTGTTCTTTGCAGCGTGACCTCCCTCGCATTGTCACTGTGGCTACACGCTTTACATTTTCCACATTTGTGGAATCCTCCTCTTTTCTCTAGCCAGGTAAGTTTTTTACTCTCCCTGTGACTTCTCGCAATTTGATCTTTTATTTTCTATAGGTTATAGAGGGATGGGGCCTAGTTTTTCCTTAAGGACTTTATCTTGCAAGCGTATGTCCCATCTTCTCTTGATTATTTGGCTAAATTGTGATGATTGGGAGTTGTAAGTGGTGGTGATAAGTCTAATGACAGAATCTGAGTTGATAGGATTGGTTTTGGCAGTTTTGTACAGTGCATCTTCTCTTTTCATTTCCTCAACCTTCTGTTCCCCTTTTTTTGAGCATTTTCGTAGAGTAACCCCTGGCTTGAAACCTCTTAAACATTTCTTTTTTGTTTTTATTGAAAGTTACATCAGTGCTGGAATTTCTTTTTGCACAGAGAAATTCACTAAAGGGGATGCTCCATCGGAAGTTAGGTGTGTCTAGTTTGGTTGTTACTTTAATGCCGAGGAAATCAACACTCTCCTGACGGTGTTGCATGGAGAATTTGAGGGTGACTGTATTCCTATTTAGCTTACTCAGGAATACAAGGAGATCTCTCTCACTACCTTCCCAGACGAAAAAGACGTTGTCTATATACCTAAGCCAGACATTTACTTTATTGCTCCAGGGGTCCAAGGTTTCACCCCAGAGCACCTGCTCCTCCCATCAGCCCACCAACAAGTTGGCGTAGCTGGGGAAAAAGCAGGTGCCCATAGAAGTACCTTGTGATTGTTTCTATAGCACCCCATTGAACCAAAAGACATTCTCTACAAGGCATAGTTCTATCATTTGAAGGAGCATTTTGGTATGTGCCTCAAGATGTATACTTCTGGATTTTAAAAAGTATTCACATGCCCTAAGACCGTCAGTATGCCTAATGCTGGTATATAGACTTTCTACATCTAAGCATACCAGCCAGAAATGCTCTTCCCAATGAATGTTTTCAATTTTTTTGAGAAAATCCTTCGTGTCCCTGATGTGCGATGTTAAGTCTTTCACATAATCTGCTAAAAAATGGTCCACGTATCGCGAGACATTTTCCAGCAGACTGTTCTTGGACGACACAATAGGTCTGCCTGGTGGCTGTACGGGATCTTTATGTACCTTGGGAAGTAGGTAAAGAGTTGGAACAGTCGGTGTCTCATTTTTCAGAAATGTTGTCTCGTCCCAGTTCAGAAGGTCGTTGTTTGACCATTCTTGGAGATAGTCAAAAATTCTTGTTCGCAGTCTAACTGGGTGTGGTGGATCTAGTCTAGAGTAACATGTGGTATCAGAGAGCTGCCTCATAGCCTCCTTTATATAGCTTTTCTTTTCCCAAATTACAATGTTTCCCCCTTCATCAGAAGGTTTAATTATAATGGTGTCATCATTCTGGAGGTTCCTGAGGGCTTCTCTGTGCTCTATGGTTAGATTCTGTCTCCCAACTGTTTTTTTGAAAATTCCCAAAATGTCATTATTCACAAGATTGTGAAAGACGTCGACATTATCTCTGGGTAGCTGTGGTCTGAATTGGACTTCACTCTAAAGGGTGTATTCACTCTAGTTTGTGGGACATGCACTGTACTAGGTGTCACCATATTGAGAGCCGAATCAGGAAGGGTAATCGTTTGAGTCATGTCAGGGGGTTCCTAATTGCTAAGGCTCTCTAGTGTTTCTAAAATATCTACATCACTCAGTGGCTATGCCTTCATTCTGTACAATTGGACCTTGTTGTCTACTTTTGTGAACTTTGAACAATTTAAGCTTACGTACAAATAGGTACATATCTAGTCATGTTTGTGCATAGTCCATAGGGGAGTCCGGACAGAAAGTCAATCCAAGTTTGAGCACTTGCTCTTCACTTTCAGTTAAAAGTATACTCAAAAGGTTCACTACCGTTAACTGCTGTGGTTGTTCTGCCATTATTTGCCTCTCTGAGTCTGGCCTCTGTTTCCCTCACCAGTATTGTCGCCTTTTGCTGCGCCGCTCTTGCAGTTTTTTAGTTTTGTTCTTCCACCACAGCCTTGATACCTTGTTCTTCCTCGTATTGATTGTTCGTTTGCCTCTAGCATGAGGCACATTTCCTCAGAAAAAGCTGTTACTTCGGCTGGGCAGGCGTTGGTACTATCAATTGAACCAGCTTCTGAGCTGAGGCTTGTCCCAGATTCCCATCTGTCTCTGCTGCTCCGAGTGCTCTGCCTTTCAATAGGGATGCGCGCAGTTTGTCAAACTTCTTGGCAAACGTCAGGATCCTTCCTAATTGGTAATCTCTCTCGTGCCTCTCAAATTTTCTTTGTTTTCCTGCAATTAAATCTTTTTCAAAATTGTACATGCGATCATTTACCATAGAAAGTACTTTTTCACCTCATTCTGATTTGTTCTGTTGCAAGGTCATCAAGAATTTTCTGTATCTCTTCAACTAGTTCCTTATGTTCTTCCCAGCCATTTCTTATCAGAATTTGCAACATATTTTTTAAACAGGCCCTCGTGTTTTCAAGCCATGCTTTTAGTACTTCGGGCTTTGGTTTGCTTAGGGTAGGCACAATGAAGATTCATAACCCACGAGGTATGCGATCCACCTCCAAGTATTTCTGGAGTGATGTCGCCTCCCACCAGCGGCTCAAATCTTTCTTGCGCAGCCTTTCCAATAAGTTGCCCTTTTGTTTTATACTTGACACACTTTGTATTGTCACTGCCTCATTCTCTCCACTTTTGTCGCTCATGTTTTTCTTGAAAATTAGATCCGCAGAGGCCTCTCGCCCCTTTAAGAACTCCATGCCCCGGAATGCACTACGGTCAGCCGACCGTCTCAGTACTGGAACGCACTGTAAACAAATGTTCTAGCGCACCCTGGGAGCCTCACTCACCCCTCGTAGCTCGATCGCTCACCTTCTCCAATATCCGCTGGTGTTTTGCAAGAGCTTTCATCAATCTTCAAGCGTTCCTGGGTGAGGCTTCGGCGGTGCCGGCGGGCAGAGGGAAATTGACTTCCAAGTCAAAGGGTAGTTTAGCGGCACTCGTCTCCGCCCTTCCAAACGGGCAGGGGCTCGATTACGAGTGGGCGCCACCGCTCGGAAAATCCAACAAACAGCTTTACTCATATAACGACGAAGTACGGGCCACACCGATCCAGGAAAGTAAGTGTTGTTTATTTGGGCAAAAAAACTGACGCGTTTCGAGCAATCCTGCTCTTGGTCACATGACCATTATCCCGTTTCAGAAAGTTTAAATGCATTTTTTTACACACATGCGTGAAAATAGAAAAAAGACTATATTGAAAATCATACAGCGTCTAGGTGAGTGAAAAGACATTTCTTTCATATTTACATTACACCAAATTAATGCTTAATAAAAAGTGCAAATGACCCAACTCAATTTAATTAATTAAATAAATACTCCAAGTATTCAGGGTATAGTACTCAATGCATCAGCCTATCTCTCTATCTAGATATGGCCATTAGGGATACTGGAAAGGTTTCTAGTCACATACATTTCCATACAAGTATCTATTGTGCAAGTGTTTAAATAATGGTTTAAATAATAGTAACTCTTTCGGTTGATTAAAGAGTTGTTCCCAAAACATTTTCTTCAAATCATCTAGAGAACATTTATAAAGAAAGAAGGAATTGGTCAAACGCATTCATGTATGTATGTATGTATGTATGTATGTATGTATGTATGTATATGTATGTGTATATGTGTATTTATATATGTGTATGTGTATGCGTGTGTGTATGTATATATATATATATATATATATATATATGTATGTGTATATGTGTGTGTATATATGTATGCGTATATGTATGTCTGTGTATATATGTGTGGATGTATGTATGTGTATATATGTGTGGATGCATGTATGTGTATATATGTGTGTATGTATGAATGTGCATATATGTGTATGTATGTATGGGTGTATATGTGTATATGTATGTGTATATATGTTTATATGTGTGTATGTATATATATATGTGTGTGTGTATATATGTATATAGATGTATGTTTGTATAAAGATGTGTGTGTTTGTATGTATATATATGTATGTGTATGTATGTGTATATATATATATCTATGTGTATGTATGTGTATATGTGCACTTACTCATTTTGGTATTCACAGAAGGCACTTACTCATCAATGAGTAAGTGCCTTCTGTGAATACCAAAATGAGTAAGTGCCTTCTGTGAACACCAAAATGGTAGTAAGTTTAGGATTTTGTCTTAAGGTATTTCTATGAATCGGGCCCTTTGCAAGTGCCACAGGAGGGAACACATGTCCGGTCACCTTAAAACGCTCCACTGGCTACGAATTGAAATTAGGGTTAAATTCAAAACCCTTAGCCTAATGCATAGAATCAAATGGAGCAATGCACCCAGATACCTGCAAGCCCTCTTTCAAGCCTACACGCCGGCTCGCTGCCTGCGATCCTCATCTCAAGGCCTTTTTTCAGTTCCCAGAATACACCTAGTGAGGATGGGGGGCAGATCTTTCTCCCTTCTGGGCCCCAAGCTCTGGAATTCCCTTCCTCAACACCTACGCCTGGAAACCCGCTATACCCACTTCCGCAAAGCCATCAAGACCTGGCTTTTCAACCAGTAATTTGCTCCTGCCTCTCCCCTGAGTCTTTCGCTCCTGCTTTTGTGTTTAGTATTCTCTTAGCGCGGGGAAACCCTTTTCGGGTAGCTGTCGCGCTCTATAAACCCAACAAATAAATAAATAAATAAAATATGTGTATGTCTGTATCTATCTATCTATCTATCTATCTATCTATCTATCTATCTATCTATATATATATATATGCATATTTATGTATGTATGTATATGCATGTATGTATGTGTGTATGTATATATGTCTATGTATATATGGAGCACTTCGCCACCAACAGTTGTTTACAAAAAGGCAAATGACCATGAGCGGACCCAAGGTTCCTGGTGCCAATCAAAGTGCTTTTATTGTGCCCAGCAAATCCGCCATAACGCATTTCACTTCCCAACAAAGCTTGATCACATGTGTATGTATATATGTATGTATTTCTATGTATGTGTATATGTATGTGTATATATGTGTATATGTATGTATGTGTATATATGTGTGTATGTATGTATGTTTATATGTGTGTATGTATGTATGTGTATATATGGGTATATATGGGTATGTATGTATGTGTGTATATGTGTATATGTTAGCCACAGTCCTAAAAACGATCATTATCACGATCCAAAAGCAGGTATGGACCACAAATGTGGAGAAAAAATCTTCTTTATTAGTTGCAGATTTCAAAGTACAAGTGCAAAGTCAATCATAAGCAAGTGCCCAGCCTGACGCGTTTCGACTGCCCAACGGCAGTCTTGATCACATGACGCGCTGGACCTATCGGTGGATATATATGTGTGTGTATGTATATATATGCATGTATATATGTATGTGTATATATGTGTGTATATATGTATGTGTATATGTATGAATGTGTATATGTATGTATGTGTGTATATGTGTGTATATATATATATATATATATATATATATTTTTTTTTTTTTTTCATTTTTTTTTTCGCTCCTAATCCTTTGTGTTCAAAAAGGAAATTTCCGCACTCACGGGGGTATCCAACAAAAGGCTTTATTTACCAATTGACCAGCAACAGACGCGGTCGCGTTTCGGCTAAATGCCTTCTTCTATGTCAATAACATTTCAGAAACAACATGTTTTTGAAACATTCCTCCTTCACCATAACAGAGAAAGCACCATCACGCATTTTGAAGCTGCAATACTTCTACATTCAATATGCACTATCAGTGCATATTGAATGTAGAAGTATTGCACACTTCAAAATGGCGCTGCGTTTAAGAATTAGCGCAATGGTCCTTTCTCTTTTATCATGAAGGAGGAATGCTTCAAAAACATGTAGTTTCTGAAATGTTATTGACGTAGAAGAAGGCATTTCGCCGAAACACTACCGCGTCTGTTGCTTGTTGCTGGTCAATTGGTAAATAAAGCCTTTTGTTGGATACCCCCGTGAGTGCGGAAATTTCCTTTTTGAACACGAAGGATTTGGAGCAAGAATAAGTAGTGGTGTCCACCACCGCTTTCGCACCTGTCTAAGAGTGCACCGTGTATGGTGGAAACCAGAATGTGTGTATATATATATATATATATATATGCTTAACTTTCCGCGGCTCGTTTACGGGAGAAACCGCCCGTAGTCTGGTGGCGCGTTGTTGCTGGCAGAGCACCGCCAGATATTCTCTCCACAACAAAATTCTAAGTTTCAACACACTCTCAGAAACAGGATTACACAGGGTGTTGTTTATTGCTGTAATAAACAACACCCTGTGTAATCCTGTTTCTGAGAGTGCGTTGAAACTTTGAATTTTGTTATATATATATATATATATATATATATATATATATATATATATATATATGTATATATATATATATATATGTATATATATGTATATGTATATGTATATGTGTGTGTGCATGTATGTATATAGATTTATGTGCATGTATGTATATAGATGCATGTGTATGTATGTATATAGATGCATGTGTATGTATGTATATAGATGTGTGTGTTTGTATGTATGTATATGTATATATGTATGCTTATGTAAGTGCATATATTTGTGTGTATGGATGTGTATATATATATATATATATATATATATATGTGTGTGTGTATATATATATATATATGCATATGTATGTATGTATATATATATGTATTTATAGGAGAACGTCATCCCTACGTGACATTCTAACTCAAAGTCACTTACAACTCAAACAACCGAAAAAGACCTCCTGGCTGACAACACCTGGATTTTGGAAATGTGCCAAATGTAAAGCCTGTGAGCATGCATGGCATGAACATCACAGAATATAAACTGCAAAATGGAAGAATGGAGAAAAAGCATGGACCACATAACATGCGAATCAAAATATGTGGTCTACAGACTTGTGTGTCCATGTGGAAGTCCTATATTGGAAGCACCATCAACAAACTAAAACTGAGTATCCTCCAACACCTACGTGCAATCAAAAATGAGGACCCCAATTACCCCATGGCTAAACATTTTGATGATTGTCAGCAAAGCAACCCCAGTTTACTGAAATATTCGGGAATCAAGCTCAGTAAAACCTCAGAGAGAGGGGGAGATCGTACAGTACAGCTACGTAAGCTTGAATCAAGAATGATTCTGGGGATGGAGACAGAACACCCATATGGACACAACCAAGATGCAGAACTTTTTGTGCATTTGTAAATTCACAACAACAAGAATCCAGTTGAAGAATTTGAATTTCAATATCTTGATGCTAGTTGTGTATAAATTGAACAGTGATGGGGAAATCTCCAGTTGAAGACTGAATGAATTGATATACAAATAAGAGAAGCGTGATGATAAAAGGACTGATGGGCTATTTGAACTGTGATGCTATATGTACACAGATCAAGGTGGTCTTCAATAGGAGTACCTAAAATTGAAATAATTTGCTAAAATAATGTTCTTTACAATATGATTTGCAATCATACTAAGAGAGACCTGAGTGAAATTCAAATTAGAATTCTTTTTGAGGACAAAGAAATGTGCATGTACAGAATATAAACGACGAGCATTGGACATTTCATGCAAGACTATAGACCGCCAAGAGAATCCGTCTCGATGGAGAACATACAATCCTGTATATATTGTACATAGGCATCAAGAAATCAGGAAACATAAAGTATCAGCCTTGCAGAGAAAGAGGTTAAAGGGACTTGACAAAGAACTATAAACATTTGTTTGAAACGGGTACTTTACTGTAAATTAAATGCCTCAAGTCTGTACTCACAAGATGTATATCACTATGAATGGAAATCATTCAAAATAATTGAAAATTTACATGTACTTTACTGTAATGTTTGGTATTCAGAAAATGGCGACCGTTTTTTGCCATAAAATACAAGCAAGGTTGACAGTCTAGAAACATGATGGAAAGAGATGAGGGTACTTGCACTAAGCACTTTTTAAAAATGGTCTAGACTCCAGGGACTCTATGGTCCAGTGGAAGGCTAGGAGTAGCCGAAACGCGTAGGTCGTCCAATTTACTGCACTGAAAATTTTGCACATGGTGTGTAAATAAAGTAACTTTGAAAAAGAACTTACCTGTTGCTGTGCCGTGACTTCCGCCATGAGGGGGATGAAGAGGCGTGAGGAATCTAAGAAATATATGTATATGTATGTAAGTATATATATATATATATATATATATGTATGTGTATGTATGTGTGTATATATATATATGTATGTGCATGTATGTGTATATATGTATGTATGTGTATATATGTATATGCGTGTATATATGTATATGTATGTATATGTATATATGTATGCATGTGTACATAAGTATATATGTATGTGTATATATGTATATATATATGTGTATGTGTATATATATATATGTATGTGTATATATGTATATATATATATATATATATATGTATTTGTATATATATATATATATATATGTATGTGTATGTATGTATGTATGTGTTATATTGACAACAACTCCGGTCAACTGCGGTGTAGAAGATGACCAATCTGTGCTAATGCTGGTCTTAGTACCACTGAGTATTGAGGGATAAAGCTCCGATTGTCCCTATGTTAGTGGTATGGATCGTATATGTATATTGTGTTAGCATGATGTATCTATATATTTCTAGTATACAGGTATGCACAGAATGTAATCTATAACTTCTTTCACTGAGTTAGTCAGGATATGTGTGTGTGTGTGTGTGTGTGTGTGTCCCGTTTTCCTTGCATAGGCCGAAAACTATACAGACGCCATCTTTATCTTCTCTGCGTTAGGCATGAACAGTGGATCACATGCTACCTTCCAATGGCTGTCAGGCCCTAGCGTAGTTGATTTGCTGGAGACAGCTGAATACCCGTTATTCTTTCTTTGTCCTGGGACTCAAGGTCGCATTTGGCTTTGGGTGCGAGACAAACGGGAGTCACCCCTCCTGACCTCCACCATAATAACTAAAGCAGATCTTTGTATTAATCATGTGTGCCATATATAGTCCTTCCTCGATGGCCTAGAGCCAAGTGGTGTTTTTCCATCTACGGTGTTTCATGCGCTATGTCGAAAGCATATATGTGTCGTTTTGAATGTAAGCCAGCAGTCTTCTCCACACACCTGGATGGGTGAGGATGGGAGAGGCTCCTCTATAGAGTATTCTGTATAATAAACGATTGAACTTTCTTCACTGCCAACTGACTGGTTATTGAATAATTGGTATTGGGGCTATTGGTAAGTATTGCTCCTTATGTTATTTTTTATGGTATGTCAGTTGGCGACTCTGGTGGGACTCCGCGTTGGGGTCGTCCTCCCGTACACGGGTAGAAAAGGACAAAGGAAAAGGGGAGCTCTGGTCAAGTGTACAACAACAGAGGACAGGGTTTTAGGTTTGAGGGAAAAACTGGGCGCACTGCTCAGGTAACGCGCAGGAGAAATGCTGTAAGGCAGAAGGTGCATGCAGGTAAGGGGCAAGTCCCTGTAACCCCTCAAAATGTGCTTGAAGGACACACTAAATACAATGAAAGCAAAACCTGCTGCACACTTATATATAAGTCCTAGCAAAATAGATGTCTCAATGGACATAAAAGTTCAAAATTCATGGGCGAAGGAGTGGACCACCAGTGTTTCGGTTCCTCTTTTATTGTTCATAGAAGGCCAGCCGACACGTGTTTCGTCGCAAGAAAACACACTATTTCCGCGTCTCCTCAGGGCTGTAGGTAAAGGATATAAAACCACAGGTCGCGGTGCCGGTGATAATTCCGACCCGGCTCCGCTCGAGACCGGGTTTAGTTTCTGCCATAATACGAGTTGCGTAATTCAGAAGTACTGTTCTCCAGCGGGTATGTGGAGATACTTTGATAAACGGTGTTGCTAAGTATTCAACTCCTCAGGGTGAGTAGCTCAGGAGTGTGTCTTTGTCCACGTGTTTAAAGCGCGAGCCTGTAGAGACTTCTAAGGCAAATAATCCCCGTAGTGCGGGAAGTAAGCCGGCGGCGGTGTCGCTCGGGTTCGGGTTTCGGTTCCGGGTGGATAAAGACACACTCCTGAGCTACTCACCACATACCCGCTGGAGAACAGTACTTCTGAATTACGCAACTCGAAACACTGGTGGTCCACTCCTTCGCCCATGAATTTTGAACTTTTATGTACATTGAGACATCTATTTTGCTAGGACTTATATATAAGTGTGCAGCAGGTTTTGCTTTCAGCTCTGGTCAAGTGGGTGGACTGACCAGAGATTCTGACTTACTTCGCTCTCGCGATCAGGGAGCCCCAGTTGCTAGTGACCCTTCGCTGGAGTCCTATGGGCATAACCCAGGAGCTGACCGTGTTGGTCTCCAGGAGTTGGCAGTGGGGAATTCACAATTGTACCTGTGTGCACCAGGTGAGTGAATTGTGATTGGTGTTATTTGGAAATACGCTGTTGAGCAGCGCTTTGTAGCAGTTAACTGTATTTGATTTGGTGGTCGGTGTACCACGGAGAACTTTGGGGGTCTGACGGGGCAGCATCGTGGCTGCACGGGTAGATGCTCCACGGACTTGTTTTGTGAATAATAGAGATACCGATCAGACGCCTTGGTGTGACACGTGTGGTGTGCACCCAGCCGGACTGTTCTCGGAAAAGCCTGTGGTTGTACCTGGGTAGCCTTTGGGACATATCTGGAGCAACGCTAAGGCAACGGGCTTAGTCAGAATAGTCCCATGGGTGAACCAGGAAGATTGCGGGATGGTCTGTAGGTCGGTCTGTGGTTAAAACCCTGTCTGACGGTCTCTTGGTAGTCCCCGGACTGCCTGATTATGGTATCTGTTGTTCCGAAAATCTGGTTTTGATTGGTTCTCCATGAACAGGAGTTGACGGGCTCCGTTTTTTTGCATTGAAGACGACATGTCGCTTTGAATTTTTCCCTTTGAACATGTTTCTTTTTGTATTGTCCTGTTTGAAGTCTGATTGCTGAACGAGGTGTGAGAATGTATGAACATTTACATGTTTGAAAGATCGTTTTTCTGAATGAAATTGAATTGTTAGTAAATAAAGATGTTGTGTTTTAGTAAATTGTGTTTTGGATGCTGTTGCCGCCGAAAGGGCGCACGATTCAATCAAAGTCAACCTGTCCCGCCATAGGGTAGTCCGAGTTATGATATGTATGTTAAACATGGTCTTTTGCCTATTTTATTTAATACATTATGGCACAAGTATACCAAAGATAATTTGGAACTGCAATGGCCTTTAACCCGGTCTTTTGAAGAGAAAAAAATTAATTACCTGCAGGATCGATTATTTTCTAAAGGAAGTCGTCAAGCAATGTTCGATTCTTTGAATATGTGGCAGAAGGAAGCAAAGCGCAGGCGCATTAGGGAGAAGCTATGCAAATTGAAAGGAAGTCAGACGATCACACAAAAAGCCATAGCGTATGATAAAAATCAGACTGAGACAAATATTGATTGTGCAAATAGACAACACAGGTTACAGGTGGATAAAAGTTATGTGACTTGGACCGGACCAGAGGATGAGATAGAGGATTTGTTAGACATGCATCCATTTACCCCTTATGTTATGCCCCACAACGCATATATCCTGCAGTCCATCCCATTTATCATCCTGAGATACCACAGTTAAGAGATCATCAGAATCAGGTAACTAGAGCTCGTGTGGAGGCACGGTTTTTAGGAGCAGTGGGTCTACACCCCTTGGAAAAGGAGTGAGGTCCTTTCTCTGAAAGCGCAACGCCCCGATCCTCGTAAAAATACTACTGCCTATTATAAGGAACAGAGGCAGCCTCTTCAGCTGTCATGACCTTAGCTGACATTGAATAATTTTTCAGCTTACTAGTCTCCGTTGACCTATGGCGTCAGGTGCATGATCAGGATCATGCTGCAGAGTTGGGAGGGACTTGGGACCAGATTAAGGACTGGGATAAGGAACGAAAGCCTGGCGATAAGCCTAGACTTGAATTATTGGCTTTGCCAGGTCGGATTATTACTTACATGCACTCCTTGATTCCGCCTCGTAAGGTAGACTAGAATAATTTGACAGCGTGTAAACAGGAAAAGGACGAGAGTGTGTCGGATTTCTTTACTAGATTTGAAGGGGTATTTATTGACTATAGTGGCCAGGATTTGTCTGTGGAAGGTGGTGTACGATTATTTGTTAATCGTTTTGTGACTAATTTATTACCCGAGATTTCTGCTCGGCTACAAACCGCTGAGAGTACTTGGACCACTTCCACCCCCTCGATTATACTGAGCATGGCTGAGTATTACGAGCATAGGGAAAATGAGAGTAAGGATAAGTCAGAAAAGAAAGCAAAAGATCTTAAGACACGAGTATTGCTACAACAAGTTATAAGAGGGCAAAGCGAAGATCGAGGCGGGAGAGGGTTTGTCCCGAGGGGGAGGTCCAGCTGTTACTTTGGGAATAAACCAGTGCTCTTACTGTAAACAGGAAGGGCATTGGCGAGCTCAGTGTCCATTGTTGCTGGCTCAGAACGGGGCAGTGAGGGGAAGAGGAAGAGGCCGAGGTGGTGTGGATCGAAGTGATATGTGAAGAGGTAGTACCTGGTGAGTCAGGAAAGAATTACTTTGATAATTCGAGAGGAAGGCAGTATTACAATGAGGATTGTGTGTTTGAGGGAGCCGATGGGTACGGTTATACATAGGATAGCCATGGATAGAGTTGGGGGCCAGGTCTCAGTGCCCGTTGATCAGCAAGGGCCCTATGTGAAAGGGCGATTGATGGGAACTTCTGGAAAACTTTTTAGTTGACACGAGTGCTATGAATAGTTTAAGTGCCCGTTCACTGGTACCGGGGGCTGCTCTGTCTGGGCGAAATAACATTTCGGTGGGATTTTCTGGAATCCCGGTAGTGAGCCCCATCTCTAAACCTGTTCCGTTCACGATCGGCCCGGTCACGGTGGACTCTTCGTTTTTGTTAACTTCACATTGCGGGGAAAATCGGTTGGGATTTGAATTGTTGAAGAAATTGCATGCTAAAATTCATTGTTCTCCTGATGGTGTTTATTTGACTATACAATCACCTGGTGAACATACCCGACAATGTTTCACCAAGAATGAACCCCCTCCCTCCAGAGTTCGCTGTTATTCCATCGACTCTGTGGGCGACGGGAGATGCGGATGTCGGTTTATTAAAAATTCCTCCTGTCTCTATTACATCAAAGCCCAACACCCGTTTGCCCCGCATACCTCAGTACCAACTTTCACCGGCTGGTGAAAAGGCGTTGCTTGCTATCATTCAGGATTTGATTGATAAAGGTGTAGTGGAGGAGACAGCTGCAAATGTATGCAATAGCCCTATATTACGGATCTTAAAGAAGGCCCCGGTTGGAAATGAGTTTGAACATGTCGATACCTATCGTTTTGTAATTGCCCTACGAGAAGTCAATAAAATAGTGGTGCCGCAGTATCCAGTGGTTTCGGACATCACTACCATGATTCCTCCCACTGCAAAGTATTTCTCGGTTATCGATCTGAAGAATGCTTTCTTCAGCATTCCGATTCATCCTGATAGCCGTCATATTTTCGGCTTCTCCTTATCTGGGCGCAGCTTTAGATTTTGCCGCCCACCCCAGGGGTACACCGAGAGTCCTAGCATTTATAGCCAGGCTTTGAAAGCAGTATTAGACGAGTTGACTCTACCCCCTGGCAACGTGCTTCTCCAATATGTTGATGACCTGTTAGTGGCTTCCGATACTGAAGAGGGCTGCAAGGAAGCCATGGTTAAATTATTGTCTCATTTGGCAGCCAACTGTAACAAAGTATCCCTCTCCAAATTTCAATATTGTCGACAGGAGGTGACTTATCTCGGTCATCTACTGTCGAAAGAGGGAAGGAGACTAACCCCTGAACATGTCTGTGCCTCGTACTCAGCGTGACGTTCGTGGCATAACCTCTTTCTGTCGGCAATGGATTCCTAATTTCTCTCTTCTTGCTAAACCTCTCCTATATTTAACTACTAAAGATGTGCATGAGCCTTTACCTTGGACCGATGAATGTCAGAAAGCTTTTGACTCTTTGAAATCTGCGCTTTGCTCTGCACCCGTCTTGGGTACTCCTAACTACCGAAAACCTTTTGTGCTCTACGTACATGAGGTGGACGGTTGCTCGCTTTCAGTGTTAACACAAGGATTTGGTGGAAAGCAAAGACCTTGTGCGTACCCTCCGCACTGTTGTTGAGGCTTCACGAGTACCCCATCAGTCAGCACAAGCAGCTGAGTTAGTGGCATCACTTCGAGCTTGCGAGTTGAGTGAAGGATTGAAAGTAAACATTTATACAGATAGCCAATGCGCCTTCGTTGTGGCTCACAGTTTCGGTCGTCTATGGGCAGAGAGAGGTTTTCTCACTTCCCACGGTGAAAGAATACAACATGGTCCTTTGATTTTACAATTACTAACAGCTTTAACGCTACCAGAGAAGGTGGCTGTAGTTAAATGCAGAGCACATAAAGCAGTAGTGGATGAAGTGGGTGAAGGAAATGCTTTTGCTGATCAGATAGCGAAGGAAACTGCAAAATCCAAAATGTCATCTATGTTTTTGACCACCTCTGCTAGATGGGTTGCAGAAACGGAAATGTTTGATCATACTATGTAAAGTGTCCGAGAAATACAGAAAGAAGCTACCCCCGCTGAATTGGCTGATTGGGAAAATCAAGTGGGAAGATTAGATAGAAATGAATCCTGGGTTGATTTGACTGAAAAACAGAGGTGGTTGCTACCTAACTCATTGGTTAACGCTGTAGTGACCATGGCTCATGGCCCAGCACACATAGGGGCAAAAGGCATCTGCGCTCTTTTGGACCCCGTGTGGAACAATCCTAATATTTCTAAGACCACTGCCCATTTGGTTCAGTATTGTATGGTTTGTTTGCGATACAATTCGGGGGGAAGGGAGCCAGTTCTCAGTGGGAACTTTGTACCACCATCTTTGCCTTCTGAGGTGCTCCAAATGGATTACATCCAATTGGACCGTGTGAATAATCTGAAATATGTCTTGGTCATGGTATATGCCTTTAGTAAGTGGGTGGAGGCCTACCCGACCAAGGAAAACACTGCTTTAGCAACAGCCAAAGCTTTGATAAAGATTTCTCCAGTGTTATGGATTACCACGGGTGATCTGGACAGATAACGGGGGACACTTTAACCTGTTCCATGCTCATGACAAGGTCAGCTCGTCATGCAGTACACTGGAGCTGTGCTTATGACGAGCTGACCTTGTCATGAACAATGGGAAAATAAAATATCCAGCACAGGAGAAAAATATCCTGTAGCATTGAAGGTGTTAATGCAGATCTTATCAGTCATATTTGTAATGGATTGCAAATTAAGCATAAGTTTCATGCAGCCCGGCAACCCCAGTCTGCAGGATTAGTTGAGAAATACAATGGAATTTTAAAATTAAAAATGGCCAAAATTCAAGAGGGTACTGGGCTGAAATGGCCCAATGCCCTACCACTAGCTTTGATGTCTTTACGAACTACCGCACATTCCTGGTCTGGCCTGTCACCTTATGAGGTTATCTTTGGACGACCAGCCAATGTTAGCGGTGTCCCAAGACCTAGAACTTTTTGAGATATTGACTACCCTATGATGACAGATTATTTGTATGCTTCGACTAAAGATCTCCGTTCCATTCATCAACAGGTGTCAGCAGTGTTGCAGCCCCTGCTGGAGGGTCCCGAACATCGCTTGGAACCAGGACAGTGGGTCTTAGTCCGAAACTATCAGCAGAAATCTAGTCTGGACCCTCGCTGGTCAAAGCCTTATCAAATTCTCCTGGCTACGCGGACAGCGGTGAAAGTGAACGGCAAGCGACATTGGCTTCACATTTCTCACGTGAAAAGGGTGATCCCCCCCGCTTCCATATGATCAGCAAAATGAGGAAGGAATTTTGACCCAGGAGAGTGAGCGAGCCCCTCGTTTTGTTCCTTTTTCTGACACCTTGGAAATCAGAGAAGGGCAAGGAGAAGGAGTACCGGGCTCGGAAGGGGTTTTGGCATCTGAATCAGCAACTGCCCTGGATCCGGTTGCTCCTGTTGTTGATCAATAAGTCCATGATATTCCTGTTTTATTCCTGTTTTATTCCCCGATCAGGAAACACTTGGTCATGTTTGATACAGCCTGCGGCCCAGAAGACAACGCGGTACCCCAGATGAAGACGGCAGGAGATAGGAAAATACTTGAGTAATAGGGTTTGTTAGAAACCTTTCTGGGGTGCTGAGCGGGACACTGGACTGAACACATTGAGAGCCTGGAACACTTTGTTTGCTCTGTTCAGAAAGAAAGACTGATTTTTTTGTAAAGGGCCCAGGCTGTGTACTCTTCCTAGTTGTGCAAAGACATAACTCCAACTCGAGGATTCGTTTCTTGGTTTTCTTTGATGAACGATAGGAGCCTGCCTGTGAGGCTCTAGATGGACACAGTAAAGAAGAACCCTCTGGCTGGTTGGACTGCATTGCCCGAGTTTAGTTATTGGACTTTTAGTTAGCATGTATCCCTTTGCCCGTTTTGTCCCTGAGGAGGAACGACCTTTTGCACCCCATTATTGCCCTACCTATGTACCCATCTTTTCTAGTTGGACCATGCGTGTAAAGATAGCCTTTGTCGTTACTATTACGATTTTATTGATGTTATTAATGAGTGTTTTTGTATATCTGGAATTTCACCATCCTATGCCTACTATCCTGGGAACAACGACCCCATCCCCAGAACACCTATTCTATACCTTGGCCCCGCACAAAGAAAGGCACCGTCAAACTTATACTAAAAATGTATTTGTGGAAATGCTTCATCAGACGCACAGTGCAACGAATACTACCAATTGTGGGGTTTGTGGCCTTTTGCCCTCAGTAATGCATAGACATGATTTATTTATTTATTTGCCCTTATCATATTTAGGAAGTTGTGAGGCTTGGTTTAAATTGTTGTCCATGATGTACATGCGCTATACCGTAGATACTGCCTGTTATTCTAAGAGAGACTACGAGATGATTTTATCATACATAGAATTGCAACAGGGTTTCGACCCCGAGGGAAATAATGGAGAAGGGTCATTAGATCCAAATGCCTGTATGAATATGTACACCGAGTATGAAAACGTTACTTGGCTCAGGAATGAGATCGTGGATTTTGCAGAGTTTAATTTCACCCAGTATTTCCAACAATTTAAAGAAAGAAATGTCACAAATGACAATGCAATCCCAGTAGCTATACTAAACAGTACTTCAGCCTTTTGTATTCAGGGAGCAGGACAAATATCAGTAGGAGAGAGCCAGTGTAATATACTTATCGACTACGCACTTTTAGTAGCCCACCATTATTGACCCCTCCTAACGTATATTTTGTATGTGGAGAAAATGCATACACCTGGCTCCCTCCTGGTTGGGTGGGTCGTTGTTATCTGTCCTTCCTTTACCCTCCCGTATATATAGCTACTGCTAATTATCATAAGGATCATCGATTAGAGAAACAAGGCCTACCCCTTATCAGAAATGGGAGGGAAATAGACACCACTGACATTGATCAAACAGATACTGCAGAACAACATTTTGTTGATATAATGAAGGGAGTATTTCCTATTTGGGGAAGCCAAAGAAAATGATCGCATGCGACGGGATGCAGAAACAACAAAAAAATCAACGGAACAAAGTACGGTACCCACAATAGGGGAAACATCTATATACCTAACTTTGTTAAATCTAGACATACCGAATGAAGAGGATCATATTGAATTGGAAACAGTACAAGAGCAGATAGGCTCAGGTCTGAGTGGCCTGAAAACCAAATCCTGATTTACGCCACACCTCCCACCGGGAAACAAAATTGACATCTTCAGTGAAAACGTGATTCATGATCTGTACAAAATTAAGTTAAAAAAAAATATATATATATAAGGACAATCTGAACGAAATGGAAAGACAGGCCTTGAAGAACCTAACGCAAGACGATCAAATAGTCTTGAAAATAGCAGACAAAGGAGGAAACGTGGTGGTATGGGAGAGATCTGAATACGAGAAGGAAGCCCATCAACAACTGAATAATATAGAATATTACAACAAACTAAAATACAATCCCACAGAAAGCTATAAAAAAGAGTTGGACATACAACTAGGCAAATGGAAAGACATGAATCTGCTAAATGACGATGAAGTGAAATACTTAAAAAGAGAACATCCAGTAATGGCAACCATATACTTTTTGCCTAAAGTTCATAACACCAGACCAAGCCACCAGGGAGACCAATTGTCTCGGCAAGGAGTTCACTGTACGAGCCAATGGCAAATTATGTAGACCATTTCCTAATGCCTTTTGTTCTCAATCTGACTTCATACATAAAGGACACAAGTGACCTTTTAAGACATCTGGCAGACCTACCATGGCAGGATTGCTATTGCCTAATCACGATGAACGTTATAGCGTTGTACACGAACATCAAGAACAACATAGGGATCATAGCTTGTGAGTATTTCCTTCAAAAACGTAACATCAAATATACAAACACAACGAGATGGTTCTAAAAATGATTGAACTGTGTCTCACCCACAATTTTTTCCTCTTTGGGGAGGAAATATACAACCAGACAATCGGAACGGCTATGGGTTTCTCCACAAGTCCGAGTTACGCGTGCCTGGCGATAGGCTGGTGGGAGCAGCACTTCGCCTGGCACTCGGACAACGACATACATACTGAAAAACTCATTGTTTGGCTACGATTTATAGATGATCTGCTAATCATATGGGACGGTGATGAACAGGACTTCAAGAACTACTTTTCCATTTTGAACACAACAGAAGCAGGTTTCAAATTCACCTACATGATGAGCAGAGAAGGAGTAACTTTTTTGGACACAGAAATTTACATCAACAATGGTAAAATCCAAACCACCCTACACCACAAAATAACGGCCACGAATTCTGATTTACACGCAAACAGTTTTCACCAAAATTCACTAATCCGCAGCATCCCCTATGGGGAATTTCTGAGAATTCGGAGAATCTGTTCAGAAGAAAAAGAATGGAAAAAAATAGCCAAAAAACTGTGAAAATTTTGAACACAGAGGATACCACTGAACAGTAATTGAAAAAGGTTTGGAAAAATCCAAAGAAAAAACGAGGGATGAAATCCTAAAAGAAAAAATAACAAAGCCCGAATCTGGAAAAATAAGATTATTCACAAAAGTCAGGAGAGATAACAAAAATTCTGAGAAAGAACTGGAGAATCTTAAAAATGGACCAGACTGTGGCAGAAATTGTAGGAAATCACCCCGAAGTGACATACAAACGAGCAGGCAATTTGAAGGATAAATTGATACAAAGCCATTACTGGAAAAATCAAAGCAAGAAGAAACATTGGCTCAAAACAATGGGCTTTGTAAAGTGTTCAAGCTGTAAGGTATGCCAATTTGCAAAAAACACTAAAACGTTTACAGGTTTTAATCAAAGAAAATGGAATATTCGACAACTGATAAATTGTAAAAGACAATACGTGGTGTACATCATAGAATGTCCCTGCCCTTTGAAATATGTGGGCAGCACCATAAAGGAAACAAAACTACGAATTCTGGAACATGTGAGAGCCACGGCAAATAAGGACAGGAGTAACGCGGTGGCGAAACACATGGAAGAAAAACACAACAGTGATTGGAAGGCCTTAAAATTTTACGGTATTGAAAGCGTGAACAAACATGCAAGAGGTGGGAACCGTGAAACAAGACTGCGGCAATGTGAGTCTCGTTGGATTCTATCACTGAGAACATTTATCCCATATGGCTTGAACCAGGATGAGGAGATGTATGTACATTTTTTATAGCCAGCACAGGTAAATAGCTTCTAAAGACACTTGAATATTCATCCCCCTTTCTCCATCTTCTCGGTTGTTGGGGAATTAAATACTCACAATGGCAGACCTCCAGAAAAACCAAAGTGAACGACAAGGAAGTTGCCTCTAGAGACAAGGGGTACCCTTGGCAAAAAAAAAAATGTTTTATTCCCTCCCAGAAATTGAATCACCCTCTCCCTACTTACCCCTAACACCGCCATCCCCTCTTTGCCCTCCCCCCTCCTAAATTTAAGCCTTAACAAATGTTGTGAACAAAGTATGTAAACAATAGAGAATAGGGGGTCGAGGACGACAGGTAAATCAACAAAATAATCTCATTTAAATGTTAAAAAGGAGAATTTGCAAATGCCCACTAGAGGGCATGACCTGAAAAGCTAATTGATGGATAAGGTTGTGCGTTGTTTTTTCAATACCTGAATTGAATAGAGCATGATTGAAAAAGAAGGGTGTGGTAATGAAAAACTATTTGTTAAAATGCAGTAAGTCGTTTTAAAACCCACATATACCAGAATTCCTCCTGTGAGGAAACAGGAAGTCATGTGACCAAAAGTTTGAAAAGTGTATATATGTGAAAAAAAGAGTAATGACCTCCGACCGTGATCAAGGTGTCAGCAGACACTGAAACGCGTTGGTTGTGCAACGATAATTGGAAATAAAAAGAAAATAATTGGAAAGTGCCCGTGAGTGCGAATCCTTTTCTTCTTTGGGAGAGTGGAAGAATGAATATATATATATATATATATATATATATATCCACACAAAAAGAGTTACCCCTATAGATGAGCCACACCCAGGTAGGTGAAAGTGTTCGAATTTATTCCAGGAAGCTGCTGCCAGGAGTCATGAGCATCTTGCACGATTTGCAATTGCCGACGCGTTTCGTGAATTACATCACTTTTTCACAGGCATGGTGGTTTAAAAACAGTTGCGCAGTCGTCTTTTATCAACAGAGTACCCGCCCAGTGGCTACGGGCAAAGCCTCATGGTACCTGTAGTCTCAAGTATTTCCTCAGTGGGATGCTGTGCACTGTAAACATTACCACGATTAAAACCCCCAGTGGGTTTGCAAACAATGTCCATGAACAGCCGGGCAGTTACGTGAAGCCCCCAGTACGACCTCCTGTCCTGATGTATGCTGATTAGCATCATTTGTGGGCCGCTGCTCTGCGGCGGAGCTCATCTCCGACTGGGTCAGCCGGAAAATATCCACACAAAAAGAGTTACCCCTATAGATGAGCCACACCCAGGTAGGTGAAAGTGTTCGTATTTATTCCAGGAAGCTGCTGCCAGGAGTCATGAGCATCTTGCACGATTTGCAATTGCCGACGCGTTTCGTGAATTACATCACTTTTTCACAGGCATGGTGGTTTAAAAACAGTTGCGCAGTCGTCTTTTATCAACAGAGTACCCGCCCAGTGGCTACGGGCAAAGCCTCATGGTACCTGTAGTCTCAAGTATTTCCTCAGTGGGATGCTGTGCACTGTAAACATTACCACGATTAAAACCCCCAGTGGGTTTGCAAACAATGTCCATGAACAGCCGGGCAGTTACGTGAAGCCCCCAGTACGACCTCCTGTCCTGATGTATGCTGATTAGCATCATTTGTGGGCCGCTGCTCTGCGGCGGAGCTCATCTCCGGCTGGGTCAGCCGGAAAATATCCACACAAAAAGAGTTACCCCTATAGATGAGCCACACCCAGGTAGGTGAAAGTGTTCGTATTTATTCCAGGAAGCTGCTGCCAGGAGTCATGAGCATCTTGCACGATTTGCAATTGCCGACGCGTTTCGTGAATTACATCACTTTTTCACAGGCATGGTGGTTTAAAAACAGTTGCGCAGTCGTCTTTTATCAACAGAGTACCCGCCCAGTGGCTACGGACAAAGCCTCATGGTACCTGTAGTCTCAAGTATTTCCTCAGTGGGATGCTGTGCACTGTAAACATTACCACGATTAAAACCCCCAGTGGGTTTGCAAACAATGTCCATGAACAGCCGGGCAGTTACGTGAAGCCCCCAGTACGACCTCCTGTCCTGATGTATGCTGATTAGCATCATTTGTGGGCCGCTGCTCTGCGGCGGAGCTCATCTCCGACTGGGTCAGCCGGAAAATATCCACACAAAAAGAGTTACCCCTATAGATGAGCCACACCCAGGTAGGTGAAAGTGTTCGTATTTATTCCAGGAAGCTGCTGCCAGGAGTCATGAGCATCTTGCACCATTTGCAATTGCCGACGCGTTTCGTGAATTACATCACTTTTTCACAGGCATGGTGGTTTAAAAACAGTTGCGCAGTCGTCTTTTATCAACAGAGTACCCGCCCAGTGGCTACGGGCAAAGCCTCATGGTACCTGTAGTCTCAAGTATTTCCTCAGTGGGATGCTGTGCACTGTAAACATTACCACGATTAAAACCCCCAGTGGGTTTGCAAACAATGTCCATGAACAGCCGGGCAGTTACGTGAAGCCCCCAGTACGACCTCCTGTCCTGATGTATGCTGATTAGCATCATTTGTGGGCCGCTGCTCTGCGGCGGAGCTCATCTCCGACTGGGTTAGCCGGAAAATATCCACACAAAAAGAGTTACCCCTATAGATGAGCCACACCCAGGTAGGTGAAAGTGTTCGTATTTATTCCAGGAAGCTGCTGCCAGGAGTCATGAGCATCTTGCACGATTTGCAATTGCCGACGCGTTTCGTGAATTACATCACTTTTTCACAGGCATGGTGGTTTAAAAACAGTTGCGCAGTCGTCTTTTATCAACAGAGTACCCGCCCAGTGGCTACGGGCAAAGCCTCATGGTACCTGTAGTCTCAAGTATTTCCTCAGTGGGATGCTGTGCACTGTAAACATTACCACGATTAAAACCCCCAGTGGGTTTGCAAACAATGTCCATGAACAGCCGGGCAGTTACGTGAAGCCCCCAGTACGACCTCCTGTCCTGATGTATGCTGATTAGCATCATTTGTGGGCCGCTGCTCTGCGGCGGAGCTCATCTCCGACTGGGTCAGCCGGAAAATATCCACACAAAAAGAGTTACCCCTATAGATGAGCCACACCCAGGTAGGTGAAAGTGTTCGTATTTATTCCAGGAAGCTGCTGCCAGGAGTCATGAGCATCTTGCACGATTTGCAATTGCCGACGCGTTTCGTGAATTACATCACTTTTTCACAGGCATGGTGGTTTAAAAACAGTTGCGCAGTCGTCTTTTATCAACAGAGTACCCGCCCAGTGGCTACGGGCAAAGCCTCATGGTACCTGTAGTCTCAAGTATTTCCTCAGTGGGATGCTGTGCACTGTAAACATTACCACGATTAAAACCCCCAGTGGGTTTGCAAACAATGTCCATGAACAGCCGGGCAGTTACGTGAAGCCCCCAGTATGACCTCCTGTCCTGATGTATGCTGATTAGCATCATTTGTGGGCCGCTGCTCTGCAGCGGAGCTCATCTCCGACTGGGTCAGCCGGAAAATATCCACACAAAAAGAGTTACCCCTATAGATGAGCCACACCCAGGTAGGTGAAAGTGTTCGTATTTATTCCAGGAAGCTGCTGCCAGGAGTCATGAGCATCTTGCACGATTTGCAATTGCCGACGCGTTTCGTGAATTACATCACTTTTTCACAGGCATGGTGGTTTAAAAACAGTTGCGCAGTCGTCTTTTATCAACAGAGTACCCGCCCAGTGGCTACGGGCAAAGCCTCATGGTACCTGTAGTCTCAAGTATTTCCTCAGTGGGATGCTGTGCACTGTAAACATTACCACGATTAAAACCCCCAGTGGGTTTGCAAACAATGTCCATGAACAGCCGGGCAGTTACGTGAAGCCCCCAGTACGACCTCCTGTCCTGATGTATGCTGATTAGCGTCATTTGTGGGCCGCTGCTCTGCGGCGGAGCTCATCTCCGACTGGGTCAGCCGGAAAATATCCACACAAAAAGAGTTACCCCTATAGATGAGCCACACCCAGGTAGGTGAAAGTGTTCGTATTTATTCCAGGAAGCTGCTGCCAGGAGTCATGAGCATCTTGCACGATTTGCAATTGCCGACGCGTTTCGTGAATTACATCACTTTTTCACAGGCATGGTGGTTTAAAAACAGTTGCGCAGTCGTCTTTTATCAACAGAGTACCCGCCCAGTGGCTACGGGCAAAGCCTCATGGTACCTGTAGTCTCAAGTATTTCCTCAGTGGGATGCTGTGCACTGTAAACATTACCACGATTAAAACCCCCAGTGGGTTTGCAAACAATGTCCATGAACAGCCGGGCAGTTACGTGAAGCCCCCAGTACGACCTCCTGTCCTGATGTATGCTGATTAGCATCATTTGTGGGCCGCTGCTCTGCGGCGGAGCTCATCTCCGACTGGGTCAGCCGGAAAATATCCACACAAAAAGAGTTACCCCTATAGATGAGCCACACCCAGGTAGGTGAAAGTGTTCGTATTTATTCCAGGAAGCTGCTGCCAGGAGTCATGAGCATCTTGCACGATTTGCAATTGCCGACGCGTTTCGTAAATTACATCACTTTTTCACAGGCATGGTGGTTTAAAAACAGTTGCGCAGTCGTCTTTTATCAACAGAGTACCCGCCCAGTGGCTACGGGCAAAGCCTCATGGTACCTGTAGTCTCAAGTATTTCCTCAGTGGGATGCTGTGCACTGTAAAAATTACCACGATTAAAACCCCCAGTGGGTTTGCAAACAATGTCCATGAACAGCCGGGCAGTTACGTGAAGCCCCCAGTACGACCTCCTGTCCTGATGTATGCTGATTAGCATCATTTGTGGGCCGCTGCTCTGCGGCGGAGCTCATCTCCGACTAGGTCAGCCGGAAAATATCCACACAAAAAGAGTTACCCCTATAGATGAGCCACACCCAGGTAGGTGAAAGTGTTCGTATTTATTCCAGGAAGCTGCTGCCAGGAGTCATGAGCATCTTGCACGATTTGCAATTGCCGACGCGTTTCGTGAATTACATCACTTTTTCACAGGCATGGTGGTTTAAAAACAGTTGCGCAGTCGTCTTTTATCAACAGAGTACCCGCCCAGTGGCTACGGACAAAGCCTCATGGTACCTGTAGTCTCAATTATTTCCTCAGTGGGAAGCTGTGCACTGTAAACATTACCACGATTAAAACCCCCAGTGGGTTTGCAAACAATGTCCATGAACAGCCGGGCAGTTACGTGAAGCCCCCAGTACGACCTCCTGTCCTGATGTATGCTGATTAGCATCATTTGTGGGCCGCTGCTCTGCGGCGGAGCTCATCTCCGACTGGGTCAGCCGGAAAATATCCACACAAAAAGAGTTACCCCTATAGATGAGCCACACCCAGGTAGGTGAAAGTGTTCGTATTTATTCCAGGAAGCTGCTGCCAGGAGTCATGAGCATCTTGCACGATTTGCAATTGCCGACGCGTTTCGTGAATTACATCACTTTTTCACAGGCATGGTGGTTTAAAAACAGTTGCGCAGTCGTCTTTTATCAACAGAGTACCCGCCCAGTGGCTACGGGCAAAGCCTCATGGTACCTGTAGTCTCAAGTATTTCCTCAGTGGGATGCTGTGCACTGTAAACATTACCACGATTAAAACCCCCAGTGGGTTTGCAAACAATGTCCATGAACAGCCGGGCAGTTACGTGAAGCCCCCAGTACGACCTCCTGTCCTGATGTATGCTGATTAGCATCATTTGTGGGCCGCTGCTCTGCGGCGGAGCTCATCTCCGACTGGGTCAGCCGGAAAATATCCACACAAAAAGAGTTACCCCTATAGATGAGCCACACCCAGGTAGGTGAAAGTGTTCGTATTTATTCCAGGAAGCTGCTGCCAGGAGTCATGAGCATCTTGCACGATTTGCAATTGCCGACGCGTTTCGTGAATTACATCACTTTTTCACAGGCATGGTGGTTTAAAAACAGTTGCGCAGTCGTCTTTTATCAACAGAGTACCCGCCCAGTGGCTACGGGCAAAGCCTCATGGTACCTGTAGTCTCAAGTATTTCCTCAGTGGGATGCTGTGCACTGTAAACATTACCACGATTAAAACCCCCAGTGGGTTTGCAAACAATGTCCATGAACAGCCGGGCAGTTACGTGAAGCCCCCAGTACGACCTCCTGTCCTGATGTATGCTGATTAGCATCATTTGTGGGCCGCTGCTCTGCAGCGGAGCTCATCTCCGACTGGGTTAGCCGGAAAATATCCACACAAAAAGAGTTACCCCTATAGATGAGCCACACCCAGGTAGGTGAAAGTGTTCGTATTTATTCCAGGAAGCTGCTGCCAGGAGTCATGAGCATCTTGCACGATTTGCAATTGCCGACGCGTTTCGTGAATTACATCACTTTTTCACAGGCATGGTGGTTTAAAAACAGTTGCGCAGTCGTCTTTTATCAACAGAGTACCCGCCCAGTGGCTACGGGCAAAGCCTCATGGTACCTGTAGTCTCAAGTATTTCCTCAGTGGGATGCTGTGCACTGTAAACATTACCACGATTAAAACCCCCAGTGGGTTTGCAAACAATGTCCATGAACAGCCGGGCAGTTACGTGAAGCCCCCAGTACGACCTCCTGTCCTGATGTATGCTGATTAGCGTCATTTGTGGGCCGCTGCTCTGCGGCGGAGCTCATCTCCGACTGGGTCAGCCGGAAAATATCCACACAAAAAGAGTTACCCCTATAGATGAGCCACACCCAGGTAGGTGAAAGTGTTCGTATTTATTCCAGGAAGCTGCTGCCAGGAGTCATGAGCATCTTGCACGATTTGCAATTGCCGACGCGTTTCGTGAATTACATCACTTTTTCACAGGCATGGTGGTTTAAAAACAGTTGCGCAGTCGTCTTTTATCAACAGAGTACCCGCCCAGTGGCTACGGGCAAAGCCTCATGGTACCTGTAGTCTCAAGTATTTCCTCAGTGGGATGCTGTGCACTGTAAACATTACCACGATTAAAACCCCCAGTGGGTTTGCAAACAATGTCCATGAACAGCCGGGCAGTTACATGAAGCCCCCAGTACGACCTCCTGTCCTGATGGATGCTGATTAGCATCATTTGTGGGCCGCTGCTCTGCGGCGGAGCTCATCTCCGACTGGGTCAGCCGGAAAATATCCACACAAAAAGAGTTACCCCTATAGATGAGCCACACCCAGGTAGGTGAAAGTGTTCGTATTTATTCCAGGAAGCTGCTGCCAGGAGTCATGAGCATCTTGCACGATTTGCAATTGCCGACGCGTTTCGTGAAGTACATCACTTTTTCACAGGCATGGTGGTTTAAAAACAGTTGCGCAGTCGTCTTTTATCAACAGAGTACCCGCCCAGTGGCTACGGGCAAAGCCTCATGGTACCTGTAGTCTCAAGTATTTCCTCACTGGGATGCTGTGCACTGTAAACATTACCACGATTAAAACCCCCAGTGGGTTTGCAAACAATGTCCATGAACAGCCGGGCAGTTACGTGAAGCCCCCAGTACGACCTCCTGTCCTGATGTATGCTGATTAGCATCATTTGTGGGCCGCTGCTCTGCGGCGGAGCTCATCTCCAGGGGGCGGGGACTGATTATGTAAGGGGGAGAGTTCAGGCTGATGAAGAATATGCCACTGAAGAAGAGAGCTCGTCTCTCGAAATGCATTTGGCAGCTGATTTACTTTGAAGATCGTCACCTTTGAATTCCTGCTGGCAGGTTCTTGAAAAATAAAGAGTTCACTACAGAGTTCGTGTGTGGCTGCTTCCTAATGGGTCCCCTCACTGTGTTGGATTTATAGACGGCTGCCCGGTCGTGGAAGCTGCCCGCTGTTGTCACAGAGCCAGCCCTCTTCACTACGGGGGGGCAAGTGGACACGAACGTTCTTAAGGATATTGCAGGGGTTGCCCTTTTTGAACACTCTATTAAGAACTGGAAGCAAGGCAGGGAAACAATCGAGATGTGCCTTCATTCCCACTTGGTTTGAAATTTGGATCCATTTCGCCAGGATTAATCCCTACCTGACACGGACGACATATCCCACAAACGCCACTGATTGCTAATGCCCAGGGGGCGGGGACTGATTATGTAAGGGGGAGAGTTCAGGCTGATGACGAATATGCCACTGAAGAAGAGAGCTCGTCTCTCGAAATGCATTTGGCAGCTGATTTACTTTGAAGATCGTCACCTTTGAATTCCTGCTGGCAGGTTCTTGAAAAATAAAGAGTTCACTACAGAGTTCGTGTGTGGCTGCTTCCTAATGGGTCCCCTCACTGTGTTGGATTTATAGACGGCCGCCCGGTCGTGGAAGCTGCCCGCTGTTGTCACAGAGCCAGCCCTCTTCACTACGGGGGGGCAAGTGGACACGAACGTTCTTAAGGATATTGCAGGGGTTACCCTTTTGAACACTCTATTAAGAACTGGAAGCAAGGCAGGGAAACAATCGAGATGTGCCTTCATTCCCACTTGGTTTGAAATTTGGATCCATTTCGCCAGGATTAATCCCTACCTGACACGGACTACAGATCCCACAAACGCCACTGATTGCTAACGCCCAGGGGGCGGGGACTGATTATGTAAGGGGGAGAGTTCAGGCTGATGACGAATATGCCACTGAAGAAGAGAGCTCGTCTCTCGAAATGCATTTGGCAGCTGATTTACTTTGAAGATCGTCACCTTTGAATTCCTGCTGGCAGGTTCTTGAAAAATAAAGAGTTCACTACAGAGTTCGTGTGTGGCTGCTTCCTAATGGGTCCCCTCACTGTGTTGGATTTATAGACGGCCGCCCGGTCGTGGAAGCTGCCCGCTGTTGTCACAGAGCCAGCCCTCTTCACTACGGGGGGGCAAGTGGACACGAACGTTCTTAAGGATATTGCAGGGGTTGTCCTTTTGAACACTCTATTAAGAACTGGAAGCAAGGCAGGGAAACAATCGAGATGTGCCTTCATTCCCACTTGGTTTGAAATTTGGATCCATTTCGCCAGGATTAATCCCTACCTGACACGGACTACAGATCCCACAAACGCCACTGATTGCTAACGCCCAGGGGGCGGGGACTGATTATGTAAGGGGGAGAGTTCAGGCTGATGACGAATATGCCACTGAAGAAGAGAGCTTGTCTCTCAAAATGCATTTGGCAGCTGATTTACTTTGAAGATTGTCACCTTTGAATTCCTGCTGGCAGGTTCTTGAAAGATAAAGAGTTCACTACAGAGTTCGTGTGTGGCTGCTTCCTAATGGGTCCCCTCACTGTGTTGGATTTATAGACGGCCGCCCGGTCGTGGAAGCTGCCCGCTGTTGTCACAGAGCCAGCCCTCTTCACTACGGGGGGCAAGTGGACACGAACGTTCTTAAGGATATTGCAGGGGTTGCCCTTTTGAACACTCTATTAAGAACTGGAAGCAAGGCAGGGAAACAATCGAGATGTGCCTTCATTCCCACTTGGTTTGAAATTTGGATCCATTTCGCCAGGATTAATCCCTACCTGACACGGACTACAGATCCCACAAACGCCACTGATTGCTAACGCCCAGGGGGCGGGGACTGATTATGTAAGGGGGAGAGTTCAGGCTGATGACGAATATGCCACTGAAGAAGAGAGCTCGTCTCTCGAAATGCATTTGGCAGCTGATTTACTTTGAAGATCGTCACCTTTGAATTCCTGCTGGCAGGTTCTTGAAAAATAAAGAGTTCACTACAGAGTTCGTGTGTGGCTGCTTCCTAATGGGTCCCCTCACTGTGTTGGATTTATAGACGGCCGCCCGGTCGTGGAAGCTGCCCGCTGTTGTCACAGAGCCAGCCCTCTTCACTACGGGGGGGCAAGTGGACACGAACGTTCTTAAGGATATTGCAGGGGTTGCCCTTTTGAACACTCTATTAAGAACTGGAAGCAAGGCAGGGAAACAATCGAGATGTGCCTTCATTCCCACTTGGTTTGAAATTTGGATCCATTTCGCCAGGATTAATCCCTACCTGACACGGACTACAGATCCCACAAATGCCACTGATTGCTAACGCCCAGGGGGCGGGGACTGATTATGTAAGGGGGAGAGTTCAGGCTGATGACGAATATGCCACTGAAGAAGAGAGCTCGTCTCTCGAAATGCATTTGGCAGCTGATTTACTTTGAAGATCGTCACCTTTGAATTCCTGCTGGCAGGTTCTTGAAAAATAAAGAGTTCACTACAGAGTTCGTGTGTGGATGCTTCCTAATGGGTCCCCTCACTGTGTTGGATTTATAGACGGCCGCCCGGTCGTGGAAGCTGCCCGCTGTTGTCACAGAGCCATCCCTCTTCACTACGGGGGGGCAAGTGGACACGAACGTTCTTAAGGATATTGCAGGGGTTGCCCTTTTGAACACTCTATTAAGAACTGGAAGCAAGGCAGGGAAACAATCGAGATGTGCCTTCATTCCCACTTGGTTTGAAATTTGGATCCATTTCGCCAGGATTAATCCCTACCTGGCACGGACTACAGATCCCACAAACGCCACTGATTGCTAACGCCCAGGGGGCGGGGACTGATTATGTAAGGGGGAGAGTTCAGGCTGATGACGAATATGCCACTGAAGAAGAGAGCTCGTCTCTCGAAATGCATTTGGCAGCTGATTTACTTTGAAGATCGTCACCTTTGAATTCCTGCTGGCAGGTTCTTGAAAAATAAAGAGTTCACTACAGAGTTTGTGTGTGGCTGCTTCCTAATGGGTCCCCTCACTGTGTTGGATTTATAGACGGCCGCCCGGTCGTGGAAGCTGCCCGCTGTTGTCACAGAGCCAGCCCTCTTCACTACGGGGGGCAAGTGGACACGAACGTTCTTAAGGATATTGCAGGGGTTGCCCTTTTGAACACTCTATTAAGAACTGGAAGCAAGGCAGGGAAACAATCGAGATGTGCCTTCATTCCCACTTGGTTTGAAATTTGGATCCATTTCGCCAGGATTAATCCCTACCTGACACGGACTACAGATCCCACAAACGCCACTGATTGCTAACGCCCAGGGGGCGGGGACTGATTATGTAAGGGGGAGAGTTCAGGCTGATGACGAATATGCCACTGAAGAAGAGAGCTCGTCTCTCGAAATGCATTTGGCAGCTGATTTACTTTGAAGATCGTCACCTTTGAATTCCTGCTGGCAGGTTCTTGAAAAATAAAGAGTTCACTACAGAGTTCGTGTGTGGCTGCTTCCTAATGGGTCCCCTCACTGTGTTGGATTTATAGACGGCCGCCCGGTCGTGGAAGCTGCCCGCTGTTGTCACAGAGCCAGCCCTCTTCACTACGGGGGGGCAAGTGGACACGAACGTTCTTAAGGATATTGCAGGGGTTGCCCTTTTGAACACTCTATTAAGAACTGGAAGCAAGGCAGGGAAACAATCGAGATGTGCCTTCATTCCCACTTGGTTTGAAATTTGGATCCATTTCGCCAGGATTAATCCCTACCTGACACGGACTACAGATCCCACAAACGCCACTGATTTCTAACGCCCAGGGGGCGGGGACTGATTATGTAAGGGGGAGAGTTCAGGCTGATGACGAATATGCCACTGAAGAAGAGAGCTCGTCTCTCGAAATGCATTTGGCAGCTGATTTACTTTGAAGATCGTCACCTTTGAATTCCTGCTGGCAGGTTCTTGAAAAATAAAGAGTTCACTACAGAGTTCGTGTGTGGCTGCTTCCTAATGGGTCCCCTCACTGTGTTGGATATATATATATATATATATATATATATATATATATATATATATATATATATATATATATATATATATATATATATATATATATGTACTGTACAGTGTACAGTGATATTTTAATCTATGTATATTATGAATGGGGAAGGAAAGTAATAACTTTGTGATTGATGTCCAAATGATCAGGCTGAAGTCTGTTGTTTATTTCTACAGGCCCAGTGGTCAGATGATGCTTGCATACTCGTTATAAATTTTGTTGGTTGGCTGACCATGTCATGTGATCAAGGGCTCCAGGGCCCGAAACGCGTCATGGCGGACGGAGTGGTGCACACGGTGAAATAAATTAAGCAAATTCCACCTCTTTGGGTCCGTTTCGTTTTTTTATGCCGAAAACTGAGTGAAAGCGGAGAAAACCAAGTTCTGGTAATATATATATATATATATATATATATATATATATATATATATATATATATATATATTACCTACTGGCGGTCGCCAGTAGGTAGTTATAGTTAGGATTGTTTTCCATAGGAAATCCGCAACATTCTATTGGGAATAACTTTGGCGCCGGTGGACGAATCTTCGCGAATTTCTCAAAGAAGATGGCCCGCTCCGCTCTGCTCCTTGGGGAGGATTCGTCAAACGGGGGCCGAGATATTTGGGGGGTCCCAAAAGGTGTTTTCCCCATGTTAATTTCCATAGGGCGGTTGGACTCACTTTTAGCCTGAACGGCTGAATGGATTTCCACCGAACTTGGCAAAATTGTAGGGACTGGTAGCCCGATGTGCCTTTGCTATGTCTCAAGATATGTGCTCCAGTGGATTTTGAGTAATTTAGGTTCAAAAAAATATATATATCTATAAGTGCGCCCCGGTACGCGCAGCGGGGCGTGTACCAGCGCGTAACGCGAATTCGCGAACGGAAAGCTGATTGGCTCTCGGGTGTCTGTCAACATTCCAAACAGTCCGGAGCGGCCGCCATCTTGTGTCTCGGTAGGATCGAGACACAAGAGGTGGCAGAAACAAAGGGGGTAATGAGTAAAAGGGGGCAGGGTAGACCCCCCTGACCCCCTAGGTTTGATGTGGTGGCCATAAGGGGGGGAGCGTACCAAGGGGAAAACCCAGTGAAACAGTAAAATAAAAATTTAAAGTGCTTAGAGGTAGGGTAGCTGTGAATAGAGTTGTTGTGTTGTGTGGGTGATCTAAGTACCAACATGTAGGTACCAATGCAGAGTCTTAAAATCAATGTACACCGTCTCCTCTGTAGATATCTTGCATGTTGTTACAGAAGTTATTGTGGTATATGGAATCCATACCATAGTCTGTCAGGAAAGCAGAAACAGATCCTTTAAGCACTCCCTGAGAAAGCCTATGGGATCATGGGTAGTCTACCCTGCTCCCTTATGATGTTTTTAAGTATTACATTTTACTCTCTTCTGAATCTACGCAAAATTGGTGGTGATATGGTGCATTAGAGACAGACAGTTAGAGAAAGGAGGCTGGAGATCAAAAAGAGATGTCAAATACACATTCGAGATAATATAGTGGGAGAAAGGAAGTAACTATGAGCAAACTTACTATGTAACACAAAAAAGTTGCACAGTATACTGTAAGTCTCACTTTATATTATAATCATTTTGGTACTACTTCATGAATTACATATAAAAATGAATAATGTCTCAAACAATTTTTAATTATTAAATATACATTTATTGTTCTGAATTTTCATAATTTAATAACACTTGCAACATTTCATTATCCGGAATCTCCTCCAAATTTGTATTGCATGATTCCATATTATCTAAACAGTCAATGAATTGTTGGTCAAGAGACTCATCCAGGAAGTCAAGAAAATCTTCTTGAAGAATCTCCTCATCGGTAATTTCGAAAAGAATCTCCTCATCTGTAATTTCGAAAGAAATATTGATGGTCTGTTGTGTATCTTCCATTTTCTTGCTGTAAACTGCAGAAAAAATAACTATATCAGTAGAGTTAGGGCACTGTTGGGTTTAAGTTCAGAGAGGTACTTCTGAGTTTTTAACAGTCAAGTTATCTTTGGGCAGTGTATGGTATCTGGCAGGAAGTAGAAATATAAAAAAGTGCATGTGATGAAGTCTAAGTAAATTCATAATTATACCAGAGAAGCCTAACTCAATCCATAACTATAACAGAGAAACCTATCTCAATCTATAACTATAACAGAGGGACAGTAAATACGCATCAGAAAACGTTTTTCCAAATTAACTTAAAGTGCACAACATAGTTCCCCTTACAAATTAACAACTTACCTTACAGAAAGCTGTTGAAGTTTTCTGAGAATATCCTGTATAAATGTACCTGAGGTAGTTCTAGTCAAAATGTCCGTGTTTCCCTCTCATTTTTCATATATATTCATGTACATAACCAATCAAATGTCAGCACATAAAAGTAGAAAATGAAAGTAACATTTTAATTGGTTGTAAATCCTAACACTTTATATGTGTTTTTGTCATGTAATTTACCTCAGGATATTTAGACAGGGCTACAGCCCAATTGGCTCAATGGAATTCCACCAAATTTGGGAAAATGGTAGGGACTGTTATGTAGTAGGGCCTATTCTATATTTGGTGAAAGTTTCTCTAGTGGTTTTTAAGTAAATTGACTTACAAAAATGTTTGGGGGCGCTTACCGGTGCGCGTACCCTGGAGAAAAAAGAATGACAGAGTCTTTTAAAAATGTAGTTTTTTTTTTTATAAATTGGAGGTAGTTCTAAAAAGAACTGTTTTTTTTATTCTTTTTGTTGTTTTATATATATTTTTGTTTTTTTGAACATTTTTTAACTTTTTTTGGCTTTTCTGAACAGTTTTATATATTTTTTGTAATTTTTATGGGGAGAAACAAAAAACAGGGAATTGTAAACGGCTCAACTGGAGCAAAAAAAAATCAGGAAAAAATTAAGGTTTCTTTGGGCACTTGTGGTTATCACAGCATGGTTGATGAGTGTAATACTTTTCTCACCATAGGTAATTGTTTATCCACAAAATATACAAACGATTTTGTATCCACCAAACTTGGTTTGGATGTTTGGGACCATCTCCCTTGTCTCTGGACCCGATGGAGTGGGTTCTTTGCTTGTTGAGGTTCTGGAAGAAGATTGGGGAAGGTTTCTGGACAGTTCTCTCACCTCTGCCGCAGAATAGTTGTTGGGATGCCTGCGTTGCATGTGGCGAATCATGGTATAATTACCAAAAGAATACTTTTTTGTAGGGTTCCCCCTGGAAAGTTCAGAGCCACAGATCAAACAAGTCACCTTTGCCACATTGACTTTCTTTTGGCCTTTTGGGAATTTAAAAAACTCCCACACAATGTGCTCTCTCGGTTTATAAGGAGGATTGTCTTCAGACAGGAAGTGCCTTATATCCTACTCCTCCTCTTCTTCTTCACCACCAATGTGGTGTTGTGGTGGTCCTTGTGGTGGTGGTGGTGGTGGTGGTGCAGATGCTCCTGCTGCTGCTGCTACTTTAGCCATTTCTCAATTCATGAAAACAGGTCTTCCTCACTCAAAGAACAAAGTGAGAATGAGGAAAAAAGGTGGAGGCTTTCATCATTTGGAAAACAAAACTGTTCTGAACCAATGAAAATTGTTATTCTCAGGTCACGACCTGGTCTTTCATCATTTGGAAACCAAAAGTGTTCTGAACCAATGAAAAGTGTTATTTTCAGGTCACATGACCCGACGCGCTTACGGTACGCGCCCCGGGGCGCTTACGTTGCGCGATCGTATGCGCTCGGGCGCATCCGGGTGCGCTTACGCCGTGCGTCATAAGACGCACCACGCGGCTACTCGATACGTCACGATGATGTTTTCGTTCGCGGCAATATCGCTAACGGGACGCTCACCGGTACGCGCACCGGGGCGCGCCGCAACACTGCGCTTATCGGTGCGCTCACCGGTACGCGCACCAGGAGCGCACCAAGGCAAAAAAAAAGGGAAAAATATACATAAAAAAATAGTATTACATAAATATACAATATAATATTCATTATAAAAAATATTACATTTCATACCTATAGAGATTTGCTATTAAAACACCTTTGAAATTCACTGAAAAAAACATAGGTTTGAGGCCCTATATATAGTTAGGAATTAGCATTTACAAAACCTATGAAATTCACTGAAAAAACCATAGGTTTCACACCAGTTATAGTTAGGAATTAGCATTTAAAAAACCTATGAAATTCACTGAAAAAACCATAGGTTTCACACCAGTTATAGTTAGGAATTAGCATTTAAAAAACCTATTAAATTCACTGAAAAAAACATAGGTTTCACACCAGTTATAGTTAGCTGGAAATTTTACTCGCATAAAACCATTGAAATTCCCACGTTATAGTTAGTTGGACTCACTATAACTTGCGCGTGCAATGCACTGCTGATGACGTCACATATTACATCACTCATGACATGGTCAGTGACATCACTCATGACATCACTGATGACACCATCCTTGTGACAGAGTGACAGACCTCCTTTCACTGTAATGTAACCCTTGAAACACATATTCAAAAATAGAAACTAAAATGTTCAAAAAAATTGAGATACCCATACTAGTTACAACAACCAATTCAATAATTCCACCATCTATATACACATCCACTCATTCACCAACAGTTCTATATAGTCACTCATACATATACTCACTCATCATATGTAGTGATACACCTATACATCCTGTTACACACCGACAGTCATCCAAAAGATACTCTCACACATACTCACACATGCTAATAAACTATTGAACATCCATTTATTTGCACATACAGCTATACACACACTACCACTTTACTTCTAAGGGAACTTACACATACTTACTCTCTTAAACAATCACTTATAGAAACACATACTAATTTAAACAGGAACTCTTACAATCCCTCACTCTCACATATACTCACTTATATACATCAATATTCACATATACTGGATTAAAACATATGTAGTTACTGATAAAGACACTAGTGAGACAGTCATTCACTCACTAGCACACAAATATACACACTCATCCACCCATACAGTCCTGCACATATGCTGTCTTCAAAACACATACAAAGAGAGAGTCAGTCATTCATGCATCTATGTGCTAAGTAATACCCCCACCAAACCATACAAACACTCATACTGATACTAAGAAAAACATCTAATAACCCATATACATACACATGTAGCTACTCACCAACCCATGCAGCCACTTATACACATAGTGAAACACTAATACATATATTTAAATATTTAAACATTACTCTCTAATATATGTATTCACTAAGATACACTTAATAAACCAGTTAACCAATCATTTTTTCTTTTTTTAAAACATCCATGTAAACACTTATTTAAACAATAATTCTTCCATCAACTTTTACATATACATATATAACACATTTATTTTTTAAAAAGACACACATTCACTGGATGGTGTCATCAGTGATGTCATGAGTGATGTCAGTGATGTCACTGACCATGTCATGAGTGATGTAATATGTGACGTCATCAGCAGTGCATTGCACGCGCAAGTTATAGTGAGTCCACCTAACTATAACGTGGGAATTTCAATGGTTTTATGCGAGTAAAATTTCCAGCTAACCATAACTGGTGTGAAACCTATGGTTTTTTCAGTGAATATATATATATATATATATATATATATATATATATATATATATATATATATATATATATATATAAAGTCCAAGAAAGTAATCGTTGTGAGTTTTCCAATGTGTTGTTTGGCAGCCGAGAAAAAGAGGCTGAGAGCTTCGAAACGCGTCGGCTATTAATATTCAAATGGGGCATTTTGGTGAGCTGCATGAACACGCTGGAGTGCGAGGGCGCAGTCGTGTGCCTTCTTGATGCTTTGGGCACCTTTGTTGAATAATAAATAAATATATATATATATATATATATGTATGTGGCTGGAGTCTGCTGGCATCAGCTGTTTACAGCGTTTTGTTTCTCCGAGGGACCGGAAAACTCCGGCCCGCCTCCAGTGCTCGCCAAGCCAGTGGCTGCTGCCAGGCGCAGCTCATGACTTCACGTGGAGCCTCTTTCATTGTACAGTGGCTCACAGCCCGGTGGACACCTGCATGGGGGGCTTGAACGTCATAGGGGACCCAGGGAAGCCTTTTGGACTGTAATTCACCCCAGGCACTTCCAACCGGCCACTCTGCACCTTTGGTTTCAACTTCACTAACCATTTGGGCTGGAGTTTTGCTTGCTTCCCCACAGGCAGTACTTACCCAAATTAGATGGCATCTGGGAACTGTAGTTCATATCGCTCTGCAGTGTGTACACAGTCATGGGATCTGGTGCAAGGTGCACTCCGACCAATAGGAGTGGAGCAGGCTGCACAAAGGAGCGAGTGGAGCAGCATCCTGTTGTTTGGTGGCATCCGACGAAGGCTGAAACGTTGAAATGCATTATGCCCGAATTTTCCATTAAAGGGTTTCCTTGGATTCCCCTGAGTGGCCCCATACTTTGCTTTACTGGAGGAGTCTGTGGAGATATATTTATATGTGTATATATATATATATATGTATGTATGTATATATATATATATATATATATGTGGTGGTGCATCTCCCGCGGCTGGGAGGCCGCGTAAATATCAAAGCTCCAAGGTTCCCACCAGTTGGAGACGCACACTGACATCCACTGCAGCAACCTTCAGGAGGTAAAAGCCGGATCGGAGAGCGGATCCAGTTTACAGCATGCCTGTCGATTCACGCCGGACGCGTTTTGTGCTCATTGCACTCTTCAGCGGCGCGACAGTCATTTTGGCATAGAGGCCCCACCTCCCACTTAAAAATATGAGCCCTCCAATGGGCAACTCAAATGAGTCCGCGTTGGTTTGTGGGTCTTGTAGTGAGTGCCTCAGTTATGTGCTACTGTCTGATTCAAGCCCACCAATGGGCCTCCACGCGCACATCGGCTTGTCAATCCTCCATGGATGCCTCCACATTGAAACTCCGAGAATCGGAGCTCCGTGGCCCCAAATTTCCGGGTGGTGCATCTCCCGCGGCTGGGAGGCTGCGTAAATATCAAAGCTCCAAGGTTCCCACCAGTTGGAGACGCACACTGACATCCACTGCAGCAACCTTCAGGAGGTAAAAGCCGGATCGGCGAGCGGATCCAGTTTACAGCATGCCTGTCGATTCACGCCGGACGCGTTTCGTGCTCATTGCACTCTTCAGCGGCGCGACAGTCATTTTGGCATAGAGGCCACACCTCCCACTTAAAAATATGAGCCCTCCAATGGGCAACTCAAAGGAGTCCGCGTTGGTTTGTGGGTCTTGTAGTGAGTGCCTCAGTTATGTGCTACTGTCTGATTCAAGCCCACCAATGGGCCTCCACGCGCACATCGACTTTTCAATCCTCCATGGATGCCTCCACATTGAAACTCCAAGAATCGGAGCTCCGTGGCCCCAAATTTCCGGGTGGTGCATCTCCCGCGGCTGAGAGGCCGTGTAAATATCAAAGCTCCACGGTTCCCACCAGTTGGAGACGCACACTGACATCCTCTGCAGCAACCTTCAGGAGGTAAAAGCCGGATCGGCGAGCGGATCCAGTTTACAGCACGCCTGTCGATTCACGCCGGACGCGTTTCGTGCTCATTGCACTCTTCAGCGGCGCGACAGTCATTTTGGCATAGAGGCCACACCTCCCACTTAAAAATGTGAGCCCTCCAATGGGCAACTCAAATGAGTCCGCGTTGGTTTGTGGGTCTTGTAGTGAGTGCCTCAGTTATGTGCTGCTGTCTGATTCAAGCCCACCAATGGGCCTCCACGCGCACATCGGCTTGTCAATCCTCCATGGATGCCTCCACATTGAAACTCCGAGAATCGGAGCTCAGTGGCCCAAAATTTCCGGGTGGTGCATCTCCCGCGGCTGGGAGGCCGCGTAAATATCAAAGCTCCAAGGTTCCCACCAGTTGGAGACGCACACTGACATCCACTGCAGCAACCTTCAGGAGGTAAAAGCCGGATCGGCGAGCGGATCCAGTTTACAGCATGCCTGTCGATTCACGCCGGACGCGTTTCGTGCTCTTGCACTCTTCAGCGGCGCGACAGTCATTTTGGCATAGATGCCACACCTCTATGCCACTTAAATATATGAGCCCTCCAATGGGCAATGTGGAGGCATCCATGGAGGATTGACAAGCCGATGTGCGCGTGGAGGCCCATTGGTGGGCTTGAATCAGACAGCAGCACATAACTGAGGCACTCACTACAAGACCCACAAACCAACGCGGACTCATTTGAGTTGCCCATTGGAGGGCTCATATTTTTAAGTGGGAGGTGTGGCCTCTATGCCAAAATGACTGTCGCGCCGCTGAAGAGTGCAATGAGCACGAAACACGTCCGGCGTGAATCGACAGGCATGCTGTAAACTGGATCCGCTCGCCGATCCGGCTTTTACCTCCTGAAGGTTGCTGCAGTGGATGTCAGTGTGCGTCTCCAACTGGTGGGAACCTTGGAGCTTTGATATTTACGCGGCCTCCCAGCCGCGGGAGATGCACCACCCGGAAATTTGGGGCCACGGAGCTCCGATTCTCGGAGTTTCAATGTGGAGGCATCCATGGAGGATTGACAAGCCGATGTGCGCGTGGAGGCCCATTGGTGGTCTTCAATCAGACAGCAGCACATAACTGAGGCACTCACTACAAGACCCACAAACCAACGCGGACTCATTTGAGTTGCCCATTGGAGGGCTCATATTTTTAAGTGGGAGGTGTGGCCTCTATGCCAAAATGACTGTCGCGCCGCTGAAGAGTGCAATGAGCACGAAACGCGTCCGGCGTGAATCGACAGGCATGCTGTAAACTGGATCCGCTCGCCGATCCGGCTTTTACCTCCTGAAGGTTGCTGCAGTGGATGTCAGTGTGCGTCTCCAACTGGTGGGAACCTTGGAGCTTTGATATATATATATATATATATATATATATCACCTGGTATTCTCTCCCGATATGAAGAGAAAGAAGAGGGGAGACGCACACGGTATTCAGATTGCAGGCAGCATTTATTTCAGCAGTGTAGAGGCAACTGACGCGTTTCGTTTTAACTTAAAAACTTCTTCAGAGGTGTTGCCTCAGTCATTGTGAGTGTGAGAATGGGCTTCAGGTGATGTTATACGATCTTATGCCACGCCTCTGGTGGACGCCTATGGCGGTTTGCTGGGCATTGTGGTCCCTGGAGTCCCAATAATTTTCACAGTCTCTTCACTCACATTTACTGCACAGAAAAGGTGTTTTCCTTAGTTCAGAAGAATGCCGTGGTCGATCTGCAGTAAACGTTCATTTCAGCATTGTCAGTCCCCTCCATTCGTGGTTGACTCGACATGCTGTTTCTTACAGCCTTCCAATAATCAGCACTCTGCGCGAAGGTCGGTAGAATCTTCACTGGCTTTCCTGGACCGTGCTGGTATTCTGTTTGCAGGGCTGAATACCTCCCAGTTGCTTCCCCCAGCTTTTGTGGGACTGCGCGGGATCTATATATATCCAACAAAGGCGTCCAAAATGAAGGGCGCGCTCTTGCACAGCTGGTGCATGTGGCGAGGCTGGACTCGGCCATGAAATATATATGTATGTGTATATATGTATATATATGTATGTGTATATATGTATGTTTATATATGTATACATTTATATATGTGGATACATGTATATATATATATACATATATGTAGATATGTGTGTGTGTATATAAGTATATATATATATATATATATATTTATGTGGATATATGTATATATATATGTATGTGGATATATGTATATATATGTATGTGTATATATGTATGTGTATAGATGTATATATATGTATATATGTGTGTGTATAAATATGTGTGTATATATATGTATTTAAGGTGATTCATCCTTGCCAAGCGTTGTTTCTTCTCCGCCTGCGGCTCCTGATGAAATGCCATCCGGCATGAAACGCGTCGGGCTTTTCAGGACTTATCTGTGCGAAGCAAGTGTGCTGTTTACAGACTGCTGATTCCTTCGTTGAATAAATAAGGTTACAACTTTTTCACTTGAGTGGGCTTACTCATACCAGGCAACCTTTGTTTCGGATGTTAAGGCGGCGCAGTCTGAGCCGCGAGCAAGCCCCACTGCACGGTGTTGCAGCCCCGCTGGGACGCCATGAGACGCCTCGGCATCGGGGCAAGTGAAACCTACTGAAGGAAACAAAGGGTGGCTGCGAGCAATGCACAAATGACTATCGCAACCCACTGGGGTGTTATTTTTGGGACAATTGAAGGCATGCATTGGCAAACTCACTGGAGTATACCGTTATCACCACAAGATCCAGAAGGCCACAGTATGGCCACGCCCACAAGGGCGGGACAACTATAATTAAGGTGATTCATCCTTGCCAAGCGTTGTTTCTTCTCCGCCTGCAGCTCCTGATGAAATGCCATCCGGCATGAAACGCGTCGGGCTTTTCAGGACTTATCTGTGCGAAGCAAGTGTGCTGTTTACAGACTGCTGATTCCTTCGTTGAATAAATAAGGTTACAACTTTTTCACTTGAGTGGGCTTACTCATACCAGGCAACCTTTGTTTCGGATGTTAAGGCGGCGCAGTCTGAGCCGCGAGCAAGCCCCACTGCACGGTGTTGCAGCCCCGCTGGGACGCCACGAGACGCCTCGGCATCGGGGCAAGTGAAACCTACTGAAGGAAACAAAGGGTGGCTGCGAGCAATGCACAAATGACTATCGCAACCCACTGGGGTGTTATTTTTGGGACAATTGAAGGCATGCATTGGCAAACTCACTGGAGTATACCGTTATCACCACAAGATCCAGAAGGCCACAGTATGGCCACGCCCACAAGGGCGGGACAACTATAATTAAGGTGATTCATCCTTGCCAAGCGTTGTTTCTTCTCCGCCTGCAGCTCCTGATGAAATGCCATCCGGCATGAAACGCGTCGGGCTTTTCAGGACTTATCTGTGTGAAGCAAGTGTGCTGTTTACAGACTGCTGATTCCTTCGTTGAATAAATAAGGTTACAACTTTTTCACTTGAGTGGGCTTACTCATACCAGGCAACCTTTGTTTCGGATGTTAAGGCGGCGCAGTCTGAGCCGCGAGCAAGCCCCACTGCACGGTGTTGCAGCCCCGCTGGGACGCCACGAGACGCCTCGGCATCGGGGCAAGTGAAACCTACTGAAGGAAACAAAGGGTGGCTGCGAGCAATGCACAAATGACTATCGCAACCCACTGGGGTGTTATTTTTGGGACAATTGAAGGCATGCATTGGCAAACTCACTGGAGTATACCGTTATCACCACAAGATCCAGAAGGCCACAGTATGGCCACGCCCACAAGGGCGGGACAACTATAATTAAGGTGATTCATCCTTGCCAAGCGTTGTTTCTTCTCCGCCTGCAGCTCCTGATGAAATGCCATCCGGCATGAAACGCGTCGGGCTTTTCAGGACTTATCTGTGCGAAGCAAGTGTGCTGTTTACAGACTGCTGATTCCTTCGTTGAATAAATAAGGTTACAACTTTTTCACTTGAGTGGGCTTACTCATACCAGGCAACCTTTGTTTCGGATGTTAAGGCGGCGCAGTCTGAGCCGTGAGCAAGCCCCACTGCACGGTGTTGCAGCCCCGCTGGGACGCCACGAGACGCCTCGGCATCGGGGCAAGTGAAACCTACTGAAGGAAACAAAGGGTGGCTGCGAGCAATGCACAAATGACTATCGCAACCCACTGGGGTGTTATTTTTGGGACAATTGAAGGCATGCATTGGCAAACTCACTGGAGTATACCGTTATCACCACAAGATCCAGAAGGCCACAGTATGGCCACGCCCACAAGGGCGGGACAACTATAATTAAGGTGATTCATCCTTGCCAAGCGTTGTTTCTTCTCCGCCTGCAGCTCCTGATGAAATGCCATCCGGCATGAAAAGCGTCGGGCTTTTCAGGACTTATCTGTGCGAAGCAAGTGTGCTGTTTACAGACTGCTGATTCCTTCGTTGAATAAATAAGGTTACAACTTTTTCACTTGAGTGGGCTTACTCATACCAGGCAACCTTTGTTTCGGATGTTAAGGCGGCGCAGTCTGAGCCGCGAGCAAGCCCCACTGCACGGTGTTGCAGCCCCGCTGGGACGCCACGAGACGCCTCGGCATCGGGGCAAGTGAAACCTACTGAAGGAAACAAAGGGTGGCTGCGAGCAATGCACAAATGACTATCGCAACCCACTGGGGTGTTATTTTTGGGACAATTGAAGGCATGCATTGGCAAACTCACTGGAGTATACCGTTATCACCACAAGATCCAGAAGGCCACAGTATGGCCACGCCCACAAGGGCGGGACAACTATAATTAAGGTGATTCATCCTTGCCAAGCGTTGTTTCTTCTCCGCCTGCAGCTCCTGATGAAATGCCATCCGGCATGAAACGCGTCGGGCTTTTCAGGACTTATCTGTGCGAAGCAAGTGTGCTGTTTACAGACTGCTGATTCCTTCGTTGAATAAATAAGGTTACAACTTTTTCACTTGAGTGGGCTTACTCATACCAGGCAACCTTTGTTTCGGATATATATGTATGTGTATATATATGTATGTGTATATATATGTATATATATATTTAAGTGTATATATGTATGTGTATATATATATATATATATTTAAGTGTATATATGTATGTGTATATGTATACATGTATATGTATCTGTATATATGTATATGTATGTGTATATATGTATATATATGTATAATATACATGAATGTATATATATATATGTATGTGTGTATATATGTATGTGTATCTATGTATTTATGTATGTGTATATATGTATATATATGTTTGTATGTGTATATATATATATATATATATATATATATATATGTACGTGTATATATATGTATGTGTATATAGGTGTATCCTCCTTACGGCCTAATAACATCTGATTTGCCAATGCTTCAAACAATGCAGGAATTGTTGGATGAAAATAAGACTACCACACAAATTGAAGAACGCATGCATCTCTTAATAAGACAAAAGATCAAGGCAAGGAAGTAACACCTTTTAAACCTAACTCCAGTTTCTAACCCAATTATGCCTCGTGACGCAATCAAAATATTTCAAGAGCAAGTAGTGAGTGATATAGAAAAATGTAACCATAAAGACCAGAGGTCAATGAGAACGAAGAAAAATAAAATGGACATTCAATATCGCTCACTGATAACAAAACTCAGATCCAATACGGAATTGGTTATTCGCATTTCCAACAAGGGAGGAAATCTAGTTTTGAGGAACAAAATGGACTACATTACAGAGGCAATGACACAGCTCCAGGACAAACATTGTTAACGCAAATGTGACCAAGTAACACTAAGGACAACATACAATACATACAGGATGAAACTGATAGCCTGGAAAAATGCAGGCTTACTCACGCAACAGGAATATCTGTATTTAAGAAACGATCATCCAGTAACACCTATAATGTATTTCATTCCTAAGATACATAAAGATGCTGCTACACTGCTGGGAAGACCGATTATTTCAGCAAGAAACAGCCTCCTGGAATGTACCTCTGTATATGTGGACTATGTACAATGTCTACCCTCATACAGCCGTGATACTGGAGATGTTTAATCAAAAATCCAGAACTGTGAGTGGAATAATGACTATCTTCTAATTACGTTGGATGTTTCCTCACTGTACACGTCTATAAACCACCAAGATGGTATGAGGGCTTCAACTTACTATTTGGATCAAAGATCATCTGAGTTTTCACATCACAGCAAAATGCTTAAAGACATGGTCGAATTCTGTTTAAATAATAACATCTTTATTTTTCAGAATGTCTTATACTAGCAGTTACGAGGCATAGTTATGGGGGCCAGCTTCTCCCCCAGCTATGCTTGTCACCACATGGGATGGTGGGAGGAGCTGGTCCTGCTCAAAGAACATGAGCGAGTAGACAAGAATGGTCAAGAGAGCACAATCCTCAAATGTAAATACATTTAAGACTAATATGATTTACAGTCATAACAGCAATACGTCCAAATGTAGACAGCAACTTGTAATGTAGGACAGAACAAATCAATGAATAAAGTTCATATTTATGCCATCTTTTTCTTTATTGATCCATAAAAGTTATTCTCCAATTGATAAAACGACAGCCGACACGTGTTTCGTCCGTACTTTCAGTTAGTACAGGGACTTTTTCAAGGCTAATGAAGCTGGAAAATGCGGCGCATGTATCATCAAATCATATAGATGAGGATATGAACATAAGGCTCCAGAGCAATAACACACGTCCAAATTATCCGAATGGGTCGAGCGTAGTGAAATAACTGGATAGATGTCAAGGTGAGGCTGACACTATGACCTCCAGATATATAACCACAATGAAAATCTCCATGTGAGTCGCACGCACTAAAAACCAGAGTGGATGGCACGATGAGGAAGTCAAAACGGACTCAGTCCTAGTTAAATAATTTCCACATTCGAATAAGGAGATTATAAAAAGAGCATAATAATGTTCCGCATATGTCTAGGTCAAAACATTTCAATCATCATTATGGCGGCCCAATCCTGAGTCGCAATATCTTGTGGAGGTGTACTGTTGCACCAACGTACTACAGAGTCGCCTCAGTAATATGCGAGGCACACATGAAGAGTATAACGCCACTTGATAATGGCACCCTGTAAGCGGCCATCCCCCGCCAAACAGACTGTTATATGAGTCTTAAATGTATTTACATTTGAGGATTGTGCTCTCTTGACCATTCTTTGTCTAGATGTACATTTGTCAATCCTTTTGGTTTGACAATTTTGTTCCTTCCTGGTAGTGGTCTATGTAGCACTCCGTCTTTGATATTTCGAAAGATTATTTTGACTTTTCCAGCACTGGTCTCATTGTACTATTATAAGTGTATGTGCGTTTTTTTCCAAATTTTTTTGAAACACCACTACCGATTCTTGTATGCAAAACATGAGCGAGTAGTCACCCACAACATCAAGGTTTGGCTGAGGTATATAGATGATCTTTTAATCATCTGGCAGGGGACCCGGCCAGAGGCGGAAAGATTCATTGAAAACCTCAACACAAACAACGTCAATTTAGAGTTCACGGCCACCATAAGTAAAAAGAGGTTAACTTTCTTGATGTCCAGATCTACATTAAGGAAGGCAAAATAGCCACAAGACTACATCGTAAAAAAACATCTGGGACTGCTGTCCTACATGCCAGGAGAGCTCACCCATAACATCTAATACAAAGTATACCGTATGGTGAGATGCTCCGGTTAAGATGCATTTGCATCAATGACGGTGACCTACGGACAGCCCAACTAGCTAGCCAAAAAAGGGGCTATGCCAAAAGCATAATTTTAACTGCCATAAATAAAAAGAGAAACCTTATTAACATCTAAGTCTAGGCCAAATGAAACAAGACCTATTAGACCATCAACACAACAAGGTAATTGGATAGTCCTGAAACTTTCCGATTTATCATTGGCTATAGCAAACAGGCGAGGGACATCAATAACATCATCAAGAAAAACTGGCCCCTTGTTTTGAGTGATCCCACAATAGGTCATTTGCTACCCACTAGGGCAGCAATTACCTACAGTAAAGCACCATCAATGAGGGATGAGCTAGTCCACAATGATCCGTGGAATTATACCAAATCCACCTGGTTATCCCAACGAAAGGGCTTTTTTAAGTGCAGGGTTTGTAAGGCATGCAATTATGGGGTTATTAAATCCTCATATAAAACACCCTTTAGCGATAATGAGAAACCCATCCATAGAAGCCTTAAATATGTTGGAAATACTATACTTCAGGGCCACAAGAGGATACTCCAGCACATTAGGGCCATTAAGAACAATGACCAGGCTTACCAGGTGGCACATCATTTTAAGGATTCCCATAATGGGGATCCCAAAGACCTTACATACTTTTTAATCGACTCTGTGCCACTAAATTAACGTGGAGGCAATCAGGAAAAGGCCCTTAGAAAGTTGGAGACAAGATACATCTTGGAACTGAATAGTAAATATCCAGGGGGTCGCAACGGGACAGAGGACCTTTATACTTGCCTCTGAAAACCCGATAACAACAATAGCTGATGTAAATTCAATACAGGCCATAACACAGCATTAATCAAACCGCACATAGCCCCCTCTTATAACCATCACAGTGAATTTTATGGGTTTTAGCTTTTTTCCACATTGGTGAATTAATTGCACATATCACATCATACATTTTATCAATTTGCACTTGCACTTTTTTTAAATAAGGCATTGGTATTGCAAATACTGTATTCAGGGCATTGACAAAACAATAGCATCATTTTGGGTAACACATGTTCAAATCTTACAGTGATATTTAACCAACATGTATATTGCTTTTAAAATTGGGCACCATTATGGTTCCTATCAAATGAATGTATGAAGCTTTAAAGTACACAAACCCATAATTTTTAAGAAAAAGTCTTTTACAAAATTAATTTTAGAGCAACATTTGATAAAGCTTTTACCACTCGATATAAGATTTCAACAACCGTGGCTGCTTTAGAATTATTGAACTTGGCAATGTACAAACATAATAAAAATGTATTGAAACTGTGATTGCAGTAATTGGGGTTGCCAATTCGGTATTTTACACAATCATTCTTGAAAAATACTGTTTTTATTGTAAGCAGTCACTTTTGTATTAGTAACTTTTTTATGTCCGTATGCCATGCATGTTACTAGCGCCTGTTACTTTAAGAAAAAGGTGGAAAACTGGTTTAAAAGCTAGCCACTACCTGTGAAACGTGTCATGTGATCAAGGTCCTACGGGCCCAAAACGCGTCATGGCTACAGTTTGTAGTTGTGCTGCCAATAAACTACTCACTGAATTGCACGAAATTGTGGTCTGGGCTCCTGTTCTTCGCCGCGGTAATTGCCCTTCGAAAGGAGTTTCTGTGTGTGTGTATATGTATATATATATATATATATATATATATATATATATATGTCAAAAGACGCCATCCATCATGCTCCTTCTCAACAACGGCAGCAAAAATAACGTCAGAGCGAAACCGCAGATAAGTGCAAATTTTCAGTGCTTTATTTGTGATCTAAATTCCAGCCAGCAACTGTCATATATATATTCACTGAAAAAACCATAGGTTTTACACCAGTTATAGTTAGCTGGAAATGTTACTCGCATAAAACCATTGAAATTCCCACGTTATAGTTAGTTGGACTCACTATAACTTGCGCGTGCAATGCACTGCTGATGACGTCACATATTACATCACTCATGACATGGTCAGTGACATCACTCATGACATCACTGATGACACCATCCAGTGAATGTGTGTCTTTCTGAAAAATAAATATGTGTTATATATGTATATGTAAAAGTTGATGGAAGAATAAATGTTTAAATAAGTGTTTATATGGATGTTTTTTTTTTTTTTAATTGATTGGTTAACTGGTTTATTAAGTGTATCTTAGTGAATACATATATTAGAGAGTAATGTTTAAATATTTAAATATATGTATTAGTGTTTCACTTTGTGTATAAGTGGCTGCATGGGTTGGTGAGTAGGTACATGTGTATGTATATAGGTTATTAGATGTTTTTCTTAGTATCAGTATGAGTGTTTGTATGGTTTGGTGGAGGTATTACTTAGCACATAGATGCATGAATGACTGACTCTCTCTTTGTATGTGTTTTGAAGACAGCATATGTGCAGGACTGTATGGGTGGATGACTGTGTATATGTGTGTGTTACTGAGTGAATGAGTGTCTCACTAATTTCTTTATCAGTAACTACATATGTTTTAATCTAGTGTATGTGAATATTGATGTATATAAGTGAGTATATCTGAGAGTAAGAGATTGTAAGAGTTCCTATTTAAATTAGTATGTGTTTCTATAAGTGATTGTTTAAGAGAGTAAGTATGTGTAAGTTTCCTTAGAAGTAAAGTGGTAGAGTGTGTATAGCTGTATATGCAAATAAATGGATGTTGAATAGTTAATTTTCATGTGTGAGTATGTGTGTGAGTAACTTTTGGATGACTGTCGGTGTGTAACAGGATGTATAGGTGTATGACTACATATGATGAGTCAGTATATGTATGAGTGACTATATTGAACTGTTGGTGAATGAGTGCATGTGTATATAGATGGTGGAATTATTGAATTGGTTGTTGTAAGTGGTATGGCTATCTCCATTTTTTTGTAAATTTTAGTTTCTATTTTTGAATATTTGTTTCAAGGGTTACATTACAGTGAAATGAGGTCTGTCACTCTGTCACAAGGATGGTGTCATCAGTGATGTCATGAGTGATGTCACTGACCATGTCATGAGTGATGTAATATGTGACGTCATCAGCAGTGCATTGCACGCGCAAGTTATAGTGAGTCCAACTAACTATAACGTGGGAATTTCAATGGTTTTATGCGAGTAAAATTTCCAGCTAACTATAACGGGTGTAAAACCTATGGTTTTTTCAGTGAATTTAATAGGTTTTTGAAATGCTAATTCCTAACTATAACTGGCGCGAAACCTGTGGTTTTTTCAGTGAATTTCAATGGTTTTTTAATAGCAAATCTTTTTAGGTATAGAAAGTGAAAAATTTGAAAACAAATTTTATATTGTATAAATATTTAAATTTGTAATTTTTTTTTTTAACCCGGGGGCGCTCCTGGGCCGCGTACCGGTGAACGCAGGGGTAAGCGCAATATTACGGCGCGCCCCGGGGCGCGGACCGGGGAGCGTCCCGGGAGCGCTATTGCCGCGAACGAAAACAACATCGTGGCGTATTGCGTACATGCGTGATGCGTCATATGACGCCCAGCGTAATCACAACCGAAAGCACGCGATCTTCCTGACGCGCTTACACTACGCACCCGGGTGCGCCCCGGAGCGCGACTACGGGCGCACCCCGGGGCGCGTAGCGTAAGCGCGTCGGGTCATGTGATTTGAAAATAACACTTTCTATTGGTGCAGAACAGTTTTGGTTTCTAAATGAGTAATGCCTGGGTCTTGTGACCAGCCTGGGTCTTGTGACCTGAAAATAACACTTTCTATTGGTGCAGAACAGTTTTGGTTTCCAAATGAGTAAAGCCTTGGTCTTGTGACCTGAAAATAACACTTCTGATTGGTTCAGCACAGTTTTTTTTCCAAATGATAAAAACCCCCACCTTTCTTCCTTACTCTGACTTTGTCCTTTGACTGAGGAAGACCTGTTTCATCTACAGAGACAATTCTTTTGTACTTTGAAATGGCTACTGTAGCAGCAACAGCTGGAGCATCTGCACCACCACCACCACCACAACCACCAAGAGGACCACCACAACAATACATTGGTGGTGAAGAAGAGGAGGAGGAGGAAGAGGAAGAGGAGGAGGGGAGCAGATGGCTGCCTGAACAAAATACCCCATACAAGCCAAAAGAACACATTGTATGGGAGTTTTTTTCACTTCCAGAGGGCAAGAAAAAAGTTAATGTTGCAAGGTAACATGTCGAATCTGCGGTGCAGAACTCCCAAGGGGCAATCCAGATAAAAAATATTCTTTTGGTAATAATACCATGATTTGGCATATGACCCGGAAGCATCCTGCTAACTATTCTCGTGCTGAGATCAGGGAACTGGCCAGTCCCCTCCCCCAGTGTTCAAGGACCAGCTCCAAAAGAAAGCAACCCACTCAATCGGGACCAGAAACATCAGAGGTGATGCCTTGTATCCAGGAACGATTTGGTGATTTTGGAATCACCTGTATTGCATGTGGCAAGCTCATCGCCTATGGTGAAAAGAGCATGAAGCTCGTCGTCCTTGCTGGTGACAATCACAAATGCCCCAAAAAACAGTAATTTTTTCCGTTTTTTGTTTTTTGCTCCTGTTGAGCCATTTACAATTCCCTTTTTTTTGTTTCTCCCCATAAAAAATACAAAAAAAAATAAAACTGTTTTGAAAAGCCAAAAAAAGTACAAAATTTTCAAAAAAAACATTTAAAAAAAATATAAAACAACAAAAAGAAGAAAAAAACAGTTCTTTTTAGAACTACCTTTCATTTATAAAAATAAACCTATATTTTTAATGAATCTCTGTCAATTTTTTTTCTAAGGGTACGCGTACCGGGACGCGCCCCCCTAAAAAAATAGAGAATTTTTTTTTAATGAAGGAGTTAGCATGAGGGAAGAACACAAAGAGAGTAATGTTAAGAGAAAGAGAGCTACAGGATGAACACAGGAGGATTGTTTATTACATAGTAAAAAACAGAGAAGGTGCAATAGGGTAAAAGTGAGAAAAGTAAAATGACTAAAGGAGCGAAAGAAGGGAAGAGAGAGGAAGAAGACTAAAGTAGAGATAGTGGGAGAATGTGAGTGGGTGTTGAAAGAAAAAGAAAGGACAGTAAAAAATTGAGAATGAAGGGTAGTGGCGGAACCGGGATAAATGAAGAACGATGAGGGAAAGTGAGAAAAGACCAGGTAGTATAAGTAAAGAGGGGTGAAAGAGGGGGAAAAATTGAATTAGGATAAGACATGGGGAGTGAGAAAGAGAAAGGACAAAGAGAGTAAAGGAAACAGTACCTGAATGGGCCTGAGTGAAACAGCAAAGAAAGATAAGTAATGCAGTGTGTGTGACTTATAGGGAGTCAGTGGGTGTAGGTCGGGGTGTGGGTGTGTAGCGTGTGTCTGTGGGTGTGGCTCTGTGGGGTGTTTTGGTGTGGGTGGAGTTGAGGGTGTGTGAAGTATGTGTGAGGACTGTATGGGTGTGGGGTGTATATGTGTGCGATGTATGTGTGTGTATGGAATGTGTGTGTGTATGTGAAGAGTGTGTGTGGGGGGATTTTTTGTGTGTATGAGGTGTGTGCGTGGTGTGTGTGTGGGGTGTATGTTAGAGGTGTGTGTATGTGTTGAGAGGGGGATGAGGTGTGTGTGTAGGAGTAAGATAAATAAAGTTATGTTAAATCTGAAAAATAAATTTATATTTAATAATTCTAAACTTGTTTCAGACATTATTCATTTTTATATGTAATTCATAAACTAGTACCAAATTGATTATAATGTAAAGTCAGATTTATAGCATACTGTGCAACTTTTTTATGTTACATAGTCATTTGGCTCATAGTTACTTCCTTTCTCCCACTATATTATCTCCAATGTGTATTTGACATCTCTTTTTCATCTCCTGCCTCCATGTTCTTTCTGCTTTCCTGACAGACTATGATATGGATTCCATATACCACAATAACTTCTGTAACAACATGCAAGATATCTACAGAGGAAACGGTGTACATTAAATTTAAGACTCAGCATTGGTACCTACATGTTGGTACTTAAAACACCCAAACAACACAACAACTCTATTCAGAGCTACCCTACCTCTAAGCACTTTAAATTATTATTTTAGTGTTTCACTGAGTTTTCCCCATGTGTGGGGCGGGGAGGTGTGTGTGGGGGATGTGAGGGGTGTGTCTGTGAGGTGTGTGTGTGTGTGTGTGTGTCTGAGGGGGGATGAGGTGTATCGGTGTGTGTAGGTGTGTTGGGTATGTGGGTGGGGATGTGGGTGTGTAAGGTGTGTGTGTGGGTGTGGGTGTGTGGGGTGTTTGGGTGTAGGTGGGGGTGTGGGGGTGTGAGGTGTGTGTGGGGTGTGTGTGGGTGTGGGGGGTATGTGTGTAGGATGTGTGAGTATGTGTGGGATGTGTGGGTGTGTCTGTGAGGTGTGCGTGTGTGTATGGGTGTGGGGGGGGAGGTGTGTGTGTGGGATGTGTGAGGTGTGTCTGTGAGGTATCTGTGTGTGCGTGTGTGTGTGTTGGGGGGTGAGGTGTGTGTGTGAGTGTGTGTGTGTGTGATGTGTGGGTGTGGGTGTGGATGTGTAAGGTGTCGGTGTGGGGGTGTGGGGTGTTTAGGTGTGGGTGGAGGTGTGCGTGTGTGAGGTGTGTGTGGGGAGTGTGGGTGTGTGGGGTTGTGTGCGTGTGGGTGTGTGTGGGACGTACTTGTAGGTACCTAAAACAGCCACAGAACCAAAAGCTCTTTTCAGAGCTACCCTACCTGTAATCACTCAAAATGATTATTTTACACTATTATTTTCACTATTTTTCACCAAAGTACGCTCCCCGGTACGCTTCCCGGTGCGCGTACCGGGCGCCCCCCCTCGGCGAAAATCGGGAAAAAAAATATTTATTTTTTGTCCCGCGGGACCCTTTTATGGCCCCCACATCAAACCTAGGGGGTCAGGGGGGTGTACCCTGCCCCCTTTTGGTCATTTCCCCCTTTGTTTTTTGCCACCTCTTGTGTCTCGATCCTACCGAGACACAAGATGGCGGCCGCTGCGAACTGTTTCGAATGTTTACAGACACCCGAGAGCCAATCAGCTTTCCGTGCGCAAGTCGCGTGGCGCGCCCGGAGCGCTGCCATAGATATATAAAAATTTTTGAACCCAAATTACTCAAAATCCTCTGGAGCACATATCTTGAGACATAGCAAAGGCACATCGGGCTACCAGTCCCTACAATTTTGCCAAGTTTGGTGAAAATCCATTCAGCCGTTCGAGCTAAAAGTGCGACGACCGCCCTATGGAAATTAACATGGGGAAAACACGTTTTGGGACCCCCCTTTTATCTCGGCCCCCACTTGACGAATCACCCCCAAACTTTCAGGGAAGGAGCGGAGCGCCGCGAGGCAAAGTTGCTGAAAAATTCAGGCAGATTCCTCAACCGGCGCCAAAGTTATTCCCAATAGAATGTTGTGATTTCCCTATGGAAATCAATCCTAACTATAACTACCTACTGGCGACTGCCAGTAGGTAATATATATATATATATATATATATATATATATATATATATATATAAATATATAAATATATATATATGTTTATATTTTCACAACAAAAAGAGCCCACTGCGTCTTATCACTGAAAGCTGACTTTAATAGTCTCAACACTGCAGCACGTGACACACAGCAAGTCCTGTCGCGTTTCAGCGTTGTACGCCTTAATCATAGGGGGGGTGTGTCCGTAATTCATTCCAAGTGGACCTTGTCCCGCAGCGATTCGAATGCGGGTTCCAGAATGCACCAGGTGAGTGTTCGTAGATGGCTTATTGCTATAAAAGCATTCTGATCCCCAGTGCGTTGTGCCATCATTGCAAAGTGCTAAAATGTTGCAGCATTCGTTACCAGTATGCTTAAGTTGCGAAGATGCGGGAGAAAGGAAGCACCCTTCTCCTCTCCCTTTCTTCAAACAGAATGCCACGTTGCCGAGGAAATCCAAATGTGGCTGGCAGCGTTTAGAAGCGGGTCATCCCCCTCTTTCAATATTTCCAAAAAGAGTTCCATTTTACCGGGGGCTCCGACCCTGCAGGGCGAGCTCTACAAGACAGGAATGGAAATCCTGCCACTCATACCTTTTCACAACAAAAAGAGCCCAACTGCGTCTTATCACTGAAAGCTGACTTTAATAGTCTCAACACTGCAGCACGTGACACACAGCAAGTCCTGATGTGTTTCAGCGTTGTACGCCTTAATCATAGGGGGGGTGTCTGTAATTCATTCCAAGTGGACCTTGTCCCGCAGCGATTTGACTGCGGGTTCCAGAATGCACCAGGTTAGTGTTCCTAGATGGCTTATTGCTATAATAGCATTCTTATCCCCAGTGCGTTGTGCCATCATTGCAAAGTGCTAAAATGTTGCAGCATTCGTTACCAGTATGCTTCAGTTGCGAAGTTGCAGGAGAAAGAAAGCACCCTTCTCCTCTCCCTTTCTTCAAACGGAATGCCACGTTGCCGAGGAAATCCAAATGTGGCTGGCAGCGTTTAGAAGCGGGTCATCCCCCTCTTTCAATATTTCCAAAAAGAGTTCCATTTTACCGGGGGCACCGACCCTGCAGGGCGAGCTCTACAAGACAGGAATGGAAATCCTGCCACTCATACCTTTTCACAACAAAAAGAGCCCAACTGCGTCTTATCACTGAAAGCTGACTTTATTAGTCTCAACACTGCAGCACGTGACACACAGCAAGCCCTGACGTGTTTCAGCGTTGTGCGCCTTAATTATATGTGTATATATATATATATATATATATATATATATATACTTATCCAACAAAGACGTCCAAAATGAAGGGTGCACTCTTGCACAGCTGGTGCATGTGGTGAGGCTGGACTCGGCCTCGAAATTCAATTTGCCAACAATTCAATAGACGCAGTACTCTCCGGGGGTTAGTGTTTAAAGTTGCTTTATTAACACCATCTCCTCCTCACCTACACGTTTCGACCAACCAGTCTTGGTCCCGGAGTTAGCGTTAGTCCCTCTATGCTTTCTCTATTTTATACAAATTACCCATGTTGCCTATGCATTATGGGGAAGGTAGTTTGTAATACAAATACCAACCAATAATGTGTATTAGAAATCTCAATTATTTGGTCAAACAATGTCAATCCCTAATCTTCAATCTGATACATCAAATGACCCAGTTCGAAATATGCATGAAACAATTCTCCACACCCAACACATTTTGTCAGTTAGGCAAGCATAATAAAATATAAGTAAACTGGACAGCTTATTTCAGTGGAAGGTCAATTTTTGCTTGCTGCGTCACCGTTAGCATGGCGTTGGATATATGACTCAGGGCCAGATGTAGGAGCCCTATCCAACCGGTATAGGGTTTTCAGATGTAGGGGGCTGAAAATTACAGAATCGGTATATTTACCGATTCGGTAAAATTACCGATTCGGTAAAATTACCGATTCGGTAAATTACCGAATCGGTAAATATACCGATTCTGTAATTCCAAATGTAGGTGGCACAGTTTACAGTGCCACAGGCCCTTAAGAGTCGGTATTTTACCACACAATCCTATTGTGTGGTAAAATACCGAATTCAGGTGTGCATGCACATCTGTGCATGCACACCTGTGCAATCTGACACACAGATATGCCCTTAGGACATGTATGTGTGCCACATGTCACACAAGGCTGTACTTGGGGTGCTAGAGGGTGTCAAAGTGACACCCCCTGCACCCTTGCAGGATTCGGTATTTACCGATTCGGTAAATACCGAATCGTTATTGCCCATTGATTCCTATGGGCTTCAAGGCCCATAGGAATCAATGGGCAATACCGATTCGGTATGTACCGAATCGGTAAATACCGAATCTTACAGATTCGGTATTCCTGAATTCAGAATTACCTACATCTGCCCCCTTCCCATTTACAGACTCTTAAATACCGAATCGGTAAAATTCGGTATTTAAGAGTCTTTAAATGGGAATTACCTACATCTAGCCCTCAGTGTCCATTGCCACACATATTGATTGCATGGCTAAGTGCCCTTCAGTGCAATCCAAGTTGTGTGACTTTCCAACTACACCGTTCTTCGCCAGATCATCCATTTGTTATCACTCGTTATGGCTCAGTGCCCTCTTTGTGTTGGGGTGCAAAACAGTACTTTTCATATGCTGGGGATTATTGTTCAAACATGCTGACAATTCCATCTCACAATTAGTTATGTTATTTCAATTCATGTTCTCTTTATGTATGTATCCAAAGGTTCTTTAATCAGATGTTCACTATCATAGTTCATGAGCTCACGGTATGCTTCTTCAGGTACTGCAGTTACAGATTGATGGAATTTCTATTGCCTCTCCTTACAAATGTATGTACATTTCTTTGTCCCGGTGTAAGCCTGTTGGGGTCTTTGTTTTAAATCGTATTATCAGTCTTGATTCCAGGTGTCTTAACTTTAGAGTTCTATGTTCCCCTCTTTTATGTGCTGGCACAGTCGCAAGACCAGAGTATGTCATGTCTTGCCATGTTTTTCCCTCATGCGTCGTCATGTGCTTTGCCATTGCGTATGTTACATCCTTGTTCTGGGTTGCCCTGATATGCTCCAGGATTAGTTTTTTCAAGGGGCATATCGTGCTTCCAATATAGCGTTTGCCACATGTGCACTCTATGAGATATACCACGTATGTGGTATCATACGTGATAGTCTCATTGATGTTAAACGTCTTGCCTTGAGGGTCAGTGATCTTCTTTCTATTCCTGCCAATTCTGCAAGCTTTGCAGTGGCTGCATTTACTGAATCCCTTTTGCAGCCCTTTCAACCAGAATTTCGGCTTCTTCAATTCAAAATGGCTGTTGACCAATTTGTCTGATAACAATGGTGCCTTTCTAAATGTTATTTGGGGCTGATTACCCAGTTTTTTGCTAATGTCTGGGTCTTTGGTTAAGATGTTCCAATATTTATTTAGAATTTAACGAATTTTGAAACTTTCTTTGCTGTAGGTCATGACTATTCGTATTGGTTCTTTTTTTCCGCTCTACTGTATTGTTGTCTTTGTAATTCACCAAGATCTCAGTGAGCAAAAGGCATCTTGCTTTCTTTTCTATCCGCTTGATGTCATTGTACTGATAGCCTCTTTGTAGAAATCTTTGTTTAGTGTCTTTAAATTTAAGGTTAATCTCTTTGGTCTCTGAACAATTTCTTTTCATCCTGATGAATTCTCCGTACGGTATGTTTCTTTTTAGGAGTTCAGGATGAAAGCTTTTTCCATGGTGCACACTGTTGGTCGCTGTGCTCTTGAGGAACATTATTGTTTTTATTTAGTCTGACTTGACATACACTCTGGTGTCTAAGAACACTATTTCTGTTGCACTGATGTTATGTGTGACCTTGAATCCCACTTCATTGTTATTCAGTATGCCAAAGTATTCCAAAAACTGTTCCATACTATTCCGATGCACTTCAGGCCCATATCCCTCCTGCCCTACCCGATAAAAATAGTGGAAAAGGTAGTCAGTAAGTCCCTGTCAGGATATCTGGAAGACAATGGCTTATTGGACAGGGACCAATTTGGCTTTCGCCCAGGCCACGGAACAGAAACTGCATTGGCAACCATGCTGGACACCCTTCGAATGCGAGCCGACAATGGCAATTCCTCAGTCCTGGTGCTGTTGGACATGTCGGCCGCATTCGATACGGTTAGCCATGCGGTTCTGTTAAGTAGACTGGAAAAACTGGGCGTGAAGGGCAAGGCCCTGAGGTGGATACAATCCTACCTGACAGACAGACAACAGGCCTTAGCACCCTTTTCATCTCCCAAGTCTAAGGTCTGTCATGGAGTTCCTCATGGCTCTTCGATCAGCCCTATTCTTTTTAATCTTTATTTGCAGCCTCTGATCCCTATGATCAAATCCTATGGAATTGATTTGATAAACTACGCCGATGACACCCAATTGGTGTTCTCCCTAGAAGGAAGACAGGCAGTGACCATGGAGACCTTTCAGGACTGCATGAGCAGGGTCTCCAGGTGGCTGAAAATAAACTCCTTCCAATTTAACGAAGGGAAGACGGAGGTGATTTATTGTTCGTCAGCCAAACTGAGTCACCAACCTTCTTACGAGATTAGGATTGCGCCGGGAGCTGATCCTTGCATCCCAGTGAAGACCGTGCGTAACTTAGGGGTACTGTTTGATGCAGATCTCCAAATGACCTCCCAGACCAATAAAACCATCAGTGTCTGTTTTGGATTGCTGAAAGCGCTCAGACAGATTTTGCCCCTTCTGCCTGATGAGTCTAGACCGCTAGTGGTCAGGAGTGTGATCCTGGCCAGACTGGACTATTGTAACTCTCTATATCTAGGGGCCCCCTTATACATCTTACAGGGGCTCCAGAGGGTCCAGTCTATAGCGGCTAAGCTGGCTCTCAATAGACCTCGTAGCTCTTCCACGACGCTGGAGCTTAGAGATTTACATTGGCTGCCAATCGGGAGCAGAGTTGCTTTTAAGTCCCTATGTATTGTGTATAGAGCCCTGCACAACATGGGACCTATTCCCTTACAGGAAAGGCTCACCTGGTATAAGCCTATAAGGTCCCTGCGCTCCTCTAGCCTGGGTTTGGCAGCAACTACCAGGATCAGGAGATCGAGGATGGGAGGCAGACCTTTCTGCACTTCTGCATCTAGGCTGTGGAACGAGCTCCCCCAGAATATCAGGCAAATGGACACCTTGTTGGGGTTCAGAAAGAGCCTGAAAACATGGCTGTTCGTCAAAGTTTAATTTTCTTGAGTCCATCTAACAGTTCAGGCGGTTGTTTTTGTATGACATGACAGGCAGTGTATTGTTGTTTCCATCTGACTATTTCCTGTTGGCGCCAGGATACCCGTAGGGTGACAGTTGCGTGTTATAAATAATAAATACAAATACAATACAATACATTCCAGAGAAGAAATAGGCTATCTATAAATCGTAGCCAAAGGGCCACCTTGGCTACGTACCGGTCATTTTCCTCTCTCCAAGCTATTGTCTTCTCCCACCAACCCATCACAAGGTTGGCATAGCTTGGAGAGAAGGAAACTCCCATGGCCGTCCCGCAGCTCTGGGAGTACATGGTCTTATTAAACAGGAATACATGGGGGGATATTCTCAAGAACGTGTGATAATTACCGCAAAATTAGCTTAACGCAACTCTTCACATCGCAGTCTATCGCAGAAAAATAACGCTGTACTAACTTTGTATTCACAACATGGAGGTACCATGCGATAGGCCCACAATAACGCGTCAAATGTCCGCGATAAAGTCAACGCAATGCCACAAAAATGCAAAACATAAATGCAAAAAAAGTTGCGATGAGGCCAATTGCGATACAAAAAGCAGCGTAAACCAGCGACAGGCCTGCAATTCCCACGCGTAATGCGGGAAAATGCACTATAAAAGCAACAAAAAGAACACACCAAAACCAATTCAAACTGCGTACCATCATGGATGCACCCGGACCAAGTGCAGAGGCCAACGCTAACCCCACAAGCCCCACAGACCACCAGCAAGGAGCCTCGGGGTCGGGGAAGGGCAAGGAGAAGAGGAAGATGGGGTGCAGTCCGCAGGAAAAGCAAATCGACGTCACAGAGGTGACAGAACACTTCCATCAACTGACCGCCAATTTGACAAACGTGAGTCAGAGTGTAGAGGAGGTCAATGGAGGAGGCCGAGAGACGGTGACATGATGTGAAAAGCCAAACCAAGCACAAACCTGCTGGTAACATGAAGGAAGCAACGTCGACAGGAGGTGAGAGTCCTGCGCCACAGGAAGAGTTGGAGCAAATGGAGGCCACAGTCATCAGTGTGGTGACGGTGCAAGGAGTTGGGAGTACGGATACAGCTTGATAGAACCTGACACAACATCAACAGGGTGAGTAACGACCAGGGACGGGGGGAGATGGGCACAATGGCACACATGCACAGTGATGTGTAGCACACTGCACACCAACAATGACCCAGAATCATGTTCCTGATCGCCGTGGCACACTGCAGCACACACACATAGCAATCACTGCACATCCCACAACAATGTGGTACAAAGTGCAACACCGACACTGCAGAACAGAGGACACAACTGGGTCCACTCATGCGCAGAAACAGGCCAATCACATCTAACATAGCAGGAAACTGTGAGATTGAAGTGTACATGTACAACCTCACATTCGTCATGTAGTCCATATGACCACTGCCCTGCATCAAATTTCCAGCACCTCTCAAACAGTCACAATGTACATTGTCATACAGTTTGCTTGTAAACAAGAACAATGCACCAACATATATGGCAACACAATGTCAACATGCATCTCCTCTTCACATTGCAGAGGAACAAACAACACCTCCAGCAGAGCAGACCAGACAACTCATCAGTGATGCTGGAGAGGACCACCACACCTTCGACACCGACGCCCTACAACAGGTCATGGACATCTTAGGCAACCCGACCCCAGGAGCAGGCCAGCCAAGCTAAATAGAGGAGACCTCAGCCCCTGCACAGACCACACAGCAGGAAGCACCCGCCACCATGGCTGGCTCCCAACACTCCACCGAGACACACATCGCATTATTTTTATTTTATTTATTTTATTTTAAAAGTTTTATATAGCGCTAGCTAGACCCAGAGGTATCAGAGCGCTTTACATGAGCATCACATCATAGTTACAGGTTACATCATTACAAAGGTTACACAGTTCTTAGAGCATGGCACATAGTTACTTGTAAGGTCGAGATAAACAATAAGCACAAATAGGTAAGGGGAAAAGAAGGCAAGGTGAAAGATTCAGGGGGGAGTTAGAGTAGGGGAAGTAGACAGATAATGAAGGTGGAAAAGAGGAGGGGAGGGTGAGAGTCACAGCATGGGGAGAGGAGGGGAAAGGTGACGGGGACAAAAACCGGTAGACGAGTCAAGGCAACGTCCAAAGTCCAGTAAGCTGTGATCCCAGGGGAAGTGGTATTCCTTCCCTATCTCTATTGCGAGAGGCTCCCTTTACGCAGTGGACTCTCTCAGAGAGGTCTCTGAGACTCCAAGGCCTACATACTGGATCCTTCCCCAAAAAGGGGAGAGGGAGTGCTTTGGCAAGGGGTGCCATACCATACCTCAAGTGTGAGTGGCTCCCTTGGCGCAGTGGACTCACTCAGCGGGTTCGCTGAGACTCCAGAGTATAAATATTGGATCTTTCCCCAACAAGGGGAGAAGGAGTGCTTAGTCAAAGGGCACGAAGGACAGGGGGTAGGCAGAGTAGCAGGCAAGGGGAGAGATTCAGGGGAGAGAGGATAGGAGCTAGGGAAGGGACAATAAGGAGAGACGAAAATAAGTCTGCCTAGAGACCGACTGGGTAGGTGATGACCAAGGAGGGAATCCAAGGCCCATCTCCCCTATAGCTAAACCAAGTAGCTCCATCGGGCATCAGACAAAATAGTTCAGTCTCAAAACATTGAGAGAGGAGGGAGGGAGAGACATAAATAGAGGGAGGATGTGGTAGGAGACAATAGGAGAGACAACAGGAAGTGCAACAATGTGGTTCAACAATATACTAGAAGAATATCAACAAGTAAACCTTAAATAAAATAATCAGCTATACAAATTAGGGAAGGAGTGAAAGGCGAGAGAAAGTAGTGGGGGTAGGGGAGGAGAGGGAGTGAGGTTAAGGGAAGAGACAACCATAGAGACGAAAGGAAGTCTGTCTAACGTTCACAGAAAAACAGGGTGGGGAACAAAGGGCAAGGGCATGTGAGGGCTGAGGACAGAGGACAGAAGCTGGAAAGAGTAGGAGCGGAGAGGGGGAAGGTTGCATAAGGTGCATTAGGTTTGAACAGACAGAGGCACGTATCTCCTGCCTGGGGGCTGTATTGTTGGGACCATGTTTAGATAGAGAAAGGTCCTGGGTGGGAGAAGGGAAATTGAGAGGAGGCATATTGGGCAAAGAGAGAGAGGTAAATCAGATAGTCACGTGAGAAGTCAAGGGAGGGCAGTATGTTGAAGCTGTGGAGGGAGAGACGTGGAAAGGGAGGTGTGGAAGGACGCGGTGTTGGGAAAGGGTAAGGGTAAGGGTAAGATGATATGAGAGAAAAGGGGCCAGAGACATGAGAATATGAGTCATGTAAATAGGTACGAAGGAAGCGGTAGTCAGACGGAGTTAGGAGGTAGTGGGAGAGTCAGTAGTTGAGAGGTAGAAGGCAAAAGTTATCGGACGTGCGTTAGATTTGTCGAACAATTTTGTAGGGCCTGCCGTAGACAATCAGTAATACTGCTTTACATGATTGCTTGTGAACAAAGTAAGAAACATAGACCTAAGCAAAAAGAGAGAATAAAATTCCAAATCAATATATGAAGCATAGACTAGGGATCTCAAGGTGCAATAAACAGAGGTACTGCATGGTAAACAACAAAAGGTCAAGGTAAATAATATAAGCAAGTAGGAAACAGGGTAGTCGGGATAGAAAAGGCAAAGGAGACTAGGCAATAGTAGCAGAAGAAAAAGGGGGGGGTTGACACTGTCCAGCAAAGCAAACAATTACAGCACAGCTACATTTGGAGGGAGTTATAATAAAGCAATGTTGAAATAACCCTAGCAAAGCAAACAATCAATCCCTGCAAGGCTATAGAACGAGAGGATCGCTAGGTTCAGGATCAAAAACATTGGGTCATCAATCAGCACAGATTTTCAAGGTGGGAGCATTGTTAAAAACAGGCCACAGGGTGGAGCTCCAGGCTAAGGAAGGGAGCAGTTTAAAATTTAAGGGAAAAGAGGCGCTGTTATTCGAATGGCAACACGTCCATCTTGAGGGGCTTAGAAGTCGACAGATCTAGGCTTTGGCACCATTTTGTAAGGCTAGTAGGATCACGCAATTGGTGCAGCAGGTCACTCGTTGCATCGTGTGGGCGGCAGCCTGTATTAGCCCATTATGAGTGATTACTAGGACTCCAAAGGCATATTACAGACAGTTTTCACCGCTTTGATCTAGCACTCGGTTACTCCCATCAGTGTCCAATCTGTTAGATTACTCCTCCGCATTCCAGTGCCAGGTGTCAGAATGCCAAAAGAAGGTGGCTGAACAGGTGTATGTGGGGTCAGAGATCATGGAAGCCGAACTAAATCACAAAAATGGGTGTCTAAGTCCCATCAGGGACCAACTACACCCCACAAAGGAGACCCACACTGCGACAGAGACACATGCATTCGCACATTTCCTGTAATGAACCACGCCGAGAGCCCTGGAATTATCCAAGCAAACTGGATGGTGTTGTTGGACCTGCAGGATGCATATTTTCACATTCCAATCCTGCCGGCCAACAGACGTTACCTGCGGTTCAAGGTAGGCCACGAGCACTTTCAGTTTACTGTGCTCCCCTTCGGTCGTACCAGTGCCCCTCGGGTGATCACCGAGGTGATGCCAGTGTTTGCAGCTCATCTGCGCAGGTTGGGAGTTTCAGTCTTCCCCTACCTAGACGACTGGCTGTTGAAAGTTTCCTCACCCCAGGCAGTCATCTCCCACTTTCAGACTACGGCAGACCTCCTGCATTTGCTGTGGTTCTATATAAATGTGCCAAAGTCACACCAGACTCCTTCTCAGACGCTCTCTTTCATCAAAGCTGTTCTGGACACAGTGCAGTTCCGGGCTTATCCTCCTGAGCAGGGTGACCAGGATATTCAGGTTATGATTACGATATTTCAACATCTATCCTGGATTTCGGTGAGGTTGACTCTGAGGCTCATGGCCTCCTGCATCCTGTTGGTAAGATACGCCAGGTGGCGTATGTGGGCTCTGCAGTGGGACTTGAAATTCCAATGGGCACAGCATTGTGGAAATCTCACCGGCATGGTTCAGATCTCGCAAGGAACTGCGAAGGATCTGCAGTGGTGGTTAACGTACTGCGATTGGGTCAGCGGCAGACCTCTCTCCCTTCCCCAACCAGATTTCATAGTTGTGATGGATGCGTTACTTCTGAGATGGGGCGGCCACTTGGGAGAGGCGGAGATATGGGGTCATTGGTCTTTGGAGGAGACGGGGCTCCACATGAACTTGTAGCGCTGAGCGATTCGGTTGACATTGAAAGCATTTCTTCCCCTCTGTCAAGGGCAAGTTAGTGCAGGTGTTCACCGACAACACCACTGCCATATGGTACTGCAACAAGCAGGGTGGGGTGGGGTCGAGGATCCTTTGTTGAGTGGCCCTGCGTCTCTGGCAATGGTTGGAACAGCAGGGCATAACCCAGTGATTCAACACCTGGCAGGTTCTCTGAATGCCAGGGCAGACAATCTCAGCCGTCGATGCCTTCAGGATCACAAATGGCACATGGTCTCTTTCAGCAGTGCGGAGAACCTTGGTTTGATTTGTTCACCTCCGAACAGAACATGCAATGTCAGCAGTACTGCGCGCTGGAGTTCTCAAGGCGGCTATCGCTCAGTCATGCATTTCGTCGAGAGTGGAGCTCAGGCCTGTTGTACGAATTTCTGCCCATACCTCTCCTGCCCAGGTTTCTGAAGAAGATCAGGAGCGACCGTGCCCAAGTCATCCTTGTGTCACCGGACTGGGCAAGGAGAGTTTGATATCCAGAGCTTCTGAGCACGAGTGTCGATCCTCCAATCAGGCTGCCCCTTCGGAAGGATCTTCTGTTGCAGCAACAGGGGAGGGTTCTCCACCCAAACCTGTCAACTCTGCGCCTCTATGTGTGGAGATTGAGCGGCAGCAGTCGATGGCCTTCTACCTCCCTCCCGAAGCCTGGAATGGTATTCTTGCAGCCAGACGTCCCTCCACTAAGTCAGTATACACCTGCTGTTGGCAGAGATTTGTATTATTCTGTACAGAAAGGTCCATTGACCCTCTTTCTACTGTCCTTTTATTAATTCTAACCCTTGCCCAGCAAGGCTCTGCCTTGGGAATGCTCAATGGTTACCTCTCTGCTCTGTTTGCTTTTTTGCGGCTGCCAGACCAGCCTTCTCTCTTTAAATCTCCTATTGTAAATAGTTTTCTAAAAGGGCTGGCTCATTTATTTCCATCTATGCCCTTTATTATGCCTCAATGGGACCTTAATTTGGTCCTCACTTACCTGATGTGCGCTCCTTTCGAACCTTTACACAATTGTCCCCTCCGGCTGTTGTCCATCAAAACAGCCTTCTTAGTGGTGATTACATTGGCCCAGATGGTGAGTGAATTGCAGGCATTATCCAGCTCGCCTCCTTATCTCATGTCCTTGCTGGACAAGGTGGTGCATCACACCAGAGCATCATTTTTACCAAAGGTTGTGACCCTATTTCATCTGGGCCAATCCATTACTTTGCCCACCTTCTTTGCTCTCCCACATCCATCTAAAGAGGAGGAGCGTCTCCAACGGCTGGACCCAAAAAGAGCGTTGTCATTCTACCTTGACCGCACAAAAGAGTTTCGGGTGGATGACCAACTCTTTGTGGGGTATGTGGGAGCAAAGCAGGGAAAGGCAGTGCAGAAAATAATCAACTCTTGCTGGGTTGTTCTCTGCCTTAAAATCTGTTATGCCTTGGCAAACAAGCACCCCTCTAAGGGATTAAGAGCCCACTCCACCAGGGGAAAGGCTGCGACTATGGCCTTGGCTCAGGGTGCCCCAGTCCAAGACATCTGTCATGTAGCGACGTGGGCATCATTGCACACGTTCGCAAAACATTCTTGCCTTGATGGTCAAGTTTGCAGGGATTGGCACTTTGCCCGTTCGGTCCTGCAAGACGTCTTAGTCTAGGTCATGAGTCCGCAACCCACCGCCGGGATGGTATGGCTGGGGTAGCTGATTCAAAGGTAAGGAATCTGCAGCTAGAAGTCTCTATCAGAGGAACAAGTTGCTTACCTTTAGTAACGCATTATCTGGTAGAGACTCTATCTAGCTGTAGATTCCTTACAGCCCCACCCATGCTTCTCTGCTTTGAGGACTGATTTAGTAGGTCTAGGGTTACTCCCCTTTCAGGGCCCTAGTTTTGCATACGATTACATCAGTCACTTCGTGGCTCTGCGCTTCTGGCTTGGAAAAAAACAAAAAGTACTGTCGTCTGCGCGGCTGGATGGAGCCGGTATAGGCACTGCGACGTCATAATCGACGTCAACGATGTCTCGCGGATCAGCCTCCCTATGTTGCACGCAAGGGTTATTGCTCAGCAAAAGTTTCCGGATCCAGCCTGATGCCTGGGAAATTCAAAGGTAGGGAATCTGCAGCTAGAGTCTCTATCAGATAAAGCGTTACCGAAGGTAAGTAACTTGTTCATCAGGGCAAGCTGCTTTGCCTTTTTTTATTTTCTTTACTTCTGCCAATATTTCCCCCCTGTTATTTCCTCCCAAAGAACCCTTGTTGCTCCGGATACAATTTAGGTAGATGATTGTCTTGAAGCCAAGCATCCATACTGGCTCAATTTTTACTCTGTGTATAATTCTTGAAAAAATTCCTTAAAGCCTCTCTTATCTTACTACTCTCTTCCGTAATCTGTCCAGCATTGCCCACTTCAATCTTCCTTATATAGTTTTGATACCTCTCTAACCTTGCTTCTTTCCATGCTGGCAGTTTTCCACAGCACTCACCCTGCACAATGGGCCATATGTATGAAAATGTTCATTTACAATTCTCAAATAGCGATTTTTTGCGAATCGCTATTTGAGAATCGCAAAACGCTATGTATGTAGGATTTGCAATACATTTTGTTAATTCTATATATTCCTTAATTGGGAATTGCAAATTGCGATTCGCAATTCAAGAATATCTCCCCATTCATTCCTATGGGCCCAGAGGGCCATAGGAATGAATAGGAAGACATTCGCAATTTGCGATTCTCAATTAGAGAATCGCAAATTGAGAATGCAATTGCAAGGGTGACAGGGTGTTAAAAGGACACCCTGTTGCACCCCTGAAATGCGCATGGGTGCAGATGTGGCGCAGATACATGCCCTAAGGGCATGCATGTGAGTTACATGGCCCTTTGAAAAATGCAAAAAAGTGCATTTTCATAGAAATCGCAAAGTACCACCAACTTGAAGTTTGTGGTAACTTACGATTCCTTAAGTATAAATTGCACTTTTTCTGTGCTTCTTACATTGCATTTAAGGAATTGCAATTTGCGATTCCTTATTTTGCGAGGAGTGTTTTGTGTCATACTTTGGACACTGCTGATTTGCGAGCGCAAACGCCAAAATTCGGCGAATTTCAGTGTTTGCGATCACAAAATTGCCTTAATACATATGGCCCTATATCTCTGGCCTTGCTGTCTTCCCAAGATTGCTGAACCTTCTCTTCTATCTTTGCTTTAAATTCTGGTTGTAGATTATCTAGTGTTATAGCTATCTTATGTCTCTCTTCTGCACCCAGAGACGTGCTTTTCAACCTCATCTCAATTCTCCCTATCCCTTACTGTGATCTAGAGAATTCCATTTTCTCTCTCCTTGCCCCCCAGTTTATCGATATACTTTTCAATGTCCCCCTTAGCCAGGCTTTGTAGGTGTCCCACATCACATGCAAGGGCATTGATGTCATATTCCAGGAAAAAAACTAATCTGAGTCATGTGCCAATTTTGCAACTATCCCTTCTGAGAGTAAAATCCATGTGCAGTCCATCTCCAAGGCACCCGTGAAACCCTCAATTACATTTTTAAAGACATGGCTGCATGGTCTGAGAGGTGAATAGGGAGATGTTCCATGCCTAACACTCTCTCCACCTTCCTATGCATGAAGAAATAATCCAATCTGAAAAGTGCAGTCCCTACAATTCCCCTTTATTTTAGGTAAAACATCACACATATTGTAATTTTCCATCATATTAACCAAATATGTCTTCATTATAGGCGAGTTAATCTGTGTTCTTACCAAGGATCTGTCTAGTAAGTAAGTATTTATTTATTTGTTGATTAATTAAAATCATTACAAACAAGGATAGATAAAAGCAACCAACGTAAACAAACATATACTATGCACAAAGTTATTATCATCTTAAAATGATCATCTAAAATTGCATTAATACAGTCGATTCCATAATAATATTAAGACGTTTACACGATGATTAAAATGCAGATATTAACTAAAGTGCAATATATTGGCAGCAATCACTATTATAGCAGCATTTAACTAAAGTGACAGGTGTTAGCAGTTGGAAATACAAGTATAAATACATTTGTTTTTAATGTTTTCCATTTGCAAGCTATAATAAAGTGCAATGTGCATAACTATAGTAAATTATACTAATAGGCCCTTCAGCTGGCATACATTTTGATTTAAACAATTCTTAAAATAAGTTTCTTTAAGAATTTTATATCACGAAAAGTGGTTATATACTTGTTCTTCGTCTTTGAGTTTCTTCTCAGCGATAATGATGAACTTAACAAAGTGATGAATAAGTTTTATATTGGCCCCACTCAAACAGGTAATAATTGCTTGCCTGCATGTTCTAATTCCTAGTTCTTTAAAAATTGGTTTTAGGATCAACTTCCGAGCCTCTGCCAAAGCTGGGCATAAGGTTACTATGTGTGTTAATGTTTCCTCCCTTTGACTACAAAGCCTGCAAATGCTCGATGACCATTGATTTTCCCATTTTGGTATACCATCCTTTGTCGGATATCTTCCCAGCCTTACATACATAAATGTATTCTTAAGTCTAGGTTTTAAATGATAAGACAAGTAAGATTGAGATGAAAGCCTACCGAAAGAGTTAGCAACTGTCCAAAAATGACTTATTTTCCTTAATTCCTCCTTGTCCGCTATAGTCGTTAATAATGCGGCCATTTGATTCATTTCTTTTTTTTAAACTATCCTGCTCCTCATTTCATCAGTCAAATTAGAGCAGTCAAAATTACTTATGCATTCATTAAAATACAGCTGCCAATTTTTTGAGTATTCCCCTTCTGAGATTTCAAGCCAGCATAACTTTGCCAGTGATCCTTCCTCCGAACGAACTAATGTTAAGAGAGACTTCAAGAATGTAGATTGACGCGCCAGGGATTGGATTTTCAAACCAAATTCCAGTCTTATGTTTGCTCGACTAATATATTTGGGGATTTTAAAAACAGTTTTATATATTCTAATTTCTATATCGTCGAGCACTTTCGCGTCCTTGCCCCTAAAGATAATTGAGCAATATTCCAAAGATGGCATTAATTTTGCTCGCATTCACCTTTATCAGATGGTCGTAGTTGGGGCATAATAGTTTGTCTCTTAATTTTCTAAAAGCAAATGCAAGTGAGCAACCCCTGGCTTCAAGAATGTTAAAATGTTGTCTAAAAGTCAGACCGTCGTCAAACGTGATTCCAAGGTATTTGTATAATTTCACATTTTCAATTACCATCCGTTAATATTCCACTCTTTAATCCTAGGCTTTCCTTTTCCCATAGTCATTATCTTTGTCTTTTTTATATTAATTGTCAGACCATTTTGTGTAACATAACCATTAAAAGAGTTAATTAACCTTTGTTATCCTATTTCTGTTTGGCTCATTAAAATCGTGTCATCTGCATAATGCATATATTTGATTTCCTGACCATGAATAAAAGGCGAATGCGAATTTATATTTTCAAAATGGGCTGGTAAATCAGCCATAAAAAGATTAAAAAGGCAAGGAGCCAAAACACACCCTTGTTTTAATCCCACATTTGTAGCTAAACGTTGGGTCATATGTTTACCATCGCCTATTTTGATTTGCACCCAGGTGTTGGAGTATAACAGGATAATCATTTTTAATAGAGACTCTGGAATACCCCAGTTCCGTAGCTTCCTCCAAAGAATATTTCGTGGCACAGAATCGAAATCGGCTTTTAAATCAATAAAACAAACATATAATCTTTGCTTCCTAGTTTTGGCTCTCTCACCTAATAACGTTAATAAAATCAAATTCGTATGGGTTGATTCGCCCCTTCTAAAGCCAGTTTGAAATTTAGGAATCAGCTCCTCCTGTGAGGCCCAAGTCTCTAACTCATCCAGCAAGCAACTAGCAGATATTTTTGCTTCTATATCAGTGAGTGTAATTAAACAGTAATTAGCCGGATTATCCTGTGGGCCACATTTGTAAATCGGCTGTATGATACTCCCGTGCCAGGATAGCGGAAGAGAACCTGATTTAAGAATTTCATTAAATAAAAGCATTAATAACTCCGGACAATTACTCAATTCTGCCTTAAATATTGCATTCGGGATACCATTTGGACCCGGTGCTCCGTTGGATTTGAACCTTTTAATCGCTTTTTTTACTTTGTCGAGCGACCAGGGTTCCATATCCACTCTACATTGAGGAGGAGAGATGCCACCCCCACTCCCCCTATCTTTTACTTTATGTATATCAACTAAACTATTATTACTACATTTATCATTGTCTAAATATTCTGTATCAATTTTTTCATTAAAAAAGTTCACCCAACTCACTTCATCAACATTAGCACTGCTGCCTCTATTACTACCATTCTCAATGTCATTAATGATGCTCCAGAATAACCGAAGATCTTTGGATTTACATGCGTGATGGACTTTTGCCCAAGTTGATTCATAATAGGCTTGTTTTGCTATCCATATTTCCTTCTTGTATCTCTGTTTTAACTCTCTAATTTTATATGATATATTGAGACGCGTTAACCTGTTATTGTTCCTGTGAAGTAATCTTATTTCTTTATTAAGTTTTCTTTTTTGGTATACTAAGTGGAAAGAATACCAACCTGGTCTCCTGGGATTTAGTGTTATACCCTTACAGGGCTCGTCTCTAGTAAATTTAGCTATTAATTCATCACACAGATGGGACCAAAGCTCAACCATAGACTGCCCTTCAGCATAAGCAGAATGTGTATCCTGAATTAAACGGCCAAGAACGCCCAAGATTTTATCCTCAGTTTTTCCATTCCATGTTAACCTTTTAAGATTAAAGGCCATTGGAGCTTTTATCAAAGTCCTAGTTTCTGGCAGATACTCCGGATCAATGTCAAAGAGAATGACTTGTGGATTGTGATCGCTTTCAATCCTTGGGACAATTTCGTAATTTTTTACTAAATTATATAATTTCTCAGACAGTATAGTATAGTCTATTACAGAGGAACAGTCAGCTTTGGTAAATGTAGGAATATTATCCAAATCATACAAAATCTTTAGGTTGTATTTTTTGAACTCATATTCTGTCCATTGAGCTAACAGTTTTAAGTCAAGAGTCTGCCCATTAAAAGGAACAAAGTGCATATTAAAATCACCTGAAATAATAAATACAGAATCCAAATGCTCATAATATAAAGTTTTTATCATTCCCCATAGCAGAATTATTTGAGAGGATCTAACTTTCTTTTTACAACTTAAATACACATTTAATAAGATAATTGAGTGACTGGCTATTAGTTTAACACACTGGAGCCATTTTACATGGAGGTCAATTTCAAAGTGAGATGCTTTAAGATTTGTAGAAATATATAGAGAAAGACCACCACATGGGCGACCTGAGTTGGCTTCGTGTGTTGCATTGTTACAGTATTCAATATAGCCGATAAGGGGTTCATTGGACGTCGACCAGGTTTCCTGCAACATTATTATACTGAAAGCTTTCAGGAAATCCATTACCCCTTGGTCTTCAATTAGCGATTTTAAGCCATTGGTGTTCCAGGAACAAAGAGTCAGAGGATTTGAACTACATCAATCCTTCTTTTCAAGATTTTGCTTAGTTAATATTCCTGGAAGCCAACTCCAATCGTCCTGTAACTCTGGGACTTTCTTCAATGCTTCACAGGTTCGCAAACCAGAATGGCTACTCCTTATCTTGATGCCATATGCTATATTTAATTCCTTAGATGCGCCTGATGCATTTTTTAAAATTCTCACCTGTTCTATTCTGGCTGTTTTTCTATCATCTCGTTTTTGACTAGTCATACATATTTTATTATCATCACTTTTTTGCTGCATTATATCAAGGTGCTCGTTTGGAATCAGTACCATTGGATAACAAGATGCTTGTGGTCGCCAAACTTTAATATCCCATTTCTCAAATACGCCAGCATTAGCCATTATTTTATCTGCAATATCCCTGTTTAGCCAGGTTGTAATTGTTGTCTCCTTATCAGGGTATTCATCTTCTTTCTTAAATTCCACTACTTCCAGATCCGTAGTTACCACATCTTTAAGATCTGTATTAACACGTAGTAATTTCAAGATATTACCACAGTTTAAAATATCGTGCGGGCCTCTAGATATATATTGGGGGCTGAACGCTACTTTCCTTATTTCAAGCAACAGGTTTAAATACTCAATATTCTTTTTCTCCATAATAACAGGGGGGTATGTATTTTCCATGACTGGCAACCCATCTCTTTCCGTCAGCAAATTCTCTTCTTCGCCGTCGTTGATTAATCGCTCTTGTGTCCCTAAATCGGCCCCCTGAATGGTTCTATTAACACCTTGCTTGTCAGTGTGATTTGCTAGTATCTGATTAACAATGTTGTTTTGAGCTCCTTGGTCGACCACTAGTTCATTACTTGATATCCGACTTAATTCAATCCCTAGTTCATTACTCAGGCTTGTTAAATGACTGTTAGACTTAGCTGGATTCTTAATTTGCCCAGATTGCAAATTATGGACTTCTGCCCTTACACTTATCATTTGATCTGATACGTTTTCCTTTATTATTATTGTCGCTTCCCCTATGGGGACAGAACCGGATGTACCCTCTACCTCCCCTGAATTTTTTGTACAACACTCCAATAATTGGTTTACATTTACAGTTAGTCCTGATTTCTTATTGGGGCCAAATATCGGAAAGTATGAATTTATTTCAGATTCCTTTACTTTCAATGGATTAGGATCTACACTCACTTCTTTACTAAGAGTTTGTAGTTCATATGCTTTTTTATTGTGAGTTTTCCTTAACCTTTTCCTAGCCCTTTTTGACAGATTTGTCAGTTTTGGTGAAACCCTTGTTTCTTTGCTTTGTTTCGAACATGCCTTTTCCAAATTACTTGAGTCATTGCTTCCACCAGAGACATCACTGCTCCCTCCTTCTATTGTCAAGCTATCTTCTAACAAATCTAAATGAGGGATTTCAGTGTGAGCTTGTGTATTGCAAACATCTTTTATAGATTGAGGTTTAACATCATCACTCGGTCTGCCTAAAATATTAGATGGTACATTCATTTTATCCCTACCTTGCCCATTTCTACCTGACAACGATTTTACTTCTTGCACCATGGAACTTACTACTGAAGGCAGATCCGAGATCTTATCAATCAACTGCGCACAGGTGCAGGTTATATATGAAGTATCCTTATCTGCTTGAACTTTCATAATGAGATTGGTTAAATGCAAGAGTTTTGTGTCAATACCAGCCACATGGGTTGCTAGAGTGTTTAATATGTCCACCTGAACATCCAATTTGTCTGAGTGGAAATTTAGCGCATTAGTAATTGAGCCCATGGTATGTATTAGACAATCCCATAAACCCTGCTCTGTGCGAACCTCACTCTTTTTTTGGTTGACCTCAGCTTTAGATGACGGTATATTCTCTTTAAGGTCTGAGCTATATTGATCGTTTGTACTAAAATTCTTCTCAGAGCTACCAACATCTTGATCGAACAATGATTTATTAATAGTGAGGCTATTAAGGCTATTCTCCATTACTATACTTGATTGATCCAGATTAATCAAGCTAACATTACCGTCTTTAATTAAACAACTATTTGGGACAGGCTGTAAGTCCTCTGTAACTGGAATGGATTCGCTGGTTCCATCTTTGAAAGCTGGAATTCCAACTTCAGCTCCATCTCCAGCTTCAGCTCCTTATCAGACACGCTATCATATTTATTTTCATTCAGTGCCTTCAGCGGAGACAAATCACACCCTACATCTCGCTCCTCGAAAGCCAACTCTTGACTGGCAATTTGGGAATCATTAGCCGCCCGGGGCTCCACCTGCGCTGTAAAGTCACAGGCGTGAATTTGTGCCTGAGCTTGTAAGCGTCCTGCTATAATTAAGGGATGGGGTGAGGGTGCGAGTGCGGATGTCAGCGCTTTATCTGTCACAACCTCTTCGACTAAAATCTTCCTGTCCTGCTTAACTGATACAGCATCCACTTTTACAGGCAGCTTAGTTTGGGACAGATCATTAGCAGGGTAGCTTCCTTTTTCTTTTTTACACAAGGGGGAGGACAGGGGAGAGGACAGTGTGCACTCACTAAAACCCCCGCTAGGTTTGTCCCTCTCAGAGAACTTTCTTTTATGGTTTTCTTTGAGTGTATCTTTATCTGACTGTATTTGATGGTACTTAAAGGAATAGTTCTTTATAGACGACTGCGCCACACATGGAGATTTCATATGAACATAGTCTTTACTTAGAGAAGTGGATAAAGTCCTTTCCTCAGCTGGGATAAACAGATTCTCCTCTGAACAGGCACTTCTTCCGTTAATTAACACGTCTCCCTCCTTTTCTCCATTTCCCTTATCCCAGCTAAGTCCGGCTGGGTCCTCTCCGATCCCTACCATCACTTCTGATTTCACCTCGGTTGACTTGATTCGTTTAGAGTTTTGCGGGGCTCCACGCTGGAGACCAGACCTCATCATGAAACGTACAAGATCACACAAGGACCACTCCGCTCAGCGCCACCTCTTCTCTTTAAAGATCTTTTGGGTTTGTGAGCTTGCGTGGGGTTTTGCTGCTCTCTTTAACAACCTGGTGCTTCCTAGTCTCTGTAAGCGCAAAACCTCACCACCTCCGCTCTAATTTCCCACTCCTCCTCCCAAGCCTGTCTGCCCCTTCTGAGTTGGAGCAGCTGCCGTCAGGGAGGAACAGCGTGGTTGTTGCGTATGTGGCGTATGTGGCGTGGCGTGGCGTGGCGACCACTCACTCTTGCAGGAGCCTGGCAGAACTTGACAGAGTTTCCAAAAGTCAAAGCCAAGCCTGGACTATTGTTATAAGGTACAGTCACGGGTACACAGGCACAGTCACAGGTACACCGCTCACGACTATGCCGGGACCGGGGGGTCACAAGGTTCCGACCACACCCAGATCTACACTTGCTGCAACCTCGTCCAGGAGGCTCTCGAGGCTCTGGCCGCAACTCTGACACTACTCGCGGCAATTGCGTTCAGGGGGCACACTCGCAGCGCCAGCAGTACCTAGGACTCAGGACAGGTTCCTACCGTGTCCAAAGTTCTTTTCCGGCAGGGGGAACAGCCTCAGTCCGCGGCAGGGAGCTGTCTTCCTCGGCTCCTCCCGTAACTCCGAGCAAGCTGACCCGGGAGACTCTCAGGGGCACGCTCGCACTTCCAGCTGCCCCCGAGACACAGCAAGGATTCCTACCGAGTCCGGGATACTTTTTACGGGTATTCTTCTTCTTTTGGGAGAACACGGCCAGGTGCCACAGGCGGCGTCCTCCTCGCTTCAATCCTCTCACTCCAGTACTTCGCGGCGCTTCTGGATCTGTCTAGATTGTTATCTAAGAGAATGTTGAAATCACGTCCTAAACTGACGTCCTTATGCGAATCTAGCGAGTTATAGCTGACTATCTCACACACAATAGTAATGCGGACACTGCGCTGGCGACACAATGGGCAGCATTGAAAGCAGTACTACGGGACAAGCTTATTGCAATCTCAGCGGCTGACAATGTTGAGCGCGCGCATAAAAGGGAGGAACTCACACAGCAGACACGGGTTTTTTTACCAAATGCACCAAGAACGGGGGCTCCCCGGGTGGCGGCAATAGATCAGGACCGGGCAGAATATGCGACCCTAAGGCTGAGGCACGCATATTACACTGGTGGGGATCGGTGTGGGCGCTTGTTAGGTCACAAGCTGCACGAAGCTCGGCAGCACCAGACTGTGCAGGAGATTCTGCGGCAGGGGGGCGGGCGTGTCACGGAGGATGCTGACATTGCCGCTGCCTTTAGCGACTTTTACGCCAACCTCTATGCTGGGTCCTCTATCGAGGCATCTGTTGGAGAGTCCTTCCTTGACTCCATTCCCCTTCCAGCTCTCACGAAAGGTCAAGCAGATCACTTAGAGCGTGACATCAGGCTGGAGGAAGTCATCGCAGCTATTTCCCGCCTCAAGCTGGCGAAAACGCCAGGGCCAGATGGCTTCCCCGCGAGCTTCTATAAGACGTTCTGTGCACAGGTGGCTCCCCTTCTTACAGCCCTTTTTAACTCTCTCTCAGAACCGGGAGCGATCCCCAGGGACCTTTTCAACGCTATTATTGCTGTCATTCCTAAACCAGGGAAAGATCGCTCGCAATGTCGGGCGTATCGCCCTATATCTCTCCTTAATGTTGATCTCAAATGATATACAGGTATTCTTGTGGCCCGACTTGCGCCTCACATGGGTGGCCTGATCGACCCAGATCAAGCGGGTTTTATCCCGGAACGCCAAACCTCTGATAATACCAAGAGGGCCCTACACCTGGTGGAGAAAGCTAAACGTACGACGGGGGAATTTATGTTGCTAGGAATTGATGCCGAAAAGGCGTTTGACCGGGTCCACTGGCCCTATCTGGAATGAGGATTGGAGAAGGCGGGGATCGGGTAGAAGTTCCGTACCTACCTCATGAACTGCTATAAAATTTCCAACCGCGACGGTCCGAGTTAATGGTTGTACTTCCCCATGGGTTTGCTATGGAGCGGGGCACGCGGCAGGGGTGCCCACTGTTGCTTCTACTCTTCGCTCTATACATGGAACCGTTGGCACAGAGGCTGCGACTTAACCCGAGGGTACAGGGGATTAAGTTTGGAGGCTATGTTCACACCATCAGTCTTTACGCTGACGATGTCTTGCTCTCCTTGTCCCACCCGAGGGAGTCGCTGCTGGCATGTCTTGACGACCTAGAGGCTTTTGCGCAGGCGGCAGGCTTTAAGGTCAACATGAGCAAGTCCATGGCGCTAGATCTGTCCTTAGAGGGGCCCACGCAGGAGTTTTTGCAGGGATCATTTTCTTTCCAGTGGACGACTGAGGCGATCCCGTACTTGGGGATCCAGTTGGCTCCCACACTCCCGGCCATGGTTAGCATTAATTATACTCGGCTGCGTCAGAAAATTAGGCAAGAGCTGGGGAGGTGGAGGCACTATCCTTTGTCCTGGTTGGGTAAAGTGGCAGTGGTAAAGATGACAATCCTCCCCCAGATCCTATATTTGTTCCGCGCCATACCCCTGCGGCCTCCTGCGGGCTGGATTCAACAGACACAGTCTGAGCTGGCCCCGTTTATTTGGAACGGTAGGAAACCGCGGCCAAAGTTGCGACTAGCGACACTTCCTCCGGAGGGAGGGGGGCTAGGCTTCCCAGATCTACTCCTTTACTTTCAAGCACCCCAACCGCACTTTCTTGTGGAATGGAGTAAATGGGAGTCTGAAAAGCATTGGCTCTTTCAGGACCAAGCGGTGGCGGGTCGCCCGCTCCAGGAGATTCCCTTTCTTCGTAGGCAGCACAGACCCACCGATTTGTACGCCTCGCATATTACCAGGGTCCCCATGGAAGTCTGGGATCGCACAATGTCAGGCATGAATTCACCTCCATCCCGTCGCCTCTTACACCTTTGATGGATAACCCTGACTTCACCCCGGGAATGGACTCCCTAGCCTTCGCTAGATGGCGACCAGCTGGGTGTAGGTTCCTATACCTCTTGTAAGCGTATGTCATTTTCTTCTTTTCGGCAGTAATATGGCCTGCCGGAGTCGGAGAGACTTAGATATTTCCAGGCTCGGCACAGGGCACTTAGCGAGCATGTACGCCCTACGGCCGACAGGCGACTACTGCTGTATGAGCACTGGTTGATCACGCGCAAACTCGACAAAAAACTCATTTCGGACTTATACAGGATGCTGCAAGCTAACTATACACATATTTATAGCGCAGGGAAGACACGCTGGGAGAGGGAGCTGGGAAGGGTACTTAGCCATAAAGAATGGGAGGGCATCTATTACAGGGCTCGGCATTCTGCATTTAATATGGGACTCACGGACACGCTCACTAAGGTTGCAACCTACTGGTACTATACGCCTGAGCGGCTACACGCGATTGATCCTCTATAGAGGCGACATGCTGGCGAGGGTGTGGTGAGATAGGCACATTAGTACACTTGCTCTAGTACTGAGTCCATCTTCAAGAGTATTGGAAACAAATCTTGGACGAGGTCGATGCACATTTTGACACAGAGATTCCACGATTCCCTTCCTATGTATTATTAGGCCTGCCAAACCCAGTCAAACCCAGTCACTTATCCGCTGCGCTTCCGTAGGGGCCGCCTGATAGCTATTGCTCTGGGCTCTGCCATTCAGAATATTCTCTCTCATTGGCACACTGCACATGTCCCTACATTTCAGGGCTGGCTCCATCGCTTGTGGCATGTGTTGGGTATGTAGAAGCTTTCTTTGATGCTGGCAGGAGCGGGTACTAAGTACTCAGATCTGTGGCTGCCCTTTCTGTCTCTGCTGGCCTCGGAGGTTCGGGAGGTGTCCTCGCTACCTGCGCTTATTGCGTCTATCTGATGTGGAACAGCCAAAAATGGGTTAATGGGAATAGGCTCTTGGATGATATGCGTAGTGGACTTGGAACAAGGGAGGAGGGTGGGCTGAGGAGGGTTTGTGTGGGTGTTTGGGGGCTTTGGTTGATTTTAGTTTTTCTTATATATAATGTTGATTGTTTGCTCATACAATACGGCCACCAGGAGAAGTGTGGCTCACTGGTTAGAGGAGGCAGACCCTGAAGCAGAGGTCAGACCCGGGACCAGGGTTCAATTCCCGACGCGGCAGGGTCTTGAGCCCAAATGTCCACGGACTCGATAATTCTCGCTTCGGTGCCTACTCGAATCACGGGTTCACACTCTGCAACTCTGGGCAATAGCTTGCTTAATCTCCACTACGGCTCCCCCCCCCCCCCGCAGCGGGATGCCTGGCTTTCACCTTGGGGATGCCCAGTATGGGTTATCTCACAGAGAAAAAGCCAGGACAGGTTCCCAAAGCAAGAGCCTTGAGACCTTGCGGTGATAAGGCGCTATATAAGAACCTTTGACATGACATGACATGACCATTGGGCCTCTTTCTACAGCGTGGTATTGCCCTGTTCGTTCTTTATGAGCCTCGTATCTCGCAATGCAATGAGTGTTTGGGGCTATGTGGCTATATGTTTTTCATGCATGTGCTATGATCTGTCAATAAAGAGATTTATTACTAAAATCTGCTAAGGCGGAAAACAGATTCGCCAAATGCGAGATATCGTCAATATTCAGGCCATAGTAGTTCTCTAATGTATACAAATTCTGATAAATATTTATTTCGGCTATAATCCAACACCCCCCATCATCGGCTCTATAATGAACTAACTCCACTCCAGACTTTGTTTTAAATATCAAGGCTACACCTTTGGCACAGTATGAGTGATCTGGAATGATTATACCTTCAACTCATTTTTGTTTTAAAAACAAATCTCTACATTCCTGTTTCCTCAGGTGGGTTTCCTGCAACATAAGTATTTGTGATCTATGCCGCTTTAAATATTGCAAAATAGAGTACCTTCTCTTTTTAACCCACAGCCCAATCACATTCCAGCAAAGGATCTCTAAAGGCAGTGACCCCTCAACCCCTGTGCACATTTTTTTCCTTTTTTACTCTTTCCTCCCCTTTTCCTTCCTTCTTTATGTGACAACTATACCTAAATGGTGTTCCTACTATGCCAATTAGAGAACTTACAGCCTGATTCATGTACAGGCCGTTTTGCGTGGCCCTAATAGCGAATCATAGCGACTCGCTATTGAGGACACGCAAAACGGCATTCATGTAGGAATTGCTCATTAAATAGCGATTCCTACATGTTCTTTATTTGCGAGTAGCAATTTGCTACTCGCAAAAACTCCCCATTCATTCCTATGGGCCAAAAGGCCCATAGGAATGAATGGGGAGTATCCCTCATTTGCGAGTAGCAATTTGCTACTCGCAAATAAGATAGCGATTTTAAGGGTGCCAGGGGTGTCCAAAGGACACCCTGTAGCACCCCAAAAAGCACATTTGAACAGGTGTTGCGCACACACATGTCCAAAGGACATGTGTGTGTGCAACATGCAACTTAGAAAAATGCTTTTAAAAGCATTTCTCTGAGTTTTTGCTATTTACCGAGAGGTCTGACCTCTCGGTAAATAGCGGCCCCAAAAGTGCTAAATCGCAATTTCTTGATGTGTCATGAATAGCATTTGAGGAATCTCTAATAGAGATTCCTTAAATGCTATTCCTCGCATATTTGCTAATTCTTAAATAGCGATTTTTGCATTTGGGATTGTGAATACCAAATGCAAAAATCGCACTCGCAGAGGGCCGGATTCTCAGAATCTGGCCCTTTTGCGAGCGCTATTGGCTACATGAATCAGGCTGATAATGTTTTATTATTTTTTTCCCACTGCTCCCCACCCCTAGTGCTCCTCACCCTGGGAACTCTCCCTAACGTACCACTTGACATTATTCTCCAACCTTTCAAGCATATCTGACAATCATTTCTCTCTTTTTTTCAGGCGTTCTACTTCTTGGCTGTTCTCTTGAACTACTAACTGTAGTTCTTTAAATCCACATTCCAGAACCTTAGTACGTTGCGCTAAATTTTCTAGTTTTGCTTCCAAATTTGTGCACATAGCCTGAACCTCCTTTTGATAGGCCTCTGAGATTGAACAATGATCTTTAATCACTTGGACAAGTTTACCCAACATCCCCTGAACCGAGTCTACTTCCCTTGGCTCCTCTCTTCCTGGCTCCTCTCTTCCTGGCTCTGCATTCACTGTGGCGGTACATGGGGTATTTCCTGCTGCCACCAGGTCACCCTCCCTCAGCATGTTTGACTCATTCGTGTCTAAGCATGCGTATGCATTTTCTGTGGAGACTTCCGGATGCACTCTTGTGATGCCTTGACTACCTGATCAACACCTGCTTTCATGACTCTTAAGTTCCTTGTGCTTTCCCTCGTGTAACTCTTGAAAACGTTGCTGCTTCTCTCCCTCTTCTACTTGCATAGATCCGCCCTGACCTTAAATTAAGATTTCAGCGAGGGAGTCATTTTTGGGGGTTTGGACACTATCTGGTCCTGCTTTTCCTTGTATTTCGGGGCTAAGTCGGCTCTAGTCGAGGCTAAGTCGGCTCTGGTGAAGTCTTTAATTGCTTATTGGCCCTGGGCCTTATGTGCCTAACTGTCACCTTAGCCGATGTGTGAGAGCTCTATTTCCCAGGCCCTGCTCTCTCGCAGTTTTCTATCCATTCAGAGTTATGTGACCTTAGAGCGTACCGGCTTTCAGCCTTCCTTTGACCTCCCCCTCCCCCAACACCTGAAATCTGCTAGCCACATTTGTTCCCTTTGCTACCGTTCCCTGCCAGAGGCAAGTAGGTAGTGAGGGCTTACCTTCTGACGTCCATTAGGGCATGTCTGCGCATACATATGCAACCTCTTTCGTCTCTTACACTTTTGCTCCTACCAGCGTCCAAATCCAGTCTGCATTGGACGCCTCCACAACAGGTGCTGACTCTGCCCACGACATCCCCAATGCCACGGCAACCTCCCGGGGACGTGCCCCAGGCAGAGTGGACACGCCGAAGCAACACTGCCACCACGCAGCAGCGTGGGTTCTCTCACTCGAATATCCACCAGAACGCGGGCCGAGAAATCCACAGGGACCCAGAAGTGAGAGGGGGTCATCGAGTTCAGATCATCCCTACACGGTGAGCAATCCTTCGTTGGGCCGTGCAGGTTCTCCCTCGTGGGTCGCTCTCGACCAGCCCCTGAGCCACCTGCCATGTTCCCTTGCTCCTTCTGCTCCGTCTCTAATTCTGTGTCTAGTTGTGTTGATGTTTATTATTCTTGTGTGGTGAATGAACAAAAAAACTGTGCAAAATAAATAACATTGTGTACATTTGAATAAATAACATGCACAAATATTAACAAGAGTACTGATATGTAGCATGTGGTTCGAGGCCTAGCCCCTTAGGCTGTTTTGTTCAGGCCCTGACAAATGTGATGAATAAAATGCCCAATGAGTACTGTAGGTAGCTCGCTCTCTATATAGTATACTAAAACAAAGTACACTGTGCAGAGAGTCCCGTAGGTCCCCAATTGGTTTAAGAGCGTGTAAGTGAGGGATGAAAGCAATCTAGGGATATTATGCTGGGGGTTTCGTAGCATGGCCTGCAGGCCCTGCTAATGTATGAAATTTACGTGATAAAACATTACTGGTATGTTGTAGAAGCCTGATTTTATTTAATGGAGTGCAATTGGTCTGGAGGGGATTACACTACTGAATAACCCCTGCTCATCCCCTTGGTAGCTTGGCACGAGCAGGCAGACTTCATGGTCTGTGACTGCCGGCCACCCCCGCCTTAACATGCAGAACAGTTACACATTTAACAGACCAACAGCAGAATTTCTTTGGAAGTCAGGGGGTCTCGAGCCCGAGACCCCCCGGCCGTATTTATTAAAATATGAAACAAAATTAAAATGTTAATAAAATAACATTTACATAATTATTAAATGCAAACTTCAGAACATTAGATTTACATCCATTTTAGACAGGTATGATGGGCTAACCTTAACAAATGTCTAATACAGCGTGGTTCCTAACCGAATTTAACATCCTGATATTAAATTTGCATTCTAATAATTTCTGGTCCTACGGCAAGGTCGCTAACCGGTGTCAGATCCTTTTGCCAGCTACGCTCTCACGTCCGAGATGCGCATGCGCAACAAGGGCCCGTTTACCCGCGTGCGCTCCGTGAACTCCATTTAACCATAACAGGAGGGCCCTTACACTCGCGCCCCTTGATGACGTCATAGTGTATGTGAGGGATGGCTACCAGCCTGAGGAAAGCGTGACTCCCTTCCCCGCACCCTTCTAAGCGATGGATATCCTGCCCCTGAAGTTCTGGGAGAGAACAGTAGCCCCTCCCTCTGGGCAGCCCCTTTCGTGAATGGGACCGCCCCCACCTAAGGACCTTAAATGGCTGCTCACCGATTATGACCTTACCGCCAGACCCACATAATAAATACGGCATTACTAATCTAAGAGGAAAAAAGGCCTAAGGAAAAAGAGTTAATGTAACCGCAAGACACACCCAGAAAACATATACATATTAACATTGCCTGTAAACGTGGAAAAAAGGCCTAAGGAGGAAAACTTTATTCTTACGACATTGCATATTATTACACCGTATACCTACCAGTGTCCTTTCCAGGATTCTGCTACCAGGGATGGAGGGTGGGGAAAATTAACGGCCCCCACAGCGGGGCGAGGAGCGAGCCTGAGAAGCGTGGGCACAAAGAGGCCGCTTCCCGCGCTCCCCAGGCTCTTAACCCCTCCTATGCCGCGGTCCCGCCCTCGTGACCCGGAAGCGCAAAACTGCTTCCGGGGCCAGGGCGGGATCCACGAACCAACCAGGACTGGCAAGAAAGGGGGGGGGGCGGGCCTAGCCATGTGTGCGTGGGGGCCGATCGCCCCCCCCCCTTTCCTCATGGTCTGTGACTGCCGGCCACCCCCCGCCTTAACATGCAGAACAGTTACACATTTAACAGACCAACAACAGAATTTCTTTGGAAGGCAGGGGGTCTCGAGCCCGAGACCCCCCGGCCGTATTTATTAAAATGTGAAACAAAATTAAAATTTTAATAAAATAACATTTACATAATTATTAAATGCAAACTTCAGAACATTAGATTTACATCCATTTTAGACAGGTATGATGGGCTAACCTTAACAAATGTCTAATACAGCGTGGTTCCTAACCGAATCTAACATCCTGATATTAAATTTGCATTCTAATAATTTCTGGTCCTACGGCAAGGTCGCTAACCGATGTCAGATCCTTTTACCAGCTACGCTCTCACGTCCGAGATGCGCATGCGCAACAAGGGCCCGTTTACCCGCGTGCGCTCCGTGAACTCTATTTAACCATAACAGGAGGGCCCTTACACTCGCGCCCCTTGATGACGTCTTAGTGTATGTGAGGGGTGGCTACCAGCCTGAGGAAAGCGTGACTCCCTCCCCCGCACCCTTCTAAGCGATGGATATCCTGCCCCTGAAGTTCTGGGAGAGACCAGTGGCCCCTCCCCCTGGGCGGCCCCTTTCATGAATGGGACCGCCCCCACCTAAGGACCTTAAATTGCTGCTCACCGATTATGACCTTACCGCCACAGGCCAGCATAGTTGACCGACTATCTGGCCCCCCCAAACCTACACTGAAAGGTCATATCCTGCTCGCAAAACCTTCTACCCATGCTAAGATGTTCCTTATGAATAGGGCATTCCCTGACTCTGCCAAATGGACCCCATCCCGCACATAGAACGGTTCTCCCCAGATGCAACCATGAGGTATGGTCTGTAAGACAGGAGTTCGGAATAGCTTGTCTAGTTTATTGTTGACCCTCTTTACCGAGTGATTCAACGCACTCACTGATTCCCCCCCCCTCCACTGCAGTCTTGGGATCAACTGTGACCATACAATAGTGCAATCCGGTAACAGTTTCGCCAGCCACCCTGCTGCTGATATGATTTCTTCCAACAAGACCCTTCTACCCAGATCCACTAAATCATTCCCCCCCAGATGCAAGATGACCGCTGAGGGTGGTGAGGTGTGTCTCTCGAGTAGATCTGGCATGTAACCCCTAAGCTGACTGAGGCGAAGCCCCCCTCTGCCATGAAAGGAGACCTTGCAACCCCCGCACTCCGCCCTCCGTCTACCTGCTCCTGCAAGGAAAATAGGGTTAGCACGTTTCACATAAGAATGGCCAACAACCCACACTACCAAAGTCTTCTTTGTGCCTTCCTGCCATTTCCGTGATGTTGATGGATGGTTGTGATGATCTTCAAGTAGTTTCCGTCCTGTGTCACAGGCCCGAGAAACTATAAATAAATAAGACAAAAACAGCAGGCATCAGAAAGGCGGCAACTTACCCTTACAACATGTGCAACCGCACATAACGCTTATAGGCATTGGAGGACCACCTCCCAATCCTCTTAACACTATTTGCATTCAACCCCCTTGCAGTGGCTTCCGTGGCTGCCCCTATCCGGAAAGAGTGTGTCCCAAATTCTTTGTGATTAAAACCTGCTTTGGCAATGCTCATGGCTAAGACTCTCTGGAACTGAAACCTGGTCATAGGGGTACCATCCTTATGCATTAGCAATGCTCCACTAGGCTCCCCTGCGCGCTGCTTCATTAATGCTTCCACATGTGACACCGGGCAGCACGAGTTATTCGGCGCCCGGTGTAACACCAAACTTTGACCCCTAGCCTCCTGATCAGTCTTGCATTTCCGAATGGTAACCCACATCGTGTCGTCCCTTATGCTACCCTCATGCAGCTGAAGGCCACTTTCCCTATCTAGCTTGTTGACTGCCACCAGTTCGCCCACCCTGAAAGCCCCATAGAATGCCAGAGCAAAAGCAGCACTGAATAATCCCACCTCGGCCGTAGAACTGCATGTGTCCAGCAGGGCGAGGAGCACCGCTGACAAACGTTCTAAACCTATCGGTTTCCTACCCTCAGCGGTGGGTGCCTGCAAGCGCCGCCATCCTTTCAACGCTTTTTGAACTAGGAAACTGTTTGTTGGATCCCTGACTCCCCTGGCGCGTGCGAAAAAGGAAACTGCTGTTTTGTGTCTGCTAGCTGTCGCAGCCGTGTGCCATTCCTTGTGTAATGTGCTCACGTACTCGTTGAAACTAGCATCCTGATCCCATTTGTTCTCTCAATCATGATCCAGAAAGTTACAGTAAGACCTGAACGCCCCTTCGTAAGCTGTCCTTGTCTTTGGCGCTAGGCTGGCTGCCACGAGGTCGTGTAGTTGGGGGCACCAATCTGCCAGAGAGTCGATGAGAAGTGAGCTGGGGATGCCTCTGCAGCCGGTAAGTGTTCCCTGAATACCTGCATCTTAAAGCGAGAAAGGGCATCAGCTGCGTTATTTAAGACCCCAGGGACATGCCTGGCCCTGAAATGTATATTCAATCTCATGCAACTTAGCACAATTTCCTTCAACAGGCGCAGTATGAACGGACACCTCGCTGCCTGCTGATTGATGCATTCCACCACGGTCATATTATCCGACCAGAAAATCACCGAGCGATTGGCCAATTGCTCGGGCCACACCTTCAACGCCACCCAGATTGGGAAGAGCTCTAGGAACCCAATGTTTGCAGCCAGCCCGCTCTCTTCCCACCAGCCGGGACATTTTTTCGCCACCCACTTCTTGCCAAGAATAGCGCCAAACCCCACACTGCCTGCAGCGTCAGTCCATAAACCTAACTCTGCTGAGGACAGCGTGGGGGCACCCCACAGCACTTTGCCATTGAAGTCCTCCAGAAATGCAATCCATATCCGCATGTCCTGGCGAACCTCAACAGACAGCCGTGTGCGATGACACTTTTCCCGCAGACCCTTCATGGCTTGTGCAATTGAGCGGGAAAACGGGCGTGCCATGGGAATCACTCTCAATGCAAAGTTTAGCTGACCCACTGTCTGCTGCAACAGTTGTAAAGTGACTTTCTTTGTCTGCAAGCATAGTTCCAGGGTTGACCTGAACTTTTTGATTTTGTCTGTGGGTAACCTGAAACAGCCTTCCACGGAATCCAACTCAATTCCCAAAAATTCTAGACACGTCAATGGCCCAACCGTTTTCCCCTGCACCAGCGGGACCCCAAAAGTACGCATGAGCACGCAAAACTCCTGCAATGCCCACGCGTACTCCTGTGAGCCCGCCGGACCCAGGAAAAGAAAATTGTCTAGGTAATGCATGACAGACTGGTGGCCCGTGGATTGTCTCAGGACCCACTCGAGGAAAGAGCTGAATTGTTCAAAATAGGCACATGAAATAGAGCAGCCCATGGGCATGCACATATCCATGTAGTATTTACCTTCGAAGGAGAAACCCAACAGGTGCTGATCCGCCGGATGCACTGAGAGAAGTTTAAAAGCTGACTCAATATCTGATTTGGCCATCAGTGCCCCAGGGCCCAAAATCTTCAACATATCAACCGCCTGGTCAAAAGACGCATATTTCACATGACAAATTGACTCATCAATTGCCCAAGATAAACCCTTTGGTGCCGACAAATTGTGTATGAGCCTATACTCGCTCTTTTCCTTCTTTGGTAATTTTGGTAAAATTCTGTACAGGGATGTCAGGAAAAGGTCCCGCTACCCTACCTAGGCGCAGCTCCTTCTCTATTTTGTTCGCCACTACCTTGGGGTTGTTCTGCACTGACAACTGGTTCCTACACTGCGGTGTCCCAATATAACCCCCAGCTGGAATCCGGAAACCATGTGTGAAACCCTCTTGCAACATCCTTGCGGAAGTGTGGTTAGGGTATCTATTGAGCCAGGGGATCATAGCCGTCAAAAAAATAGGGGAATGCGCCATAAGGGGATGTATCCTGCTATTCTGGTTTCCTCCTCCCTCTGTTACCAGACCCACTGCCCTTCGACCGGCATGTCGTCTCTGGGTGGGAAGGATGGCCGCATAAGTTACACGCGTGCCTGAATTTGCAAGTGCCCGGTTGCACGTCCGCCTATTGAAATCCGGGCACACCCCTTTCCCGCCTGCACTACCTCTGGTCTTGTTGCCCATCTCCCCGCCCTGCGCTGGGCGAAAGGGCTGCTGAAAGCGCTGCTGGGGCTTGGGGGAATAACCTTTATTCCCGGTAGCGCTAGTACTTGCGGCCTGGCCCTTCTCAAACTGGGAATGCCAGGAAATAGAATCAACCTTGTCCCAGGCTAATGACCTGTTGAACTCCCTCGATTTCCTTAAAGCTATGTCGTATTCCTTCCATGCGTCCCCCCCATGATTCTCATGGTACATTGTAATCCTGATCTGATAGCAGGCCATCACAGCTTGCATACCTGGGAAGCGTTCTCCAATCACTGCACTATACACAGAAAAGGCCCTGATCCAATTGATGAGTGTCTCCTCCACCCTAAATTTGTACAGTTGCGATCGCCATTCGCTAGGCAACATCATATCCTTCTGTGATTTTACATAGTCCCACTCCCTGTTGTCAATCAGTAATGAAAAAATATTAACATATTTGTCTTCCCAAATTAACTCCTTCACACTCTGAGATACATACTGCGCTAAACACTCCCCCCTGGAGGGAATCGCGCCCTCGCCCAGCACCGGCAGGGCAACCTCCTTACCACTTTCGGTGGGTTGTGTTGTGTCCACGGTCTTGGCTGCGCCCCCATTGCTCGCTGGACCTGTTTGGGGAGAAATTGGTGCACCCGGCGTGCTACTCCTGCCCCTAGCCAACAATATTTGAGCAACCATGTTTTGGGCCCCTGCCGAGGGGTCTGTTGTGGCAGGTAACACTCCCCCAATCCCCAACCAAGGAAGTACCGCCGCTATCTGTGCCGCCAATTCCGGCGGCACAGGTCCCGGAGCTGGAATGAAAGGCGGGACAATAGTCAGGACAGGGCCAGTCGCTGGCGCGACTGGCGGCGGGATACCAAGGGGTGCCGGGTCAGTGGGTGGTATGACAGGCGCTACTGGCACACTCACTGGAGGTTGAGGGGCAGGAACCGGAACGCTCGCAGGGACCAGAGGGGTAGGGGTTGGCGAGGTAGGTGTAACAGGCTGTACATTAGGTGTTGGACTCGGGGACCCCCCGCCCTCACCGGACCTGGGGGCGCGACCACCCACTTTCTTAGTTCTGGCACATTTAGGTGGTGTTTCAAACTCCCCCCTTGGTTTGGGGGGCACTATGGTCCGCTTCGGCCTTCCCGACGGGCCTGCCTGGGCATCCACCCTCGCTCCCAATTCAGCCACAGTCTTGCCGAACTTGTCCACCTTCCCCAATCGTTTGTCCATTGCTGCCATCCTGCGCATCATTGTTTGAAACATTAATTCCACTTTCGCACTCCCTGCACCCCGTCTAGCAGACATGCTGTTCTTAACCTACACTACACAATAGGTTATTTATGAGCACACCGTGCTCTGTACCTGTCCCAGTCGGAGGCTCACGAGCTGGCCGTTGGCACCACGCAACTGTGACCGCACACCCCAGCTAGCCTGGAGTGTTTGGGCGAGCGAACTCTAGCCCAGCGGCCCGCCAGAAGCAGTGAAATGCAGGCCTGCCCGCGTCCTCAGGATCCGCCGTCTACCGTGAGCTCCACAGCGATCCCTGTCTGTGGCTGTTGCAGCAATTACTAAAAAACAGAAACAGTGCACATAACATTTTTGCTTGAATCTGCCGGGCACAGTGATATTAAGTGATTTGCCCAGAATCGTGTCACAGAGATAAAGAGAACGATGACTATTCTATTTAAATGAGCCTACAGAATGCTGATATTAAGTGATTTGCCCAGAAACGTGTCACAGAGACAAAGAGAACGATGACTATTCTATTTAAATGAGCCTACAGAATGCAAAGGGGTACCTTAAATAATATCATGCACAGGACTCAAAAACATAATCGATTCTTTGTTGCCAGCAAGACCCTCCAAAACAGTTAGGTGCAGTGCCCACTCAAAAAGAAGAAAAACGATTGTTCATAACCCTATCTTGCTTTTACAAAATCACCAAAAAACGAGCTATCCTGTCGTAATCAGGGCTGCCCTGCTTCATAACATGCCTGTTAATCAGTCCCCACACAATATAACAGCCACACAATATAACAGAGTCTGGACCAAATATTACAAGCGCTCAGATTATTTTACCAAAACATGTGGTCTCCCATCCAGTCACTGCCGAAGCTGACCCTGCTTCGCTCCGTGGTTAAATCAACAGTTCCTGTACCTAATGCTGACTTATCGGCCACGCTCGCTCGGTTGGGCCGATCCTCGATCCGTACAAAAGAGCCCGTCACATACCTTGCGCCCTATAGGCTTTGCAAACCCCGATTTACGCCGTAGACTCGCTCCGCTTTGCGCCCGTCCACAGCCATCCAAAGTACGCCGGACTGCTGCTCCCGTGCTGCGGATGCCGTTCCCAGGCGTGCACTCCTGCTCCCTCCTTCCGATGCGGATGGCCGCTCTACTTTCGACACCTGCAGAATAAAGAGAAAGAACTCCTGCTCCCTCCGTTCGATGCCGCCGACCGCCGCTCCAATTCCGCTATGAACCTGAAAAAATAAAGAAAGAAAATTAACGGCTCCCACAGCGGGGCGAGGAGCGAGCCTGGGAAGCGCGGGCACAAAGAGGCCGCTTCCCGCGCTCCCCAGGCTCTTAACCCCTCCTATGCCGCGGTCCCGCCCTCGTGACCCGGAAGCGCAAAACTGCCAGGGCCAGGGCGGGACGCGCGAACCAACCAGGACTGGCAAGAAAAGGGGGGGGGGGGGCCGGGCCCAGCCATGTGTGCGTGGGGGCCGATCGGCCCCCCTTTCCTATCTCAGAGGCAGTGTGTTAAGCATTTGTGAACACATACAGCAAAACAGTGAAAACACCACAGATGGACACAACACAGGTTTTCTAACAAGCATTTACAATGCAATGGTTTCGCCTTTGGAAAAGTTAGAGCTATTGGCATTGTAAATGAAAAAATTTGTATTTATGTGTTGGTTTTGAAAACAGATAAATAAATGGCATTGTCATTTACGTTGCCATTAGCTTAATCTCTCGCAAATGTGAGACCTATTGTACCCTACGGACGAGCTCAGCAGACAGCAATTACTACCACACACACACACCCAGAGCCACACACCCAGAGTCACACACACACACACCCAGAGCCACACACACACACACCCAGAGCCACACACACACACACACACCCAGAGCCCCACACACACACACCCAGAGCCACCCACACACTCACCCAGAGCCACACACACACCCAGAGCCACACACACACACACCCAGAGCCACACACACACACACACACACACACACAGAGCCACACACACCCAGAGCCACACACACACACACCCAGAGCCACACACACACACACACACACCCAGAGCCACACACACACCCACCCAGAGCCACACACACACACACACCCAGAGCCCCACACACACCCAGAGCCATATATATATATATGTAAAGTAATTATCCAAATGTGGGCAATGCAAGCACCTACGCTCAACAAGAGCTTTATCAAAGGGCTGGTCGGTGGTTGACCGTTTTGCATGAAGCACAAGAAATGTGCTTTATGGCTCACAGGCACTCATAAATGTCCTCTGAAGGGTAGACAGGCGCAAAGTTTCCTGGGAAGTAATGGAAGAGGAAAGGAAGAGAGGAAATGGCAGGATGAAGATTGAAGCGAGGGAAGGAAGAAAGGGTCAGGGAAGAATAAAAAGAGGAGACGTGAATAGAGAAAGAATGAGGGTGAACACAGTGGTATAAACGTAGAACACAGCTAAGTATAGTGGCCAGATTTTCAGAAGCAAAAACTGGGACAGGCCAGACATAAAAGTAGGACTAACCGCCTTTAGTGTTACTTTTATGCAGGCGGTGTTCTTTTGGGCATCAAAGCGCTTTACAGTGGCAAATGTGCCCACCACAGTGTTTTGGGAGTGGGAATTTTGTGATGGTAGTGACTGTAGGAGTGGGCATGGCTGGTTTTGGCAGGTGTGGTCTAGGTGCGTGTGTGGAGAGGGTGGATCTAGACTTAAAACCAAAATCGACCTTGGTAAAAATGTCCACACCAACCCCACCCTGCAGGGGGCTAGACTAGAAGTAGTCCTGGGGCTAGGGTTGGGTGATGGTAGCCCATGCTGCTCTGAAAGCCGCCCCCTAAGCTGTGGAAATGTCAGAGTGGGCAATGCACAGTCCAGCCCTGGAAGGGCACTTTTTAATTTTACAAGATCTAGTATTTGAACATAAATCATGGTTCTAATAACCTGTGTGCGCAGAGGAGTTTTAAAAGCACCATACGAAAATATTGACTGCGAGGTCACAGCCAGACTCCAATCCCTTCTTGCTCTTTACTCACAGGCCTCGTCTTTTCCCCTGCTTACTCTGCCTTATTGTGTAAATTTGCAATATTCACACTATTCAGTTGGACTTGTGCATCTGTCGGATGGGAGTGATACAGGGGCCTTGACTGTACATGTACGCGCACATAGAGACGGACGCACGCATTGCCCACCCTGCAGCAGCGTGCGCTGCGCCCTCCTCACAGGGACTTCGGTGCTCCACGCAGTGGCGAAAGGCGGTAGTACAGCCTCGCATCCGCCCAAAACGGGGCAGTTCTCACCCACCACAACCCCTCGAAAGCACTGACACGCAAGTGCTTAAAACAGCGAAAACGAGGCTCTGCCACCCCGATGTGTTTTTTGGCATCTTTAAAAATATTTCATTGACTTCGTAATAACGTGTTCCTGTAACACCTCACCTCTCCCTGGACCGGGAATAGCTCAAGTATAAAAAAGAAGAAAACATTAAAAGATTTTTTTTTAAATGGCCATGATGTATTTTTATTATTAGAGGCGTTAGGGATTATTTTTATACCTTGAAAATGTGTAGTTCAGGGCGAAGTTTCTGACGAGAATAGCCTCTCGATTCTGCCCACATCTGAACACTTCTTAGCAGGCATCTGATTCGTGTGATGCTCAAAGCACATGCTCAACACTTTTTTTTCAGAGTTTTATATCGCGCGAACTCGACCCGAAGGTATTGAAGCGCTCTACATGAACACCAGTAACCTTACACAATGACACATTTGTTTTTTGTAGGCATTAATACAATCTCTTAAAGCACACTTTTCTCTCACACACACAAAGCCTCTCGACTTGTAAATATAAAGTCGCGGTGCTCAACGCCTCCGCTGAGAAGTGCAGCGTTTACAGGGGTCTCAGCTCAGACACAGCGCCTCGTGGGTAATATGGAAGGGTCCAGCCCCTATCTCAGCCCTGGGAAGTACCGTGCTCCAACACACACAGTGCATCTCAAAGGGTTATCTGAGGGCGGTTATTGTCACATGGTGTCCCGGGGGTGTCCCCTCACCCTGCGCTCTCAACCAAGGGGGTCGTGATCCAACCCCATCCCCCTCTCACCCCCCCCCATAGCAGCTACAGACAAGGAATGGGGATCTTTAAGGGCCTCTTTAATCTGCAACTTGGCAGATACCAGCTCATAATTAAAGCAAAAAGGAGGAAAGAAAAATAGATTGATAGAATTGGGAAAGAAGGATGAGCGTGTGAATGGATGAAGGGACGGGTGAGGATGAGCGTGTGAATGGATGAAGGGACGGGTGAGGATGAGCGTGTGAATGGATGAAAGGACGGGTGAGGATGAGCGGGTGAAAGGATGTGTGAGTGAAATCAGGGATGGGTTGAAAAGTTTTATGGTTGTTGTTGTATAGCTTTATTTCGAAATATTTATCATTTCATAAAAGCGTTGCAGTAAAAACAAATACAAGAATAAAAACAGTTATACAGTTTGGCCATCAAGACAAACAGATCGCTAAAAGACAATATAAAATATACAACAATGGTGCAAAGCATTCATCTAAAAACATTTATACAGACACGTAATTAATCATCCTTAAGAAAGGAAGAGGGACACAACAATAAACAGCGGAGCCAATGGAGTGTGGGTTGGTACCCTTACTGGAGGATCATTATCCTCGCGGATCTTATCCTCCAAGCCCACCCCAAAAATGTTGCCAGGCCACAAGCAAGCAGGGGGTGAGGGTCTGATCTTAGCAACTTTAAGGCCTCTAAGTATGACCGAGTGCCCAGCCTCAAACAGAGCGGTTTCAACCATCTGCGGCGAGGAGCAGCATATGCTGGACATTCAAACATTAGATGGGGAATGGATTCATCCCTATTCGTACAAAAAGGGCAAGTTGCTATAGTTTGCCAAGGTGGTTTCCAATTTGCTGTCCTTGTACCAAGGGGCAGAACACCGACCCTAAATTTAAAATACAACGCCCTGTCTGTTGGATTGGAGATCACGTCGAGATAGGGTTCTCTGGAAGGGCGGCATTTAATAACCAAAAACTCCACAGCAGATCTACATAAATTGGAGTGGTTCGCTCTCTCATTATCCACCCACGACCAGAATATTTTCTTCAACAACTGTTTGGGTGGTGATGATCTATTGGCCCAAGCGTCATCCAGACCCAGTTCACAAAGAAGACGCTTTACTTCCAAGAGCCAACCGATCTTACACCAACCGGGGGTTGAGAGAAGTTCGCGTAGTGCATCCGCGTAACTTGAAAGTTCAGGAACATTCCATATGCGGGCCCACAAAAGAAGGGGACGTAGCTTGACCTGCTCAGCTATAGATCGTGTACCTGTATCAAGTAAGAGAGGGAGAGTGGGAGAGCTATAAGGGATCCTCATTAAGTCTTTGTGGAATTTGTTCTCAAGATGGGATAGAGTGTCAAATTTCTGGGTACCCCACAACTCAGCCCCATACAGTGCCGCACTCACAGCTTTTGCCCTATAGATATCTAATATCACCCCGATAGGTTTAAGGGATGAGGCACGATGTTCTTTTAATAGGGCGCCCGTGACCCTCCTATGAGTCAGGATGATTTTTTGGTGGTGCGCCTTCCAACCCATGGAGTCACAGAGTCGGATTCCTAAGTAATCGAATTCCCTAACCCTTTCTAATGGCACTGAGTCCAAGGATGGTGGGTGGACTGTCTTCCTAGGGGGATTCAACACCAGGAACTTGGTTTTACTGATGTTGATAGCCAAGCCCCTGGCGTCACAAAAGCCCTGGAACCTCGTTAGCAGGGTTTGGAGGCCCATCGGGGATTTCGAGATCAACAGGGTATCATCTGCGAACAGGAGTGTTGGTATCTTCCTGCCCGCCAGGGAGGGAGCATCTGCTGGTAATTGGAGAAGGTGCTCCACCACTCCGTTTAGATATAATGAAAACAGAGTGGGGGCTAGCACACACCCCTGGCGGACGCCCCTGTCTACAGGGATGCGGGATGTTTTTTGGCCCTGCGCACCCCATCTGATTTGGGCAAAGTTACTTTCATGAAATTTAATGGTTAGTGCCAACAGATACGCGGGCATGCCCAGACCCTCAAGTACTGCCCACAGTTGGTTGCGTGGGACTAGGTCAAAGGCAGTCCGCAGATCAATAAAGGCGAGATACAGACTGCCTTTGCCCAGTTTGACCACTTTCCAATAAATCATTAGGAAACGAAATGTCTGCTCAATCGTGCCAGTTCCTGGTCTGAAACCGGCCTGAAAGTCAGACAAAACCTGCATTTCCTCAGCCCACTGCAGAATCCTCCCTAAAACTACCTTCCCTGCTACCTTCTGGGTGGAATCAAGCAGACTTATAGGTCGGTAGTTGGCAGGGTCGTCCCTACACCCTTTTTTAAAAATAGGGACGACTTCCGCACCCCTCCATGAATCCGGGAAGCCACCGCCCTCCAAGGCCTCATTCAGGAGTTTGGCAATGAGTAAACTCCACACCTCTATATTACTCCGAAGCAAGTCACCAGGGACTCCATCTGGGCCTGCCGCCTTATTGGGCACGATACACCTGATCGCTATTTCAACCTCCTTAGGTGAAAAGGTGGGGTTTGGGTATGGGCTATTGTCCGGTACTATATAACTGGGACCCCTACTCTGGCCCAAGGCCCCCAGGGAGTTGGAATAAAGTTTTGAAAAATGGGCCAACCAGGCATCCCCTGTGATGTTGCATGTCAGCAGTGAATCGACAGGCCTATCCCTGCCTCTAAGCAAGGCCCAGAAGGCCCTTGAATCCTTTCTGGAGCCAGCATCCATTAGTTCGCTCCAGAAATTGGTTTCATGCGTGTCCCTTGCCACAGCTTGGGCTTTTTTATATTTTTTCCTAGCTAATGAGATCAGAGCCGGGTCTTTCATACTAACCGCCCGGATAAGATCACTTTTAGCCAGGCGGCAGGCGGGGGAGTACCATTGGTCTCTACCCTTGGTCACAGTTCTCCGCTTAGCCCTGCCCCTCCCCTGAGGAACTGAGAACAGGTTGCTAAGTGATGCGATGGTCTCCGTAAATGTCGTGAGAACGGCATTATCGGAATCCAGCGCACCCAAGAGACACTTAGCTTCCATCATTATGGTCCTTGCGTGGGCCAATCTTGATTCGTCTGACGCAACCTTAGCCCATTTCAAGCGCCTCCCGCAATTAGATGGAACAACTTCATGGGATGATTTCCAAATGGACCGGGGTGATACTGAATCCCCTGTTTCCCACGGGAGGGCAAGTGATAGGACCAAGGGATTATGGTCACTATCCGATGTTTGTTGGACATCCATGTCGAGAAAGTACTCCCACAGGTTGTGATTTAGCAATATATAATCAATTCTCGAGGTGTGGCCCACCCTATTAAAGGTGTGCGCACCCCTAGTGTCTGACTTGGAACGGCCATTTGTGGCTCTGAGGGCATATTCCAAGCAGAGAGAATTGATATCAATGGCATTCTGTGTCAATTTTTTGATGGGGTCAAGAGCGAGCAAGGGGATGCCTCTCTTAACATCATCCTCCCAAATGTCCAAAATGTCTTCGCTGGCCAGCGGTTCGAAGCAGCAATTAAAATCCCCAGCCAGGACAATGAGGGAGTCAATGTTGCAACCACTAAGCTCCTCTTCAGCTCCAGTTGAAGACAGGGGAGAGTGGTTCCCCACCCTGGCCCCCCTGAGGTACAGATTGAAGAGTTCTAAGGTCCTGCCCCCCGGACACTGGATAGTGAGTCTCAAAAGATCTGGGGATTGGGTATTTATGTGTTTTATAGTGAACCCCAGAGAAATACTGACCCAGATAAGAAGGCCCCCAGAAGGGCGGCCTTTACTGCCTTTGGACCTGGAGGCTGGCACAGAGTACGTCGTGAAACCAACCCTGTGCAAAGGCTCCAAGCACCAGGTTTCTTGTAGGAGGCAAATCCCGAAGGGCTCCACAAAGAAATTCCAGTCTGGCTTATCGAAATTTCGAGCAAGCCCTGCCACATTCCAGCTTAGGATCTTGAGCTGGGAGTTGCCTGCCAAGGTTTCGCAGGACTGGGGGGCAGAAGCTGGGGAGGCAGCGTGAATGCCGCCAAGCCAGATAGACCGGGGAGGAGCTATAGGGGGCGACAAATCAGGGGCTATCATGCTTACGACTGTGGGAGTGCTGATGGTACGGTCAGGTGTGGAAGGGTGCAACAGGCCCTGTACAGAGAAGACCTGGGTTATAGGCTGGATCGGAGGGGCAGTACTAGTCACGCCCAGGGTAGTCAGCAGAGGGGAGATCTCAGCTTCCAGCGAAGAGGTATTAGATTTAATTAGTGATACTGGTGCTGGAGACATTAGGAGTCAGTCAACATCCTCAAGGCTGCCAAACCTATTTGAAGTTGTGATACCGAGCCAGCCTCTAGTTGGATTATGCTCCTTTAAAGGGTACCCCCAACTAGGCTGTTGGGGGACCAAGGACCAATTGCCCCCCTGTGGGCATGCAGCACGAGGTGGATAGAAGAATGACAAAGGCCTCGGGGCAATAGAAGAGCCCCCATCTTGGCTCACCCAGGCACAGATATAATTGGCCGTGAAGACATCGTCAAAGGTTACGACTATGCAGTCGCCGGGGGTCAGTTTCCTTGTGGTTCCCACCCACGGAACTCTGCGTACCATTGTAACTCTGCTCCTCCTACCATTGGGAATAGGTCTATAGGTATTGAGCCAATGCATGACCTTGTTGTGTAGTGAATGCTGGTGTTCGTATTGGCCATTCTCTATTTCCGGGACACCCGTCAAAACCACCACATAATCATTGGCTTCAGGAGGAAGATCAATATATCCTCCTCGGAAATTACTCTTGGTACGAGGACCCCCAGAAGAACGAGTAGAAAATTTATTCTGAGAGACCTGAGCAGGGCGAAGGCTAGAGCTAATGGGATTCTGTGCTCTTGGGGCAGTCAAGTTGGTACGAATATGTGGTTGAATGGTGGGAGCGCTTGAGGTAAAGGCCCTAGGCTGGGATGCCGGGTTTGTGGTAACAACTCTCTTGGTGCGAGGTTTAGGGATAGGCTGGGTGGAACAAGGCACAATAGGGTTAGGCGGCAAGCCAGGCATAACTGTGGGAGGGGGAGTAGGAACCTGGGGAGCCATGTTATTGTCTATCAAACCCTGGTGTTCAAGGCCTCTCAGGCCAAGAGTGGCCAGAGCAATAATGCTTTTCTCCATCTCTAGGAGGTTGTTCTCTATTCGAGAGAGCCTTAAATCCAGGGGAGATAGAAGACTTTTTAGGGTGTCCCAAACCACTCCTATGAATTCCCTTTCCCTCCCTTCCTGGTCATTCAAGACAGGGTCTGTTCTCTCAGTTGATAAAGTGCTTCCAGGTACCACAGGGGCTATCCCCACGTTATTATTGCACCAAGGAGCCAGAGGGGAAATGTAGGGCATTCCAGGGCTACCATCAGCTGTTGTGTTACCAACAATGGACAAGTTACCCCCCTGGGTTATGGTCTTTTTCTGTGGAGAGGTTGTACTGGGGGAACGCTTTCTCTTATTGGGATTAACCGGAATACTATCTAGTCCGCCGTAGGAAGTGGAAGCAAGAGAAATATCTAAGGAGTGTGAAGTAGAAATGGGGGGATCGGGAGGGCTACCTACAGTGATGGGCAAGCCCTCAGGCAGAACGAGTGAACACAGAGGTGTGAAGGGGATGAGCGAAGCTGGAATATCGTGAACATCAGCCAACGTTAGAACTCCCTCAGAATTGTAAACACGATTAGGGGTAGTAGCAGATGCTATATGACCAAGGGAGGATTTCTTACGAGTAGCAAATTCGAGTGACAGCTTCCTAGCAGCTTCCAAGTCAAGGGACACTCTAGTTTGCAGTTTGTTGATTTCCTGGTCTATGGCAATGTTCGTCCGTGTGATGAAATCATCCATAGGCCCGTTTTGGGCCGGCCCCCCCTTGGCCGCCCTATTGCGAGTTACACGAGTGCACATGTGGGCAAACGAAAACTAGCAGCCGGGGCAACAAAAATGAACAGTCGCAAATACCAGATTGCGGGGACAGGGCGAAGGAGGGGGGGCCCAGACCAGACCGCTCAGACCTCAAACGGCCTCAAACGGCCCAGTCTTTGCCCTGTCTTCGCCCGGGCTGCGTCCCGCGCTGCGGGAGGCGGAAATAGTAATATAGGGGTGTGGGGGGCGGGCCAGCAGGGAGAGCGGACCGGAAGCTCTCCGTCGGTCTAGCAGGGACTTCTGGGAAATGAAGTCCCTGCACGCTCGCAGCCCCGCTGACGCCTCGCGCCCACAGCCGCCTTACCGCCACAAGAAGTACCCCGCTGAGCTGGTGTCCAGCGCTCACGTCGAAGCGGCACCCGCGGAGCGGGTGCGGCGAGGGGTGGGCTTGGAGCGCTGGTATGCAGGTGAGCAAAGTGCCGCTGTGCCTGTGTAGCAAAGACTGCCGCTGGGTTCTGGAGTCAGTGTCCCACACGTTGGAGGTCAGGAATGCCTCTTAAGCTCCTCGTGGGGGGGCGGGGGGCGGGCCAGCAGGGAGAGCGGACCGGAAGCTCTCCGTCGGTCTAGCAGGGACTTCTGGGAAATGAAGTCCCTGCACGCTCGCAGCCCCGCTGACGCCTCGCGCCCACAGCCGCCTTACCGCCACAAGAAGTACCCCGCTGAGCTGGTGTCCAGCGCTCACGTCGAAGCGGCACCCGCGGAGCGGGTGCGGCGAGGGGTGGGCTTGGAGCGCTGGTATGCAGGTGAGCAAAGTGCCGCTGTGCCTGTGTAGCAAAGACTGCCGCTGGGTTCTGGAGTCAGTGTCCCACACGTTGGAGGTCAGGAATGCCTCTTAAGCTCCTCGTGGGGGGGGCGGGGGGCGGGCCAGCAGGGAGAGCGGACCGGAAGCTCTCCGTCGGTCTAGCAGGGACTTCTGGGAAATGAAGTCCCTGCACGCTCGCAGCCCCGCTGACGCCTCGCGCCCACAGCCGCCTTACCGCCACAAGAAGTACCCCGCTGAGCTGGTGTCCAGCGCTCACGTCGAAGCGGCACCCGCGGAGCGGGTGCGGCGAGGGGTGGGCTTGGAGCGCTGGTATGCAGGTGAGCAAAGTGCCGCTGTGCCTGTGTAGCAAAGACTGCCGCTGGGTTCTGGAGTCAGTGTCCCACACGTTGGAGGTCAGGAATGCCTCTTAAGCTCCTCGTGGGGGGGCGGGGGGCGGGCCAGCAGGGAGAGCGGACCGGAAGCTCTCCGTCGGTCTAGCAGGGACTTCTGGGAAATGAAGTCCCTGCACGCTCGCAGCCCCGCTGACGCCTCGCGCCCACAGCCGCCTTACCGCCACAAGAAGTACCCCGCTGAGCTGGTGTCCAGCGCTCACGTCGAAGCGGCACCCGCGGAGCGGGTGCGGCGAGGGGTGGGCTTGGAGCGCTGGTATGCAGGTGAGCAAAGTGCCGCTGTGCCTGTGTAGCAAAGACTGCCGCTGGGTTCTGGAGTCAGTGTCCCACACGTTGGAGGTCAGGAATGCCTCTTAAGCTCCTCGTGGGGGGGGCGGGGGGCGGGCCAGCAGGGAGAGCGGACCGGAAGCTCTCCGTCGGTCTAGCAGGGACTTCTGGGAAATGAAGTCCCTGCACGCTCGCAGCCCCGCTGACGCCTCGCGCCCACAGCCGCCTTACCGCCACAAGAAGTACCCCGCTGAGCTGGTGTCCAGCGCTCACGTCGAAGCGGCACCCGCGAAGCGGGTGCGGCGAGGGGTGGGCTTGGAGCGCTGGTATGCAGGTGAGCAAAGTGCCGCTGTGCCTGTGTAGCAAAGACTGCCGCTGGGTTCTGGAGTCAGTGTCCCACACGTTGGAGGTCAGGAATGCCTCTTAAGCTCCTCGTGGGGGGGGCGGGGGGCGGGCCAGCAGGGAGAGCGGACCGGAAGCTCTCCGTCGGTCTAGCAGGGACTTCTGGGAAATGAAGTCCCTGCACGCTCGCAGCCCCGCTGACGCCTCGCGCCCACAGCCGCCTTACCGCCACAAGAAGTACCCCGCTGAGCTGGTGTCCAGCGCTCACGTCGAAGCGGCACCCGCGGAGCGGGTGCGGCGAGGGGTGGGCTTGGAGCGCTGGTATGCAGGTGAGCAAAGTGCCGCTGTGCCTGTGTAGCAAAGACTGCCGCTGGGTTCTGGAGTCAGTGTCCCACACGTTGGAGGTCAGGAATGCCTCTTAAGCTCCTCGTGGGGGGGCGGGGGGCGGGCCAGCAGGGAGAGCGGACCGGAAGCTCTCCGTCGGTCTAGCAGGGACTTCTGGGAAATGAAGTCCCTGCACGCTCGCAGCCCCGCTGACGCCTCGCGCCCACAGCCGCCTTACCGCCACAAGAAGTACCCCGCTGAGCTGGTGTCCAGCGCTCACGTCGAAGCGGCACCCGCGGAGCGGGTGCGGCGAGGGGTGGGCTTGGAGCGCTGGTATGCAGGTGAGCAAAGTGCCGCTGTGCCTGTGTAGCAAAGACTGCCGCTGGGTTCTGGAGTCAGTGTCCCACACGTTGGAGGTCAGGAATGCCTCTTAAGCTCCTCGTGGGGGGGGCGGGCCAGCAGGGAGAGCGGACCGGAAGCTCTCCGTCGGTCTAGCAGGGACTTCTGGGAAATGAAGTCCCTGCACGCTCGCAGCCCCGCTGACGCCTCGCGCCCACAGCCGCCTTACCGCCACAAGAAGTACCCCGCTGAGCTGGTGTCCAGCGCTCACGTCGAAGCGGCACCCGCGGAGCGGGTGCGGCGAGGGGTGGGCTTGGAGCGCTGGTATGCAGGTGAGCAAAGTGCCGCTGTGCCTGTGTAGCAAAGACTGCCGCTGGGTTCTGGAGTCAGTGTCAGTTTTATGGGTGAATGGGTGAGAGAATGTTTGGGTGAGTGGGTAAAAAGATGGGCGGATGAGATGATGGGAGGATTGGTGGGTGAAGGATTGATGAATAAGTGGGTGAGAGGTGGGTAGATGGGTGGACAAAGGGATGGCAGTAAATGGAAACCTGAGAGGATGGATGAATGGGTGGGTGAGACTGAGAATGGAAGAGTAGACAGAAATCTGAGAGGAAGGGTCAATAGATGAAGGGATGAATTGGACGTGTGGGTGAAAGGATGGCAAATTAAATGGAAATATGAGAGGATGAGTGTGTTTGAAAGGATGGCAAAATACATGGAAAGATGGATGGATGGATGGATGGATGGATAGACGGACGGACGGATGGAAATATGAGCAGATGGATGGGTGGGTGGTAGAAAGGATGACTGAGTAAATGAAAACCTGACAGGATGGATGGATAGGTGGGTGGGTGGGTGAAAGGATGGCATTAAATGGAAATCTGAGTGAATGGATGGACAAAAGGATCAATTGATTGATGGTTAAGTGAAATGGATGGATGCAATGCATAGATAGTGTATGTGCGAACAATTGTACAGGTATAATGGCCAATGGATGGAATGGTTAAAGATTGAATGATGGATGAAAGAATGGATGAATGTCATGGTGAAATTGCAGAGATCGGCGGGTGGATGGAATGGTGAATGGATGAATGGATAGGGGCTTGGATGGAAGAGACAAGGGAGCCCTTCTACGGTGTTTATGTTCACTTGATTCTCTTTCTTGGTGTCATTAGAGACATGGTTCAAAGTGAGGTATTTACATATTCTGGTTGCTCACTTGTTCTCAGAACACACTCAGTGCATCTCCAGGCATCACTTAAGGAAGGGTCCGATTATCACTCAGAGTATCAGCGCTGGTGGGTCCAGTGCCCTCAGCAGCACACATAGCGCCTGGAGACAGGAAGGGTCTTCTAAGCACGCAGTGCCCCTCGGCACTGGAGAGCCCAGAGCTCTACACACGCGCTCTCTGCACGTCAACACTTATATCTCGGAAGGTAGCGCTAAGAACACTCACCACGTCAGGTTTTTTAATAATTAATGGTGCTGCTATTTTAATGGGCGTTAAAATGCTTTAAAGAAACGTCGTTTCCTCTCTGAATTAGCCAGCAGCGCAGCTCACGCGTTCCTTTAAAACTCCGGGTGATGCTTGCCGTCGAGCGCGGGTTTGCACTCAGTGACTGAGAGCAGCGCTCAGTCTCCCGCCTCGGTGCGGTATGCAAGTCGGGCTCAGGACTTAAGGGTGGGGGCTGTCAAACGGCACCCCCTGGCTAGCCATATGTAGCACGAACACCCCCCTTGTTTGCCCGGACCTGTTGCCTCAGCCGGGAGTGCTGTGTATTGCCAGGGGGCTGGCGGTGGCGGACCTGGGGGCTGCGGAGTCTCCCAGCCTTGATCTTACCTGCTTGGGTTGTTTTTGATCCCGTTTCCTTTCTCCGCCCGGTTCCTCCCTCGCTCTGGCTCCCTGGTTGGTTTTAATCAGGCCCCCTCGGGGGGCAGGGCGTGGATTCCGGCATTAACAGCGCACAACCAAGCATGCGCCTAAAAGTTAGTGCTTAGACACACAGGCATGGTAGCACTAGAATACATTGTTAGAATATCAACTGACATGAATATCGTCTCCTAGAAACCGTTTACTAAAATATCACGCGGACAGCGGGAGGGGGGGCGGGCACAAGGACAGCTGGAGGGGGGCGGGTGAACGGGCTCACAGACAGCGGGAGGGGGGGCGGGCTCACAGACAGCGGGAGGGGGGGCGGGCTCACAGACAGTGGGAGGGGGGGCGGGCTCACAGACAGCGGGAAGGGGGGCGGGCTCACGGACAGCGGGAGGGGGGGCGGGTTAACGGGCTCACGGACAGCGGGAGGGTGGTCAGGAAACAGCCAGCGGGACAGGGACAAAGTGAACAATGAACACAAATATCGGTGTAAAAAAAAAAAGTACACGCCCACAGTCGCCACGTCTTCATGACGTTGAGGAGAGGGAAAGAATCGGCGGAACGCCCACCAATCGCCTCAGTGAATGACGGACAGATCTCTGTTCCAATGGCTAGCCTCCATTTATGGAGCTAGCCAATGGAACAGAGAGGCGGGACTTTTGTCCATACTAGTAAACAAAAGTTTTCGCCCTGCGCGAAAGTCTGCTGCGCAGCTTTCGGCGAGGCGAAACCTAAAAATGAGTATTCTTTATATAGACTTAACACAAGACCACAAACAGAAAAAATCCACGATAATGTACTTAAAATAGACTTAAGATGGTAGAAGTCACTTAGTTCAAGTTGATGATAAATGCGACACCGTTCACAAAAAAGTACCTGGACACGAACGCAAAACAAACAAAAGGTTCACAGAGTTGGAGATGCGTCGGTTACCTTGCTTCGGGGGAGACGATGCATCGCGCCTCAATGCTTGCGCTGAGTAGGGGATGCGTCTTGGTCCTTACTGGAGAGGAGGTGATGCGTAGATTCTCGTACTGCGGCCCGGTTACGATGCGGCAAGATGGCGCCTCGATGCGATGCAACAATACGGTGCGAGGCGATAAGATGGCGCCCTTGATGCGACAACGTGAAGCCAATGCGTGCACGCCCTGCGGCCGTGGGGGGAACTCTGTAACTTTGGAGCCGCGACAGGCCCTGCAACATGCTTCTCCAGTGATGCGACGGCGACCTCTGCGGCTCTCTGTGTTGTCAACGGCAACAACTGGGAAGAAGGCATTGGGGACCACCTGCTCTTCAGACACCAAGTGACACCTGACAGCTGTCACACTGGCTCCGGTGTCTATAAGAGCTTCACTCTATGGCCATTGATGGTCACCCACTGTCTGTATTTTTTAGTGTTATCAGGCAGGTGAGCTTTAGGGACCATCTCAAAGTCTCCTACAGAGACAAAGGACGTTTCTGTGGGTCCCCACCCACCTAGGGTACCCATCACCTCCCCTCCCAGGGCTACACTCACCATCTGATGGGGTGGTGCACGTGGTGGTGCTTTGGAATCCTTCAGGGGACACCGTGCATCATACCAACGGTGGCCCACTTGACCACACGTAAGCACTTGTGGGGGTCCCTCTGAAAAGGTTTACCTGTCGGGCCTCCTGCTTTTTCTCAGGGGGAGTTACTTTGGGGCCCTTTCTGGAACTCCCTCTGTTTACCCTTGCCCCTGCCACTCTTCTGCTGGGGACCCTGCCCACCTTTGGCGGAGTCTCCCACATGACCCTTGTGGACCCTGGTACTGACCCAGCGATCCGCCTCCTCAGCAAGCTTCCTAGGGTTAGTTAACTTGCTATCAATAAGGTGCTGGCATAGCTCTGGAAAACAATTAGAAGACAAGTGCTCCCATGCAAATAAATCATGGAGCGCTTCTAAAGTATCCACTTTGATATCCTTCACCCAATCATCCATAGCTCTGCAAAAGAAAGATACATATTCTATCCAAGTGGTTGCCTCCAGCTTCTTACAATTCCTGAACCTCTGTCTATAGAGCTTCCTTCATGTGGGCATAAGACATCCTATTCTTACTGGGCAGGTCCAACAATGTATCCCTCCCTTCACTCACAAAGTGGCTCCACAACCCCCGCTCCCCAATCGTTCTCAGGGACCTGGTGGGCCAATATTGCTATCTCATAAGCTGCAAACCACTGCTCAATATCTTCATGCTTATAGAAATCTTTGCTGACATCCTTGGGGATATATACCCTGCCTTCTGAAGGCACAGATGGTGCGCTGCCACCAGAGGGATTGATCTCCTAGCCTTTTGCCTTGATCTCTAACTCCCTCAACATTCTCTCATGCTCCATTCTCATTCTCTGTCTCTCGAAGGACAACCTGTTATTCTCTATTTCCCTCTTACCCTCCATCTTAAGCTTAGCCATCTCCAGCTTGTGCATCCTATTTCTCTCCCTGTCTTCCAGCTCTCTGGGGGACAGATCTTTGAAAGAGACTCTACTGCCAGGCGGGGATGGTACCCATTCCCTAGCTTGAAACACTGGCCTATCCAGCTACCCATCTGCTTCCCCAGCTAGCTCCACCAACAGCTATGGGGCATTTCTTGCTTCTACCCAGGCCCTCAGCGCCTTTTGATAGTCATCCTTCTTGGAAATGCCTGTGGTAGCAACTTTCAATTTTCTGCGGAGATGCTTGAGCTGTTTCATATTGTAGGTTTCCAACCTCTCTCCCTCCAAATCTAGATCCATAGATGCAACAGATGCTGGTCCGCTCATGGCAGTAAGAATTGGCAGTTCTCAAGAAAAATACCAGACCAAGGAAAAGGTTCTACGAAAAAAAAAGTATGTGGTTGCGTTTGGTCTGCACTCACTAGTAGTGCACACCAATCACTGTATATGAGTCACAAATGCAAGTCCAAATCCTCACCGCTGACGACCAATGTTAGAACTGGGGGTCTCTAGTTGGCAATGGTATACACCTTTGACCAAATAGGGACCCTTGCTTCTAAGTCAGGGAAAGGGGATTACACTACTGGATAACCCCTGGTCACCCCCTTGGTAGCTTGGCACGAGCTGTTCTCGAAACACTCAATAAAGTTTTTTGGATTGACAAACATTTGTACTGACATGAGGTTTCCTGGATTGACAACAGGAGGCGTCCGAGTAGGAGTGTGATAATTGTGGGGGTGGGGTATAGAGGCTTCTGTACCGTGAAGTGGGCAAATTGTATATCTTCGCTCACGATGCCACAACCCGTAACGCATCACTGATGGGGCAATGTATTGCCTGTCTATGAATTGGCAAAAGCATCAGCCATTTCCAATTAAGCAAAGAAAAATGTTAATCATTGTTTCAAGAATTCCCATAAATGTTGCCCTAGTATTTTTTTGCCAAATTTCCTTTAAATGCGGGAAGGCAATTAACATTTTGCTCCAGGTTTGCATATCTGTACTCTGGGCGTTCTGATTCAATCCGCCCGCTTTGGCACATTGTAAGATGGCGGATGGATTTACTAGCAATACAGAGAAGGTAGTGCCGGTCACATGACCAGCGCGATGACGCGGCACGCACGTACTGCACATAGAGCGTCACTGCAGCCGGCACCCGGATGGTGATGAGACCGAGTTCCACGCCAAACGAGGTCACGGTGAGTGAATTCTTCGAGATACTTTATTAGCGAGACAACAGCATAGGGCTTAGAGTTTCCACTAAGCAAGTATGAGCAGGATAATAGCAGGCAGAGTCAGCCGCTATATAGATAATGACTTGAGTGTAATTTGACGCGATGCGAGCATGTCACCAAGCACATAGAAGTAACGAGGCACTAGGTATTACCGACAGAAACGAAGATGTTACAAACGGTCACTGTCTATCAGATTGGAGGGACATTCGATGTACAGCGGGCAGTTAATGAGCACTACTCACATTCCGCAGTAGTAATACAGATTATATAACCAATATGATATTACGTTAGAAATGGGGAGAGAAGTTGCACATAAAATCTGAAAGTCAGACAAAACATAGAATATAAAGGCTTATTGAAACTAATCATAATACTCTGTTTTACAGACCGACGGCGGCAGTCATATTGACAATCAGTGAGAGAGTGACCAAGCACATACTCACATAAGCATGAGGGTACAGGTATGCCTGCAAAGGGCCTGATATGGGTAAATTGATTATGACAATCCGGTGGGGGATTTTTTAAGACATTGCCAGTTAAAGAAAATGAGTGCCTACTGATGGTGTTGCGCTGAATTCCACTTATGTCTTTTGCAGGAACACTAACAAAATAGGATTATCAGTGCAGGGTGGAGTGACAGACCCACGCCCTGAAGAAATTGCCGTGAATCATCCGTGGGCAATGAAACATGTTGGCTTTTATATGAGCAGACACACAGCACTGAATAAAGGTTCATTAGCCAGTGGGGTCCAGCTCGGTTTTAAATTAGGACAGATGCATCAAAGGATTTGATGTAGTAAGTCCTTTTTCTGGGTCTAGACCTGCGGTACACAAGACTTGTCTTGATGTACAGGCAGGCTTTGACATCCTAGCACCTTTGTCCAGTTTTCTTTTTCTTCTTTTGTGCACTATCACAATTTCTGTTTGGTGTGGTGGACGCTGATGATGAGAACCTAGGTAGCAGGCGAGTACCATCCTGCTGGCCTCCATGGTGTTACTCCTGTGAGGCTCCACCATCCCTTTTCACACATTTTTCTCTCCTTTTTTCCTCTTCACTCACTTGAAGTAGTTCTTCATAGGAGGCGAGGGTTGAGAGGAGAGAGGGTGACAGTGGGGAATACAGAACAACTTTTTAAACCAGTTTTTATTCTTTGAAAGTGGTGACCCAGATCTAGTAGGCACAGACGGCATATTGGTAGTCGCTGCCCCAACAAATATTTTCATTGTTGGCAAAGATTTTGAGGATTAGGCATTTGTGAACACATACAGCAATACAGTGAAAACACCGCAGATGGACAGAACACAGGTTTTATAAAAAAGAGTATTCTTTATATAGACTTAACACAAGACCACAAACAACAAAAATACTTAACATAGACTTAAATATGGTAGAAGTCACTTATTTCAAGTTGATGATAAATGCGACACAGTTCTCACAAAAGTACCTGGATTCGTAACGCAAAACAAACATAAGGTTTGCAGAGTTGGAGATGCGTCGACTCCTTGCTTTGGGGGAGACGATGCGTCGCACCTCAATACTTGTAGGGGATGCATCTTGGTCCTTACCGGAGAGAAGGTGATACGTAGATTCTCATACTGCAGCCCGGTTACGATACGGCAAGATGGCGCCTCGATGCGATGTGGCAATCCAGTGCAAAGCGGTAAGATAGCGCCCTTGATGCAACGACGTGAAGAAGATGCGTGCACGCCGGGCAGCGGGGCGGGCGTGCGGTGAACTCTGTAACTTTGGACCAATGACAGGCCCTGCGACGCGCTTCTCCGATGATGCGACGGCGACCTCTGCGGCAGCGACACACTTCTCCGGTGATGCGTCAGGTAACAGCTTTGACGAAGGCGCGCTTCTCTGGTGATGCGGTGGCGACAAGCTTCTCCGGTGATGCAACAGCTGCGACTGCGACACGCTTCTTCTCGTTGAGTCGCGCTTCCAGCTCCCGGCGACACGCAGGTTTCTGCAGACAGAATTCCGAGCAAGGAACTTCAGAGGGGAGCTGGTGGTGAAGTCTTTTGTCCCTGAGACTTCAGCAGGAGGCAAGCACAAGTTCAAGCCCTTCAAGTAATATTCTTCAAGATGATGAAAGTTCTTTGAAAGTTCCTTCTCCTCTCCTTGGTACTGAAGACACCCTTGTAGGCCAACCCAGCAACACAGCGCATTGGCAGGGGGGGGGGCAGTCCAACTCCTACAGGTTCCTTGGTTCTTCTCCTTGGCAGAGGTTTGTCTTGTTGTTCCAGAAGTGATCAAAAGTCTTGGGGTCTGGGTCCCCATATTTATACTGTAAAATTCTTTATCCTCTGAAGGCAGAGGGGCCTGTACCTAGTCCAAACCAGTGCTGTACAGTCCTGGAGCACTTTGTTTACATGACTCCTTCTTTCCTTTGGCAGGGTGGGCCAGGGCCATCAGACACACCACAGGAGGTGGAGCCAGCATTGTGGAAGGCAGGCACAGCCCTATTCAGGCCCAGTTGCAACTCTTCCCACCACTCTACATGCAGATAGGTCTATTTAGCCCTGAGCTGACTCACTCTGTCTCCTGGAGCCACCCCAGCCCCTGTCACTCACAAACCAGACATATAATACAAAAGCTAGCAGAGGCAGGCCGGATGGTTAGGCAAGAAAATACCTACTTTCTAAAAGTGGTATTTTCAAACACAGAATGTTAAAACCAACTTCACTAAAATATGTATTTTATCATTCTGAGTTCATGCATATTAAATTCGAATTTCTACCATGTTCTCTCAGTCAGTTAGGGTTATAAGTTGATACAGGTAGAATTGTAATAGTGAAAAACGAAAATGCCTGTAATTTACTATTAAAACATGCCACACACACCAGGGCATGTCCTACCTTATACTTACCCTGCCCTTGGGTCTACATTAGGGGAGTCTGATATGAAGAAAAGGGAAGGTTTAGGGACTGGCAAGTGGGTGCACTTACCAAGTCGACATGGCAGTACTAGACTGCACACAGGCTCTGCAATGGCAGGCCTGAGGCACACTTTACAAGCTGCTTTCATTAGTGGCACAACCAGTGTTGCAAGCCCACCAGCAGTATCCGATTTATATGCCCTGGGCACACATGGTGCACTGTACTAGGGTCTGACAAGTAAATCAAATAACTACAATGATGGAGTCACTAATCAACACATCAATTTAACATAGGGAGCACTTGCACTGTGGCACTGAATAGCAGTGGCACAGTGCCCAAAGCATCTAAACCAGCAAAACAGTTCAAAAACAGAGAGGGCAATCAGTAAAACAATGGAAGGGAGACCCACGCCAATGATACCAGGTCTAACAGTGGGCATAACCCTGACCCTAGAAGGCTAATTCTGTCCAAAGCAACATGGAGAAATCTGAAAAGTGGGTTCTACATCAGCTGGCCCAACCTATGTATGGTTCTGGTTGAATGTGGGCACACCTCCTAATCTAACTAATTTTCCCACCTGTCTTGCCACCAAAACGTGGGATCAGGAGAGAGGAGTGGCAACTCCAATCTTTGAAGCCTTTGAAGCTTCCCACCCTGGAATGTCCATCATGCTTGGAGGAGATGTGAACACCTCCGCCCAGAGCAGTCTTTGTTCCTGTTCTCTGAGAGCAAGGGGCCTCACTTCATGTTGTCACAAAACCTGTCTTTGATGGCTCGCTGGTAGAGACCAGTCTGTTGACACACTAGTGGATGGTAGGATTTCAGGGAACACCTCTAAGGCGCCCTCTGTGTGCATTTATTAATAAATCCTGCACTGACATCATTGTGGGTTTATTAAGATGAGGTGTTTGGTACCAAACACCTTGGGGGTACAGTGAAGCCTTCCTGTAGCTGGGGAACTCGTAGTGATAAATGTCCAACCCATGTACTTGTTATGGCTTCCCTGTGCACTGGTAATATCTAAGGGTGAACTTAGACATCACTGGAACATAGCCACTCTCGCAGATGTACCCTCATATAGGTATAGTGCACCCTGCCTTAGGGCTGCAAGGCCTGCCACAGGGGTGTGTTAACCAGTGGTGGCTGCTGCAGTAGGGTGTTGGAGCGCCGCCCCACTGCTTTCTCGCAGTGCAAGAAGAAGAAAATAAAATGGTATTTTAAATACCATTTTATTTTCTGGCTCTCGCGCTGCGAGAAAGCTGAAGGCAGGCATATGCCTGGTTGGGGGCGGGTGGGTTGGGTAGGAGTGGCTTGCACCACTCTGAGCGCCCTAACCGCTTGGTCGGCCCTGGGGCCGACCAAAGCAGTCATGCGCACGCTACATTTTCTCTATGTAGGCTGCATGCAACCTACATAGAGAAAATGGCCTCCCTACAGGTGCCCGGCTGGGCGCTGGCTGGGACTCCCCACCAATCACAATGCTGCCATTGAAGCGTTGTGATTGGTTACAGGAGGGGAGGGAGCATGCCTGTTTCTGTTCAGGAGCAGCATAGGCGGTGCAGACCTGGCCCAGGAGCAGAGGCGGCGCGGACCCGGTAAGATACGTTTAAAATGTTAATTTTTTTTTCTTCCTCCCCCAACTCCAACTTCCCTCTGCGGTAAAGCCAGCACAACTTCCCCCCTCCCCCCTGTATTGCGAGCCGCGACTGTATATTGCAACTTAGCATGTCTTTCGCCGCACAGGCTTTTTCTCTAGCACTTGGCATGGCTGGCTCGGTGCAGGGTGGAGTGAATTTGATTCGGTATTTAAAAACAGGTCAATGGGATGTAGGTAATTTTTCTTAAATAATTACTGAATCGGTAAGTTTCGATAATTACCGAATCGGTATTTACCGATTCGGTAATTGACATTCATTCCTATGGGCCTGGTGGCCCTTAGGAATGAATGGCAATTACCGAATCGGTAAATACCGATTCGGTAAATGGGGGAAACATTGAAGGGGTGCAACAGGGTGTCAAAGTGACACCCTGTTGCACCCCTTAAATGTGTATGGGTGCACATGTTGCAGACATACATGCCCTAAGGGCATGTATGTCTGCAACATGGCACTGTTGGAAAAGCAAAAAAATGCTTTTTCTAAGGTTTTCATTATTTACCACCAACTTCTAGTTGGTGGTAAATAACGAATCCTAAGATGGGAAAAGCACTCATTTGAGTGCTCCCTACATTTCAGATTCGGTAGTTTACCGATTCGTTATTTTTAAGAATCGGTAAATTACCGAATCTGAAATGAAGCCACCTACTTATGAAAAGCCTAATTCCGGTAGGTAACGGCCGAAATTCGGTAATTTCGGCCATTACCGACCGGAATTACGCTTCCTACATATGGCCCTAAATGATTTGCCCAGAATCACAGAATGTTGAGCCGACTCAAACCCGGTTCACAAATTATAAAGGAGACAGCTATGATCAGAATGCCATATCCTCTCTCCACTTCACGTGTGTCCTTAGCCATCATAACCAACCATTTTCCTAATAACAAAACGTGAAAATGCAAAGAATATCTGTGGTGTTTTTAAGAGAGTTGACACATCTGTAAAGTAAGGTATGTTTTTAACTGCACCCTACAGATGAACAGTGACAAAGCCGGTCGGGTAGTGACGTAGCCAAGCAATGAACAAATTTAAAAACTGTTGTCTGCAGTGGTGGTGTCACCGTGCAGCCTGCGCCAACTTCAAACCACACCTTTCAGCCAGTGCCGTTAGTTTGCAGTGTTAAAAAGAAGCGATATTTATTAGGGAGGCTGTAGCTTTCCCGATGCGCAGTTAACGGACAGGTGAGAAGTAAGAAATGACAACTAACAAAACACACGCAAATTAAACCTTTAACCATTTCTCGTTCGATATCGACTTACAAAAACTTACAGCGAGGCTGACGGACACAGCGCGTTTTTCCACTTATACGATTACTCACGCTTTACCAAGATTGATGCCAGTTCCTTAACGCACAACGCCGGACTGTCCTGCTCTCAGCAAGGCTGACGGACACAGCGCGTTTTTTCATTTATACGATCACTCACATTTTACCAAGATTTATGTCATTTATGATTCCTACCACACCACGCCCACGCGCCGTTTCTCCATACCGTGGATACCCCTTGTCCCCGTCCTGAATAAGACCCGCCGCTGAGGACTACATTAACCCTTATGCTATAGGGTCGAAACGTCGACGCCTCCCGAATAGGTCCACACCCTTCACCCGTCCCCCTACACTTGGAAAACAGAAGAGATTACACTGTGAAAATAACAGTCTAAATAAATGTTAAATTTTACTGTACATATAGGGGTAGGCCGCAATTATGATGAGAGACCGTTTTCTATTTTTTTACTGGATCTCATTTACCAGAAAATATTTGTAAACAAATTATTGCCTTTCTTTTCTGCCCTTTTTCTATCTTCTCTCACAAGAGCACTGAACTTTCACATACCACTTCTCTCTCCTGATGATAACCATGTGGATATAACATTGTATATTCCTTCATGAACCATTATGTGTCTGTTTGGATAAAATTCCACATATGATTGATAAAAACTGCGCTTTCAATCATTACCCTAGTGGCCTTTTGAATTTAAATGTATATTGCCTTCTTACTGTACGTGCCTTAGTAGATATATACATCTATCTTTCAGCAAGTGAATGCTACAACTGTAGAAATTCATGCTACGTTAGTCTAGGACCATTTGTTCTTTATACCGACCAATACCCAGGTCCTTTGACTTTATTGGGTTACCCCATTTTTATAATGGCCTGAAAAGGAACAGGCATGCTCCCTCCCCTCCTGTAACCAATCACAACGCTTGAATGGCAGCGTTGTGATTGGTGGGGAGTCCCAGCCAGCGCCCAGCCGGGCACCTGTAGGGAGGCCTTTAGTAGTCTAAATAGAGAAAATGTAGAGTGCGCATGAATGCTTTCGTCAGCCCCAGGGCCAACCAAGCAGTCAGGGCACTCAGAGTGGTGCAAGACACTCCTTGCCCGACCCGCCCACCCGCCCCCAACCAGGCATACCCCTGCCTTCTGCTTTCTCGCAGCGCGAGAAGCACAAAATAAAATGGTATTTGAAATACCATTTTATTTTCTGTTTCTCGCACTGCGAGAAAGCAGTTGGGCGGCACTTCAACGCCCTAATGGAGCGGCCACCACTGTGATTGACTCTGAACATTCCTGCCGTAGTCAATGAATCCTGGTTTAATGTTCATGGATCTGGTTGTACAGAATGATGGGCGGTGCAGAATAGGACACTCTCCCAGATCTCCCTTTTTCCTTATAAGCCACACCACTCCTCTCTAATTTTCAGGAGCCAGTATTGAAAATGGATTTGTCTTGGCGAGTCATACCCTCTCATAGGCCCAAAAGGGGGAAATCTGGAAGTTGAAGACAATCAGTGCAAGGGTAGACTTTTTTGAAAAACTAAAGCTAGTGGCTTCATAAGAGCCTTTTTGGGACTGTAACAAGAAAGAGAAGAGAAAGCGTGATGGACCGTGGCAAGCCTGTCTCCTGTTGGTGTGGGTCGCCTTTGTTAATACCGAAAATGCTACTCAAAGGCATCCACCCCACACGTCATTTTTAATTGCTTCTACACATTTCATTTTTAAAGTAAAGTACTTCAAATGATCAAAGCTGATTATATTTTCAAAATAGTTTTAAATTAGTATCCACTTCTTTTTAATTCATATTATTGCAGGCCTTTAGTGTGGTGTTTGAGCGAGCCATATTCCGCACTGCTCCAGCAGATGAGGTGAAGCAGCGGGTGATCAATCTAACGGATGAGATTACATATTCGGTCTTCATTTATACAACACGTGGACTCTTTGAAAAAGACAAGCTCATCTTTTCAGCACAAGTTGTATTTCAGGTGAGGCCCATCTCCACTATGCACTTATATTGTATATATATATGAATATGGTCCGTCATACTTACCTGTTTTCTTATGAATAACATTATGCTTTAGTGAAAACTCCTTTTTGTTTCAATATTTCTCCAGATATTGATAATGAAAAAGGAGGTGCAACCTGCTGAATTGGACTTCCTCTTACGCTTTCCATTTAAAGCTGGCCTTGTTTCTCCAGTGGATTTTCTCTCAAACCAAGGATGGGGTGGAATCAAGGTTAGCTAATTTTACAGGTCTTGCACTTGGTCTTGTCATGCTTCTATTTGATAGGAATGTTCATAATTATAATTCCAATTTTGTATTTGGATAGCATGATTTTCTTTTTAACTTCTGATCCGTTCGGTCTATCATGCCAGACAACCCTTACCTGCTTTTCCTCAAAACCTGAAAATATATATTTTCTATTTATTGTGCATATTTGGGATATTTGTAAGTCGCCTTATAGAATCACCTAATAAATCCATGCAAGCTGCAAGAGTGTGCTTCCAGCAAACGTTTTAGTGTCTCATATTTTGTGCAAACACTGTAACATCGATTGTGGAACAGACCTGTATACCTCTCAAAACTGGGCCCGCGTTTTAAAAATGAAATTAATCTCTTTCGTAAAGCTGAGCCCCTGTGGCTCACCAGGTAATTTGGTTTCTTTCACACTTGATACCCAGAAGTGGTATCCCACTCACACTGAGCAAAACTTTTCTTAAACTAAAGTCTTTCTTCCTGTTACTGCCCTTTTGTTTTGCCAGGCAAATGTCAAAGGGAGTTCCTGACTATTTGTTGGTTGCCTTGAAGAAATGAGATGCCAAGTACGTAGAATAATAATACTACATGGGTCTCGTTTACAAGCCCATTGTGCCGCCGGTGCGTCACTCTTTATGACGCACCAGCGACCCAATGGGCTTGCCCATATTTACAAGGCAACGTAAAGTCACTCTGCGTGAAAAGCGCATTCCATGGGTGTTGCTGTGAGTTTTCACACGCATCATCCATGGAACCTGACACATTCCCACATGGACAGCATTTTTGTAAAGCTGGGAATGGGTCAGAATCTTATGCTTCCCTAGGGGAGGCATAGGAGTGATGCAACAAGGAGAAACTTTTATTTCTCCCCCGTTTTTTTTCCCATAGAAAGAGGCAAATGCCATCAATGATTGTCTTTGTGCAGGAACAATCTTCCCAGCAACGCAGGCACCCTTGCAAAATGTCGCATGGGTGCCTGTGCTGGCGAATGGCAGCCAATTAAGCGCAAGCGCAGGGAAAAGCAAACAGATGCGTCGTATTGTTGTTAATACGTTTCATCCGTGTGCTTTGAAAATTATGCGGCTCGGAGCAGCGAAATGGCTTGCGGCGCCACACTGCCTCATTTTCTTGTAAATAAGACCCCAAAAGTGGAGAAAGCAGATATACTTAGACGGAATCTCCTTTATTCCTATAGGGACTGAAGAAATTTGGCCTTTAGAGGATTTAGGGGAGAGGACCCAAAACCAAGCTTGGTTTACCATTCTGTAAAACTGGCAAATAAAGCATTGGTTAGCTGTAACAGACTGGAACTCCATTATGGTGCTGCAAAAGATAGGAAGGAAATTTGCAGGGATGCTGACTTGATTCATAAAGGATGATTTGCCAGCTACTGTTCGCTTCACTTGGGAAAAGATGCTGAGAACTGCTTGCGTGCAAGATTTACTCTCTTGCTACGGACACAGGAGTGTTAACTCTTACTTTATCTTGATTCTCGAGAACTAAGAGGTTTCCGCCAAAATGAGCCAAATGAGTTGGCCTTTTCCTAACCTCCAAGGCTATGAATGTATGAATGTCCAAATCTTTCTCATCGGAACTTGTCTGCTTTGGGACTTTTTTCTCCTGGGGTACTGTGGAAGAAACCTAGGCAGCTTGTAAGAAAAATCTTTGGCTGTGGACCTGTTGGGAAGTAGGTAGTCGGAAAACGTTGTTCCCTTGCCCAAGCATTTTTTTCTAAAAGTGTGGCAACATTTGGAGCACCAGGAAGGATGTTTTACAACTTGTAGGAATGGACGACACTTGAACATGTTTTAATCTCTGAGTGACTGGAACAAGGTTGAATGCTTATCCAATGATTACATATTACATATCCCCAGCTTCTACATGTTCCTACTTTGCCCTTTTCTGCGCTTTTCAGTATGATGTTCCATCCTGCTACTTACCCACAAAAGCAAGATATGCCGTTTTGCAAAGTGTTGATAAGCTAGATTCTTACATCCTTGCCCTGCTGGAAATTAGAATTCAAAAAAAGTAAAACAGTTGACTCGAAGACATCTGAGACTTTGCTTGACCTCACTGCATTGATGGTCGACTGCAGAACGTGTTTAGGATCCAATCAAACACTGAATAACCTTGTTTGGCTTCTAATGCTGTTCTCTGAATTATGTTTAAATGTATTTATAACTTGTGACCTTCTTATCCCAGTTTACCCATTTTAGGGTCTTTTTAACCCCTTTGCTGCCAGGCCCCACCCTCCCACTTTCCAGTGCCACACATTTTTTTGGCTGTTTGGCATAGTTCGTGCTTCGGCCCCCATAACTTTTTGTCCACATAAGGTATCCACGCCAAATGTACGTCCTTTTTTTCCAACATCCTGAAGATTCTAAAGGTACCCACGGTTTGTGGATTCACCTGGAGGGGACTGAGAAATTAGCCATTTGTAAAAAAAATGGGAAACGTGCTGCAGAAGAAAGCGTCTGTTTTTTAATCTACAAATGATATCAACAAAAGGTTTGCAGTGATAAAAACACCATCTTCCGGGCTTTCAGGAACAGGCACACTTTTGTCAGAAAACCAACATTTTCTACACAGTTTTGGCATTTTATTGAGACTTAGCCTGTTTTTCCTATTTTTTGTGCTTTCATCCTCACACATTTTCCTCACAGTTCTGTGATGGAAAGCTCTGGAACCTGTGTGGGGAGGCCTAGTGCTCATGGCGGGAAACACCCAAAAGCGCATCATGATCAGATCAAAATTTTCCAGTGAAAACAGACCCTTTTTTAGGTCAAGCCTAGAGCAGCGCATGCGTTGCTTGCTCGACTTTTAGTAAGGGGGTTTTCAATGTGCTACCCACAAGCTTTTGCTGGCCTCAAGCTCGCCTGCACGCTTGCGTGCACGCGCGCACCCGCCATCTGCCTTTCTTATATCTTTGTCCGCATCGCTGGCCATTACTTTCACTTTCACGGCCGCGCGGCCTTGTCACTTTCACAGCAGCGCGGCCATTGCTTGTTTGTTTTTCCATCTGTACTGGTTTGAATAATCCTAACTCCTTCCACACTGCATTGACACGCCACACCACAAGGGCCTCCGAGGGTGGCTTCTTAATTAGCCTGAAACGCGCGGCCCGGTAATTGACTCATTGCAGAAAAAACTCCGGAAAAGATAGACGCCTCTCTCGTCTCCTCTCCAGACCGGCTGACATCTGCGGCCTGGTCGTAATACAATCCTGCTATCCTGCTCACACGGGTAAGCCTTTCAAGAATCTGTGTAGGTGCCCCCTTTGGCATCTACACGTAAGCCTTCCCTCCACGCGGGGGAAGCCTGTTTGCTCGCGGGTGTAACTACGGGATATAATGAATGTCCTGGGCTGCCATTTCATACAAAGGGCACACAAAGAGGACTGCGGGTATCCCGCTCTCTCACATCTTGCGGGTTTCCCGCTCGCTCACATCTTATAAAATAATTTTTCTTGGGGCTCCTGATTCAGATAATGGGCATACATAGAGGTCTGCGCTTCAGCTCTTATGTTTTGTTTATTCTGGAGCCTCACTCCACTGATCACCCAATTCTTGTATACGCCAGCTACATCGTTCGATGCGAGGGGAGCATGATAACTATTGAAGTAGTTCTCTAGATGTGATTTTAATGTTACAATGCTACATTCCTACAATATGAAAAGGGGTCTACTTATACATGCCAGTGCACCTCTAAAACAACACCAGTGACAGCCTACTTACCTCCCAGATATGGCAGAGAGGGTCACTCACTGCATCCCTCTCTACACAGGTTCTAAACTAGGCCCCATATTAATCTATAGCTCTTCCGACCACCACACTGGCATTTACCTTGCCCAGGGGAGATATTCTCTTTAGTTTTTTACAAGACAGCCTACTCACTCCCCAGATATGGCAAAGAGGGTCACTCACTGCATCCCTCTCCACACAGGTTTTGTACTAGGGGACTGCTGCTTGTGACCGTTATCTTCATCAGTGCCTCTAGACTGAGGTTGCAACCTGCCCCCCTGGTGTGGGTACTCCAAGGATTAGTTTCATTTTCCTGTCTCTCTAACTAACCTTCTATTGCAATCAGATGGGAAGTAACTGACTCCAAACCATGATCGGATGGAACCACCCCTGCGTAACGCACAGGACTGTTAAATTCATATCCGCCTCGTCGTGGGGTGAGAACCTTTTTGAAACCAGAATAATCTATATAAAACAGTTTTGGAAAATATATTTTTTTGATCAATTGCTTTTTCTCTCACCAATAGTGCCAGGCTGGGCCCCACTGTGAGTGTCCTTTTTCCTTCATTCTCTCAACCCTGTCTTGAACCACTTTACTTCCCTGGGGTTTCCACCGATCACATTGGAGGTCCAGTGGCACTATCCAGTTTTTTTTTCAAACAGGGGCCAACTGAGCCATGTATGACTTCCCCCTTTTTCTGTTTTGGCAGTTCAAGTAATTTTCCCTTATCACTTTATTTCAGGTGTTCAATATCATATGGTCTTGATGATACCTTTGCAGCCCTTTAGCATTGTACTAGAACTCTGACTTTCTATTTAAACATATTGTACCGTGGTCATTTGTTATCCATAGAAACCTTTTATACTACTCAGTAACACTCCCCCTTTTTTCTAAGGTTCTATTTCACTTGGGAAACCGTGCACTTGTTTGTCCGCAATTTTTGTTTGCAAAATATCACCAACCCAGTAAAAGCGTCTTTTGGAAATTCTACCCAGTGTGTGATTCAGTTTCATTTTCTGACATTCACTTCCCACATAAATATATGCCATTGGGCTTTTTATTTATCAAGCATCTAATACATAGGCCCCAGGAACCATTGCTCCCTGATATGATTGATATCCGGGTTCCATGTGAGAAGGGTAACCGTTGTTTCGGATACATATGGTGTTTCAGCCCGCTTTTACTATACAAACCCCATCAATTTCACTCATTGAGCTACGCACGTAAAAAAGAAGTCTTCACAGAAGGAACATTTGTAAAGTAAAGTCTGATTGCATGTAAAATCCGAACAATGCACTGCTGTTCCATGAGTTCATGCAGCAGATCAGTTTTTGGTGTTATGTTTTCTGGTACCCGAGTATCTGTCTCTCTCTCCATACTACAGAATAGTTGCGGGCACTAGGCCTAGCCACACAAGTGAGGTACCATTTTTGTCGAGAGACTTGGGGAAATGCTGGGAGGAAGGAAGTTTGTGACTCCCTGCAGATTTCAGAACTTTCCATCACAGAAATGAGAGGAAATAGTTTTTTTAATATTTTGTTTTACAAAATGTAGGGTTTGCAGGCGATTCTGGGTAACAGGACCTGGTGAGAGCCACACAAGTACATTACAAAACAAGCATTGGCATAGCCAATAGGTCTCGCCTTTGGGACTTTATAAGCATTTAAACTATTATATAGCAGTACATACAGCCTAACTTCTCTCCTCCCATCTGTGTCTTTCACCTTCCGGTAACTAACATGCACCACAAATGTACTAGGCCCAACCAAAAAAGAAAAAAAAGGAACAAGGCACAATGATTCAAATGCCCAACCCTTACACAACAGACAACACAGCCTGCATGCTTGCTGACAACTGGGTTCGGAAAGCATGACACTTTTTTTAAAGTTAGGGAAGGCAGAGAGTCATTTCCTGAAGGACGATCAACTATTAACCGTTGCGTTTGTCCTGCTGATTACAACACTGTGGGAAACTCTTATCTTGGATCTATACAGCACAAAATGACATCTGACCTCTAATAATTTCAAAATTAAAACTTAATGATGGTCGCAGCTATTATCCAACAGAAACATAAATTTACTGTTCTAGAGATCAGTGGTATACCTCGGGTTGACAGCCTCATCTTAAAATTGGAATCCACCAAGTCCCCCTTTATCTGTGCCCTCTTCTACCGACCTCCTAATCACATGCCCTTATTCCCTTACTACGAGGCGAATTACTCTCCCAGTTAGTTATCAACCATGCCAGGAAAATTATTCTCGGAGATTTCAATTACTGGCTCTCTGATACACACGAGATTGTCAGCTCCGTCGAGTTCACTGACCTTCTATCAGGCATGAACTGTATCCAACATATGCACAAGGCTACCCATGCCAAAGGGCACATCTTGAACCAAGTCTGGACCTCCAACCTAGAAATAACACCTCCATTAGTTTCCCCGTGCACATTGTCTGACCACCATTTTATTACATTCAGTATGGCCTGCATCGCTCCTATTAAACATCCCTTGGCGGGTAACTTCCTGGCCAGAAACTGGAAGCAGGCCAATATTGGCAACTTCTGCATGCTTTTAACAGCTACCTCTCCTACTGAACAAGGCTCCCTTTGTCATCAGGCATTAAACCTCGATCAATGGCTTGAATCAGTCAGTAATAAGGTTGCCCCCTTTAAGAGAACCAACCTTAAACGCCCCCATGATGCCCAACACTGGTTCTCCGACGACCTGAAAAGGAAAAAACTGGCACTCAGACAAGCAGAGCGCCGATGGAGGCAAGCTTATGCACCTGGGGAGAGAATCGTCTATGTAGCCTTGCTAAAAAATTACAAAGACTCTATCCTCCAGACTAAGACAATCTATTTCTCTTCGAAAATTACGAATTCAGCCACGAAAACTAAAGACATTTTCGCAATAGTTGATGAGCTTGTGCAACCCGACGGAGTGATAGCTAAATCTGTCCCCTCTCAAATATTATGCGACTCCCTGAATACGTTCTTTATTGACAAAATCACCTCCATTAAAAACAACATTCCCACGCCCACACCCCCAACCACCCTTCCTATTATATGTAAAAATCCCCTCACGCGTGACCAAATTCCCCTGATCTCCAAAGAAGAGTTTCTGGTTCTTTCTAAAAAAGGTGGAAACTGGCTCCCCCAATGATTGTTAGAAAGAAGGGGACCCCTATAGATAACTGTTGCACCTGCTATACATAGGGAACAAACTGAGTTAGAAAACGTCTATAGCAAAGTGACAAAATCAAATTAATTTTAATTTTTTAGTTGATATAGTTTAAGTATAAGATTGAAAATAAAAAGTCCAACTGTGTGTAAATCATTTCAAAACACTGAAGTCTTATCTTTTGATTTTATTATTGTGTATTGTATATATCAAGCATTTCTTTGAAGATTTACATATATTATATTCTTTTTTTGTGTATTTCTCTTTTGTTTTTTTGTTTTCTTAAGATTATTTTTCTATATAACAAATGATCAGTTAAAAACATGTAGGAAAAAATATACAACCAATAGACATAATGCTGAATACAGTGTTGAAGGCAAAGCGGTAGATGTCACAACGCGCGTTTCGGCTCTTGAGCCTTCTTCAGGTTACCGTCTACTGCTCTATGGGTTATAAAAAACATATCTCAATAACTTTACATGAAAAAGACGTATTATATACAGTGACAAAAACATATTATTTACAGTGGACTTCACTATATACATTTATTATATATATTTGATCAATTTAGTGTCTTCTTAATCGCAGCAAGGAAACAATAGAATGGAGAGGAATATCCACATCTATATAGCAGAACAGTGGGCATTATTTAACGGGCACGTCTAGCAGATATATACATATCTATAACATCAATATCTTGGTCATTTTCTTTCTATTTTATAGTTCACACATATTGTATGTCAGTAGATGGATAAACATTTCTCAGATATGACAGTCGCAATGGGATCTCAATTCTTATTATCTAAACATAACATGTTTCAGATCAATACTAAAAGAAAACCGGTTATAGGTTTTTGAAAACATCATCAAATTAATCAGGTTTCTGAACATATTTGGAGCGAGCCTTTCATTTGCACCAATATTTCAGTGATGGCATAACTATATGCTTAGACTTTTTTGCTTATCACATAGGTTAAGGTAAATGCCTTGAGAAGATCCACGGACATCATGTGCAAAATTATAGCAGTGCTTTACAACATAATTTAGTTGCAACATAACTTAATGTTTGGGCACAGCAAGAAAAATCCAAAAGATTTCTAATGTTTCAACTCTCTAAAGTTGACTACTTGGTTTGTGGTTACAACCCATAATCATTCTCATACTTACAAAATTTTATGCGAACTCAAAACTTATTCTTAGCTCATACATGAAACAGGTGGATCGATATTTGGAATGTCTTGGTATCTATAAAAAGATATAGAGCGGCAGAGTCTCAGATGTTAAGCCAATATTCAGCGTCCGAGATGTGCATATAGTCTCCACTTAGTCATAATTAAACAACAAATTATCTTTACATCCTTGATTCTTACTATTAAATAATGTAATGAATAATTCCTTTGTACCTTAATACTCAGATGGTTGAGATCCAGAAGCGTATGTGTAATATTTGTTGATGAATGAAGATGGTATCTATTAAATAATCATAAACATGTATAAATGCATGTTCATTAAAAGATTCTGTGGGAAACAGATTATGTCAAAAATATCATATAATTACCTAGTGATCTTTAGTATACGTCCTGTTTATTTTTTATATACTTTCAAGATACTTGATATAATGTAGATCTGAACTTCCTGGACAGGAGAGATGGAAATAGGAAATATCTATGAACATTTTTTTCTTTAAGACCAGATGGTGATAGTACTAATATCGGCTTTAAAGTGCATGTTGCGTGATATCAGTTGAACTAATAAGCATATATACCTTTATTGTGGAGGTATAGCAAAAATGTAATGATGGTAAACGATAAATTCAGCACAAAGATCAAATCGTATCTGTGGATAAAGCATATGTATGAAGATGTTTTAGTTATTTTGTCCAATCACAACGACACCTGTGTCGTTATTAACAGGAGTCTATCATATCAAGAAAAAAGTTACCTGGAGATGGCTATGAACTTGTTTCCCGAGAGTTGGATTCTATTTAGCCGATGACAATCATAATGCCATATCTATAGGAAAAGGATATATATTTATAGAGAAAATTAACTTTCCGCTTTTGGAGGCTTTTATTTAAACTATATCGCTATATAATAATCCATCTACAGCGAATAGATTTACATATATCTTTTATAAGTTTCTATTATTCAGGGGAATTATTATTGCTTACACTCATTCATAAATTTGTGAGAACTAGATTTATATGGCACCGCTTTTGTACGTTTAATTTCAAGGCTATTAGCGCGCACCAACACAATTTTAATTCGAGAGTGTGTGCAAGCTAAATAAATACCGCAATGATCATGTACGTTTAAGTTAGAAAAATATTTCTTCGCATGCACCCATAAATATAAAGAAATGTGATGTGAAAGTCTTTAAAGGTATGCTGATAAATTCACAAAAACACAGCGAGCTTTAACGCCGTAAATATTGTCTTACCTGTGCGAAAAACGTTGATGGTTTCTAACTCCCGGTACGAAAAAATGGTCGACTGCCTGTGAGTGAGAACGCTCAATAGGGACAGCCGCTTCGCAGTAGTAGGCTGCTTTATATTATGCAGGTGACATCAATTAAGAAAAAGAAAAAGGGTAGATGTAGAGATGGGACTGACGCTACATTTCGGAGGTGGTAAATGTATTCATTGGGTTCGAAGTTTGAGGTAGAGATAGGACAATTGGAACGTTATAGACCGGATGTTTAAAGTAAAAATAGGACAATGGGAACGTTATAGACCGGATATGAGGGTTTAAAGGTAAAAGCATAAAAAATAAAGAGGGGACTAGTTGATTCCTCGGAAGAGTCTGAAATGGATTTTCACGAAAAATAATAAAGATAGAAAAACTAGATAAATTATTAAGATGATGTTGATGACATGCCACTAATAAAGAGCGTTGTTGTATCGATCAGCAGTGAAGTAAAGATAATTTTTTTAATATAAAAATAATAATGAAATAAATAAATGAAAAAACAATCGAATTATGCAAGGCATTTCAGACAGAAACTGATATATGATTTTATTATCGATCAGTGATAAAAGGGGAAAAGCATAAATAATAATTATGATATGTTCCACTCCTAAGAGAGATGAAGAACAGTCGATAGAACATGATAAACAATGTACAAATGACTTTGTATGAATAGTTCCCATGGATACACTGACAAAATAATTATTCGCTGTAACCACACTCCAATATGTTTATGATGTAAGCACTATATATCTATATATTTCACATGGTATCGCGGATTCTCACAAACTCTTCATCTATTTCTAGATTTCTATTTATCAGAATTTCTACATGTGTGGTGTGCCTACATAATGATAGTATAATGTGGGTCATGATTTTTGGCTAAGCGTATGTGTTGGTTATTAAGATTAATTGGTGTTTCTTAATATTGATACACACATGTTCAACAAATGATCCATATCTAGAGTTCTGCTGTATTAAATAATTGCTTGATCCCAAGGGATCTCAGAGTTTAATCCATTGTTGACAGTATTGAACATAAATATATGGTAAACTTCTCGCTTTTTTCTGATTTTGTCACAGCAGAGCCCTGCTGTGGGTGTAATTTTTTCCAATATATACCAACGTATATCATCTGGTGAGTGTCGTTTTTCTACATAGTGGCTTACCAATGGTGCACTCATTTTTTGTGTGCGAATAGCAGATCTATGCTCAGTCAGTCTAGTATTCATACAACGAGAAGTTTCCCCTACATATGCCTTTTCACATGGACATAGAAGCACATATACCAGGTTTTTGGTTTTGCAATTTGTCATGCCCTTATTTGCAACAGTTATTCCATTGTGGCAGAAAAAACTGGCCTCTATGGCAAGTGGGCATGACTTGCACATTCCACATTTGAAGTTTCCATTAACCGGATGTGAGTCACTAATGCTTCGTTGCAGAAGTGGTTTATCTTTTGGCATTCGTGATCTCACTACTATGTCTTTAAGATTTCTATTTTTGCGATAGGCAAACATGGGTTTTTGTAGAACCTCTGTTGCTTGTTTGTTGATGTTTAATAGATGCCAGTTTTGAGCAGATGATCTGTCTTATCCTCTCATTAAGGACAGAGTGTCTTGTTACAAACACTAGATTTTGATCATTGGTATTTGAATTGCCTGCAAGTAGCTGTTGCCTATCATAAAAACGTGCTCGTTTGTATGCATGACGGATAATACGGTGTGGATATCCGCGGTTTTTAAATTTGGCCTTCATTTCTTCAGCTCTTCGATCATAATCCGAGATTTTTGTACAATTACGGCGCAATCTTAGAAATTGCCCAAAGGGGATTGCATTTTTTTGAATTAATGGGTGGTAGCTGGTATGATGAAGAATAGTGTTCCGAGCAGTAGGTTTTATGTATAGGTCTACATATAACTGTCTATTCTCGTGTTTGATCATAATATCCAAGAACTCAATCTCTACTTTACTGTAATGAGATGTAAATTGCAAATTATTGTCACAAAGATTGAGCCATTGTATAAATTCCAGTAAGACTGGTAGATCGTCATTCCAAACAAAAATGATGTCGTCAATATATCGTGACCAGAATAGGACTGTTTCAAAGAAAGGGGCTTCCTCTTTGAAAATATATTGATGTTCGAAAAATGCTACATAAATGTTAGCAATAGTGGGAGCACAAGAGGCTCCCATACTGACTCCTTTAGTTTGTTTGTATAGGGACCCCCGAAATTCAAAGATGTTTTCTTTGAGTACAATAGATAAACAGTCCAGAATGAATCTACTGTCACAGTCCACTTGGTAAGTATCTATAAACCACTCAACTGCAAGAAGGGCTCCTTCATATGGTATGTTGGAATATAGATTTTCCACATCAAGGGTAACTATGGCTCTGCATTATAGGGCTTATCCTCTAAGAGATTAATTACTTGACTAGTGTCTTTTATATAGCCTGGTGTCAGTTGTATATAGGGGCGTAAAATGGCATCCAGATATTTTGAGATTGGCTCGGTCACAGAGCCAATGGTGTTAACAATGGGTCTAAGTGGAGGATTTAGCGCATCTTTATGAACCTTAGGGGTTCCATAGATGCATGCCAGTTTAGGTGATTCCACATTAAGATATTCAAATTCTTTACGACAGATGATATCATCATTGTATGCTTGAACGGTTAACCGTCCAATTTTGGATTTAATAGCCCCTGTCGTATTTCTGGCTATCTTAGTGTAAAATCTTGTATCACTCAGCATACTTTCGATTTTATCAATGTAGTTCTCGGTGTCCATGATTGCTATCCCTCCACCTTTATCACAGCACTTAACAGTGACACTGGTGTTTTTTCTTAATGTATCCATAGCTAAGTGCTCATCATGTGTGATATTGAAAGGTGTTTTAGGGATGTATTTGGTGGCATGTAAGAGGTTGTTATATACCACTTTTTCAAATATCCCCACTTCAGGTGGTATCTGATCAAGTGTTGGGGTAAACACAGATCTGGGAGCTAAACCTGATTTGTTATTTTCCTGATTGTTGGTGTAGTTGTCTTGAAAAAAGAACTTTAGTCTCACTTTGCGTAAGAATGTCATTAGATCGGTAAAAAGTTCAAATTTGTTTATACCGGCATGAGGGACAAAAGATAGTCCCTTTGATAATAGGGATATAGTTGATTGATTCAATCTATTTTTGCTTAAATTAAAGATAGGGATCGTCTCTATGGCCTCCAGTATTTTGCATTCCTTGTCTCCAGGAATTGATTGGAATTCCCTTGAGGTCCCTGGAATTGCTGGGGGTAGGAGGCTTCTGACTGGTACTGGTGGGAACTCCCTTGAGGTCACTGAAATTGTTGAGGGTATACGACTTGTGGTTGGTATGATATTGGTTGTTGAAAAGGTTGTTGTTGATACTGTTGTTGATTGTATCCCTGATTTCGGGGCCTCCAATTGTTTCTGTAGTTGAAGCGCCTCCCTAAAAAAGGGCGTCTGTTTTGCCTTCCTACGTATCCATGACCTCTAAGGTCAGGGGCAAATGATCCATCATCACTGCCAGAACTAGATGAATTAGAAAATGTTGTAAATTTTCTGTTAACGTTGGAACTACCTTGATTAGGAATAGGATCATTATTTTCATCTATTTGTGTGTAGAACCCATCTGCAAGGTAGGGGTATACACGTTCTTTACTGAAATATCGGATGTCTTTTTGCAGTTTGTCTGCCTTACGTTTGATCAGGTAGTCGCTATATGAGTTCAGCTCTTTTTCAATTTCATCAAGTGCTTTTTTGGCATCTGATAACGATGGGGAAGATTTAATTTTTGATTCTAGCTCTTCAATATCTTTAAGTAATTCTAAAATCAGCTGTTTTGCCGTTTCTACAATTAGCATCATAAGGTCTCTCGAGCAACGGTTCGCGATGCGAGACCATTTCTCTAAGAAATCCTTGATGTGGGCAAATAAGCCAGGTATATTTTTTATTTGGAGACCCTGAGGAATGATGCCCGCTTTGAGATAATGTAACATATATTCGCCATGAAGCTCAATACGTTTAGTTTTTTTCTTCAAAGCCAAGAGCTTAATTAATTCCGAATTATCAACCATATCGTTTGTTGTTCTTTTGTCAAATGAAGCTGATGACCCTACCATAGACATAAAGTCCGCATCAGTGAAGCCAAAAGTTTCAAGAGTAGCCATATTTATGATCGATAATGTCTTATACTTGGTGGAGTAATATTACTAGTGTATAATGATATATACACCTATGTGTAGGAAGAAAGTTATTAGTATCCTACCCAATCTGTCATCATATACGAGTATAAATATTTTAGAAAATTATTAATGTTCTGCCCAATTTGTCAGTACCAAAGGTATATATCTATTGTGAATTTATATCTTAAAATTACACAGTGCAGAGTTCCTAATATCTATTTATAGTTCAAAAATAGTGCTTATAGTTTTTAGAAAAAGCACTATGTATTACATTCACAATGCTCCTTTATAATCTAGTTAGTAGTTAGTGCAATACATACACATGCTGCCCAAGAGTTCCTTGCTGTAGAATAAGACACAAAGATATATATTATATTGTAACAGACACATTCAATTAAAACACAGATATTTTAACAAAACACACTAGCACATCCCCTCATAGAACAGGCTATGAGTTTACAAATAATTAGAAAGAAGGGGACCCCTATAGATAACTGTTGCACCTGCTATACATAGGGAACAAACTGAGTTAGAAAACGTCTATAGCAAAGTGACAAAATCAAATTAATTTTAATTTTTTAGTTGATATAGTTTAAGTATAAGATTGAAAATAAAAAGTCCAACTGTGTGTAAATCATTTCAAAACACTGAAGTCTTATCTTTTGATTTTATTATTGTGTATTGTATATATCAAACATTTCTTTGAAGATTTACATATATTATATTCTTTTTTTGTGTATTTCTCTTTTGTTTTTTTGTTTTCTTAAGATTATTTTTCTATATAACAAATGATCAGTTAAAAACATGTAGGAAAAAATATACAACCAATAGACATAATGCTGAATACAGTGTTGAAGGCAAAGCGGTAGATGTCACAACGCGCGTTTCGGCTCTTGAGCCTTCTTCAGGTTACCGTCTACTGCTCTATGGGTTATAAAAAACATATCTCAATAACTTTACATGAAAAAGACGTATTATATACAGTGACAAAAACATATTATTTACAGTGGACTTCACTATATACATTTATTATATATATTTGATCAATTTAGTGTCTTCTTAATCGCAGCAAGGAAACAATAGAATGGAGAGGAATATCCACATCTATATAGCAGAACAGTGGGCATTATTTAACGGGCACGTCTAGCAGATATATACATATCTATAACATCAATATCTTGGTCATTTTCTTTCTATTTTATAGTTCATACATATTGTATGTCAGTAGATGGATAAACATTTCTCAGATATGACAGTCGCAATGGGATCTCAATTCTTATTATCTAAACATAACATGTTTCAGATCAATACTAAAAGAAAACCGGTTATAGGTTTTTGAAAACATCATCAAATTAATCAGGTTTCTGAACATATTTGGGGCGAGCCTTTCATTTGCACCAATATTTCAGTGATGGCATAACTATATGCTTAGACTTTTTTGCTTAACACATAGGTTAAGGTAAATGCCTTGAGAAGATCCACGGACATCATGTGCAAAATTATAGCAGTGCTTTACAACATAATTTAGTTGCAACATAACTTAATGTTTGGGCACAGCAAGAAAAATCCAAAAGATTTCTAATGTTTCAACTCTCTAAAGTTGACTACTTGGTTTGTGGTTACAACCCATAATCATTCTCATACTTACAAAATTTTATGCGAACTCAAAACTTATTCTTAGCTCATACATGAAACAGGTGGATCGATATTTGGAATGTCTTGGTATCTATAAAAAGATATAGAGCGGCAGAGTCTCAGATGTTAAGCCAATATTCAGCGTCCGAGATGTGCATATAGTCTCCACTTAGTCATAATTAAACAACAAATTATATTTACATCCTTGATTCTTACTATTAAATAATGTAATGAATAATTCCTTTGTACCTTAATACTCAGATGGTTGAGATCCAGAAGCGTATGTGTAATATTTGTTGATGAATGAAGATGGTATCTATTAAATAATCATAAACATGTATAAATGCATGTTCATTAAAAGATTCTGTGGGAAACAGATTATGTCAAAAATATCATATAATTACCTAGTGATCTTTAGTATACGTCCTGTTTATTTTTTATATACTTTCAAGATACTTGATATAATGTAGATCTCAACTTCCTGGACAGGAGAGATGGAAATAGGAAATATCTATGAAAATTTTTTTCTTTAAGACCAGATGGTGATAGTACTAATATCGGCTTTAAAGTGCATGTTGCGTGATATCAGTTGAACTAATAAGCATATATACCTTTATCGTGGAGGTATAGCAAAAATGTAATGATGGTAAACGATAAATTCAGCACAAAGATCAAATCGTATCTGTGGATAAAGCATATGTATGAAGATGTTTTAGTTATTTTGTCCAATCACAACGACACCTGTGTCGTTATTAACAGGAGTCTATCATATCAAGAAAAAAGTTACCTGGAGATGGCTATGAACTTGTCTCCCGAGAGTTGGATTCTATTTAGCCGATGACAATCATAATGCCATATCTATAGGAAAAGGATATATATTTATAGAGAAAATTAACTTTCCGCTTTTGGAGGCTTTTATTTAAACTATATCGCTATATAATAATCCATCTACAGCGAATAGATTTACATATATCTTTTATAAGTTTCTATTATTCAGGGGAATTATTATTGCTTACACTCATTCATAAATTTGTGAGAACTAGATTTATATGGCACCGCTTTTGTACGTTTAATTTCAAGGCTATTAGCGCGCACCAACACAATTTTAATTCGAGAGTGTGTGCAAGCTAAATAAATACCGCAATGATCATGTACGTTTAAGTTAGAAAAATATTTCTTCGCATGCACCCATAAATATAAAGAAATGTGATGTGAAAGTCTTTAAAGGTATGCTGATAAATTCACAAAAACACAGCGAGCTTTAACGCCGTAAATATTGTCTTACCTGTGCGAAAAACGTTGATGGTTTCTAACTCCCGGTACGAAAAAATGGTCGACCGCCTGTGAGTGAGAACGCTCAATAGGGACAGCCGCTTCGCAGTAGTAGGCTGCTTTATATTATGCAGGTGACATCAATTAAGAAAAAGAAAAAGGGTAGATGTAGAGATGGGACTGACGCTACATTTCGGAGGTGGTAAATGTATTCATTGGGTTCGAAGTTTGAGGTAGAGATAGGACAATTGGAACGTTATAGACCGGATGTTTAAAGTAAAAATAGGACAATGGGAACGTTATAGACCGGATATGAGGGTTTAAAGGTAAAAGCATAAAAAATAAAGAGGGGACTAGTTGATTCCTCGGAAGAGTCTGAAATGGATTTTCACGAAAAATAATAAAGATAGAAAAACTAGATAAATTATTAAGATGATGTTGATGACATGCCACTAATAAAGAGCGTTGTTGTATCGATCAGCAGTGAAGTAAAGATAATTTTTTTAATATAAAAATAATAATGAAATAAATAAATGAAAAAACGATCGAATTATGCAAGGCATTTCAGACAGAAACTGATATATGATTTTATTATCGATCAGTGATAAAAGGGGAAAAGCATAAATAATAATTATGATATGTTCCACTCCTAAGAGAGATGAAGAACAGTCGATAGAACATGATAAACAATGTACAAATGACTTTGTATGAATAGTTCCCATGGATACACTGACAAAATAATTATTCGCTGTAACCACACTCCAATATGTTTATGATGTAAGCACTATATATCTATATATTTCACATGGTATCGCGGATTCTCACAAACTCTTCATCTATTTCTAGATTTCTATTTATCAGAATTTCTACATGTGTGGTGTGCCTACATAATGATAGTATAATGTGGGTCATGATTTTTGGCTAAGCGTATGTGTTGGTTATTAAGATTAATTGGTGTTTCTTAATATTGATACACACATGTTCAACAAATGATCCATATCTAGAGTTCTGCTGTATTAAATAATTGCTTGATCCCAAGGGATCTCAGAGTTTAATCCATTGTTGACAGTATTGAACATAAATATATGGTAAACTTCTCGCTTTTTTCTGATTTTGTCACAGCAGAGCCCTGCTGTGGGTGTAATTTTTTCCAATATATACCAACGTATATCATCTGGTGAGTGTCGTTTTTCTACATAGTGGCTTACCAATGGTGCACTCATTTTTTGTGTGCGAATAGCAGATCTATGCTCAGTCAGTCTAGTATTCATACAACGAGAAGTTTCCCCTACATATGCCTTTTCACATGGACATAGAAGCACATATACCAGGTTTTTGGTTTTGCAATTTGTCATGCCCTTATTTGCAACAGTTATTCCATTGTGGCAGAAAAAACTGGCCTCTATGGCAAGTGGGCATGACTTGCACATTCCACATTTGAAGTTTCCATTAACCGGATGTGAGTCACTAATGCTTCGTTGCAGAAGTGGTTTATCTTTTGGCATTCGTGATCTCACTACTATGTCTTTAAGATTTCTATTTTTGCGATAGGCAAACATGGGTTTTTGTAGAACCTCTGTTGCTTGTTTGTTGATGTTTAATAGATGCCAGTTTGAGCAGATGATCTGTCTTATCCTCTCATTAAGGACAGAGTGTCTTGTTACAAACACTAGATTTTGATCATTGGTATTTGAATTGCCTGCAAGTAGCTGTTGCCTATCATAAAAACGTGCTCGTTTGTATGCATGACGGATAATACGGTGTGGATATCCGCGGTTTTTAAATTTGGCCTTCATTTCTTCAGCTCTTCGATCATAATCCGAGATTTTTGTACAATTACGGCGCAATCTTAGAAATTGCCCAAAGGGGATTGCATTTTTTTGAATTAATGGGTGGTAGCTGGTATGATGAAGAATAGTGTTCCGAGCAGTAGGTTTTATGTATAGGTCTACATATAACTGTCTATTCTCGTGTTTGATCATAATATCCAAGAACTCAATCTCTACTTTACTGTAATGAGATGTAAATTGCAAATTATTGTCACAAAGATTGAGCCATTGTATAAATTCCAGTAAGACTAGTAGATCGTCATTCCAAACAAAAATGATGTCGTCAATATATCGTGACCAGAATAGGACTGTTTCAAAGAAAGGGGCTTCCTCTTTGAAAATATATTGATGTTCGAAAAATGCTACATAAATGTTAGCAATAGTGGGAGCACAAGAGGCTCCCATACTGACTCCTTTAGTTTGTTTGTATAGGGACCCCCGAAATTCAAAGATGTTTTCTTTGAGTACAATAGATAAACAGTCCAGAATGAATCTACTGTCACAGTCCACTTGGTAAGTATCTATAAACCACTCAACTGCAAGAAGGGCTCCTTCATATGGTATGTTGGAATATAGATTTTCCACATCAAGGGTAACTAGCCATTGTGTCTCTGCATTATAGGGCTTATCCTCTAAGAGATTAATTACTTGACTAGTGTCTTTTATATAGCCTGGTGTCAGTTGTATATAGGGGCGTAAAATGGCATCCAGATATTTTGAGATTGGCTCGGTCACAGAGCCAATGGTGTTAACAATGGGTCTAAGTGGAGGATTTAGCGCATCTTTATGAACCTTAGGGGTTCCATAGATGCATGCCAGTTTAGGTGATTCCACATTAAGATATTCAAATTCTTTACGACAGATGATATCATCATTGTATGCTTGAGCGGTTAACCGTCCAATTTTGGATTTAATAGCCCCTGTCGTATTTCTGGCTATCTTAGTGTAAAATCTTGTATCACTCAGCATACTTTCGATTTTATCAATGTAGTTCTCGGTGTCCATGATTGCTATCCCTCCACCTTTATCACAGCACTTAACAGTGACACTGGTGTTTTTTCTTAATGTATCCATAGCTAAGTGCTCATCATGTGTGATATTGAAAGGTGTTTTAGGGATGTATTTGGTGGCATGTAAGAGGTTGTTATATACCACTTTTTCAAATATCCCCACTTCAGGTGGTATCTGATCAAGTGTTGGGGTAAACACAGATCTGGGAGCTAAACCTGATTTGTTATTTTCCTGATTGTTGGTGTAGTTGTCTTGAAAAAAGAACTTTAGTCTCACTTTGCGTAAGAATGTCATTAGATCGGTAAAAAGTTCAAATTTGTTTATACCGGCATGAGGGACAAAAGATAGTCCCTTTAATAATAGGGATATAGTTGATTGATTCAATCTATTTTTGCTTAAATTAAAGATAGGGATCGTCTCTATGGCCTCCAGTATTTTGCATTCCTTGTCTCCAGGAATTGATTGGAATTCCCTTGAGGTCCCTGGAATTGCTGGGGGTAGGAGGCTTCTGACTGGTACTGGTGGGAACTCCCTTGAGGTCCCTGAAATTGTTGAGGGTATACGACTTGTGGTTGGTATGATATTGGTTGTTGAAAAGGTTGTTGTTGATTGTATCCCTGATTTCGGGGCCTCCAATTGTTTCTGTAGTTGAAGCGCCTCCCTAAAAAAGGGCGTCTGTTTTGCCTTCCTACGTATCCATGACCTCTAAGGTCAGGGGCAAATGATCCATCATCACTGCCAGAACTAGATGAATTAGAAAATGTTGTAAATTTTCTGTTAACGTTGGAACTACCTTGATTAGGAATGGGATCATTATTTTCATCTATTTGTGTGTAGAACCCATCTGCAAGGTAGGGGTATACACGTTCTTTACTGAAATATCGGATGTCTTTTTGCAGTTTGTCTGCCTTACGTTTGATCAGGTAGTCGCTATATGAGTTCAGCTCTTTTTCAATTTCATCAAGTGCTTTTTTGGCATCTGATAACGATGGGGAAGATTTAATTTTTGATTCTAGCTCTTCAATATCTTTAAGTAATTCTAAAATCAGCTGTTTTGCCGTTTCTACAATTAGCATCATAAGGTCTCTCGAGCAACGGTTCGCGATGCGAGACCATTTCTCTAAGAAATCCTTGATGTGGGCAAATAAGCCAGGTATATTTTTTATTTGGAGACCCTGAGGAATGATGCCAGCTTTGAGATAATGTAACATATATTCGCCATGAAGCTCAATACGTTTAGTTTTTTTCTTCAAAGCCAAGAGCTTAATTAATTCCGAATTATCAACCATATCGTTTGTTGTTCTTTTGTCAAATGAAGCTGATGACCCTACCATAGACATAAAGTCCGCATCAGTGAAGCCAAAAGTTTCAAGAGTAGCCATATTTATGATCGATAATGTCTTATACTTGGTGGAGTAATATTACTAGTGTATAATGATATATACACCTATGTGTAGGAAGAAAGTTATTAGTATCCTACCCAATCTGTCATCATATACGAGTATAAATATTTTAGAAAATTATTAATGTTCTGCCCAATTTGTCAGTACCAAAGGTATATATCTATTGTGAATTTATATCTTAAAATTACACAGTGCAGAGTTCCTAATATCTATTTATAGTTCAAAAATAGTGCTTATAGTTTTTAGAAAAAGCACTATGTATTACATTCACAATGCTCCTTTGTAATCTAGTTAGTAGTTAGTGCAATACATACACATGCTGCCCAAGAGTTCCTTGCTGTAGAATAAGACACAAAGATATATATTATATTGTAACAGACACATTCAATTAAAACACAGATATTTTAACAAAACACACTAGCACATCCCCTCATAGAACAGGCTATGAGTTTACAAATAATTAGAAAGAAGGGGACCCCTATAGATAACTGTTGCACCTGCTATACATAGGGAACAAACTGAGTTAGAAAACGTCTATAGCAAAGTGACAAAATCAAATTAATTTTAATTTTTTAGTTGATATAGTTTAAGTATAAGATTGAAAATAAAAAGTCCAACTGTGTGTAAATCATTTCATTGTTGCCCCCCAAACATTCTGCAATAGGCCTTCCTTACCTGCCCTGACCCGCCTCTCTCACTTCTTAACAACTCCCTCAAACAAGGTATCGTCCCCGATAACTTTAAACACTCTATGATTGTCCCGATTCTGAAGAAACTGAACGCCGATCCATCGGTTTTGAGCAACTTCTGCCCAATCTCTTTGCTCCCTTACCTTAGTAAGATACTAGAGGCCTACGTTACGAACAGCCTCAGCTCATTTATTGAGCACTCTCAGTTTCTCGACCCCCAGCAGGCAGAATTTAGACCAGCTCACTCCACGGAGTCAGTCATCCTGGCAGTCATGGACAAGCTTAGGAGAGGAGACGATAAAACCACCCCCTAGGCCCTGGTGCTTCTGGATCTGTCAGCTGCTTTTGACACGATCGATCATGATCTTCTGATGGACCGTGTCAGCAATGTAGGCATCCAGGGTCTGGCCCTCAGATGGATTTCCTCCTTTTTAGATAAGCGATTCCAGGCAGTTCGCCTGGCTAATTTCTTGGCCAAAAAAAACAGGTTGACCTGTGGGGTCCCCCAGGGTTTCTGTATATCACCCCATTTGTTTAATTTATACATGCAACCCCTGATTGTGTCTTTACGCAACAGCCCAGCCATAACCTTCAATTATGCCGACGACCTCCAGTTGGTGTTCGACCGTGACTCTTCCAACACATCAGTCACCAATTTTCAATCCACCATGACATCCATTAGCGAAAGGATGTACACCAACCAATTAAAACGTAATCCTGATAAAAACGGAGCTGATCCTGACTGGAGGTGCCGCTAACCCCTGGGATTCCAACTTTTGGCCCCCACTTCTGGGCAGCTCTCCCCGCCCAATGGATACTATAAAAAGCCTTGGGGTCATAATCTGCAACGACCTGTCTTTGAAACCTCAAATTAATGCAGTGGTATCTTCCTATTTCTTTCATCTTCGCAGAATTCGGAATATCTGCAGATTTTTGACCACCGAGGCCCTTACTCTTGTCATTCTGGCCCTGGTCATCTCTCGCATCGATTATGCGAACTCACTTTATGTTGGTGTTCCAGCATACCAACTTTGCCGTCTACAACTGGTACAAAAGCAAGCAGCCAGGCTCATCTTCCATCAACCTAAGCACCAACATGTCAGCCCTTTGATGAAGAGCCTTCACTGGCTCCTGGTGGCCAAACGCTGTTTATTCAAATTGGGTTGTACCATCAAGCCTTTGCTGTCCAGGGCCCAGGTTTCATCTCTTCTAGGATCCATCGCTATGTCCCCGTACGCGAACTCCGTTCCTCCCACCTCAATCTGCTTATGATCCCCACCTTTAAACGCAAAAATCATGGTGGTCTCAGATTTTCCTTCCTGGCCCCCCATTTTTGGAATTCCCTTCCGACTGAACTGAGATTTGTAACCTGCTACACCCAATTCAGATCACTTCTCAAAACCCTTCTGTTTTCACAAGCATAGGAGTAAAGCTTCTGTTATCTTTCTGCTGCCGTCTTCCCGCTCTCTGCGCCATGAAACCGCTTGGTGTAAGCGCGCTTTACAAATAATTTTAACATAACAGCTTCCAGATGGCACTTTGGAGTATGATCTGCATCTGGAAACTTAAAGGGCAGTCATTGATTTTTCGTCCAAATTGCCAAGTCCTATCAAGAGTTATTATCCTGCGTCTGGACATGTCTATGCTCCATTAGAAATGATTTCTAATGCTTAAAGCGTGCCATTCTTCTTCAGATTTCGGTCCAGTCATCAATCTCAGGTTTTTTAAACAAACTATGCTTTTTTCGCTCGAGTGGAAATGCTTTCCTCGAGGTTTCTTTTTTTTTACTAGTCCATCTCGCCGCTTTTCATTTGAACTGTATTCCCTTTCTGCAAACGTGAAACTCTGCTGCGTCTTTCCTAAATACAGTGTACCTCCTTCCGCCTGCTTTGGTTATAGAGTCTCTGTCCTCACTTTGCCTACATTTAGTAACGTTTGTTCTGCCTTTTAATTAATGTTCTCTGCTCCTTTAAACTATGCATAATTTTGAACCCATACCAGACTCTCATCGAGCTGTCTCCGGGCAGAGGAGTGGGAAAATCAGTAACATGCCCTCCTTTAAAGAATCGCTGGTGGTTCCCTGAGGAAGGATTTGTTGAGACTCTATAAAGCCAGGTTACATTCGTATTGCCTCAATGGAAATGTTTTCAAAGCTTTTCAGAACTGTGCCAGGTCTGCTCCTCAAGCTACTAACTTCACTGGCTGTTCCAAAACCAGGCCTCGGTAATGCTCATGGACCAGTAATCACAAGGGCTTCATCTAAGAGGCTTGAAGAGCGAGCGTACTGAAGCTTGCCTTCTCCCCTCGGCGACAAAATGTTTATTTAGAGCAGCTCTTTGCCATGGAGGCCTTTCACCCCTGCCTTACCTTACTATGTGCAATTCTAAATGTAAAATTATATCAATTTCTACAGAGTTGGTGCCTAGGAGTACATCTTTCATTCCCCAGAAGGACCCGCTACACATTTCTAATAACGTGTTGGGTGTGGGTATCTTTCTTGTAGGAATAAATAGTAGGTCAGTGGGCGTGGCTTTGGATGGCTGCAAAGCCCAAGTGGTGGCATGATGGGTATCTGCAACCTATTCATTGTTGGAATGCACAGACTAGGGTGAAGGGGCACAGGCACGCGCAGGTTTAAAAATATTCAAAGTGCAAGTGCGGGTCTTGGTGAATGCTGTACATACATGCAAATGGAAAGAGAACACAAGGCTACTTACTCGTCAGTCTTGCTACTCTTTGCTGAAACAGCCTAAGTCTTGAGAACAAGATAGTCTCGATTGGGGCAGGCATCACCAAAATGTGCTACATCAGAAACCCCCTTTCATCTCTCAGAAGTTGCTTATAGGTGTCAGTGTCTTGCCATCTAATACTCTTGTTCCGCTGCTGCATATTGAGTACCTTCTAAATGAAAGGGACATTTATCTGAACAGCTTAAGCTGCAGTTTGAAAGAATAGGAATTCAATCATTATGTAATGAAAGATAGTTTTAACCAGGAATGTCAACGCCAATAGGTCTGGTTTGCATTTTTAATTGCAACTACAATATTTTTTTTAAGTCGTCTGTATTCAAAAGACTAAATCAAAAGATTGCTTTCTAAATACAGTTAACCTATGAGATAAATAACTTACAGTGCAATGATTCAGAGTACATTTGAGATATAAAATAGTCCCTCATGTATTGCATTTCATGCACACCATAGGAGACAGAATCGTACCCCTAACAGGTAGGTTAGAAAGTAAAACTCGTGTGGGATATATGCCAAAGCCCGCTCTGTGTATTCGCTAAATATTTTGTCATAGCTCTCCTCCACTGGTACATGGTAATTGCTCCATCTTGTGATGGAAGCAGCGCAGATATGGAGACAGCTCCACCCTGATGGATTGACATCAGTTCCCTTTTTTCTGCTCCCTCCTATTCGGATCCGGAGAAGCTGTGTTTTTTCACGTTTTCTAAGCTTTTTCTACAAAACATCAAAACATGTTGCTTGCTTAGAGGTATCTCCTTGACAGGTGTCAGAAATAAGTCGATTCAAGCCTTGTTGCTCCTAACATGGACGGATGTCCATATGTGACCCCCACACATTCTGTGGTCGATTAGGATGGCGGACAGAAACGGGTACTGTCCGCCCGCACCGCGGATAATCCACGGTTGCGATTAGGATATTCATGTCAAGAAACTCCGACCGCGGTGGACGGATCACATCAAACACCGTCCGCGGTGGACGGAACACATCTAACACCGTCCGCGGCGGACAGAACCAAATGAACACCCACCGCCGCGGACGGACATGACCGCGGGAACAGCCACATCTACCGCCATTCCTGCGAAGGCTCCGTGTCCGCGATTAGGATAACGCCGCCTGTACCCTGGTACGCACCGCCATCCACGTCCGCGGCGGAAAGAATGCAACGAGAAACAGTGCATCAATGCGGAAGGCCAACATGAACAACATCCCTACCGTCAAACCAATGTCAAAAAGTGTGACGGAAGTAAATTGCAAACACACGAAAAAGGACAACCCCCCACCTGAAACACCAACACCAATCACAAGCCACAATGACACCCCCCCAAGTACCCAATAATGCACACTAGTCAACACACCCACCTACCACCTGACTGCCAACAACCATTGAGACACGACTATAAAATGACTCACACCCACTACCACAATCCTTTGCATCACAGCATAGCTGCTAGCAAGAGGCCCAATACGAGCGACAGCATACACCAATTGAAGACACACAACCACCACCCTACCACACCCACCACACAAACACCCACCACACCATTCCAACACAACACACACCTGAACCCCCCAACTCACTCAACCCACACACTGAGCACCACACACCATGGCACCCAAAAAAAAACCTTCAATTCACGGAGACCGAGTTGAAGGTAATGGCGGATGAAATTATCCGTGTTGAGCCCCACATATTCGGGGCCCAAGTCCAGCAGACCACTGTGGCGCTAAAAAATCACATGTGGGACAGGATCGTCAGTCGGGTGAATGCGTCAGGGACCGTGCAAGGACAAAGCACGAAATACAGAGGCGGTGGCATGACCTGAAAAACCGGGTGAAAGGCATCCGTGCCAAAAACCTTGTGAGAGCAAATCACACTGGCGGCGGCACACCCCCGGAGCCCATACCCTACACTGATTGGGAGGAAAAGGTGCTGGGCATACTGCACCCAGAGAGCCTGGACGGACTTGAGGAAGGAGAAGAGGCTGGTAAGTACAAACCAAGCACCACGATCAGAACGACATGGTCAGCCTCACACAACTGAGAAGACACATCTCCCAGGCCCCAACCCATGCACGTGGGCCACATACTCACCAAAATGTAAATGGCTACCAACAGGCCCCCATGTCCACAGGGAGGGCGGAGGTGGTGGGTGGGGTGTGTGAGAGGTCACCACTACAACTCCCAACAGGCCCCCATGTCCACAGGGAGGGCGGTGGTGGTGGGTGGGGTGTGTGAGAGGTCACCACTACAACTCCCAACAGGCCCCCATGTCCACAGGGAGGGTGGTGGTGGTGGGTGGGGTGTGTGCGACAGGACACTGAAATGTAATCAAATTGATATGAACATGTAATGTCCACAGTACTGATCAGCACAATCTTGTCCCTCAGGTGATCGTAATCTGACTGGTGTCACCAGCAACCGGCCGCAAGACTCGCCTCACACCCATACCGGACTCTCAGAGGACGATGCCACAGCCAGCTCCGGTGAGGAGGATGGTGCGGGCCAAAGCAGACTGCCAGGGCCATCTGGCTCACAGGAAATCCCGGCCCCGACAACCGTCGCCTGTGTAACTCCTGCAACACCGGCCACAGAGAGCTGCAGACCCACCACCACCACCACCACCACCAGTACCACCACTCCTGCCTGTGCCACCCTGCCTAACCCACCGCACGACGCAGGGCCCTCGGCCCCCCAGCCAAGCAGGGAGAGTGGGCCAGAAAGGAGAGAGGCGAGGCCACATCAGCCAATCAGGAGATCCACACTCCGTCGCGCTAAGGAAGGACACCCACCCCATCCTGTGGCAGAGTCACTTGAAGCCCTAGCCAGGTGCCAGGCTTCCTACGAGCGTGGCCAGGAACAGGCAGATCGTGCCCACCAGGACTCGGTGGACAACACTGACATGTTACGGGAAATTTCGGGCCGCCTTGGCCAGATAGTGGACATCATGGGCCAGCAGACAACAATGTGGAGGGAATGGATAGCCCGCAACAACCCCACCCCCCCTCAACCAAGTGTCCCGACGCCACGGCCAGCAACATCACCGCCACCGCCACCGCCACCACCACCTGTGCCCCTGGCGACGGATGTGGCCCCTGAGCAACCTGCCCCCCCAGCTGACTCCGTTCCACCTCAAAGACGGAGGGGCCGTCCGAGGCTGGAAGTGGGTGAGAGCAGGGAGGGTGCTCCATTCACACGCTCCAAGAGGGGCCGACAATGACTCTGACACTGCCTGAGCCAGCTATTCACCCTGCCAACTATCCTGTCCCACATAGCCAATCATTGGCACAGGTTTGCTGGACTAGCCTGACATCACCCAATGTATTGTATTGTATTGTATTGTGATTTGTAAAGCGCGATTGCTGCCCAAATGGGCGTCCAAGCGCTAGAGCATGGATAGCCGAGCTGAGGGTGGCGGAGACTGAGATTTAAGTGGGCCTGGCAAACAGAAAGGTTTTCAATTGTTTGCGGAATGAGAGTAGGTTAGGGTTGGACCGGATTTGTAGTGGGAGTGAGTTCCACATTTTAGCGGCCTTTAAGGAAAACATCCTTCCTCCGGTCCTGGCTCTCCGTACTCTTGGGACTACGGCCAGAAAGGCCTCCGTGGACCGAAGGGGTCTATTAGGGTGGTATTGAGTGACCAGTTTGTTAATGATCGCTGGACCTGACTTCCAGAAAGCTCGGTGGGCAATACATAGTGCCTTGAAAGCCACTCTCTGTCTCACTGGGAGCCAGTGTAGGCTGCTCAGTGCGGGTTTAGCAGACTGTGTCCTTGGAATCTGTAGCAGGGCGCGGGCTGCGCAGTTCTGGACCACCTGTAGCTTTCGCATGGACGTCTCAGGGGCACCCACATACAGGGCGTTGTTTGAATCCAGCCGGGACTGAATCAGGCCCTGAACTGCCACTTGTTTGGCTTCCATTGGGAGGAGGGGGAGGACTTTCCTTAGAGTTCTGAGTAAGCTAAAACAGATGGCGGATAGTTTTGTAGCCTGGGTGGAGAAGGAGAGGTTTTTGTCCAGCCATACTCCTAAGCTTTTTACACTTTCTTTGGGAGTGGGAGGGGTGCCCAGACACCCAGGCCACATGGAGGGAAGTGACGTGGGTGATGCGGGACCTAAGAGCATGAGCTCGGTTTTGTCTCCATTAAGTTTCAAAGAGGAGCATGTCATCCACTTTTTAATGTCCTCTAGACAGTTCGTCAGACTTCCTGAGGTGTGACCGGCGCCTTCCTGAGTCATTGAAACCACTAGCTGGGTATCGTCAGCATATGATACGATTTTTATACCCGAGGGTTCGACGAGTCCAGCCAGTGGTTGCATATAGACATTGAAGAGCGCGGGGCTTAGTGAAGAGCCCTGCGGTACTCCACAGTTCAGGGGTTTTCTGGCTGATATTGTGTCCCCGTCAAAGATCTGGAAGGATCTATTGTGCAAGAATGAATCAAGCCATCTTAGAGCATCGCCTCCGACACCGATGTTGCGCAGACGGTTCAGCAAGGTGGCATGGCTGACCGTGTCGAAGGCTGCGCTTAGATCAAGGAGGATCACTGCCAATGTGGTGTCAGCACGGACATTTCATCTGCCATTACCTTCAACTCCCACTCCCACACCCCACACTTACTTGTAAATATTCATCCGCACCAATGCACAACCTGTAAATAAATGCCACTTACACACTCAATGATGTGTTGCCTCCATGTTTAATCACATGATTGCCTCAGAAACAGACGTAACCAGGTGCAGGGATCCAAGTCGTACATAATCATGCCGCTGCGGGAGTGACCTAGGGAAATTCAGAGACAGCAAACACACGTTAGGAAACAGATTCACACCCATCACAACACACTGCACAGCAACATTCCACAAACCACACTCATCACAAAATCATTGGATGAGAGGACACACATCATGGAGACTTGCATGTCCAAATAAATGAACACACACATATGCAACCATCACATAGCGGAACATCCAGCTGATGCACACCACATCCACACAACACCAGCAAACATACATAAGGCATTGTCAACCGGCACAAGAGGTAGTTACTCACATTCAAGGGAAGTAGCGATCAATGAGCTGGCGCCTCTGGTCCAAACCTTCCTCCTCACCACTATCCTCATCAGTCGACATGGGTGGGATGGGAGGCCGAGGAACTTGTTGGTCTTCAGGGTCCAAGAGCAGTTCAATGTCATTGCGCACGGCCAGGTTGTGGAGCATGCAGCAGGCAATCACGATCCTGCATACTTTGCCTGGTGAGTAAGGCAGGGCCCCTCCGGTCTTATCCAGGCACCGAAACCTAGACTTTACCAGTCCAAACGTACGTTCCACCTCTTTACGTGTCCTTCCATGTGCATCATTGTAGCGCATTTCACCCGCTGTAGTAGGATTACGTATGGGACTCAGGAGCCAGGGCCGGTTTGGGTACGCCGAGTCGCCTATGTAGGGGGATGACAGACAGAAATATCACAACCAGATTTGGTGGGTACCCCATGCCACACAGAAATCACAAAAGTCCCCACAGCATACTCACCAACAAGCCACGCTTGACCGGGACGCAGATTTGCCATCAGTTGGGGGACAATGCTGCTCCGCATGATGTGGGCGTCATGTGCGGAGCCTGGAAATCTTGCACACACATGGGAGATGATGTTGTCGGCCAGGCACACCACCTGCACGTTCAGCGAATGGAAGTGCTTCCGATTCCTATAAACCTGCTCACGTGCCCGTGGTGGAATGAGAGCGATATGTGTGCCATCAATGGAACCCACTACGTGTGGGATCTGGCCCAGTGCATAGAAGTCTGCTTTGACTGCTGGCAACTCTTCCGGCCGTGGAAAATGGATGTAGTCATCCTTGTACAGCATCATAGCTTTTAGAACATCCCGAAGTACCATGCTGAACATGGACTGTGACATCCCCCCGGCATGTCCAACTGTGTACTGAAAGGTGCCAGTAGCAAAAAAGTGTAGTGCCGCCATCACCTTTGCTGTGGGTGTAATGGAACCAGGATACGTCCTTCGTGGCTGCAGATGAGGAGACAATTGGGCAACAAGCTCCATCAATCGACGTCGATCTAGCCGGAATTTCCTGATCACCTCCTCGTCAACCATATCCTCCAGCACAGTGTATGGCCGATGCACATTTGGAGCCCTCCTGTGTGGGAGAGAGATGTAACTTGAGTCAACTTACAAACGACGCATAGGTGTGCAACTCCATCACATGTAAGCCAACATTAGCAAGAATAAAAATGTTTTTGACAATGGTCATATGTGTGACATCTCTGATAGTAACTACAATACGGAGTGCCCCATTAACAATGTGCAGCCACTTGCAACAGGAAGTGTGTCAACACGTACAACACAACTTGGTCACATGTCAACATTACTGACAAGACGTGTGGCATGACCCTAATGTGTAGAAGCCACATCACAGACACACATGCAAGTGCATGCAAACAAACGATAATGATACACACACACCATGTCATCATGCACCAATGCCAACACCAATAATGGTGAGCATACGGACATTACATGCATGGTGACACAACAGGCAACACACATACACTGAATGCATGTGTACCCCACCATTGTAGTGACCTCACATGAACCACACACTGACAACAAATTCTGAATGTGGCGATACAGCCGTGATGTACTGTGTAGATGTGAAGAAGTTAAAACGTCTGTAGGGTCACACCCGACGTCAACACGTCGACATGCACATCTGTTGCACATTGTGTGCACACCGATGGGCATAGTATGGACACACATGGAATAGTGCATGACATATGAAGTTTCCCTATCACGCTCACAACCCTCATGACGCAACTGCAGACAATACACCACGGTGCAGCGTCTGAAAATATACTATCATTGGCGCCGCCATGGCGGTGCACTGCTTCCGCTATTCTCGAATGGCATACGCGGCCCGCGTTCCCTCTCCCCATTGGCTGCATGTGCACGGACCGTCACGGTCACACATCGGCAACCGCATGTGCAAGCTTCCGGGACGGATGCTTCTTTTGCAACAATGTTCTATCACTGGCTCCACCATGGCGGTGCACGTATTCGGCGGGGGAGGTGCAGGCCTACACACCCTTTAGATGTAGTCAATGGACATGGCAGTTCATGACCCCCTTTACAGTCACATTACATCATCCACCGTACACCGGCCGGACCAGCCCGGCCCAGGACCGCCGTGCCGGCCATGTCTACAACCGCCGTGCCAGGCCCGGCCTAGGACCGCCGTGCCGGCCATGTCCACAACCGCCGTGCCAGGCCCGGCCTAGGACCGCCGTGCCGGCCATGTCCACAACCGCCGTGCCAGGCCCGGCCTAGGACCGCCGTGCCGGCCATGTCAGCCACCGCCGTGCCGGCCATGTCAGCCACCGCCGTTCCAGGCCCGGCCTAGGACCGCCGTGCTGGCCATGTCAGCCACCGCCGTGCCAGGCCCGGCCTAGGACCGCCGTGCCGGCCATGTCAGCCGCCGCCGTGCCGGCCATGTCAGCCACCGCCGTGCCAGGCCCGGCCTAGGACCGCCGTGCCGGCCATGTCAGCCACCGCCGTGCCAGGCCCAGCCTAGGACCGCCGTGCCGGCCATGTCAGCCACAGCCGTGCCGGCAATGTCAGCCACCGCCGTGCCAGGCGAGTGAACACCCGTCGGTGGCTGACATGGCCGGCACGGCGGTCCTAGGCCGGGCATGGCACGGCGGTGGCTGACATGGCCGGCACAGCGGTCGTAGGCCGGGCCTGGCACGGCGGTTGTGGACATGGCCGGCACGGCGGTCCTGGGCCGGGCTGGTCCGGCCGGTGTACGGTGGATGATGCAATGTGACTGTAAGGGGGGTCATGAACTGCCATGTCCATTGACTACATCTAAAGGGTGTGTAGGCCTGCACCTCCCCGCCGAATACGTGCACCGCCATGGTGGCGTCAGTGATAGAACATTGTTGCAAAAGAAGCATCCGTCCCGGAAGCTTGCACATGCGTTTGCCGATGTGTGACCGCGACGGTCCGTGCACATGCAGCCAATGGGGAGAGGGAACGCTGGCCGCGTATGGCCAATCGAAAGTAGCGGAAGCAGTGCACCGCAACACCAGGGCCAGTCATTGGCCCTTTTACGAACACGCATCCAGGGCTGACCAATTGCTGGCGACGTATGCCACTGACACGTGCTCAAGGCCCTATATATGTGTGATGTCAACAAGCACACATCCTACCCTGGGAACCAGTGCTGCCTGTTCACCTCGAGCTGATGCTGCTGAGCTGACCACCGGCTGCTGCCTGTGACCATCACCTCGAGCTGCTGCTGCTGAGCTGACCACCGGCTGCTGCCTGTGACCATCACCTCGACCTGCTGCTGCTGAGCTGACCACCGGCTGCTGCCTGTGACCATCACCTCGACCTGCTGCTGCTGAGCTGACCTACGGCTGCTGCTGTTGTGCCACAGTCCAGGACCTTGCCATGGAGGGAGTGCGAGAGAGCCGGTCGCGTCCCTTCACCGCAGCGGAGCTGGATGTCCTTGTGGACGGTGTGCTCAGCCACTACCAACGGCTCTACGGTGCACCCGGACAGGTGGTAAGTACAGTGGTGTACATGTTGTTGGTCATGAGGTGTTCAGTGGCTCCTGTCTTCTGCAGGCCTGCCGGTGTGCTGTGGGACCTTTACATGTGTAGTGCTGAGCATGGCTGCATGTTGAATCGTGTTCCTGCGATGTTTGTGCATGTCATACTGTCCACTTACGTTACCCTCTTGTCTCCCATCATGGCAGGTAAAGCTGCACGTTCGCAAGGCCGTGTGGAGGACGATAGCACGTGATGTACGGGCAGTGGAGGGGTTCAATAGACGACACACACACTGCCACAAGCGCTGGGACGACATCTCCAGGCTTAGCAGGAATGTGGCGGAGATGACACTGGGGATGATTCCAAGATCTACACGTCCGGCCCGCCGCACCATGACCCCTCTTATGCACCGTATCATTGCTGTGACGCATCCTGACCTGTCCGCCCAGCTGAGTGGGGAACCACTGCAAAGTAGCGGTAAGCAGATTGTATGTGTATGTTACTTGGGCCTGCAATGCATGTATTGCTGCTCGGACACAGTAGTGGCTTCCGTGGTGCGTATGTTTAGCTGAAATACCATGCTGGTGCCATTAGCGGAGTAGGCGTTGGCATCCATGTCCGCCAGGTGGACAGCCCACTTGCTTGGCGGTTGAGGGTTCAAGGACATGCCGTTGAGGTCTGTGGTCACATGGCATGACATGTGTGCAGATAGTACGGGTGGGACGTGTGCAGGATGTGTGCCACATGTAGAATGTATGTAATTGAATCCTAGATCTGTTGTCCTTCAGTACGTGTGTGGCACTTACTCACACCGCGTTTCTCGCTATTTCAGCTTTGGCAGAGGGCACTGACCCGCAGACGACGGAGGTGAGTGGTGGCAATGCTTCCGAATCAGAGGTCTCACACACGCAGACTGACACTGAAGAGGGCAGCCCCGGAGAGGGGGACAGGACCGTCCCTGAGGACTCGCTTATGGAAACACCGTCGCCCTCATCCTCAGAAAGTGTTGGTAAGTCCGCACTGTTGGCACAGACAGGGAGTGGGCAATCGACACCTTCAGTCGGGACACAGCACACAGGGCCCACACTGCCACCCACTGCAACATGTACTGCTCGTGCTCGCCAGAGGAGGGGTAGCAGAGTTGCCTTCGGTGCAGGAACCGCCGCCCCTGCCCCAGTGACACAAAGTGCACTTTGTGCAGAGGCTGTTGATCTGCTGCGACAGCTGTGTGTAGGGCAGACCAACATGATCAATGCATTTCAAGACCACGATAGGAAGTTGGAGCAGGTGGTGGCATTCATGCAGGGGATGCATGGCGATGTTGCTGGACTCCACAGAACAGTTCAGTCATTGGCAAACACTGTGTCCTCAGCCATTGTACAGTCGCATAGACAGGGTGCTAGTTCTGTACCACCATCCACACCACTTGATGTTACAGGGGAGAGTGAGTCTTCAGACCAGGCCTCTTATTCTGGTCATTACCCTAGGAGCAGCCACAGGCAGCAAGGCAGGGCACGGAGGGCACAGACACCATCCCCTAAGCCTGTGATCTCTTTATCCGAAGACGACGTGTCCAACACTGAAGTTGACAGACATGATCATGGAGGGGTGTGTATGGAAATGGATTCACATGCTACAAAGCCATCCCCCACCAACGTGACTCCCAAGCTAAGGCCACCTCCCAAGAGCAGGGACACTCCCAGGGACAAGGACAGTAACAAGGAAAGGCCACCTCCCAAGAGCAGGGACACTCCCAGGGACAAGGACAGTAACAAGGGAAGGCCACCTCCCAAGAGCAGGGATACTCCCAGGGACAAGGACAGTAACAAGGAAAGGCCACCTCCCAAGAGCAGGGACACTACCAGGGACAAGGACAGTAACAAGGAAAGGCCACCTCCCAAGAGCAGGGACACTCCCAAGGACAAGGACAGTAACAAGGAAAGGCCACCTCCCAAGAGCAGGGACACTCCCAGGGACAAGGACAGTAACAAGGAAAGGCCACCTCCAAGAGCAGGGACACTCCCAAGGACAAGGACAGTAACGAGGAAAGGCCACCTCCCAAGAGCAGGGACACTCCCAGGGACAAGGACAGTAACAAGGAAAGGCCACCTCCCAAGAGCAGGGACACTCCCAGGGACAAGGACAGTAACAAGGAAAGGCCACCTCCCAAGAGCAGGGACACTCCCAAGGACAAGGTCAGTACCAAGGTGAGGGCACCTCCCAAGAGCAGGGTAGCTTCAAAGGAGAGGGACACTACAATGGACATGTCTGCACCCAGGGTCAGGGCACAGGAAAGGGATCTGGGCCATTCCAGGGACAGGACACCTCCGACGTCCAAGGCACATCCCATGGCCAAGGGTTCTCCCATGGACACGAGTACCATCAAGGACAGGCATATTTCACCCCTGGCTGCACTGAGGATGATGTTTAAGGAACGTACAACACATGTATCAGCGGTCGAGTCACCCCATACCTCTACTCCCATCCACGGCCCGCTAAAGCAGAGGAAGGAGTACACTGTTGTTGCATCCCCCATTACACATGATGCAGAGGGCAGAAGGCAGGCCCACAGCAAACGGCAGGCAGGGTCCAGCACGTCCCCAGAGAGCAGACCACCACAAGCACATGATACACCTTTGATGTCTGGTAATGCCACTCCACTTACCAGTCCAGGCATGTCCGGGGTACCCCAACATTTCACAAAGAAACGGAGACACACACCAGTGAGACCTGAACACCCCAATGTCGCTCCAGTACAGCTGTCCCCAGCTCCCAGAGCCACCCTGCCTCCTGGCCCATACAGCCCTGTGGCTCACCATTTCAGTGGTCCTAGTGGCTCAGCTGCTGTTCACTCACATGTGTCAGGTGCAGGCATGGTATTTGTTGGTCAGTGTACAGGGACATGTCCGGCAAGTGTGTCTGGTTCTAGGGCTCATGTGTCAGTGAGTAGATCGATGGCTGTGTCTCACACTCCTGTTTCTGGTGCTGGCGGTGTGTCTGGGTCTATTGCACATGTATCAGTCACCACAGCTGTGGCTGTGTCTCACACTCCTGTTGCTGGTGCTGGCGGTGTGTCCGAGGCGAGTTGTTCAAGCAGTCCACCAGATTCTGTGGTGTGAGGTCTAGTTGCCATCAGTCACATGTCATGTGAGTTTGTGTGTAGATTGACGAATGTAACCTCCTATGTTTTGTTAATCTCCTTGTGACGGGTCGCTTGACACACGTTCTTGGCTAGCCAATGATGTACCTGCTCTGTTGTCCACAATGCCCTGTTGATGCTCTGATACTGCATTCTGCCCTCTGATGTGCTGCCTCTGATGTACCTGCTCTGTTGTCCACCATGCCCTGTTGATGGTCTGATACTGCATTCTGCCCTCTCACATGCTGCCAATGATGTACCTGCTGTGTTGTCCACACTGCCCTGTTGCTGTTCTGATACTGCATTCTGCCCTCTCATATGCTGCCTCTGATGTACCTGCTCTGTTGTCCACAATGCCCTGTTGATGCTCTGATACTGCATTCTGCCCTCTCACATGCTGCCAATGGTGTATCTGCTCTGTTGTCCACAATGCCCTGTTGATGCTCTGATACTGCATTCTGCCCTCTCATATGCTGCCTCTGATGTACCTGCTCTGTTGTCCACAATGCCCTGTTGATGCTCTGATACTGCATTCTGCCCTCTCACATGCTGCCAATGATGTACCTGCTCTGTTGTCCACAATGCCCTGTTGATGCTCTGATACTGCATTCTGCCCTCTGATGTGCTGCCTCTGATGTACCTGCTCTGTTGTCCACAATGCCCTGTTGATGCTCTGATACTGCATTCTGCCCTCTCACATGCTGCCAATGATGTACCTGCTCTGTTGGGCACAATGTCCTGTTGATGCTCTGATACTGCATTCTGCCCTCTCATATGCTGCCTCTGATGTACCTGCTCTGTTGTCCACAATGCCCTGTTGATGCTCTGATACTGCATTCTGCCCTCTCACATGCTGCCAATGATGTACCTGCTCTGTGGTCCACAATGCCCTGGTGATGCTCTGATACTGCATTCTGCCCTCTGATGTGCTGCCTCTGATGTACCTGCTCTGTTGTCCACAATGCCCTGTTGATGCTCTGATACTGCATTCTGCCCTCTCACATGCTGCCAATGATGTACCTGCTCTGTTGGGCACAATGCCCTGTTGATGCTCTGATACTGCATTCTGCCCTCTGATGTGCTGCCTCTGATGTTCATGCTCTGGTGCCCACTTTGCCCATGCTCACGCATACACTGTGATTATACCCCTATTATGTGTAATAAAGGTAGTCAATCATGTGTCGTGGTTTGTCATAGTCATTCCTGCTTGCGTACTACAATTGTGTATTTGTATTTGCTTCTATTCAGTGGTTTAGGTAACATGACACTCCCCCTCCCAACGTCACGACCCTTGCAGGTATTCCCCTCCAGACAGCCAATGGTTTGTGCCTTACCTGCGTCGTCGTCGATAGTGGGCCAAGACTAGGACGTGGTGGATCGCAAAGAGCATCGGGAAAGCGTGTAGCGCTGGGTCCATGGTGGCGAGCAGCTTGCGGTGGGTATCTCTGCTATGTACGTTATCTTCGCTGTGGGGAATCCGCCGGGTTCAGACAGGTTGTTTTTCCGCAGCGGTTTTATGTGTATTTTCCGCCATCTTGATTTGGGGGACGGTCGTAGTCGTCAGTATGTATGGCGGAGTCTCTGGAATGGGTACGTCCGCCGCGTGGTTGGGTGTAGTTGGGCGGCGGTGCGTGCTCTTCCGTCGCGGACGGAATTTTGACACTCTTTCCCATCCTGATATGGCGGACGGAGTCTCCGTGACAGGCGGACACGGAAAAGGCATTTTCCGCTTACTCCAGGGCTGCGGTCGCTCTTCCGTCCGCCATCCTAATGAGCCCCTTGGTCTGGCTATAGTGCTTAGGGCCGAAATACGAATTGAAGCCGTTTGACCAATTGAGCCTCATGCATGCAAGGCCATTAAGGATCAGAAGGCCAAACTCTTTATGGCCCGACTCAGTTGCTGTCGAGATTGGCTTTAAAGTGGTATTTCTTTCCAAGTTAAGTATTACAATGAAAAATGGAGGAAGCACAAGAAGAGAAGGAACGTTGACTCTCTACTATGTCGTTTGATTTTGTCACCCCAGTGCTCTACGCATAGTCCTCCTCGGAGCAGAAGCTTATGTACATCATTCTGTGCGAGGAACCTCTCCTGGCAGCCAGTTCTGCTCTGGTGCAGTTGAGTTCTCCACAGCATGATGGCATTGTTCAGGAATACAGTGGTCCCCACTGTTGTGCCTCAGGGCCCCATTGACCGTTTGAGGTTTCATTTAGACTACTGATGGCAGGTTCGCCCTTGGCACCATTCGACCCTAGATGACTCCTTTATGGCACACCTCTGGTGCTAGCTGAATTCATTCTGGAGATGAGCTCCTTGCCAGTCCTCCACTAGTGCAGAGGCTCAAAGGCTATCCATAGAGGCCAGGTACAGGAAGGAATCCCTGCTGGGCCCACACAGAGAGTCGCACCTATGCTTGTGGTGGGCTGCTTGTAACCCTGCTGCGCTTGCCAACAAAAAACGCTGCTATTTTTTAATTGTTGGACCTTTTTAATCTTTTAAAAAGACCTGTATAATTGTACCTTTGCACTTGTGGTTTGCAATCTCGCTCCCAGCGCGCCCTCACTTCCTGCTTTAAGCACTCCGGGTTACAGTCACGGTCTAGTGCTCAGTAATAGCCTGCCGCTGCACAGCAGGGCTGAGTGGTGGGTGGGAAGAGTCTCAGGCTTCATAACCAAGCTGGAGCAAGCATGCAGAAACAGAGAGTTTTGCCTAAGCTCGTGGCGGGCTGCTTGTAACGTTGCTGCGCTGCACACATCCTGGATCTTGCAAATCACCGAGGACAGCCGAAGTAGTTGAAATCTTACTTCCGGGTGCAATTAGTTAAACTGCTTCCTTATCAGCTCGTTACATCCAGGAAGTTTTGCCTCACTCGAGGAACAGTTGAGGCCGAGCCACAGACGTGTGGTACTTGAATCCTGCTAAAAACATTTTGTTGCTGATTCTTACGAAACAGATGGTGAGGCGTTGTATCAAGTCAAAGTGTTGGTCGCATCACTGGTTAGTTAACAGTAACATAGTAGAAAAGAGTGGTGTCATCTTATTCTTAAACACACACATTGGTACACAACTGCCTAGAACCAACCTGCAGGTTTCAATCTCACATAAACTAACTCAGGATTTCATCATTCCAATGTTGATAAAACGAATGAGTAATTAATGGGTTTTTTTTGCAAAAGCACACAGATTCTCAGAGAGAGTATTATACCACCTCTTTACATGTATTATTCTGGTCAGATAGGGAAGCTTGTAATAACGCTTGCCTTTAATTTTCTTATTACATTGCAATTGTAACATCACTACTCTTCTGTAATAAAACAACATCGCTAGTCTATTGTATGTTGAGTTGTGAACACTGCATTACAAGAAGTCAGACATCCTACGCTCTCCCTACCTTATCTTTCAAGGCCCCCAGGAGATCTCTGACCTTTTACCCACTCCCTGCCTGTGTTTCTACGTATTCCTACCCCTGTTATGCTGTATACGTCACAAGGGTGTGCACAGAGTTACAGGAATTCCACCTGCAGGCCTGTTCATCTAAATGGTCCTCAACTCTTTGGTGACTTTCAATATCCCTGTGATATGGGGTAATTTTATCCATTTGTTATTAATGCTCTTGTTATTACATTTGTTTGATGATGTAGGCTCGAATGATAACAATATCATGGGGAAGGGGCACTAATGGCTGTTAAAGGCCCTCTTACCTATCGTTCCAGTGTTAGCATTTGTGTTTCTTCTAGCTTAATTGACAACCTCACATGCTTTCACTTTCCAAGCAGACCTGGACATTGGCACCCGCTTCATTGAAATAAAATAGGTCTTGCAGTTACTAGAGTTTGAGCTATTGGCATTGTAAATGACAATGCCTTTTATTTATGTGTTCATTATCAAAACAGATAAATACAAGCATGGAAAATAGTATTGAATGGCAAAGCAAATGGCTTTAACTTAATAAAAGGCGAGACCTATTGCATTTTTAATGCTTGTTTTACAATGTGCCAAGCTGTGGCTTTTGGGCTGTAGTTCAGCCGGCACCTAGGAAAACCTAGCAAACCTCTACATTTTTTAAAACTAGATACCCAGGGGAATCCAGGATAGGGTGACCTGTGTGGCTCTCATCAGGTTCTATTATCCAGAATACCTTGCAAATCTCAAATTTTGTTAAAAAAAGAAATAGATTTTCCTCACATTTCTAATATGGAAAGTTCTGCAATCTACCGGGAGCCAAAGACGTCCTTCTGGCCAGCATTCCCCTAAGTCTTCCGATAAAAATGGTATCTCACTTGTGTTGGTAGGCCTAGTGCCTGCAACAGGAAACTGTCCAAAACTTTTTGTGGAGACGTCAAAATAATCTATACAAAACGATCTGGTTTTGCAAGGAAGTCGCCTGCGTTTTTGGCCCCAGGCTTGGCGGCCTTTCTAGGGGGACCTACCAAACCCACACATTTCTGAAAACTAGACACCCTGGGGAGTCCACAGAGGAGTGGCTTGCGTGGATCCTTCAATGTTTTCTTACCCAAATCCCATGTAAACCTCAAATTTAGCAATAAAGAATACATTTTCCTCACATTTCTGTCTCGGATCACTGTGCCGGAACAAATTTCCTCCCCCCCTCCCCCCATAGGGTAGGTATACTTCCCTAGACCGCTGCCAAGCCCGGGACCAAAAAACACAGGTGGCCTCCTTGCAAAACCATGTAATTCCCTAGCAGACATTCAGCTGGGATCTTGGAAGAGACCACTACCTCTTTCAGGGCAATAACTCCTCCCCACTCAAATGACACCATTGCAATGGGTGGACTATAGTGACATTATCAGCATTGGTGACTGGATAGCTTTTTCCAGCCAGTTATTGTCCTGTGAAAACCAGAGTTTTTTTCACCTTAGTGATACTGGCACCTGGATCCCTCAGGGCTTCTATCCTAGTCCCTTTCATCAGGGGGTACTGCTGGTACTTTTTCATATTGGGGGCCAGACAGCAAGAGTGACCAACTCTACCTCCCCATCAGAGACTAAAATAGCTTCAGTGTGAATCCTGATTTGCTCTGGGCACAGTCTTTATCCGACCTGGAGACGTGCCACACCAGTGCTAACTGGAGGAGGACTATGGGCATTCTTTTTGGGGCAGGCAGTGTCTCCAGTTTTGTGTCCCAATGTCTTACAGCTGTATCACCATGCCGTAAGGGGGTCAAAATGTTTACCTTTGTACCTACTGCTGGGCTGGGAAAAGTTCTGGGGCACACCCTCCTTTACAGGTTTTTGGGGGGGCTTTAGACTCTTGATTTTTATCTTCAGAGTGATCACCCACTTTCCCTGGGGAGGTTTTGTAACCCCTTTCATTTGATCACCCCCAGTGTTCATTTTGGTCATCCTAGTCTTGACCCAGTGTTCTGCCTTCTGTCCCAGTTCTTGAGGAGAAATTGGACCTAGGTCTACCAGATACTGATTCAACTTTCCATTAGTGCAATTACTTACAATTAAAGGTGGGTGGCAAATTCCGTTCCGCTCGCGGAACTTGCAAAATTTCAGCATTTCCGAGTCTGCGCGGAACGCGAAAATGTCGAAACTTCCACGATCCGCCGCGGAACGGAATTCGGGGGCATGAGGTATTAATTAAACCTCAACAGAAAGCACTTACAGATATAAATAAAACAGGAGCCCAAGTTGAAGCCCAAACTCTGTACCGCATTAGATATGGAGAGAAAGCACACCTGCCCAGCAAAACCTTGTGAGCCCGGTCGAGGCTGGGCAGGTGAGCTTTCTCCCCATATCTACCATCGTAAATTAGCTTTGATCCTTGATGGAGGTCTTTGCATCCATGAGTTTCTCAAGCGCAATCCCAGTGTAGTTCCTCCTGTGACCTGGAGGTTCTTCTTCTCATCTGCTGCTCTGAACGGTCTCTGACCTTTCAAACAAGAGGCATGGGAACTCGCATAGAAGCCCTGCCCGCTTGGCCCCGCACCTCGCCGCTCCAGTGTGTCTGTCACTTAGCACCAAGGGTTGAGTGTGTAGGTGCGCCCAGCTGCAGACACACACGCACGGCGCACGGTTCTCACAGAAGCGGGGTCTTGGAGAGCGCAGGGGGCACCGGGGAGAAACCATGCTCAAGACAAAGACCCTTGGAGAATGTGCGGCTGGGGAGGCAAGGGGTGAACGCGTGTGCATGAGGTGTGTATTAGTGCATGTGTGCATGGGGGTGTGTGGGCCAGGACCGGCGCGGACGACAACAGCTCCCGAGCCACGACACTGTTGCACCATTGGTGTGTGTGTATGTGGAGGGGCTCTCCCTCCCTCTCCTCATATATGCCCCCTACAGCCTGTCTCTCTCCCCTCAGTGGCCCTCCCACCACCTGCACCGAAGCTTCGAGGCACACCGCCTGTCACTTTCTTCTCTCGCCTAGTTTCGCTTTCTCTCTTTCGTCATTCGACGTGAGACACATTTGCTCTCCCCCACACCACACCTTTTCTGAGTTTTCTCACACCTTTATCCCTCTGCTCCCCTTCCCTCCTTCTGTCTGAGCTCACCATCTCGTCCCCCTCTACCACTTCTGAGCCTCTGTCCCTCCCCTCTCTCTCCTCTCGCACACCAGCCCCTTACAACGGGCGCAACAATAAATCTCCGTGAGCACGCGAAATTCCGTGTCCTCGTGGAGATTTCTTGCCGTTTCGCAGAATATTGCATAGGGCAACTCTGCAAATTCTGCCCACCCCTATTAAAATGTGTCCTTTCATAAACAGATTATAAAGCCTAGCATATTCATGCACTTTACTTCCAGTTAACCAGCCATCTAGTCTTTTCACTGAGTAGTCTATGAAGTCAACCCAGGACTGACTCGAGGTTTTGTGAGGCCCCCTAAATCTAATTCAATATTACTCAATGGTGAGTCCAAAGCCCTCACTCAGGGTACCCTTCATGAGGTCAGTTACCAGTGAACAGTTCCTAAAGCAAAGCTCCCCAGTGTAACTTCTTCACTTTTCTTATTCCACAGGCCCTCTCAAAGGCTATGAACCATTTGGTGATGTCATCACCTTCCTTATAATTGGAGACAATCCCAAGGGATTTTAAGGTCATAAGCATTTTCTCTGTCCCTAGGTATTAAATTGCTGCCACCGTTTATGGGTGCTAGATCTAATTCTGCTCTTTCCTTATCTGACAGAGACTTCTAGCTGAAGATTCCTTACCTTTGAATTCCCCAGGCATCAGCCTGGATCCGATAACTTTTGCATGAGCAGTACCGCTTGCCTGCGCCTTTGGGTGGCTACATTCGGCTCTGCGTGGTGTTGTTAGCATCGGTTATGATGTCACAGTCACCTATATAGGTACCAATCAGGCGCTCAGACATCAGTTCTTTACTTTCTGCACCAGTCAGGTGCCAATCTGGTAAGACCTGCCCCTCAGTTGCTTTTTGTCAGGTTTTTTCTACTTTTTGTCGACCAAAACATTTTAGGTGTGTCGAGGGATGTCTTCTAGAAAAACAGGGTTTAAAGCGTGTTGCGCCTGTCACCATGCCATGTCGGTAACCGACCCCCACCTTGAATGTCTTTTGTGTCTCGAGCACGACCACAACTCGAAGTTGTGCTCGGATTGTCGGGCCATGGCTCTGAATGCCTTGCAGGAGCGGGCTATTAAGCTTCTTGCGGCAGTCAACACCGGCCATCAAGACTCTGCAGAGATTCCAGTCCCCATCAAAGAAGAGGAGGTCGCAGGACTGCTCCTGGAGCTCCAAGTCCTCTTCCTTCCACTCCAAGTGACCTGCAGCGGTGGTTAATGAATCGCAATTGGTTTAGAGGCAGACCCCTCTCCCTTTCCCAACCATATCACACAGTAGTGACAGATGCATCAATTCTGGGGTTGGGCCACTATCTGGGAGAGGTGAAGATCAGGGGACACTGGTCTCCGGCAGAGTCAGGGATCCACATCAATTAGTTGGAGCTTCGAGCGATCCGATTGGCATAAAAGCATTTTTTCCCTCTGTCAAGGGAAAGTAAGTGTAGGTGTTCATAGACAACACCACCTTCATGTGGTACTGCAACAAACCGGGCAGGGTGAGGTCATGGACCCTTTGTCAGGAGGCCCTGCGTCTCTGGACATGGCTGGAACAGCAATGCATAACCCTGGTGGTTTAACAGCTGGCGGGTTCTCTAAATGCCAGGGCGGATGAACTCAGCCATCTATGCCTAGTGAATCAAAGAATGGCGTCTCCAGTCAGAGGTGGCACAAGATCTCTTTCAGCAGTGAGGAGAGCCTTAGTTAGATCTGTTCGCCTTGGAAGAGAACACGCAATGTCAGCCGTTTTGCGATTTGGTGTTTCCAAGGCGGCTATTTTCAACACAAGTGGTGCTCAGACCTCCTGTATTCCTTTATGCCCATACCACTGCTGCCCAGGCTTCTCAAGAAGATTAAGAATGATCGGACTCAAATCATTCTTATGGCTGCAGACAGGGCAAGGAGAGTTTGGAACCCAGAGCTTCTCAAAATGAGCATCGAGCCTCTGATCAGGCTGTCCCTTTGGGGGAATCTTCTATCACGGCAGCAGGGGAGGGTCCTCCACCCGAACCTGTCAACTCTCTGCCTCCATGCTTGGAGATTGAGCAGCAACAGTTGATAGCTTTCGACCGTCCTCTTGAAGTATGTGAGGCTATTTTGGCAGCCAAGCATCCCTCCCCTAAGATGGTATATGCCTGCCATTGGCAATAGTTGGTACAATATATTGTACAAAAAGGTCTTTTGACCCTCTTTCTACTTCTTTATCTGCTATCCTTCTTTTCATTCTTACCCTTGCCCAGCAGGGCTCTGCTTTGGGTACTGTCAAGAGTTATTTTTCTGATCTGTCCGCTTTCTTGCAGCTGCCAAACTAACCATTTTGTTTAAATCTCTAGTTGTAAATAGATCTTAAAAGGGCTTGTTCATGTGTTTCCACCTACACCATTCGTCATGCCTCAATGGGACCTTCATTTGGTCCTCACATTTCTCATGCGTGCTCCTTTCCATCCTTTGCATAGTTGTCCCTTCCGGATGCTTACCATCAAGACAACCTTTCTAGTGGCAATACCATCTGCCCAGAGGGAGAGCGAGTTGCAGGCTCTGTCATCCAAGCCTCCCTATATGATGCTCTTTGCAGATAAAGTGGTACTTTGCACTCGGTCTTCATTCTTACTGAAGGTAGTGACCCCATTCCATCTGGGTCAATCAATCCCGCTGCCCACCTTTTTTGCTCCCCGCATACCTCTAAAGAAGAGGAGCATCTCCATCGTCTGGACCCAAAAATAGCATTATTGTTCTACCTTGACCGCATAAAAAAGTTTCGGGTGGATAACCAACTCTTTGTGGGCTATTTGGGAGCCAGAAAAGGTTGGGTAGTGCAGAAAAGGACCAATCCTTTCTGGGCTGTTCTCTGCATTAAGATCTGCTACGCCTTGGCTAAGAAGCAGCCATCCGAGGGCTTACGAGCCCATTCCACCAGGGGAAAGCTGCAATCACAGTTTTGGCTCGGGAGTTCCAGTCCTGGACATCTGCCAGGCAGCAATTAGGGAGTCTTTTCACCCGGTTGCCAAGCACTACTGCCTTGCCAGTCAGTCCTGCAGGACTTTTTAGTAAGACAAATCTGTCCGCAGCCAGGATGTTATGGCTTGGGTGTCTTCAAAGGTAAGGAATCTGCAGCTAGAAGTATCAGATGAATAAGTTACTTACCTTTGATAACACAGTATCTGGTAGAGACAATATCTAGCTTGCAGATTCCAGACCTATCCATGCCTCCCCGCTCAGCTGACTCATTTGTTAGGGCTAGGGTTGATCTCTTTTCAGGACCCTAGTTAAGTCAAGTCAGTACCTTAATGGCTCTGTGCTTCTGGCGTGGAAAAGTGAAAAGTACTGACTTCCGCACGCCTGGACGGCACCTATATAGGAGTCTGCAATCTCATAACCGACGCTAACTACTACATCTTCACATGGAGCCAAAGGGAGATACCAGAGATCATGTGCAAGGGACTGCTCATGCAAAGGTTTCTGGATCCAGCCTGACGCCTGGGGAATTCAAAGGTAAGAAATCTGCTTCAAGATAGTGTCTCTACCAGAAAATCTGTTAACAAAGGTAAGTCGCTTGTTCATCTATTGCTATGAGTTTAGCCTCCAGTGCTAGTCTTTTAGTCAAACATGCTAAAATGATGTCTTCTTCATTGAGGCTGTCCTCAATGCCACTTGGGGTACCTGTCCTACCTGTGGGCCACATCCTCTCTAAGCGGGTGAGGAGGGTGAGAATTGTCTGCCTCATCACTACTTTCTCCTTCTGGATGCAGGTCATCTTCTTCAGAATGGTGTTACTTTGCATTTTCTGTTAAGAGCTCCTGGAGATTAACCTTAGTAGGATTGGAACCAGGTTTTATTGTTCTACGTTTACAGAGGGTCTTTAGTTCCTTCCAGCCAAGATGGAGCTAAAGGGTCAGATTGAGCTCCACAACAATGTCTTCTGTATTTTCCACTATTTTACTAATAGTCGGGCCTTTTTTAAAAGGAGTAACAAAAACTTCTAATCACTTTTACCCCTAACTAAATTACACTTTTAAAATACTAAAGGGAATTAACCAAGGTCCTGACCAGACTTTGAAAAATTTGGAAAAATTGTCAATTCAAAAATACACTTGATTCTAAAAGCAATTTTTGGATTTTAGTTGTGTGCTCACTCATTGTCAGAGTGGTCCAGAAAATGCAGAGTCGCAGATCCCACCGTTGCCACCAGTGTAGGAACCTGGCTCTGTATATACTATACCAAAGTAAGGTATAGTATGCACATAGTTCAAGTGGATCCTCAGAGGCTAATGTAGATAATACCTTACTCCCTTTTGTGGTAGTGTGGTTGAGCAGTTAGGCTTATCAGAGGGCTTTGTTAAGCATTTGTTGTACACGCTCAGGCAGGAAATGATTACACACACTATAAAGACTGAATTCAAGACCAATTTGTTTGTTAAAAATATTACTTTGTTACTTTTATTTCTAGAACCAAGAGAAACTCAGTTGCATATAAGTACCAGTTTTAAAATAGCAATACTTTTTGAGTACTGTAAGAGTGATGTGCATAAGCAATAAAAATACTTTACAGTGATATTGAAAATACAGTAGCAGTAAATTTGCAGTGAATGAATGAAAAGTTTTTATTGCGCGATTACTTAAAATCATTTGCAATATTACAAAATAATATGTTCAAATATATTACCGATGAAAAACACTAATTGTCCGGTCTGCAGTTAGCAATTGGACACAGTTCCTAGTATTTAAGATGAACAATAAAAGAAAACACATTGATATTATCCCCTTTAAAAACACCACCTGTTGGGGGCGTGGCCAACCAAGATGGCCGAGTGGACTTGATGCACAAGGGCTCTGTGGCATCCCATGAAATACAAGGATATTTAGGCTCATCTAGGGAATGGAGGCGTGAGGGGACTGCCAAAGCCTCTGAAAAGTGCAGGACAACGGGCTGAGGAGGAAAACGGCTGCCGTCCTGCGGATGCAGGAGGATTGGGACTAGTGGTGGGACGGGCCTGTCTGTGCAGCGACTCTGCCGGGGCCTTAACTAGGAGAACTGCCAGAGGAGTCAGGGGTCCCATCACAGGGCTGAGCAGGGTCCCAGGGTTCTTCTTGGATCGTGGTGAAGCAACAAAGGTAGGGGGGCACCTAGTAAACCCCTGACGCTGCATGGCCTTCCCCCAAGTGGAATAGGTCCCCGACTGGTCCTGGGCCTGCCACAAAAGACTGGTAGGCGGCTGAGTCAGGGGGTCTCCCCTTGAGCAGCCAGACAGAGCTATTTTGTGGCAGGGGATGGGGCCGGGGAGGTGGACGGGAGAGGTGAGGGGCAGCCGCTATTAGTAGCTGTGGAATGCATGATCGATACCTGGTGTTTGATCCAAAGGTGGAGCCCTGGAGGGTCGCAGAGAAGCTTTCCGGGTCCTCGAGCACTGCTGCAGAGCACACAATGCTGCTTTAGTTAGCAATGATCAAGTGAGGGTGAGTCACCTGGAGGCCTCGCAGGAGGGGATAGTTGTATGACTGCTTACCACCCTGCACTCTGCTGCGAACTGAGCCTCTGGCAGGGCCTGAACTTTGAATGTGCCCAAGATCTGCCCTCATTGCTGCCTAACACTCCACCACATTTAGGGAAATAGAAATATCTGTGTTGGTCCTAGGAGAGAAATGATGACCGAAGGGAATGCTTTGTTGACCTTTAAACAAGCCCCTCACTTCAAGACCAATACTCCAGCATGACCAAGGCACTGTTGGGCTGGTAACCACCTGCTGCTTGGATCTCACACTGAGCAACAAGATAACGGACACCCAGGGACGGGGGCTGGTAGCTGCCCATCATAAGTTCCACTCACTGGGGAATAGCCTCGAGAGACCCTGTGCATAGGTTTCGTCATGATCTGCAGCTTAAGGGGCCAACCTGCTCGGGCTGTGGGAGTGTCCATGCCACCAAAGAAGGTGCGCAATAACAGGGTATCTAGCTTTTTCACCCTGGTGGAGCCTCACGGCATGTCCACGGAGCCTCATACACTAGAGGCCATGGCTCTAACCAAGGAAGATCTCCTTAGTTCTCTGAAAGATTTTAAAAGAGAACTTTGTGAGGAGCTAAAGGTGGATATGGCTAGTTCCCTGGAATTGCTGATATCAGACATGTCACAATACTTAGCAACCCTTCAAAAGGGTGTTGATTTGATGTGCACAAGGACTCTGGACATGGAATCCAAGCTGCAGGAGCTAGAACAACATACTGACCAGGTAGAGAAAAAGGTAAAACTTCGCAAGAGGCAACTTCAGTCCTCCATACTGAAATGGGAAGACTTGGGAAACAGATACTGCAGAGACAATATTGGAATTCATAATCTGGCAGAAGGGGCGGAAGGCCCCGATCTAGAGGCCTGTGTGGCTGGGCATTCTGTGAATTATTAGGGGAGACCCACCTGAATTGACAGGGTACACAGAGTCGGCTCACTGCAGTCCAGGGAGAAAAAAACGGCCAAGGGATGTGCTTGACAAACTCCACTCTTTCAAAGTGAAAGCTACCATTCTTCAAGTTGCAAGGAGGCGAGAGGAGGTCTCTTTCCAGGTGCTTCTTGTTCTATCTTTCAAGACATTGCCCCGGCTATGTTGGCGTGTCGTCTACAGTTTCGCCTTGATCACCAATAAACTGCGGCAAGACAACATCAGGTATAGCTGAAATAACCGCTTTGGGCTGGTGTATGAACTTCAAAATAAAGCACCCTATGTTACGGAACTGCAAGAAGCAATACAAGTCTTGGGCATTGCACCTGTATCTGGACAAGCTGCAGAGGGTGGTGGTGGGGAATCTTTGCCCCCCCCCCCCACACACACACACACACACGACAAGACTAAGAGTGGGGGCGGAACTCGCTGAGTTCTACTCCGTGCGATTTTGTGGAGTGATCTTAAAACTATGTGAAATTCGGTTGAGTTCCGCTTGTGGCGGGGTGTCACCTGGTCCTACTTTTTACGCTGTTTCACCTGGCGCTGTTATACGCTGTCTTTTTTGTGAGTCTGTGTCATTGTGTGGGTTTATGCTTCTGGTTGGGGCATCTGTTAACATATGTTTCTATTTGCTCCTTGCACGTTTTTCACAGCCCCACCTGATGAGACTCGGTGGGAGATATAAAGTCTCCATTTGAAGAGACCCCGCAGTTGCTGCTTCTGAGGCCACCACAGGATCACTCAGCACTCAAAGCTACAACTCCTCCTGAAATATTTGCAAATCTCCTGTCATAAATCACCCACGACGGCAAAGCATCACAGGAATGAACGGTAGCAGCGCAGCCTGCGAAGTAGGTTCCGTGACGAGCCAGATGTGCGCTCTACGGCAGCCTCTGTGTGCCACAAGGCAGCGGCAGACAACGATACCTACACGGGCGCAGCGTGTGATGCAGATGATGATAGTATTGATTCTTCTCCAGCCAGGCCTGAGGCTGGTGCGGCCGAAGGAAAGTGGATAGAGGCAAAATCTTCGCAATGAGCCGCTGCTCTTTGAACAGGACATGTGTAATCTGCTAATAGAAACTAGCAGATGGCCAGCTCCTCCTCTTGCTCAGACTGGAGGACAATAAACCGCACTGGCTCTGCAGTAGGTAGGTATGATGCCATGAGGTGTAAATATTATGGAAAACATCACAGACCTGAAGTGACGACAAGTTGCTATGGGGTCTGCTATACCCAGTCTTCTCTAGCGGTTTCCCTTTCCATGCAGTGCTGGCCAGTGCACTGGTAAGCTCTGCTCAGCCTCCAAGTGGTGTGCGGAGTGACAGAAACTCCATAAACTCGGCCGGTTGCACGGAGTTTCCCGCCCACCCTCAGACAAGAGACCAAAGCCATTGGCAGACCCAGTCGAGACCAAAGTCATACAGAAAACATTGACATTAGTGAAGGTGGGAATGTGAGAAAGTGCCCTCTTTCTGCATGGTTGCCCCCACTTTTCGCTGAACTGCTGATGTACTTTTATTGAGTGTGCCCTGGGCTCCTGCCAATCAGGTACCCAGGGCCTATGTTCTTTCCCTAAAACTGCATTGAAAACCAAACCCAATTGGCACTCTGGCCACAGGTCAGTCCCTGGTAAATGGTACCCCAAGTACCCATGGCACTGTGACCAGGGAAGGCCTCTAAGGGCTGCAGCATTTATTGTGCCAACCTTAGAGGCCCTGTACCTTTACACTCACATACTGCCTTTGTAGGCTGCATGTTTTGGTGCAGAACAAAGTGGAGTTGCCTTCAACCCACTGCCCTGGCATAGATCAGCCACCCCTCTAGCTGGGTGCACTAAACCAGAGGTGAGGGTACAGGTACATGAGCCCTGTACCCCTACAGTGTCTGAGCCAATTCTTAGACATTGTAAGTGCAGTACTACCATTAAGAGTATATGGTGCGGGGAGTTTGTCATTACGAACTCCACAGTACCATAATGGCTTTACTGAAAACTGAGACATTTGGTATCAACTTCTCAGCACATTAAACCCACACTGATGCCCTGTTCCCCCTGAAAAATGACCTAACCCTAGTGTCCAGGCTTGGTGGCTGCTCCCCAGCTGCCACCACGAGACGTGTTTCTGGACCCCTAGGTCGAGAATCTGCTGCTCTCTGGGGCCTGAAACAATGCACATCCTGGGACGAGGTGCCAAGCCTCCTCCCCCAGAATGGGCTGGGTCCACGAAGGGGAAGCTTCAAAGGCTTGCCGCCTTTGTGAGCTTCCCCAGGCCTTTTGCTGCTTCCAGCAACTGGTCCCCACCAGTTCTGACCCCCACTTTGGACGGGAGAACAGGTGAGAAAACCAAGTGAGGAAGGGAGGTGTGCCGATCTTTGAAAAACGCCACCCCTCAGGTGGGAGAAGCAAGGTGAAGCGCAACTCTCAGTCCCTGCCATCTTGCAGATGGGGTACCCAGCCAACCAGAGTGAGGCATATGCCCCACTATTACTTACCTGTAATGCCCCATAATCTAGTATTTAGGGGCTCCCTCGAACCTTGACTCCTGAGACAAGCAATGACCAAGAAGAAAAGAAGAAGGACCGAACAGCCGTGCCGAAGCTAAGACGAAAAGGACGTCCACTGACTTGGCCCCTGCCCTACCGGCCTGTCCCCACCTCGAACCTGCAGAAGCGAAACTCTGGAGTGTCCTGCAGCCAGAAACCTTAAGAACCCCGAGGACCTGCCCTGCCTTCTAAAGAAAATTCTTTGTCTCCTGTGAACACCAGATTTGTTCAACCACAGACTCCAGTTCCGGCAAAATCCGCGAGTCTGCACCACTCTGCATCCGTTGCCCACCGCCTGAGTTTGAGTCGCTCAACACCACAAGGAGAACTCCCTGGTGATTCTGACCCGAGTCCTGGTGATCTCTGATCTGCCTTGAATCTCCCAGTGAAGCCTACAGCCTCTTTCTGGAGACTCCCTCCGACGGTGACCATAGCTGGTAAGAGAAACCCGACGCCTAAAGACACCCCTGCACCCGAAGCCCTACGGCCTGGGGTGGCTCAACCGACGGTGTCCCAGCATCCCCAGGTATCCCAGCTTACCTCTCCAACCAATGGTCACCCTCAGAAGATTTCCGTCCCCAAGCCTGCAGTCTTTGTTGAAACTGGAGAATGCCCATTGAAACCAACAGGGTACCAACACCAAAACAGCACTCTGCACCCAGCCGCCTCATAGCCGCTGTGGGTGCACTTTTTGTGCTAAGTAGGATCCCCCTTTGCCCTGAGCCTAACACCAGAAGCTTTGCTACGATAACTCAGTGGCCTGCTCGTACGCAGCCACCAATCGGAGGCCCCTTATCCCCCGTTGAATAACATTGGGCCTCTGTACTCTGCATCTGGCTGCCCTAGTGCCGCTGAGGGTGTAACGAGAGTGCATCTTTGAACCTGGGGGAACCCTTGTTCTAGCCCCTGGAACTCAACCCCAAAGACTGAGTACTTACCTGGTAACCGTTAACTTCATTTTTCTCTATAAGAACCTATTGACTGTATTTTTATGAAGAATGTTGTGTGTATGGAGTTGATTTGTATGGAAACCTAAAAAAAGTACAAGTGTGTAAAACTATTTCTACTTACCTTTTCTCTAGGAAATGTCTCAGTGTGACAGCTAGGCATATCACACCGTGTAAAAAAATTATTCTAGAAAGTAATCCAAAAGTACCTAAAAAGTAATCTGTGCAGTAATTTCAATACCTTAACTTAACTGTATTTCAAACAACTGCATTTGAACTTACATTCACTTGTAAGAACTGCATAATATTTTGAAAAGCATTTATTTCACTTACCTGTGCCAGGCTTAGCTCTACAAATAAAATAAGTTAATACTATTTTTGATACAAACAAAATTGGTCTGAGTTCAGTCTTTGAGTGTGTGACATCATTTGGTTATAGCTTGGAACCTCCTGAGGCACAGCCGGGAGTAGTGATATTTGGCATTTTTACTCTGTGATACTGTGTTTTTACGCTTGTGATATCGTGTTTTTTAAAAACCAAAGACTTACCGCTACTTAGATCTCTTGGGCACAAACATCCCCGCACATCGGATTGAGCGCCACCGCGGGCGGGTGTATTCTCGGCCGGACGCCATTTGCCGGAATCGCGGGATACGCCCACTTGTGCTGGCCACGCCCCCTCATCAGTTATAAAACGCACGCTGACTGCAAGCGCGGCGGTTATAGCTTGGAACCTCCTGAGGCACAGCCGGGAGTAGTGATATTGGCATTTTTACTCTGTGATACTGTGTTTTTACTCTTGTGATATTGTGTTTTTTTAAAACCAAAGACTTACCGCTACTTAGATCTCTTGGGCACAAACACCCCGCACAGCGGATTGAGCGCTGCCGCGGGCGGGTGTATTCTCGGCCGGACGCCATTTGCCGGAATCGCGGGACACGCCCACTTGTGCTGGCCACGCCCCCTCATCAGTTATAAAACGCGCGCTGACTGCAAGAGCGGCGGTTATAGCTTGGAACCTCCTGAGGCACAGCCGGGAGTAGTGATATTTGGCATTTTTACTCTGTGATACTGTGTTTTTACTCTTGTGATATCGTGTTTTTTAAAAACCAAAGACTTACCGCTACTTAGATCTCTTGGGCACAAACATCCCCGCACAGCGGATTGAGCGCGGCCGCGGGCGGGTGTATTCTCGGCCGGACGCCATTTGCCGGAATCGGGGGACACGCCCACTTGTGCTGGCCACGCCCCCTCATCAGTTATAGAACGCGCGCTGACTGCAAGCGCGGTGGTTAAAGCTTGGAACCTCCTGAGGCACAGCCGGGAGTAGTGATATTGGCATTTTTACTCTGTGATACTGTGTTTTTACTCTTGTGATATCGTGTTTTTTAAAAACCAAAGACTTACCGCTACTTAGATCTCTTGGGCACAAACACCCCCGCACAGCGGATTGAGCGCTGCCGCGGGCGGGTGTATTCTCGGCCGGACGCCATTTGCCGGAATCGGGGGACACGCCCACTTGTGCTGGCCACGCCCCCTCTTCACATCTACCCCACTCCCATAAAGGATGTGCATTTACCGGAAGCGCAGTGGACGAGCGCAGCGGGCGTGACGTTTGCGCGCCGAAGGCACGCTTAAGGCAAGCTCGTCTGCGCTCGTCCGCGCCGAGACCGGGCCCAGGGCCACCCCCCCGCCCGACTTACGCCGGATATTGAGACCCATAGATATAGTAGGGAAGCCCTGAGAATGCTGGATCCACTGGCCGGCAAAGCAACCTGCCCACGACTAGCCCCTAATACAACATCTAAGGACATGATTCCCTGCCCTAACTGCTTAACTTGCCTACCACATATCAACCCCCTCCCACTCAAATTACTACCCAAATCTGATCAGACCTCAGGCAATAGACATATCTCGCTAAACAAGACATCATATGCAGAACAAAGACGTACACCTAAAGGAAAGCTAATAAGTGGGTTACTAAATGGTAGATCCCTCCCAAAACATGCCACCGAGATACAGCTACTGATCGAATCCAGTAATCTGGACGTTCTGTTTCTAACCGAAACATGGACGACGGCCGGACTAGATTCAGAGTTGGGGCCGGCATGCCCAGTAGGGTATAAGATTGTCCACAAACCCAGGACCGTGGGACGAGGGGGAGGAACAGGTATCATTTTTAGGGAAGATCTCAATATTGCAACGTTGGACATTGATACGATCTCATGTGCCGAAGTTCTCGGGATATCGATCAGGCATGACTCAGGCCACTGCCTTACGGGCCTAATCTGCTACAGGCCACCAGGGCATATCAACGCTATGCAACAGCAGGAACTGATTGCTGTCATTAATAACCTGTCAATCTCACATAGCAGACTATTGATACTGGGAGATTTTAACTTGTGGACCAATGGCCAACTAGACACGGCCTTTCATAATATCACACAATCCTGTACCAATCTAGGATTAAAACAATGGATAACTACCCCCACACATAGGGAGGGAAACATTCTGGATTTAATATTTGCCCCAGAAGATCTCATAACCATGGGACCAATACAACCAGTAGGATGGTCAGACCACCATCTCCTAATATTCAATATCCATACCTTGGTTAATACAGGACTGGCAAACACGCAGACCAGGACCTTTATTAGCCGCGATTGGAAGGGTTTACTAAAAAGAAAAGAGGAAGAAAAGTCTGACCTCTTTCAAGTGGGGAATTTGTTCAACCCAGAGAACGATATTACCATGAACTATCGCCTACTATGCAATGAGGTAACTAGAAAACTTGATTATATCGCACCGCTGAAAGCAATCAAGAAAAGAGGCAATCCTTCCGCGCCCTGGTACATGGAAACATTGAAAGAGCTGAAAAACATCTGTAAAAAGGCAGAGAGCTATTGGAGGAAAAACTATTTAGAGCAAGATAGACTACTTTGGAGGCAGACAATTATTCAGTACAAGAAAGAGATTACCACAGCCAAAGCAAACTACTATGCAGACTTAATCTTAAAAAGCTCCAATAAGTCACGTGACATCTTTAGGATAGTAAAAGAGCTGTCCCATCCTGAATGTGCTAATAGCAAAATTAAACCCTCACAGGAACTATGTGACAGTTTGGCCTCCTTTTTCCAGGAAAAAATTACCAAGATCATTGAGGGTATGAAGGATGCCCCCACTTCCCTAGTGTAGCGTAACTGCAATATAGAGAACAGGAAGAAGATCGAGGGAAAGGAAAGACCAAAGGCTACCCTGGATAAATTCGAGACCCCGACAGAACAAGAGTTTGTACAAACAGCCCTCAATATAACATCAGGATTCCCACTGGACCCCCTACCTCACAAAATAGTAAAGGAGTTTGGGGATGAACTCTTTCCAGTACTTCGTCAGCTGTGTAATCAATCCCTCGACACAGGTATTGTACCAAAAGACTGGAAATTGGCAGTTGTCATCCCCTTACTGAAGAAATCAAATTTGGACCCCAACTGCCATAAAAACTATCGACCTATATCGCTTCTGCCGTATCCAATCAAGATCATGGAATGGCTGGTCAGCAGATCATTGTCCCTCTTCCTAGAAACTAACAACATCCTTGAAGAGGAGCAATTCGGTTTCAGACCAGCTCATGGAACCGAGTCAGCTCTGCTGACGGTCCTGGACAACCTGCGAATGAGGGCGGACAGGGGAGAATCAGCAATCTTAATTCTGCTGGACCTGTCCGCCGCATTTGATACGGTGAGTCACGACATTCTGCTGACAAGACTGGAAAGTTTAGGAGTAGGGGGAGTTGCGCTTGACTAGCTCCGCTCCTATTTGACGGATAGAGGGCAGGCAGTAGCACTCCCTCCATACCAGTCTGCGTTTGCTACAGTTCCACATGGGGTCCCACAGGGTTCTGCAATCAGTCCGATACTTTTTAACGTGTACATGCAACCCCTGATGGGCATCATCAAGGCTCACGGCATTAGCGTGATCAACTATGCGGATGACACGCAGCTGATGATTTCTCTTGATGGTGCTCATGCAGATTCACTCGAGACCTTCCACACCTGCATGTTGGAAATGGCATCTTGGTTAAACAAGAACTCACTACAATTTAATAGTGATAAAACCGAGATAATGCACTGCAAAGTAGGTAGAATCACTAGAAGCCTGCCCGCTGGCTTTTGGCCTCTGGAGCCAGGGGAGCAATTAACTCCAGTAAAATCAGTGAGGAACCTAGAGGTCAGCTTTAATGACAGCCTGAACCTAGAGACCAATGTCAACAAGCAGGTGAGCAGCTGCTTCGCCCTAATGCGAGGCCTTCGAAAGCCGCTGCCCCTTTTACCAGCACAGGCTAGAACCACCATAGTCAGGAGCACCATTCTCAGCCGCATGGACTATTGTAACGCCCTGTTACTGGAATCTCCTGCCTACTTGATCTGCAAACTTCAGATCATCCAGGCGGCAGCAGCCAAAATGGCACTTTCCCGAGGACGAAGATCCTCCACCACTCTTGCACTGGCTGAACTACATTGGCTGCCAGTACGTCAGAGGATCCTCTTTAAATCCCTATGCACTGTCTTTAAGGCAGTGCATGGGATGGGCCCCTTACCATTACAAAACAAATTCAAATGGTATGAACCCACTCGGACCCTTCGATCCTCCTCCACTAACCTCATCAGTATACCCAGGATCAAGAAAGCCACTTATGGTGGTAGAGCCTTTAGTATAGCGGCAGCCCATCTCTGGAATAGCCTCCCTATTGCTATCAGGAAAACAGACGAACTGATGGCATTTCGAAAAAAGGTAAAAACATGGCTCTTCCCTAAAGTCTAACTGCCCCAGAATAAAATGTCCACCTATCCTACCCATGATGCATACTGTTCCAGTTATACTTGATAGCGCCAGGATGCCCGTAGGGTTGCAGAGCGCTTTATAAATACCATAAATATAAGTATAAATATAAATAAATTTGCTGACTGAGTGTGTACAACTAATGTTTAACACTACCCTCTGATAAAGCCTTACTGCTCGCCCACACTACCACAAATAGAGAGTAAGGTATTATCTACTTTAGCCTCTGCCTACCTTAGGGGTTCCACTGGACTCTGTGCACACTATACATCATGTCGGTATAGTGTATACAGAGAACAGGGAATCCACCAGAAATCTTGGGATACTGAATGATGGTCTCATTAGTCTGTTGTCCCAAAGGGGAATGTTGGAGAACTGTGAAATTGTGTGGTGATGGGGTCTGGGCTCCAGAGTGGGGCGGGGAGGGGGGGAGGGCTTGTTCTTAAGCTTGGTATTGAAATGCTCTTGTGGGCGGCTCTCAATTTGTGTAATTCCCGTTGACATACGCTTCCATTATGATGCCTAAGCGGATGATGACCAATATGCCTGAGAAGAGGTATCGCCTTTTGCTAATGCATTGTCTAGAAGTATGTTCTAGTTCATCTGTTTTTGTTCTGAGGTTTTGCTTGTACCACAGTATATGGGATTTCATTTAGACAGGCTCAGAATGGTTGAAGGGAGGGAAGGAGGGGTAACTACATCTGTACACCGGGGAGAAAAGTGGGTAGGTTTGCTCTCAGGCTATCCAAGATACACAGCTCTAGTTTTTCGGTCATGGTGGTCACTATACTAACTTGAAATGTGAAAGGCCTTAACTCCCCTGCAAAGAGACATAAAGTGTGGAAGTATATTTTAGACCAAATGCAAGATGTGGTGGCCTTCCAAGAAATGCACCTTAAACGCTCTTAAGATCATAGGGACTACCCAATAATGTATAAGTCCTTCGCACCCTCCAAGCACAATGGAGTGGCCCTTCCACACACTGCTACAATTTCGCCAAATGGGATGTAAGATTTACAAAGAGGGGAGGCTGGTCATAGTGAAAGGCTATCTCCGAGGATGCATGAGCACTTTTGCCTCCCTATACGCTACCAAAACGGGTCAAGCACACTAGGAGAGTGATTCACATGATTGAGAAGGCCTCCAAAAAATATATCCCAGCGGTCTTGCTGGCGCTAGGTATAGAGAAGGCTTTCAACCAGGTAGATTGGACATTTTTATTTAAGATCATACAGAGATATTTCTTCTGTGATCAATTTATTACCATGATTAAGACGAACTATGTGATGCCTAGTGTCTCGGTTCTTGTAGGCGGGGTGAGTTCTGACCTCTTTCACTTGAGAAGGGGGACAAGGCATGAGTGCCGTTGTCATCCCTGCTGTTTGCTTTAAGTATTGAGCCATTGGCATCTGGGATTCGCTCCTCATCGTAGATTAAAGGTATACTTTTTGGCTCCAGAGAACATAAGATCTCATTGTTCGCTGACGATGTACTGTTATCACTAACTGCGCCTCAGACCTCACCGGAGGCCTATTGGGGAAGTTACTCCATTTTGAAATAACATACTGTCCGATCTCTACCATGCTAAGATTCCGCTCCTGCTGCAGCAATTGAAGACAGATTTTAGAAGATAGGCACCCCTGTAACTCTTGTGGCTTTGGAGAATTAATGTCTAAATGGCAGTGCTATCTAAGGTGTTCTACTTGTTCCAGGGAATTCCAATTAAATTGGCTGGAAGGTTTTTCCCTACCCTGCCCATCATGGTGATTCGGTTTATTTGGCAGGGCCGCAGGGTGCGCCTCTTATAAGTTGTTGCATCTTCCCAAATCCGCTGGTGGTCTGGCCCTATCGGATTTTAATTTTTATTATCAGGCTACCCATCTGAGGGTAATTACTGAGTGGTCAGTGAGAAAATCAGACAAACAATGGCTTCATATGTGTTGAGCAGTGGCCTACAGTATATTTGGGATTTTCTTTGCAAGCCTAGAAAAGACAGGGCTGCCAATGCCTATCTGAGTTCCCCCACGCAGACCACACTGAAGGTTGGGGATGAGGTACATAAAAGAGCTGCAATGACCATGTTTACCCCGCCTTGTACTCCTATTCACTTCAACCTGATGTTCATTCCGGCATTACAACTGGGACGTTTCAAGGCTTGAAGAGAGGGGGATGCCTTGTGGTCTCTGACCTCTTTCGCAGCTGGGATATGAGAACTTTGCACGCTGTCAGCGGGACGTTAATCTCCCCGCTATGGAAAATTTTTGCTATAACCAATTAAAGCATTGGGTGCTTAACCTCGGGATACAAGAGGCAGCCACCAGAGAGATCACACCTATTGAGCAATTTGTTAAGAGGCTGTGGGATAAAGGGGTTTATTCTCTTTCTTTATGGTCTCCTATTAAACACTTTGACACTGAGACCGCTTCACATGGAGCGGTGGGTGGCACTCTTTTTAAATCTATACCGGAGGCCAGCTGGTTCTGGCTGTGGGGAGTCAACCCAAAATGTAACTATTCAATGGGTTTGAGGAAAGCTCATTATAAACTGTTATTTGACAGGTGTAGGAAAGTAGGATCTACTTTCCTGGTTACCCCCTCTTTTTGCTTGTGTCATTCTGTTTTCTCACTAGTCTGACTTTGATCCTGCTAAACAGGACCCCAGTCACTGTGCTTTCTCCCTAAATTTGACTATGGTAACTAATTTGGTACCTTCCCAATTAGCTACGGTGTACCCTTCTAAGTCCTTAGTATATGGTACTGAGGTACACAGGGCATAGGTACACCACGTGTCTCCCATGGGCCACTGTATGTATTGTGCCACCCATGAGAGACCAAACTGTGACTACAGGCCTGCCATATCAGCCTGTGTGAGTTGGTGCTAGCACCAATCACCACAGATATGTTTAATTATATTTGAGGTCACTGCACTTAAAACCTATAAGTCACCCTTAAGGCAGGCCTTTCGATCCTGAAGACAGGGTGCTAGGTTATAGGTGTGAGGGTGCCCTGCATGAGCAGGACACCCCCCACAAACCCAGGAGTAGATTCTCCGGACTTTGTAAGTGCGGTCAGCCATTTAATACATATAGTGGACATCATGTCAAATATGAGATTTCTAACTATATATTGGCTGCACCGAAATTGGTTTTGTTTGGTATCAAACATGCTGAAATCCTACTCCAACACCAATGCCAGTGTTGGATGTAGGAATGGGGCCCCCATAGTGGCCCCCCCTGTATCCCCAGTACTAGCCTTTCAGGGTCTGCCAGCAAGCTAGTGCTGCTGCCGACAACAGGCACGACTCTGCCCTCCTGCTACTGAGCTAGGCTCGAGCAGGGAAAGGTAGTAAAATAGGTTTTCTGTCACAGACAGGACTTAGTGTTTTGGGCTGGGGCCGGGCACTTGCCAGTGCCATCAGACTGCTCGGAAGGGCACATTTGGTACTCTCCTTGCATACTCAAGTTGGAACCAGCTCCAGGAGCCATTGACTTCCGCTCTGGTGCAAAACTGGACAAAGGACATGGGAGTATCCTTCCCTCTGTCCAGCCCATCCTCTGGGAGGGATCCCTGAATCATCACTAACCTTTTCCTAGGGTACTTAAGTGCTTACCTGTGGGTGTCTATTCAGATTCGTCGTGGGACAAGATTCAGATCCAAAACCACTTCAACTTCAACCGTCAGGGCACTGTGGACTCCGCTGGACTGTTCGTGGAACCGATACTGCACCAAGGAAGAGTCCTGCTGCTCCTGGTCTCACTGTTCTGCAAGTTTTCTGTGTCGCCTGTGCTTCATCGAGGTTCTCCTCCAGGCCTGTGGGAATCAAAGGCAATCAAAGTAATCTCCTTGGAGGGAAGGAGTCACTCCCCTGCATCTGTAGGCACCGCAACCAAGCTGACTGGTCTGCTGCTCCTGGCGTTCCACAGACTCAGCAACATAGGTGGTTGTTCTGCAACTCCCTCGAGGCCTGCACAGTCTTCCTATTGAGTTTGTGGCCAGTATCCTTTGTCGGAACTGCTGGAACAGAACCCTTGCTGTTGCCAAGGTTTGTTGACTCTGTCCTCCAGAAATCTTTGGACTTCATGAAGCTCCAGCCTCCAGCATCTCTTCCTACCAAGGTCTTTGTCCTCACCGCATCCTCTGCACCGTGAGCCTGCATCTTTGGTGAGCTGCTTGAGGTCCACTTGCGACTCCTGTGCCAGTGGGACCTCTTGAGGGTCTTCTTTGGCTTCAGTGGGCTCCCCTGCTTGCTCAGGGTCTGCTCTGAGTCTCCTGGACCTTGCTTGTCCCGACACTGCACCTTCTTTGTTTTCCACCACTGTTGCTGCTGCCAGGGGTTGTTGGTGCTCCCGCAGGACACAGTCCCCCTGGTTCTCGACTTCCGACATGGGACAGATCATGCACGACTCCTGGTCTTCCACAGCGTCATCTGGTCCTCACAGCTGCAGCGACAATGCTACCCTCATCTGGTGCCGTGCCTCCTGGTCACTCCTGAGTAGCATAGACTCTGACCTTCTGCTTGCAGCTACTCCTCTTCAAGAATCCATCCTTGGATTTTACAGGATGCTTTCGCCTACTTCGCCAGGAACATTTCACTAAAGCCCTCCATTGCGGTCTACGGCGGTTCCCGACGTCACCTAGTATAGGTATCCTAGTTCCTGGGGTATCCACGGTTGAGGGGACTCTCCAAACTTACATCTTCCACCGGGTTTCTACAGGGTCCTCTGGGAAGGGTCCTTCTTCTTGAAAAGCAACTGCGACTATCCCTTTGACTTGCATTGAGTATGTAACTGTGTTTCCACTCTGCACACAGCCTCCATGGGGTTCCTGGGTACTTAACCCGGGTAGTTCCTTGGGTCCGCACTCTCTTCTAAGTCTTCTGGTCCAAGTCTTGACTTAGGTTGCAGATCGCATTCCACTTTCTTAGTATATGGTTTGGTCTCCCCCTGGAGACTACTTTGTATTTGTGCTTACTTGGTTTTTTTTTATAAACCTTTTTATTGGATTTTGCATTTCACTCATTGACATACAGCAACACCCTTGTACTTGCGATATATAACACCGAGCCAGTGCTAACATGGAACAATACGGCGGTGGAGGATCTTATCTCTAGGTGAATACCAGGTATAGTGAGAGGGGGTATTGGCACCTCAGTACCGCCCGTGAGATCGGGAGGTATGTAGGTTACAGGTAATATATTCGGGACCACAGTTCTTTGGCGCATGCCGCCGTGTCCATGTCCCTTCCTCCCGTGCATGCAGTCAGGAAATGATAATCCAAAGTCTAACTGGAACCGGGGGTCGAAAAAGAAAACCAGGGAAACTATGGGGTGAGGAGAGGGGGGATAAGGGGGTGTCGTTGGCAGGAAGCCAAAACTATGTATTTGTGCTTACTTACCTGTTTCCTTTTTAAATATTGTGTGTATTATTTTGATATCTCCGAGTAGGAGATATACCAATGTGTTAGTGAGAGTGTATACTTAATATCCTATTTTTTATTACTACACTATGTGGTTCTTTTTTGTTTAAACTGCACTATATGATTAGTTCTGATAAAACAAGCTGCTTAACACTCCTTCTGGTCTACTTAGAGAGCTTTCTATGGTTGTCTAAGACCACTAAAATCAACATAAGGGTAATCTAGATCAGTGCAGAGTGCTTCACTTAAATAAGTGTGCATTGCATACTAACCCAGCCTCTTATATAAGGTCTCTAGGGGAAACCCCTCCTGACCCATCTTCTGGATCCCCAGTCACTGTGTCCTGTTGTTCTGACATGTCAGAATTCTGTAGAGCATCTAGCATAAGCAGCTCTAAGGGGTGCATAGTGGTGAGGTTACTATGTATGTAGTATGCATTTATCATAAACACTAACACTTAGGGATATCTCCTACCTGGAGATATAATTACAATGCACACAATACTTCAATAGTAGAACAGGTAAGTAGCACGAATACACAGTGGTCTCCAGGGGCAGACCAAACAATATACTAATAAAGTGGAATGCAAACCGCAACTGAAGTAGGGACTGGACCTAGAAGACTTAGAAGAGCTAGGGACCCAAGGAACCACCCAAGGTAAGTACCCAGGAACTACGCGGAGGCCATGTGAAGAGTGGAAACACGACCGCATACTCAATACAAGTCAATGGGGAACTAGCAGTGACAGTTTTGCAGAAGATGGACCCTTCACAGAGGACCACAAAGAATTACCTTGGAGAAGGAAGGTTGCAGAACCACCCCACACGTGAATACCCCGGGAACAAGGTGTTCGAGGCATATGAGCTGCAGATCTCACACTTAGCATTAGATCGCCATCTGGTGTTGGGCTCGGATGCTTGCACCTTGTTGTTGTCTTGGAAGAAGTCTTTTGTGGTCACGAGATAGGTGACTCCTCCCTTGGAGGATATTGCGCATGGGCATCCACTCCATCCTTAGATTGTTTTTTTCCGCCATTGGGTTCGGATGCAACGTTTGCGCTCTGGTTTGAAATCTCTATTTCAAACTACTTCGAGGCAAAAAACTTCCACAAACTCTTCGGATTCACTTCGAACATCTTCATCTTCGACACAACTTTCATCGGCTCGATTCCGGTTGTCGACACGGGCAATTGGGCCTATCGACGCCGTGATGCCTACGGCTCATGGAAAGGACGCCATTTAAGAAATGCCCACAGTGTGGTGCAAAATTCCCACACAGTGACTATCACAAGGTCTGCAACCTGTGCCTATCACCTGAACACGACGAGTCCAGCTGTCCAGCCTGCGCATCCTTCAGATCGAAAAAGACCATTCGAGATTGAAGGGCTCGCAGCACATCATGGCGCAGAGATCGGCTCCAGAACCAATGGACTTCTTCGAGGAAGGCCCAGATGTCCCAGAAGAAGATTCCGAAGATCTCAAAATCGTGTCAGAGGCAGAAGACTCAGATGACCTCATCATGCCTGGTCAACATGTGAGTACTACTGCCCCTACTCCAACCCCAAAACCAAAGGCAATGGTCAAGACTTTGCCTGCTGGGCCCAGTCGCGACCGAAAACACACTTCAGAAGCCCCGGCTCCGAATAAAAAAGAAAAGCCTTCCGGTAGCTCGGAGCTGAGCAAACAGCATGTACCAATCCCACCGGCCCCTTCTGCACCGAAATCAAAAGAACTCTCCGCTCCGAAATCCTCGGTTCCGACGCCTTCCAAAAGCATATCTGTCCCAAAAACCTCAAGGCCCGTGGATAACCCGGCTTTGAACGTTTCCAAGCCTAAAGATCCCTCTTCGGCTCCGAAAACAAGAGCCTCGGAACCAAAAGCTAAGCCTAAGGACTCTACCACGCCTCCTAAAGCCAAAGACAATAAAAGTCAACACCAGCCCCGCTCGGAACCAAAAAATGAGCGTCGAAAGCGGTTCCCAAGGAAGAGGAACTTTTTCATCCGGATCCTGTTGATTCTAAACAGAAAAAGATCTATATTAATCCAGAAACAGGACATGTCACAGCTGTGCCATGTAAGAAGAGGAAGTTAGACACAGCTCCTGCCCCTCCAGTGCCTATGAAGAAGGACTCTGCCACATCACCTATGCCTCCTTCTTCTCCTATACTTCCTTCCAACCCACTTCCTCTTCCTAAATCTATTACACCACCTCAGCCTGAAACTTCTCCACCTCATACACCCCCAGATGATGATGATGATGACCTAGGTGTGGGGGGTGACCCAAATGACCCTTTCACGTTTCCAACTGACCCAGATGATTGGGAGTACCCTGTCCCAACAGATATTCCAAAATGATAATGAGAGGTTATGGATAACCAAAACCTACGTGAAGCACAGCTACTGGCAAAATATGTCTCGCTTAAAGTACACAAATTTTAAGAAAATGAGAGTCAAAAAATCCTAGGTGTCTATTTGAAATGAGCAAAATTCATATGTTATTTAATTGAAGACATTGTTTTGGAGAGAAAATCAACCCCCCAAAAACTTTTTTAAGCACTTTTTTGCACTCTTAGCAATTCAATTAATGTTAAAGAAAACCATTACTTTAGATCAACAGGTGACAAAACATAATTAGAGCAATATGTAGCCTATTTACAAAACACAATTACAACTGATTCCCAATGCATGTCGGGTTAAAATGATCCCTTCGTCAGGTGATACACAAATAATCGTTTGGTAATCTGTCTCTTGTCGTCCTCCGTGCAGAGCTACAACACAGAATAAATATATATAACTTTTGCATTTGATAATCACACAGGGGTGAGATGATATGACCTATAGCTCTCCGTTGGCATATCTAATCACGGCGGCAGCACGTTTACCATGCTCAGTGGAAACCTTTTTTTTTTCACATATTCCCTCACATCCCCTCCTTTCGCTATCCTTTTGTTCATAATTTTTTCCTATGAATGCAAATCCTATTAGTATTTTCACAATACTTTTGTTGCTTATCATATATTTATTCTATGTTGTAGCTCTGCATGGAGGACGATAAGAGACAGATTACCAATTTACAACGATTACTTGTGTATCCCCTGATGAAGGGTTCATTTTAACCCGAAATGCATTGGGATTCAGTTGTAATTGTGTTTTGTAAATAGGCTACATATTGCTCTAATTATGTTTTGTCACCTGTTGATCTAAAGTAATGGTTTTCTTTAACATTAATTGAATTGCTAAGAGTGCAAAAAATAGCTTAAAGTTTTTTTGGGGTTGATTTCCTCTCCAAAACAATGTCTTCAATTAAATAACATATGATTTTTGCTCATTTCAAATAGACACGAAGGTGTTTTTGACTCATATTTTCTTGAAATTTGTGTACTTTAAGCGAGGCATTTTTTGCCAGTAGCTGTACTTCACGCGGGTTTTGGTTTTCCATAACCTTTCGTTTTCATTTTCGTGTCTTCCACGTGAATGCACGCGTAAAACAGATTTACAATAATAGAAACTCACCTTAACCCTGGTGGTTTTTCCGCCGCGGTGCGGGCGTTCTATTGTGTGGGCGGGGCTCTGTCGGCCGTCGGCCGATGGCAGCACCAGCGAGGTAGTGCTCCCGTCGGCCGTTGGCACGGAAGGGGTTAAACTAGGATTCAATCAGATTACTCTAGGTGTGCAGGCCAACTCTTTTAATTTATGTCCAACAGATATACCAGACATCCCAAGCCCACACACATACCCCTTAAAATCATCTCCCCCAGAGGATAATATTGGTTTTGGACAGTTAATGAATTGGGCTGCCATCTATCATGGCATCACAATGCACTCAGATGCAGCAGAAGAGGACTTCCTTTTGGATACATTTGAACAGTCCCAAAAGACAGTGCAAATATCGCCAATGATCAAGGGAGTCAATAAACATGCCCCCGAAGCGTTTAAAGATCCCGTACGTGCTAGGATTCTTAACCCTAGAATAGAAAAAAAGTATAAACCTGCCCCTGAAGATCCTGCTTACATTAAGGGACAGCTGCCTTTGGATTCTCTAGTAGTTTCAAACGCTAGAAAGCATGCCAAATCCCAAACCTCCGGGGAGGCGACACCCCTGATAAAGAATCCAAATTGCTAGACGCTTCTGGCAAAAGGGTAGCTGCGCAAGCAGCCAATCACTGGTGCATAGCCAACACGCAGACACTGTTCGCAAGATATGATAGGGCTCACTACGACCAGTTAGAAACCCTACTACAAAATTTTCCTGATCAATATAAAACCCAAGCAAATGATCTTATCCAAGAGGGCAAGCTAATTTCAAACGTGTCAATAAAATGCGCACTTGACGCTGCATACACTGCCTCTAGATCCATCAATACCAGTGTGCTCCTTAGGCGACATGCCTGGCTGCGAATCTCAGGCTTTAAGCAGGAAGTTCAGATTACCATCCTTTTTTTTTTTGAAAATGTATTTTATTGCAGAATTCAAACATTGACATATTCAAGTATAATCATTGTATCAAATACATTTCAAGAATGTGTAGTCCATGTATTGAACAGAATCAGATATACATAGTATCGCATTTTTCATTAAGTCCCTTTTAGTGATAACAACTCCCCCCTCCTGCTAAGTACCCCGGCATTTAAATACGTCAAAGCACAAATCTTACATACTGTGTTCGTATCATCTGATAATTTTTTTTTTTTAAATATATTTTTATTTTTCAACAGTGATACAGTGTCCAAACAGATGAAGATTACTTAATTACAACTACCCCCCTCCCACCCCCCACCCATCGAGACCTGTAAAACCGTTAATGTATTGAGATTGAAGAAGGCGCAAGACACTGCGAGTAGAAAAAAAAATTTGGAAAGAAAAGGAGAAAACACATAAACGAAGAAGAGTAGGATGAAAGAGGATTAGGCAGGTATCGAGAGAAATTTTAAAAAAGAATTCTTTAAGACATCGCTAGCTATCTGCCCGGGTCATGTTGCCCTTGTTGCTCAATCCAGGTAGAGAATTTCCCCCAAACCTCAGTGCCTATCTTCCTCTTTCTTCGTCCTTTCTTGGTGTATATTGCCTTTTCAAAGTGGAATGTGGCAACCAGTCTGGCCAGCCATTGTGCGAAAGAAGGGGAGTCAGTGTCTAACCAGCCGGAGGAAACACAAATCCTCAATATTGCCATTGCTATAAAAATCAGCCCTTCCTCCTTAATCCTGAGTGAATCAGTTTGGGTCCCCAGAAGAATGGTCGTAGGGTTTAACACAATTGGTTGATTAATTATTTCACTAAGTAGGTTTTGTATTTTAAGCAAGGTTGGGACTAGTTTTGGACAGGTTGCGAAAATATGTATTGAGTCTGCCCCTACTTCGGGGCATCGCGGGCATAGTGTTTCTTTCCCGGATCCCCATTTAATAATTTTACTTGGTGTCATATAAAGAAAGAAAATTGTTTTAAAGTGTTGTGCTTGTAATTTAGCGGAAATTAATATCTGTTGTCATAGAAGCAGAGAATTATAAAAAAAACTTTGAGGCGACTCAAGTTTGACATGCCATTTTGTAGAGATGGATTCTAGGTCATCTGAGGATTGCCTATTGAGCATTTGGTAAATACTTCCAATACGGAGGGTGATAATATTGCGTAGAGCATGTAATAGTTCAATTTCGGCAAACCCTGTGGTCCCACCCACCTTCCTGGATAGTTAGCCTTGGATAGACAGGTATTTAAATAGGTCCTGACTTTTTAGTTTGAATTTAGAATGTAGATTTGTGAAGGATTCAATCCCCCTGGTTGTAATCAGGTCCCCAAGTTTTACTATTCCGGCCCTGGGCCATTCGCAGAAGTAAGAAGGACTGAAAATAGCTTGTAAGTTGTTATTAACTATGGGAGATTAGAAGTTAAATCTGCCAATTCCAAATATTCTCCGGATATGGCGGAATACTTTAAATGAATTCATTAATGTCTTGAATTTTACCCGGTTGTACTACCCATATGTTGTTTCGCGAAGTAGGCAGCCCCAATATTGATCCCCTAGTAAGAGCCGGAAGGGTGAGGGTAGGGATGGCCCGATTGTTGAGTCGTAGGTGGATTCTTTTACTAGTACTGAGCTATATTGTAATACTGCCACCCAGTAGTATAAAGTTATATTAGGAAAAGATCAGCCCCCTCTTTCTTTTGAGAGTGTAAGTTGTTTCAGTGCTCGTCTTGGCTGGGCATAGGCCCAGATGAACTGAGTGTAGATCTGCTGGAATTGGAGAAGGTTTTTCTTGCTAAATTCAAGGGGTATACTACGAAAGAGATAGAGTAGCTTTGGAAAGTATGTCATTTTGATGACATTGCATCTGCCCACTAGTGTTAAATGCAGGTTGTCAATCTGTTTTAGAGCCTTCTTGGTCTGCACCGCGAGGGGAGCCAGGTTATCTGTGACTATGTCCTCCAGTTTGGGTGAAATAGACACCCCCAGGTATTTAGCCTTGGGTACCACCCTGTCGTCAGAACAAGTGATTTTGTTATTTACTAAAATCTGTGTCTTGTTTTATTGAGGGCATAGCCAGATAGCCTCCCAAATTTCTGGGCCTCACCTTCCAGTACAAGTATAGTGTTGGCAGGGTCTGGAGAGGTGATGGCCGGGTCGTCGGCATAGGCCAAGATTTTGCAACTATTGTGAAAGTAGATTACTGGGGTGATGTTGTCATTTTTCTCTATCTGTTTGATGATAGGATCGAGATAGAGGGCAAAGAGTAGAGGCGAGCAGGGACAACCCTGCCTGGTGCCCCGAGAGATGTTAAAGGGATCGGTGAGATGTCCATTTATGGTGACACTGGCTGTTGGATTAGAATAAAGTGCCAGTGTTGCCAATATGAGTTTATCCCCGAACCCCATTCTGCACATTACCCCCCACAGGAATTGCCAGGAGACCCGGTTGAAGGATTTTTCAGCATCGAGTAACGTAAGCGACATCGGGTCTCCAGCAGCTTGTGCAGCATCGAACAGGGTGATAACTCTCCTGACATGTTCCGTAGTCCCTTTTTTGGGTATGAAACTGTGCTGCCATTCCGAGACAAGAGATTCCACTACTCGGGAGATTCTGGAGGCTAACACCTTGGAGAATATTTTTGAGTCACAGTTGATGAGGGTTATGGGTCTGTAGGAGCTCATATCCAAAGGGGACTTCTCTTTTTTTAGGAAGATCGAAATTCTAGCTCTAGACCAGGAGGCCGGAGGGGGAGTCCCGTTGAATATAGATGTTATTACCTCAGTGAATATGGTTTTAATTTGGGAGTAAAGACTTTAAAAAATTCAACGGGGATTCCATCAGGGCCTGATGCTTTCCCGTTCGGAAGGCTAGTGAGAGCATCCAGAATTTCTTCCCACGTGGGAGTAAGATCTAGAAGCTTACTATCTTCTGGGCTGAGTTGCCTTAGTTCGATCTCGCTGAGATAGTTAGAGATTTCCCTATCTAGAGCTTCCCTATTAGAAGAGTTTCTTCCATGTATAATTTGGCATAATACTCCTGGAATTCCTTCCGTATAAGACTAGGGTCTGTGATCTCAGAGCCAGAGGGTATTCTGATTGAGTGGATTTCGCTGTTAGTAACCTGTTGTCGTGTCCTAACAGCTAGGTGATGGCCAATGTTATCACTACACTCGTAGTTTTTTTCCCTTGCTGCTGCCCACTTTGCTGCGATTTTTTCCAAAAAGATAGCTCCTATTTCGGCTCTGACCACGACTGCTTCTTGTTGGATAGCCTGGCAGTCTAGTCCTGCCTGGATAGATTGGGTTAACTTAATTTCTATGTTCCCTAATTTTTCTTGTAGATCCCTGATTAGAGTTTTTTCCCTTTTGTTTTTCTGAATAGAGAACCTTACGGTCTCGCCTCTAATCCCTGCCTTCAATGTGTCCCAGACTATCGTTTGAGAAGCAGATCCAATATTTATCTCCAGGAATTCTTGAATCCATCCCTGCATATGAATTACGTAACTGCTATCATACAGTAGGGCTTTTTCAAAACTCCAATTAGTGGCCTCTTTAGGTTGTCCAAGCCCCTTGTAGGTGATAATGAGAGGGTTATGGTCAGATAAAAAGCGAGGTGCTATATCGATTGTGTAGTTGTTGGTAAGTGAGGCAGAGATAAAAAAGTAGTCTAATCTAACAAGGATTTGATGCGGGGCAGGGTAAAAAGTGTAGCCGGGTTGTGAAGAATTTTTAGTCGCCCAGCTGTATATTAATCCATGAGTCTGAATAAGGTTTGCTAAGGCCTGAGAAACTAGGGGCTTCCTACCTTTGTATCTCCATGTTGTGTTATTAGCCCAGTCACAAGGTAGATGTATATTAAAATCCCCGCAGAGCACTATGGGAGTGGGCCAATGGACTAGTTCACCGGAGACCTGATTAATAGCCCCGGGGTCGTCGGCGTTGCTCCCATATATTGAGCAAAGGGTAATAGGAGAGTTATTGGGGAGTTGAATCTGAGTAATGACCCACCTCCCCAGTGGGTCGGATTTAGTCCGTGGGTTGCCGGTGACAAATCTTCTGTCAGCTAGGACACCCACTCCCTTTGTTTTGGCCCCCTGCGTGGTGGCACCCACTACTTTGAACCCGAGGGTATTCAGTAGATGTTTTTGTGACTGTTCTACGTGGGTTTCTTGCAAGCATATGATGTTCCCCCCAAGTGTTCTTAAACCCAGAGACACTTTCTGCCTTTTAGAGGGGTCATTTAGTCCGCAGATATTAGCTGAAACAATTCGTAGTGAATCTAGCTTAGCCATCTAAGTGGTGTAAAGGTAAGAGCCTATTGAAAATCAGTAAAGTTGTTTTTAGGGATATAGTCAATTTTTCAAAAGAGTGTCGTGAGTGTTTTGCCCCCATGTGTAATATCTGTGTGCCTTCCCACCCCTCCGACCCCTCCCCCCCCCTCCACCCTCGCCACCCACCCCCTTACATGAGCAATCAGGCCAAGCCTGAATGATGGAGGTCATACATGAGCCTCGGCTGCTGGTCACGCCGGCCAGAAACATAAATAACCTTAATCTTGTGATCGGCTATTAAGCCTACCCAGTGATGTGCAGAGATTAAGTGCCGAATATTTTTAGTTATAAGTGTATGAGTGCATGATTTTTCCCATTCTTGCCCTCGCTACCCCCCTTTCTGTCAGGGCTCACCCCTGCTTAAGCGCCCCCCAAACATGTAAAATAGACTGTAAGCATAATAGAGATTGATTTTTGATGGTGAGGTTGCTCCCCGCTGGTTAGAGGAGTTAGTTACCAGTAGGTTACAGTAGCTTCAGAAAAAGAGAGAGGAGAGCAGCAGCACCCCTTTTGTTTCCCTGTCTCTTTTCCCCAGTCTTAAGCTTTGTGTCCCTTCTTAAGCTTTACTTCTTCCAGGTACTCTTTAGCTTTGATCTCGGACAAGAAAACCTTGGTAGTGCCAGACAGAATAACCTTCAGCCTTGCCGGGTTCATGAGGTATACCTCAGCGCCTAGCTGCTGGAAGGGGGAAATCAGTTGTCGTAGGTGCCACCTTCTCCCCATGGTCTGGTGGCAAAAGTCTGGTTTGGCGAAGAAGGTAATTCCGTAGGCCCCTTTTTTAGAGTTGGGGCGAGCTTGGTCATACACCAACTGTCTTAGAAGGAAGTTGCCAAAGTACACAAGGAATACCCGAGGCTGCCCTTCAGTAGGCTTCCCATTGTTATATTGCTGTTTCAAGAAAAAGGGGAAGCGATGAGCTCGCTGCACTTCGCGGTTCCAGTCCCAACCTGGATGTTCCGGAAAAGAGGCTTGTAGTAACTTGACTATAAATTGTCTCGGATCTTCCCCCTCCTTCCCTTCTGGAATACCAAGCAGGCGGAGGTTGTTCCTGCGTTGTCGATTTTCTTGTTCTTCCAATTTGACCATCAGGTCTGTAAGACAAGCAGAGTTGGACTCAGTCAGTTGTTTAGTAGCTACTGCTTTGGTTTTCCAAATGCTCTGTCCTAGCCTCAACCATTCCAACCCGGTCGCTGATGTCTGTGCAGGTTTTGTTCAGTCTTCTAAGCCCGCCCTGTAGTTTTTTTGCTGCGTTCTTAGCGGTCCAATTGTCTGCTCTAACCTCCTCTTGGAAGTCTTTGATGGAGACGAGTATAGCCGTCAATGAGGGCTCTATTGTCTCGGTTGTTTTGCTTTGTGGTTTTCTCGGGCTGTGCCATTGTGGTTGGGTTGTTTCATCTTCCTCCAGATGGTAAGACATCTGCGAGTCTGAATAGTCCCATTTGAGTTGGCTTCGCCGTTTAGTCTTGTTTCTTGATTTTTTAGGGTGCACGACTGTCTCAGGGTTAATGCGGGAGGCCTCGCTGCTCTCCTCGCTGGCGCTGTTAGTGTTGTCTTCTTCTTCTGTCCCCCCATCTGCTGAAGAGCTCGGGGTGCTGTCAGATACAGAGTAGAAATCTTCTTGACCAATTTCTGGGGTCCAAGGAATTGGGATTCCAGATGGGATTTCCAGGTTTTGAATAGCGACTTCTGTCCCAGTTGATTGTGATTGTGCCCTGGCATTAAGACTCTCTAAGGGTGTATGGGCCCACCCGCTGGTGGTTCTTTCTGCTGATTCCGGACGTCCTGGTGCAGTGAGTGGGGTGGCTGACAGGGTATCCGGGAGTATAGGAAGATCTAAAACATCCGGGGGCCCCTTAGTTGCGATGGCATGGTCATGACTTTCAGTAGGGGTGTGTGCGGAGAGAGTGGGCTCTGGCTGACAGCTTAAGTGACAGGAGGGGGTGGTAGAGATATCCGTGTTGTTTGTAGTAGTTTGAGCCCCTTCAGTGATGGCATTATCCTGCTGTAGGAGAGCATCAGGTGGTATAGAAAAGGATGGCTTCTCTGTGCTATTCTTAACATGGGCAGCCTGGTTTTTAGCTACCAGAAAAATCTTGGCAGGGAGGGGCTGTAAGGAGTCTTTGCAGTCTTTACTAGGGGGCCCTACCCCTGTCTTCCCAAAGTTAGTTTTTTTCGTCCCACTGACCCCACTGACCTGTTCAGCTTTGGTCTTCCCGGATCCGTCCGCTGTTGAGGGGTATCTGCCTGAAATGGGCGTCTTCTGTCTAAGCCCTTTCTTGGCCCCACGTGCATTCATCCTTGCATTCAATGAAGCGCCGAAATTAGCTTTCTCTGGGGTCAGGGGGAAACTTGGAAGCCGGTGCGCGAAGGTAAACGCTGCAGCAGCCAGAAACAAAAAAGCTCAGTTCCCAACAGCGCCTGTCATCACTTTCATCAGGTGTCTCCCTTTCGTGCACGCAAGCCGCGTGAAAGGAGAGAAGTTCAGCTTCTGGGGCAAGTACGGCGAAAAAGTCCAAAGCAGATGTCAGCCGTCTCAGCCCTCTCCAGACATATCCAGGAATCGCGCCGTGCAGTCCCGTACCTCCTAACAGCGTTCTCTGAATTTTCGCGGGTACTGGTTGCCGATGCCTGTGCGCTCGAAGGTCAGGCATTGCCGATGTGCGCGCAGGGCGGCTAGCCGATCATCACGGCATCCAGTGACCGGCGTGAGCAGCCGGCAGCGCGCGACTCACGCTGACTCCATCTTGCCTGCCCGTATCATCTGATAAAAATGAAGAAAAATATATTAACAATGTCTAACAGTTTTCTACCCTTTCCAGTTCACTCCCAATGTAAACAAAACAACATGTTCGTATTGCTGCACAGTTCTCTCGTACTGTCTCTCTCTGCACTTGGGTTGTTTCCTCTGTACCTCCAGTATGGGTCATTGGGGAAAAAGGTGGGGGGAAAATGGGGGAGGGAAAGGGGGTAAAGGACATGGGGGGGAGGAGGAGGGAAAGGGGAGGGGGGACGGTGGGGGAAGGAGGAGATGGAGGGGGAGGGGGGGTTGGTGGGGAAGGAGAAAAGGGGCGGGAAAGGTAATCCCTGTTAGTTAATTTGCAGCCCTCTATCATTGTCTCCATTTGCTGCGGGAGGCAGACTGACATCATCTCCTGATTCAAAATCTAGTAGTATTGCATTCCAATCTATGGAAATGGGGTGTCTACCTAGGCCTCTTTGTTCTTCCCGTTGCAATTCTGCACTCTCCGCCTTCCCCCACCGCAGTACCTCCCCCCTCCACAGGTCCGGATCTGGTGGTCTGGCTGATTTCCATCTCATATTTATTGTTCTCTTCGCTATCAATAACGCCATATCAGCAAATCGGGTCGCTACACTCCTCTTTTTTTTGATAGGGCCCAGCCCTAGTATGCAATATTCTACAGAGGTGTATGGTCTTGCTGGGGCTACCCTGGCTAGTGCTGCATGTATAGTCGACCAATAGTACCCCAACTTCGGGCAGTCCCACAGCATGTGTAATAGTTGTGCGTCTTCTGCTTTGCATCGAGGACATGTGGCTGCAGCATTGGGATACATGATGTGTATCCGATGTGGAGTGAGGTATGCTCTGTGTACAATCATCAATTGGATGAATTTAAACTTTGGGTTCCTCGAAACCTTTTTAGGAAATTTCAGTATCCTCTCCCACTCTTTGTCTCTAAAGGCTCTTCCCAGGTCTCCCTCCCATCTTTCGCGTGTGGGTTGAAGTGAAATGGCCCTACCTGCCCTGATGCTGTGCGTTAACCATTTCGTCAAGTGGCTACCCGTTCCCATCAAATATTGCATAGTAAGCAGCGGGTTTGTGGGCGGCTCCGTACCAGTCGGTGCCCACGTTCGTGACACATAGTGTTTAACCCTGGCAAATAATATAAATAACCTCAGAGGGGTCTGATGTGCTCTATTAAAGTCCGCAAATGGCATGATGTTGCCATCTACAAACAGGTCTCCCACCTGCGTGACTCCTGCGTCATGCCAGTCATTTAGTTCGTGTTCTGTTAGTGTGTTCAGCCCAAGCGGAATCCCCAATAGTGGTATCGTGGGGGCATATGATGTCGTTGCATCCGTGTACCGCACTGCCTTCTTCCAGCAGTCAATAGCGAGTCGGAGTAGATGCGGTGCAGATCCAGGGATCTTGTACTTAGGCATCAATAGTTTATGGATGGCGCCATTTGCTCTATCCGCTTCTGTCATGTTTATCTCATGGAGATTGCGGCCTGCCAGCCAGTAGGCTAGCCATTGCAGTTGACATGCGTAGCTATATGCCTGCAGATCTGGTAGTCTCATGCCTCCATGAGTGGTCGGTAGCTGTAATTTGGTGAGACTAATGCGGCGTCTGCCCGAACCCCATACCAGTTCTGTCAATATAGTATTTAGTGTTTTAAATGTACGTGCGGGAATCATAAGCGGTAAGTTCGTAAAGTAATAAAGAAGGCGGGGTAGGACCACCATCTTTGAGATGGCCACTCTTCCAGACACCGATATCGGTAGCGTGTTCCAGAATTGTACTTGCGCTTTTAAAGCGGAGACAGCTCTACCCAGGTTCCCATCCAGCATGTCCTTCGGTTCTCTATATATTTGTATCCCTAAATATTTGAAGGTCGTAGTTGCAATCTGCACGTAATAGGGGGTGAACCGTAGATGTGCGTCCTCCTCCTCCCTACCAAACCAATACCCATATGATTTAGTGTCATTTATCGTGAGGCCTGATATGACTCGAAAGTCCTCAAAAATGTCCGGTATTGGGTCTAGACAGTCTCTCATGTCGCCTATATATAATATGATGTCATCCGCGTAAGCCGATACTATATGTTTCTTTGCAGGCCTGTGTATACCCCTGTGTTGTGCAAACGCCTGGAGTTTCTGCAATAGTGGTTCCAATGCAATGATGAACAGCAGGGGTGACAGTGGGCATCCCTGCCTGGTGTCCTTCTTAATGCTAAGGGGACTGGAGATGCATTTATTAGTGCGCACTCGTGCCGACGGTTGTGTATATAAGAGTCACCGAAGCCACGAACGCGGGTGGTATTCCGAATTTACTGAGTGCTGCAAGCATGTAATCCCATCTAAGGGAGTCAAATGCCTGTTTCAGGTCTAAGGATATGCAGCCCTCCGTACCGTTCACCGCGTCTTCATGAAGCATAATCTGGCTTAGCCTTCGTAGGTTCATCGCTGTACTCCTGCCGGGGACAAAACCACATTGGTCCGAATGTATTAGGTTCGGGATGTAGGGGGCTAACCTCACCGCCAAAATTTTACTAAGAATTTTGTAGTCCATATTTAATAACGAGAGTGGCCTGTAGTTCGCCAGTTGTAGCCCGTCCCTACCAGGCTTTAAGAGTGATACTATTAGTACCTGCAACGTCGTGGATGGGAGTGCATTAGAGTTCATTGATTCTAGATAAAGTACGTGTAAGTGCGGGAACAAGAATGTCAGCATATGTCCCATAAAACTCTGCCGGTAGGCCATCGATTCCGGGAGTTTTACCCCGTGGCTGCGCTCGGATCGCCTGTTTTATTTCTGCCATCGTGGTGGGGCGAGCAATGTTGGTGCTCTTTTCCGCCGTGAGCCGAGGGACTTCAATACCCAAGAAAAGAGAGGTCGAAACAATCTCTCAAAACCACAAGAGATGGAGTCACTTCAAGGTTCACACACCCACTTTGGGTGGTAAAGATAGCCCTCACACACCGACCTAGTCAGTGTCATGCTTCATCATCGGGCCCCACCAAAAAGGCCGAGTGCCTCTTTGGTGTGCTGCGACGCCAGAAAGACTGCGGAGCTGGTTTGTGTGAGGAGGGCGTGTTATCAAATAAGGTGAAAATTTAATAGTGCCTAGAAAGGGTATCAAAAGTAAATTTTAATAAGTGATCCCTAAGGCACAGAACAAAAAGTATTTATGTGTCTGAATTTAGCTGCCAAGTTATAAGGATTGGTTAAATTCAGAAAATACTAATATTAATCTCAGTCAACATGTTTCTGCCATATGGGTGGTTTTATTTACCAAGGCATTCGTCAGGACTAAACCCCGGCGGTATGGGCTCTCTAATCACCCACCCTAACCTGGGGACGTGAAAGTGAAAATTAAAAAAGGTGAAAAAGTGCTTAAAAAGGGAAGAGCGTGATGCTCATTCCAAAAAATACTCCAAAATTTTAGGAATACAGTACTACCTTGAGACCAATCCCTTGTGGCTCATACGGTTATTACAACCATCTAAGAAACTCTCTAATGATTCTATTGGCATTTACCCTGTGATTAGCCCATTACTCCGGTGAAAGGCGCCATGTTGGTTTAGGAGTAGGGACCCTACCCCAGTGCATCGTGACTTCTACTGGATTGTGATCAGACAACGTCTTCCCCATGTGTTCAGCAGTCACCATAGACCCCAACAGGGCCCTAGAGCAGAAGAGTCTATCTATTCTAGTGTGTAGGTTATGAGGTGGGGAATAAAAGGTGTACTACTTATGCAATGAATTCTTACTCCTCCAGATATCAGTTAAATCCCAACCATTTGCCCATTGATTTAGCGCTTCCGCTTGTTTCCTACTTTCCGTTGCGTGGAGAGGGGAGTGGGAACGATCAAGGGATACATCAAGGACTGCATTACAGTCTCCTCCTATTATCCAGTCATATTCTGACCATTCAGCTAACACTGCGTTAGTTTGGTGAGGAACGTTATCTGATCCGTGTTAGGTGCATATACGCTGCCTAGTACTATATGGGTTCCGTCTAGTGTCCCCCTCACAAACACATATCTACCCTCTGTGTCCACTCTTTGTTCTAGCATTTGGAAGGGAATAGAATTTTTGAGCCATACTGCAGCACCTCTCGAGAATGCGGAGTAAGTAGTGGCAAACAACTGGCCTTTCCATTTCTTTTGTAGTTTAGCGCCCTCTGCACCATTAAGGTGGGTTTCTTGAAGATAAGCTATATCCACCCGCCGCCGGTGCAATTGCGCTAGGATTCTATGCCTCTTATGTTCAGATCCCATACCCCTTACATTCCAGGTGCAGATCTTATATACGTTAGGAGTCTCCATGGCAGAGTGTATTCATCTCAGATGTCGAACCCAGTACAAATGCCGTGTATCGCATAGTATTAGAAACCATAAGTGCCCTGAGTGTGCCAAACCCCTTAACCTTAAGGTCTCCATCGACAAAAATCCGGAGACCGAACATTAATGCCCAACGTGGGCAACAAAGAAACAAAAGCGTGCTTGCGCTTTGGGTGGTGTGGGGGGCACACTTACTCCCTAAGTGCCCGCTAACTGGTATAGTGGTCTACCCTGAACCCAAAAAAGTACCCTGTTCCTGCTTGCCCACCCTCTCCCCACATATCAATATCATACATTACCAAACGTTGTCATCAGCAGTTATACTTAGAGGTCATTCGCCTCCTGTGCAGTGATTTTCGGGAATAACTGCACACTAGTGACAGAGCCGGACAGCTCCGTGCGAGAGTCCGAGTTACAGCCCGAGTTTATTTTATTTGAAGCATCATGTGCCGCTAGAGCGTCCGTTGTAAGTAAAGTGAGAGCCAAGTTCGATCTTGAGTCGTCAGGCGCCCTCCTCTCTTTCGCACTGGGTATCCCCACGAGGCTGTGGCGCGCCGTGTGTTGATCCGATCCTTGGTGTGATGGTCCCTCATCCTGGCCATCTTCCATTGGATCCTGCATGTGCAGGGGGGAAGTGTTACTTCCATCCACTCTAAAGCCTTTTCAGGAGAAACAAAGAAATAAGTCTTGTTACCGTGGACAACTTTTAAGCGGGCCGGGAAAAGGAGTGCATATTTCAGGTTGTGGGCGCGTAGTTTGCGCTTAACACCCAGAAATTCGATCTAGTCTTTTGGACCGCCGGCGTGAAATCTGGGTAGATAGACACCGTTTTGTTTTCAAACTTCAAGGGAGCTTTCTCCCTGGCCGCCCTCAGAACTGAGTCTCTATCCTTATAATGCAGCAGGCGTGCAATCAGAGGTCGTGGCGGGGCCCCCGGTTTAGGTGATCTCGGGGGTATCCTGTATGCCCTCTCAACACTGTATAGTGGGGTAAGATCCGTAGGCCCCACCATTGATTTCAGCCAGTCTTCCACAAACTGTGTGGGGTTCCTCCCCTCGCTGCGTTCCGGCACCCCCAAAATGCGAACATTGTTGCGGCGTGAGTGCCCTTCCGCCTCATCCACTCTGTCTCTTAAAGACTTAAGTTGCTGTTCCATGTTCTCAAGTTTCGTTGAGTGCTCAGTCTGCTGCGGGATGAGATCGTCCAACGCGATTTTGTGCTCCTGGACTTTCCTGGCCAGTTTTTTGTGGTCGGCTTTCAAAAAGGACATTCCTGTTGCCATGGTATCCATCCTTGCCTCCAGCGACTCCCTTGATGCGCGTATTTCCGTTAATATGAGGTCCAGTTTAGCCTCCTGTGTATTCTTGCCCGTCGGTGGTATGATTTCATTGTTGGAAGAGGCCAGCGGGTCCTCGGATCCGGTAGACTGTTGTTCGGCGTCCGCCGCAGGTTTCTGATGCTTAAGTTTCCTACCCATGACTGAGCGTGGTAAGTGCGCCGCGCCTCGGCTAGTCGTTTATCGCTCTGCGCCCTGTGGTGGTGGGGGTGCACTAAGCAATTACTGACATTAGCTAGTTTACGGGCTGACACTCGGGCTACCTCGTGTGAGGCCTATGCAGTAGGGTCATCAGCCTTCGTCATTATTCAGACAGTCTTTACTGCACACACTGTCCCTTCGGCAGCCCCAATTTCCTGATTTTGGCCAGATAGGGGGGGCATAGGAGGACTCCCCAGAGTTGTTTCCCAGTCTGTCTTGCCTCACACAGGCATGCGACACTAGGGATACGAATCACCAAGTCCGGCAAGAGCAGAGTGTCAGGCTTGTGGGAGTTCTCTATTTGAGCACGCAGCCGGTCGGGTGTGGAGGCACCATCCAGTGGCAAGGTTTCCGGATATGGCAGCCCAATATTTCACGTGCTCTCTATGAGCAGCAATAGCGTGGCATTACCGGTCTAAGAAATCGTGGCTCAGCGTGCCCCCTTGTCTGCAGTCATGGTGATCGCAATGTCTAATGTAGCTCTGCCCCACGCACACACCCAGGTTGGTGCGGAGGCCCAGGAAAACACACGGGCAGAGCGAGGCGGTGCAGCTTCAAGATGGCGGCCGTTACCTCCACTCCTGGGTGCCGGCGCAGTGATTATTATTATTATATTTAAGTTTATAAAGCGCTCAGCTACCCTTTGGTTTCCCGGCGCTAAAACCAAACAAAAAGAGAGGGGGGGAGTCAGGAGGAAGATATTACATGTTGAATAACCAAGTTTTTACCTGTCTGCGAAATCTAAGGTAATTGGGTTCAGTTCGTAACTGAAGGGGGAGAGAATTACAGAGTGAAGGGGCCAGCCGGGCGAAAGATCGGCCACCCATTCTGGCTTCCTGATTCTGGGAACTGAAAATAGGTTTTGGTTCCATGAACGCAGGGGGGCAGTGTTGCTGTACCAAAGATTTAAGGTATGGTGGGGCCAAGCCAGTATTTATTTTGTGCATGATGCAGAGGGCCTTGAATTTTGTGCGGTTTTCAATGCGGAGCCAGTGCAGGGTGCGTAGGGAATTAGAAGTAGGGGAGGTTTTAGGTAATTTGCAGAGCAGTCGCGCTGCCATGTTCTGGACTGTCTGCAGTTTACGGGTCACCTCTTTACAGGCTCCCAGGAGAAGGATGTTACTGTAGTCTAGTCTAGAGGTGACTAGAGCCTGGACCACAGTTTTCTGAGTATCCTCGGGAAGCATCCAGATGATCTTACGCAACAACTTAATGATAGTAATGCAGGTGGAGGAAGTTTTTACCACGTGGCTCTTCATAGATAACTGGTCGTCAAAAATGACGCCGAGGTTACGTACTGTTTTGGATGGAATGGGCGGAGTGCCCATTTGAGAGGGCCAGTGTTGGGGTCCCCATAAGGTGGTATTATGGCCAAACAGAAGAAGTTCTGTTTTTCCCCATTCAGTTTCAGTTTGTTGTCAAACATCCAAGCTGCGATGTTGCTCAGTCCTGAACAGAGGGAAGATGAAGGGGAGTGAGAATCTGAGGAAAGAGAGTAGATGATCTGGGTATCATCTGCGTAGGAGTAAACAGTGAGCCCAGCTTGCTCCGCAATAGTAGCCAAAGGTCTGACATACAGACTGAAGAGCAAGGGGCTCAAGATGGAACCCTGCGGAACGCCGTACGCAGATGTAAAGGTTTGGGAAGCAGATGAGGAAGAAAAAACTTGGAAGGTGCGGTCCGATAGGAAGCTAACAAACCAGTTGAGAGCTGTGCCGTTGATGCCAGATGATCGGAGGGCATTAATAAGAATGGGGTTTGAAACCGTATCAAATGCGGCACTCAAATCAAGCAGAATGAGTGCCACGGTTTCCCCCCTGTCTACTCGGTAGCGGATGTTTTCCGAGACTCCCAGCAACGTAGATTCCGTTGAGAAACCGGATCTAAAACCGGATTGTGACGGATGTAAGATTCCCCTCGATTCAACATGGGTTGAAAGTTGAGAGTTGATGTGCTTTTCCATGATTTTAGAAAAGACCGGAATAAGTGAAATAGGACGGAAATTAGATGGAATGCTGGGATCAGCATTGGCCTATTTTAGCAAAGGCACTATCATCGCATGTTTCCATGCGGCGGGTATTGTAGCTTCTCTGAGGGAGGAATTTAGAAGATCCAAAATGAGTTCTAGGGAGGGGTTATCCAACCTTTTTAATATTTGGGGGGGAAGAGGGTCCAGTGGGGAACCGGATTTAATTTTGCTGATAATGTCGGAAAGAGTCCCAATGTTAAGCGGATCCCATGTATCGATCAACTGAACAGCAGAGGGACAGGTATCACATGTGAGCCTTGAATCACAGGAGATCGTGGGTGGTGTTGGGGGGGGGTCTTCAGTGCATGGGTAGGACATTTATCCTCTGATGTCACTTGATCGATAGATGAGATTGGGGCAGGTAGGTGGGGCAGAGAAGAGAAGGGAGCGGGTTTCTCAAAATTGGAATAGATGGTATCAATTTTTGCGATAAAAAATTCAGCCAGTGAATTGCACTGTGCCGTATTTAGACAAGGTGCTTTGGGCTGACACAGTGCGCCCGAGAGTTTTTGTACTACCTTGAAGAGTGCTTTAGGACGATTTTGTGCCTCAAGGATAGTTAGGTTGACATGTTCAACTTTGGCAATTTTACATGAGGAATGATATTTTGTTAAGGAGGCTTTATAGATTTGCTTAGAGCATAGATCATATTTTATGCGCCATTTGCGCTCAAGGTTTTTACAGATGGTTTTTTCTTTTTTTAAGGCGTCTGTGAACCAGGGCGCAGGTGGGTGATGAAGATTGTGCTTCTGCATGCGCCGAGGTAGGCATGCATTGGCAGCCTGTGCAAGCCAGAGATTTACAGCAGCAGCAGCTGTTTCAGTACTAGTGGCTTCCGTGGGAGGTCTAGTGTTCTCAAGACAGGAGTTGAGTTTGTTAAGGTCTAATTTATTCCAGTTTCTGGATAGTCTCGATTCTGTGAGGTTTGAGGGGGTGTTCAGTAGACGACCAATGTTGATAATGAAAGTCACCATATAGTGGTCGGACCATACAATAGGTGATGGAGCCTTACAGTTGGAGCTCTGGCCTCCGTATGGCCCCCGGGGCTCCCTGCGGCAGTATGTGCCCCTCTGCTATTCCGCCCAGCGCCTCTCACCGCATATGACTCCACGGAGAGTCCGGCACCACAGAACTGCGTGCAGCGCAGTCCCAGTCAGGAGCGGGTCCCCCGCCTCGATGCTTCCGGATTCTGCCGCACTGCACGTCCTCCCACCAGCCGGGGGAGGCAAGCCCGGGGTTCCGATGTTGGTTGCCCTGTATTTGTTGGGACACGTTGTCTCAGCTCCGGGCGCCAGTGGCAGCGTTCGTCTCCCACAACGGTCCCGTAGTGGCTCCGCCTCTCACTCCAGAGCGCGGTCTTCGGCGGGTCGCAGTGCCACTCAGTTCTCGGCGGTGTTCCACCCTCTCAGCAGACTGGATCACCTCCAGATTGCCTCCGCCGGTTCCCGGGGATACCCTAGGTAGTTGGGCTAAGGTGGGCTGCAGGTTGGAGCAGGGCTCACAGGATAATCAGCGTGTGTTTCAGGGCACGGGACGGAGCTAGCTTAGATCATGTCCTCCATGCTTGGCCCGTAGCCACGCCCCCCCGTCCAGATTACCATCCTTAACCAGCCGTTCAACCAACAACAGCTTTTGGCCCGGCTGTGGACATTGCACTTGAGAAAAGAAAAAAAGACACTGAGACTGCTAAGTCCATGGAAGCTTTATAATCTCCATAAACACGCAGCTCCTTTCGTCGCTCCTTCTATAGAGGGACCTCCAAAAACACAGGAGCAGACACCTCATCTTTATTTAAAGCCACTACTCAAACATCCCCCAATAGAGGATACTTTAGAGGTGGATACAGGGGAAATAACAATAAAGGAAGAGGTCGAGGTAATAACAACACTCGTACCTCCCCCGCCAAAAAGCAGTGACTTCCCTCCGCTCCCCCCAGGCCTCCCACTCCAGTCTGGGGGAGATTATCATAGTTCCTACCTGTCTGGAATTCCATCACAACAAGAGGGTGAGACAAATTATCCAGTATGGTTACTGCCTAGAACTTACAGCTACACCCCCACATATACCACCCAAGCAACGTCCAATGTCCACAGATCATCTCACGCTCCTCAAACAAGAGGTTCTTTCATTGCTTCAAAAGCAAGCATAGAACCTGTTCCCTTACAACATCAATGAACATGGGTATACTCGCTGTACTTCCTAATACCCAAAAAATATGGGACTCTAAGACCAATAATCAACCTCAGGCCCCTCAACCTATATATACACACTCAGATCATTTTCATATGATCACTCTCCAAAAAGTGCTCCTGCTGCTGCAACAAGGGGACTTCCTTGCCACACTAGATCTCAAGGACGCCTACTTCCACATTTCCATATATCCCTCTCACAGGAAGTATCTAAGGTTTGTGGTGGACGGACAACACTATCAGTTCAAAGTCCTTCCATTCGGAGTCACAACTGCACCCAGAGTGTTCACAAAGTGCCTTGCAGTAGTAGCAGCACATCTCAGAAGACAACAGATCCATGTCTTCACATATGTAGACGACTGGCTAATAAAAGCCAAGTCGTTCAACCAGTGTGTTCAACACACTCACCAAACCATTCAGACATTACACAACTTGGGGTTTACGGTCAACTACACCAAGTCGCATCTACAGCCCTCTCATATACACCAATATCTCAGGGGTTCCATAAACACCTCCACAGCTCTGGCATATCCCAGTCTAGCCAGCATACAAGTCCTTGTCACAAAATTTCAAGCCCAACACTCTCTCCTAGCCAGAGTGTTCATGCAGCTAATAGGCATGAAAGCATCTTGTATTTTTACTGTACCGTATGCAAGATTTCAAATGCATCCATTACAGGAATGTCTAGCACATCAATGGAATCAGGCTCAAGGACAACTTACAGATCTGGTGTTGGTAGACAGCCGCACACATCGCTCTCTGCAGTGGTGGAACACAAAAAACTTGTCTAAATGGCGGCCGTTCCTAGAACCTGTTCCACAGATAGTACATACAACAGACGCATCACTCACAGGATGGGGAGCCCATCTCCTCGGACATACAACAGACGCATCACTCAAAGGATGGAGCGCCCATCTCTTTGGACATACAACTCTGGGCAAATGGAACACTCAACAAAAAGTGCTCCACATCAATCACATGGAACTACTAGCAATATTCCTAGCACTAAAATCATTCCAAGTACATGTACAAAACAAAACTGTCTTGATCCGAACAGACAAAATGACAGCCATGTACTACATACAAAAACAAGGAGGCACACATTCTCTGCAACTGTCCCAGTTTGCACAGAACATCTGGAGATGGGCCATCCCACAAAATATATATCTACTTGCCGAACACCTTTCAGGAGTTCACAGTCAGATTGCAGATCTGTTAAGTCGACAAACACAACAGATTCATGAATGGGAATACATCCCCAAGTCCTTCTACTATTGTTCCACATGTGGGGCCAACCAGACATAGATCTGTGCGCCCCAAACGACAACGCAAAATGCCCAACCTTCGCCGCCAGGTTTCCACACCCATTGTCCAAGGGCAATTCAATATGGATGAACTGGTAAGGCAGATTTCCATACGCTTTTCCGCCACTCCCACTAAATCCACTAGTGGTAAGCAAGCTCCGACATCAGTCTCTCAAACTAGTCTTAGTAGCTCCCACATGGGCACGCCAACCATGGTTCACAACACTGCTGGAACTCTCACTAGTTCCACACCAAAAACTGCCCCTGTCCCCATCCCTGCTGACACAGAACCATGGAGAGATCAGACATCCAGATCCAGGTCAGCTGAATCTGGTGATCTGGCTCCTGAAGTCCTAGAGTTTGGTTACCTTAACCTACCACTGGACTGTATGAACATCATTAAAGAAGTCGGACGACCCACTACTAGAGCTTGCTATGCTGTAAAATGGAAAAGGTTTGCCATTTACTGCACCAATAACCATATTGATCCACTGGATGCCTCCATCCAGAATATCAGTTGCTACCTACTGCACTTGCAGCGATGTAATCTAGCATATTCATCCACACATTTACATCTATCAGCACTTGCTGCTTACTTACAAAACAGACAACACTTGTCACTATTTAGAGTCCCTGCAATTAATCCTTTATGGAGGGCCTAAAAAGAATCATTCCTCCTAGGTTACCACCCTCTGCAGTGTGGAACCTAAATATTGTTCTTACCAGGCTCATGGGACCCCCATTTTAACCTTTACACAAATGCGAACTACAGTTCTCACATGGAAAGTAGCTTTCCTTGTTGCCATTACCTCCCTTAGAAGAGTAAGTGGCTTTAATCATACAGGAACCATTCTTAAAATTACATCGTAACAAGGTGATCCTCAGGACAAACCCAAAATTCCTTCCTAAAGTCATTTCTCCATTTCATCTGAACCAGTAAGTAGAGTTACTAGTGTTTTATCCAAACCCAGACTCCGTAGCAGAGAGAGCTCTACACACCCTAGATGTTAAAAGAGCCCTTCTTTATTACATTGACAGAACCAAATCCTTTCGCAAAACAAAACAATTGTAAATGTAAATGTAAATGTAAATGTAGTATACTTGTAAAGCGCACAGCTGCCCCAGCAACGGGGCGTCCCGGCGCTGTATAACTCTGGGGAACCCGTCCTGGCTTTCCCTGTGGGATGGTCCCTTGCTGGGAGTCCCCAAGGTGGAGCCAGGCATCCCCGGAATTGGTGGGGCTGTTGTGGAGATTAGGCAAGCTAATGCCCAATGTTGCCGAGTGGAACCCCTGATTAGAGTAAGCACCGAAGCGAGAATTATCGAGTCTGCTGACCAAGGTCCACGACCCTGCCGCGTCGGGAATTGAACCCTGGTCCCGGGCTGACTTCAGCTCTCAGGCCTGCCGCCTCTAACCAGTGAGCCACACTACTCCACAAGTAGCTTTCTCCCCACCGCATTAGTGTAATCCCATCTCTAAAGCTGGGATTGCAAGGTGGATCGTTAAATGTATCCAAATATGCTACGAAAAAGCGAAACGCACATTAACAATTCCTCCTAGAGCGCACTCCACACGCAAAATAGGGGCCTCTATGGCTTTCTTAGGGAACATTCCCCATGAAGATATCTGTAAAGCAGCAACATGGTCTACAACACACAAATTCACTAAACACTATTGTGTTGACGTGTAAGCCAAGCAGCAAGCTTCTGTGGGCCGAGCTGTTCTTAAAACTCTCTTTCAATCAACTGCAACCGATACAGGTGCTAGGGGAGATACTGCTGTATAGTCTATGCTAATTGTGAGATCTGCAGCTCGTATGCAACAAACAGCTGGCCGCCTTCCTCGAGACAAATGGATCCCTCGACCCCTCACAGTCTGGCTTCCGAGCCAACCACAGCACCGAGACCGCCCTCATCGCTGCCACCGATGACATCCGAACCCTGATGGACAACGGAGAAACAGCGGCCCTTATCCTCCTGGACCTCTCCGCGGCATTCGACACTGTCTGCCACCGCACCCTAGTACAGCGCCTTGGCAACATCGGAATCCAGGAGAAGGCACTGGAATGGATCACCTCCTTCCTCGACGGAAGAACACAGAGAGTCCGCCTACCACCGTACAAGTCAGAGGCCACCGAAGTCATCTGCGGCGTCCCTCAAGGATCCTCGTTGAGCCCCACCCTCTTCAACGTCTACATGAGCCCCCTCGCGGCCATCGCACGCCAACACAACCTCAACATAATCTCCTACGCCGACGACACCCAACTGATCCTCTCCCTGACCAACGACCCCGCCGCCGCCAGAGCCAACCTGCACGAAGGGATGAGAGATGTAGCCGATTGGATGACGACCAGCCGCCTGAAACTGAACTCAGACAAGACGGAGGTCCTCATCCTGGGCTCCTCGCCCTCCGCCTGGGACGACTCCTGGTGGCCCCCCGCCCTGGGCACCGCACCCAAACCGACGGACCACGCACGCAACCTGGGCTTCATCCTGGACTCCTCCCTCTCCATGACCAGACAAGTCAACGCCGTCTCCTCGTCATGCTTCAACATCCTGCGCATGCTACGGAAGATCTTCTGGTGGATCCCCACCGAGACCAGGAAGACTGTCACCCATGCCCTCGTCACCAGCCGACTGGACTACGGCAACGCCCTCTACGCCGGAACCACTGCCAAGCTCCAGAAGAGACTCCAGCGGATCCAGAACGCCTCAGCCAGACCCATCCTCGACATCCCACGAAACAGCCACATCTCCGGGCACCTGAGAGATCTGCACTGTCTCCCCGTCAACAAAAGAATCACCTTCCGCCTCCTCACCCACGCTCACAAAGCTCTACACGACCAAGGCCCGAGCTACCTCAACAACCGAATCAACTTCTACGCTCCCAAGCGCCACCTCAGATCAACCAGCCACGCCCTCGCCGCCGTCCCCCGCATCCGAAGAGCGACAACAGGAGGAAGGTCCTTCTCCTACCTGGCCGCCAAGACCTGGAACTCCCTCCCGACCGACCTGCGCCTGACCCAGGACCACCTCTCCTTCAGGAAGAAGCTTAAGACCTGGCTGTTCGAGCAGTAAAGGCACCCCCCCTCCTAGCGCCTTGAGACCCTACGGGTGAGTAGTGCGCTCTATAAATGTATTGATTGATTGATTGATTGATTGAACGGAAAATGCCACTTACCAGTATGCATCTGTTCTTGGGATGTAGAGCTGCAGATTGTCACACGCCCACCCGCCTCCCCGGAACCTGTAGCTGTTCCAATTCTATCTTAATTAGATACACATACATGGACATCTTTTTTTTTTCTATTAACTCCATTATTTCCCATCATGGTGAAAAACAATCTAAAGATGGAGTCGATGCCCATGTGCACTATCGTCCAAGGGAGGAGTCACTTATCTCGTGACTACAAAAGACTTCTTCCAAGACAACAACAAGGTACAAGCATCCGAGCCCAACACCAGATGACGATCTAATGCTAAATGTGAGAATCTGCAGCTCTACATGCCAAGAACAGATGCATACTTGTGGCGGTGAGCCTCAGCAAGGCCTACCAGTGCAAGGGATTCGCCCTTCTCTGCACAGAGTCCTCAGACCATTAGGAAGAAGTTGGCAGAGAAACTGGAATAGAAAATACAGAGTTTATTAAACCTCATGAGGTGGAACTACATTCACACAACACCCTTTGGTAGTGTATGAGGTAGCACACTGAATGGAAGGAGCTTGGTCCTTTTATACCCACACAGGAGCTCAAATGAGGGAGGTACAAGTACAGAATGCTGGTTTCAAATACATATAAGGTCATACAGAGAGTGTGCTAGCAACAAGTGGGAGGGGCTAGCAGTTAGCTAATTCTGGTGGACACATCCTGACAGTTACAAGTTGAGGACAGCTGTAAGCTCAACTGAGCATGTGCGAAGCAGAAGAGGCTAAATATATCTCGTCTCTAGGCAGATTTCAAGAGCAGTTAACAGGGAGGTAGGACAGAGCACATGGCGAGCACATGGCAAACGAAATGGCTGACAGAAATACAAAATGGATTCCACACAACGGACAAGATAGTCTCAAAATACAAGATGTCTTCTGCTAATGCTTAACCTAATCGCTGCTAAATTACAACAGACAACCCTTTCAGCATTAGCTGAAGACATTCGTTTATCTGGGGTAATCTAAATATGCATCCTGTACATTGATGTTCATCATCTCAGTAATTTCATTCTTTAACATTTGCTGTGCTTTTATATCTGCAATATTTCTTTTGGCAGGTGTACAAGCAGTGATGCACATGGAGCAGAGCATAGGACCACATTGTATACAAGTACAGCATGTAAATAGTATCACCAATAGTATACATAGAATAGTCAGTAGCTTTCAGCCCCAAGTAGCAAAGAGTGTCCATATCCAGTTTGAAAATGTCCATGTACCAGTCTCTGTGTGAATTTCCGCAGTAATCTTATGCAGTTTTGAGATTGCATCATATACTGAAGGTGAGTGGTCAGGTATGAAAACACAGCAACTGCTACCGATGATGCGACATGCACCACCTCGATCAGCCAAAATCACATCAAGCACCATCCTATTTTGGAGTGTTACAATCCTTGCAATTTGTAGTTCCTCTGTAATGTTCCCAAGTGCCATAGCTGTTTGATTTGTGACAGCTTCCACAACACGAGTTAATCGTCTAGTCTTTCTGCTATTCAATGCAGCACCCACAAAGAAGAACAAACCCAAAATGAAATCGACATATTGTTGTAAAGTGGTATCTGTCTGGTCGACTTCATCTGTACTTATTGCTCATTTGTATCTATTCTTGGAAATGTCATTATACAACTTTAAATTCAGATGATATGATGGAGGGGCCAAGAACACAGGTGGTAACAAAAATGATGTGTAACATACCCCGGACCACCCAGCAGGCAATTGAAAGTATCCTTTATTACCACATACAAAATATGAATTGTGTGAAGACGTAAAACTACTATTGTTAGCTCCTTCAATAATCAATGTCAAAATACATTCCCTCCGTCCTACTGGAATTCTCCCAACACTACTTATACATAGTTCTGCTTTAGCTCTGGTCACAGAAATTACAAAAGGTCCATTGCCTTTAATGTTTCTCATATTCGTGAAGACATATGGTGTCGAAATATTGTCCGGTTGGTACTCTTCCCATTCCCATTTAGTCCCTTTTGCTTGAGGATAACCATCTTTATCTTGGTAGCATACTTTATTCAGACGAAAGACAATTCCTCCTACTGAAGGCTTTCCAAAAGCAAACAAAAGAGCATACCAGGCTTGACATGAACCATTATGGGAAAACGGTAGAGGAATAAAAGGTGTTCCTCCTTTCTTTTGGTGTGCAGGTATCATTCCACACACCCAACAGTTGGTAGCATTCGTGGCATTGTGTGTATGATGCAACATCTGGATAAATGTGTTATTTAAGTAAGATTGTCAATGTTTCTGCTCATGGTAGGGAAGCGTATAGTAATGGTGTTCCACTGGAGCTGGAGTAGTGGCAACAAGAAGCTGTCGAGCAGGAGCCACTTTCTCAACAAACCAGGTGATTATCGCCAGAACCACCAGGGCAACAACAAACCCTACAGCACAAATAATTCTTTTGTTATTCATTTCAGCAACAGTGATAATCGATCTTTCTAAAAACTCGTTGAAAACAATCGTTGGAGCTCTTATCCCTTGGGCAGCCGCTGATTTCTCCACCACGGGCCAAGACGGGTGTCACTACACTAATGCAGGGCTGATCTCCCCCTTGCCACATCGGCTCTCCGTTTCGCTAACCCAGGGCGGTAGCTCAACCAGTCTCGTTCAACACTGCGGATTCTTTCCTCGGTCTCAAGTGGTATCGCGATGCTCCAGGAATCGTATGGTCTGGGAAGACTTCCGCAGATTCGTCAGGTGAGATAGCTTGACCTTTCTCCGTCTCCAGAATCTCTCGATGGTCGGTCAGTGCAGCAGGTTTCACCGAGGCAGGTGACACACGCTTACAGTGTGTGCTGTGGACCCAGTTCTTTTTGTTCGTCACTCGAACTGCTTTCCTTGTCGCAAGGAGCACCTGCTCCGGACCTCGCCACCTCGGTTCCAAGCTGTTCGATCTGTCGAAGACCTAGCCCATCACATAGTCGCCAGGAGGGAGTTCGTGGGCCTCACCTGTAGATCTGTCAGGAAGCGCTTCTCGAACCTGTTGATGAATAGAAACCAAACTGTCGGTGAACTGTGCCAAGTAATCATTCAACAGAACACAAGGAACATCATGTATGGGGCGTGGCTTAGGAACTCCCCAAATATTCATCAGTCTCCCAAAGACCACTTCATACGGGGTGAGACCTGATCATGAGTGTGGCCCCGATCTTATGGATAATAATGTCAAGGGTAATGCATCTGGCCACTTCAAGGACGTGGAAGCCAGTATTTTCGCCAACTTCAATTTCAAAGTAGCATTGTATCTTTCCACTAATCCTGCTGATTGTGGGTGGAAGACTGTATGGAACTTCTGTTTGATCCCTAATCCTTTCAGGACATACTCAACAACGTGCCCAATAAAATGAGGTCCGTCGTCACTCCACAAAAGCTTACAAACACCATATCTACGGAAATACTCCTTCAGTAGTGAGAGCAGTATTATCCTTCGTAGGCTATGCCTCTATCCATTTACTAAAAGCACATACCACCACTAGGACATACTTTAGATTATTGCAGCGTTTAAGTTGGATGTAATCCATCTGCAAGACTTCAAATGGTGCGGTTGGTGTAGCAAACCCTCCTGTAGGCGTTCGTGTCCCTTTTCCAGGATTATACTGCCAACAAATCAAACAGGACTGTACCACTCTTTTAGCTGTGCTGGCAATTTCAGGATGCTCCCAAACTTGCGTAAGCAATTTAGTTATTGCTAGAGCTCCAACATGTGCCAGCCCATGTGCCATTTGAACCATAGGTTGTAAATAGGCTGCAGGCAATTTCCATGTATTCATTTCTTTGTTACGCCAACAACCCTCATCGTCTAACATTCCTTCTTTAGACCATTTCTCAAGCTCTTCCACAGAGGCAGATCTCTGTATATCCAATACTTCCTCTCTAGCTTCATGCCAACGTTCAGCTTGTGATTTCACTACGTACATGTATGTAGTGCTTCGTTGCATCGCAGTTTCACGAGCTACGCGATCTGCAAAAGCATTGCCTTGTCCTATTTTGTCAATGATTTTCTTGTGTGCGCTACACTTCATAATACCAACTTTCTTTGGGTATGTAAGTGCAGTCAAGAGATTATTTTTTTTTTAAACATATTTTATTGACTTTTATATTGTTCTCATACAGTCAAAAGAGACATATATCACATTCTCCATGTTCGCCAAATATGCCCCCATAGTATTCCCCAACTCATCCCTCAACACCCCTCAACACCCTCCCCCCCTACATATTCGGTGGTGTGGGCACGTTCAGAGTCTCATACCTGTGTGTGGTATCAATTGTTCAAAGAGTTTGCACAACATTGTTCCCTATTCTTCGATCACATGGATGTGCATCTCTTAATCCTCCGCCTCTTCCATCAGAGTGTCCCTCAGAGCCTGAACCAGGGCCTCCCACGCTCTTGCCCCCTTCAAAGCCTTATCATTACCTGCGTGTGTAGCTTGTTTAAGCCTCACAACACTCTCACATTGCGCCCATTTACAGAGTTCCCTGCACCTGCGCTTGCTCGAAGGCCCCTCCTTTGCCTTCCAATGCCAAGTTATCTCTTGTTTGGCCAGCAAGAGGCCCAAATCAATGAATTTGCTGGCTACTTTAGTTTTTGCCGTATGCGGGAACCAATGTAGCAAGCAAGTTGCCATATCGTATTCTAAATGTCTATCTGTGATTGCATTTAAAAGGTCCCCTATTTCTGCCCAGTAACCTCCCATGCGCGGGCACAACATATGCTCCAGTTCAACATCCCCCTCCAGACATCTGGGGCACGCCGCGTCCTGAACCCGGAAATACTTCCGGATCTTACCCGGGGTCAAGTAAGCCCGATGTAGAATAAAAAATTGAATCTGTTGGAGCCGAGCATTCCTGTTCCCCTTCCATGCCCTTTTAAGAATGTGTTCCCACGTAGCATCCGGTACCTGATGACCTATTCCCGCTTCCCATTTTGCTTTAAGGACCGCCAATGGGCGTAAGCCTTCCTGCAGCATCCGTGATTGCAGGCACGTGACTGCTTTAACTGTTCCCGCTGCCATTACAACATATTGGCAAGCTAACGTGGTTACAGGTTCTGTTCGTCCACCCCCCAGTGCTTTTGGATCGCGGTCGTGACCGCTGCGTGAATCAGGAAGTCACCCTCTGGGAGCCCATACCCGTCACGTAATGACGGAAAGGGCAACAGTTCCTCATTCAAGTATAAGTCCCCTACCATTTGGAGACCTAACTGTTCCCAGTTTGCCAGCGGAGTCCAGTCCCCTCCGTGTGGTAGCGCCGTCAGCATTCCCAGCGGAATTTCCAGTGCATATGGGTGGGGAACCCCTGCCTTACGCTGGGTTCTATTCCAACAGAGCCTCAGGGTCCGCTCCTCCCTAGTCAGATCTCTCAGGTCAAGCCTCTGTTGTAGGACTATGTAAGCCAGGACGTGGCGCTCTATCCCCTGTGCTCGCCCACTTTCAGGGCCCCGGAATTCTTGCGCTATATGTTGTGTCAGGTCCTGCAGCTGTGCCGCTAAAAAGTATAGCTCGAAGTCGGGGACAGCCAATCCGCCATCTGGCCTGGGTCTCATCAGAGTCGCCAGCGCCACTCTTCGTCTGCCGTTGCCCCACAAGAAGCCAGTGATTAAGGAACGCAGTTCTGTAAATACTCGCGGTGGAATCTAGATCGGCAAAGTACGGAAATAATAAAGCAACCTGGGTAGGGCTACCATCTTAAGCAAAGCTATTCTGCCCATCACCGATAGGGGGAGTGTCGACCAGAACTCCATGCATCCCTTCAGGGCCCTGACACAGCGCCCCACATTCCCTTCCAGCAAATTTATATTTTCATGATAGATCCGAACCCCCAGATAGGTGAGGCAAGCTGGTTCCCAGGTGATCTCACCAAGTGACTCTGGCGGATTCAGGCTCTGTCGGGTCGGAAAGATACATGTTTTGTTCCAATTCACTTTGAGTCCCGAGATCTCTCCAAATTGTGACAGCAGAGAAGTCGCTCCTCGCAGATCTTCTTCCGCATCCCGCAGGAAAAGAAGTAAGTCATCTGCGTACAATGCTATATAGTGTGATACATCCCGGAGTGGTAGCCCCTGATAAATCAGCCCAGATCGGGCCTTGACCGCCAGCAGTTCTATCGCCAATGCGCATAGTAGCAGCGATAACGAGCAGCCCTGCCTCGTTCCCCTCATGACTGGGTACTGGTCCGAAATCACCTCTCCCAGTCTCACTCTAGTCGATACCGAGGTGTACAGCACTCTCGTCCACTTCACAAACTGGTCGCCCAGTCCGAATCGGCTCAGGACCTTGTGTAGGAAAGCCCATTCCAGGCTGTCGAACGCCTTCTCTATGTCCACAGAGAGGACCGCTGGTGAGCACATGTCGTCATGGCCCCCCGCAATAACTCGTAGAAAACGACATATATTCAGAGCTGTGCATCTGGACGGTATGAAACCCACTTGGTCTGTGTGTACCAATGAGGGCATGTGCTGCAGGAGTCGAGTCGCCAATATCCGGCTCAAAATGTTGTAGTCCACCGTTAACATGGACAATGGCCGATAAGAGGCCACATCCACGTTTGCCCTTCCAGGCTTCAGTATGGGAATAATCAACGCCTCACGCATGGAACTAGGCAGCTGACCTTCCTTCCCAGCCTCCTGATAGACCTCTAACAAGCGGGGAGCGAGCGCATCAATATACTGGGCGTAAAATTCATTGGGTAGCCTGTCTGGCCCCGGTGTCTTGTTCCTGGCCATGTGTTTTACTGCACCGCGTATCTCAGCTAGAGTTATATCTTGTCCCAATAATTTAGCCTGATCTGCATCCAACTGTGGGAGCGGGATCCCTTCCAAGTATCCCTCTATGTCTGCCTCCGTCGCCTCTAGTTTACTACAATATAGAGATGCATAATAATTAAGGAACCGCGACAGCACCCTCGCCTGCAAGTGAACCAATAGGCCAGAATCCAATTCTATCCACATGATCGGGCCACTCCTCGGTACCGGGTCCGCTGATCTAGCCAACAGTGTACCTACTTTATCCCCCTCTTCATGTACTTTCGCCATATAGCTTTTGTGGTCAAAGCAGCGCAGCCGCTCGACCTCCATCGCAAGCCGCTCCTTCGCCTCTAGCAGTTCTGCCTGGAACGCTGGCTGTTCAGGCCTCCGCTGCTCCAGATCCCTCAGTGCCTCCTCCACTTTCGTCACATCGCCCAACACTGTCTTCGTAGTTCCTGAATATTTACTAATACAGAGCCCTCTAATGACCACTTTAAAGGCGTCCCATTCTACCGCCCTCGTAGACGCCGTGCCCTGGTTCTCCTGGAAATAGCGGCCAATACCCTCTCCCACCTCAGTCCGAAAGACCTGGTCCTCCAAAGTTTCAGGGCGCAACCGCCACGTCGGGATTGCGGACCGCACTCTTTTCCAGTTAATCGACAACAGCAACGGATTGTGATCAGAAATAGTTCTAGAGAAGTACTCAGGATGTGCAGCCACGTGTGCAACCGAATGGGAAAAGAGGATTGCATCAATTCTGACATGAAGCTCGTGTATGGAAGAAAAGAAGGAATAGTCCCTGTCCGGCAGATGTTGTGCCAGCCATACGTCAATCAGCCCCCACCGGTCTTGCCAGTCAGATCTTGTTTTGGCCAGTTTCCTAACCGGGGCGGCAGCAAGAGGAGGATGCGATCTGTCCATTTCTACATCTGTAATGGTGTTAAAATCACCCCCCAACACAACAGGGCCAGCCAGGTATGACACCAGCACGCCTGATAGGTCGGCCAAGAAACGAGCTTGGTCGACGTTAGGGGCATATACGCTACATAGCACGATGTCCCTACCATATAGCCTACCCTCTACTGCCGCGTACCTGCCCTCCGGATCCAGCACTTGTCTTGTGGCCTGAAAAGGGACACCCGCCCTCACCCATATGAGCACCCCCTATCGAACGCAGCGTATGCTGTGCTGAATACCTGACCCCTCCACCTACGCTGCAGCGCTTGACCCTCCACCTTAGTAAGATGTGTCTCCTGTAATAGAGCTATTTGAATACCTCTCCTCAGTAAATAAGCATGGACCTTGTGTCACCTAGTCATTGTGTGCAAGCCTCTCACATTCCATGTGATGCATTTCAAATCATGTGATGTCCCCATTACAGCTGTGTACCCCTCTCATCCAGGATAAAACGTGATCGCCCACACCACCAACAAACCCCTTTACCCAAACATCCCACATATCCCCCCCAGCCCACCCCCACAGAACAGGATCCAATAAAGATGTATCAGTCCCCATCCAAACTTTACAACAATGCACACAACACTATCCTGCAGTAGTCACCACAGGTGGCCTTAAGGGCAATGGAAGGGTAACTCGCCCCAACAGGGAGCAGCGTTCGCCCCAGCCCTCCCGCCATAGATCCCAGAAAATACCATTCCGTAATTATGTGCGCCCAAGCGCCGCCAGGCGCAACACCATTAGTGAGTTGTACATGACAACCTTACAGCCCCCACAAGCTCTCCAGACACGCTATTCGTCCAGCATTCCCTCCGCTGTATTTTGAGTAACCGCAAGCCCCTTATTGCTGTCTGTTTCCGAGATCTCTGCCTCCGACCTCCGTTTATCTTCTTCCGAGTCCGTTCCCATCGCTGACTCCGTTTTCTGCGAACCCGTTATTTCCGCCATTGCCGCCAGCGCTCTTTGTCTGTCAAGTTCCATTTGCGCCAGCTGTTGTTTCTGTAGAGTCTTATTCCGTTTCCGGAGACGTTGAGATTTACGCATTTGATAGGGCTTAGGCGGTGCAGCATGTTCCTGTGTCCGGCGATCCGTACCCGCTCTGTAAGTCTTAAGCCAGGACCATGCATCCTCCGGTGTCTGGAAGAACTGCGTCGAGCCGTCCAGTATTACCCTCAATTTTGCCGGGACTATCAGGGAGTATTGGATCCCCTCCTCACGTAGTTCTTTTTTAATCGCCAAATAAGAGGCCCTGCGTTTTTGTATTTCCTGAGTGTAGTCCGGGAATATCGTGACTGTGGCGTTGCCTACTTTAAAGGGTCCCATTGTGCGTGCTTTTTGGATTAGTACATCCCTATCTTTATAATGAAGTAGCTTGGCCACCACCGGACGAGGAGGGCGGCCGGTCTGCGGCTGCCGAGCCGGCACCCTGTGCGCCCTTTCCAGTGTAAAGAAGGAGGACAGGCCCTCTGGCGCAACCTCAGATTTGAGCCAGGTCTCTAGATAGGCAATCATGTCGGACCCCTCCGTTTTCTCCGGCAGGCCCACTACGCGCATGTTCTTGCGCCGGTTTCTACTTTCTGAGTCCTCTGCCCTTTTTTCTAACACTTCTAAGCAAGCAAGCGCATCACCCAACTTGGCTTCCATTGTGGTCTGTGCTGGTTTGAGTTCCTGGATGGCCAATTCGTTCTCCTTCACCCTATCTGCCAGTTTCGAGTGATCCGCACGCAGGAGCCCCAGTCCCGTCGCCACCTGCGCAATATCTTGTTGGAGGGCGTCTTTTGTGGCCGCTATTGCTGCTAGTATCTTATCCAGATGTTGACGCAGCCTTATGTCCGACAATGCTTCCTCGGGTTCCCCCCCGCCCCCTGATTGTCAGCATGTTCACCAGTGTCCTCCTTCTTGTTTTTGGGCTTCATCTTGCTATAGTGGACTTCGCTCTATCCAGTACCAGTATATCTCCTTGTGCAGAACTCCTGTGTAAGGTCTCCCGTCACCTCAGAAATTGGGTATCGAGGTTCCAGCAGGCCTAGTTCCCTGAACCACCTTTCTGCCGAAGCCCTCATCACCTCAAGCATGACCTGCACAGAGACCCTCAGCAGCCATCCTGCGATGGCAGTATAAGAGCCCCTCCGCTGGTCCCAGAGAAGTCTTCAGCCCTACGCCGACCCCTAGGCCAGGTCCATTCCTCTCACCCTGGTTCCTCAGCTACAGCTATCAGCCCAATGCGCTCCCAGGCAGATCTTCGATCAGTGCGAGTCCCCTATCACAGTGCACACAGCGTATCCCTCGGATCATGAGGTCTCCTCACCAAGCCACCACAGGCTCTGTGTGTCCAGGTCTAATCAGTTACCCCTCCGCCGACCTCCATTTGCTTCCAGCGGTGTCCGCAGTTCCAGGCTGCGTCCTCCCCTCTCCTCTGGAGCGTGTACTAGGCTTGGTGCACTATCTTCCCACCCTCTTCACCTCCTCTAACTGGCGCCTGGAGACTCGACCCGGCACCACCAGTCGTTCACCCCTGCTCCCGTTCATGCAATGGAGCAGACCTGCCTCCGCCCCACCTCCGCAGTACCGGGTACAGGCCCGCTCCACCACACTCACCTGGGGCTGTAGCTGGGCGCCGCTGTCAGGGAAACCTCCTTCCCGCCAGCCGGTGGAGCCGCAAGCGCTCGTCCGCCCTTATGATGGCATGCAGGTCCACCGGGCGTCACGGTTGTCTCTCATGCAGCTCGATATTCGCTGCGGCGTTCAGGGCTGTTATTCGGTGCGTCCACCAGCCGCAGCGCTCCACGACCCCGCCGACACCCAGACACTTCTTAGTGCTGGGCCAAATCTCGCGCACAGTCAGCAGAACTCTGGGCTGCTCACCCTCGATTTCCCGGGCCGAAACCTTACTGGGTCCCGGCCGCCATCTTACAGGTAGTTCCGCTCTGGATCTCTGTGGGCAGTCCGGCAATCGGGGAGCTCCGCTGACCCGCACCGTCGGTTAATCTGCTCGGAGGGCTGAGTGCATGCTCCGGTTTGCTAGAGCCTTCGGTTTGCACACTTGCTGCGCTGATCCGTGTCACCGCTCGACCACTTCCTTCTCATCCGCGGCTCCCATCCGCCAACTTGCTCTTTCACTGAACTCCATCGGCAGTAAAATCCACGCCTGGATCGCTGTCGGGCATTCAGGTGCCTCGATGTCGGTCGGGTTGTCACCTCCTGAGTTTCCGACACCTTTTACATCGAACACAGCTGGTTTCAGGAGTTTTTAGCAGGATAAATTTGGGATCGGGCACGGAGCTATCGGCTCACGCCGCCTCACCCATCGGCGCTCAAGCCACGCCCCGTGCAGTCAAGAGATTATGTACTAATTCTCATGCATTATTTGCTTCCCGTGGGATGTAAGAAAGCCTCTTTCCTTCCATAGTAGGCCAAAATCATGAACCACTCCAAAAGCATAGCGGCTATCCGTGTAAATGTTCACACACAAGTCAGTGCTAAGCTCACACGCTCGTGTCAAAGCTATTAGTTCAGCTGCTTGAGCCCATTTCTGTGGTATGCGAGCTGTTTCCACTACTGTCTCAAGTGTCGTGATTGCATAAGCAGCTGAAGTCGTGCCATCTGGTAACTTCAAACAGGACCCATCAACCTACAGTTCCCCATCTACATCTGGAAGGGGCGTATCTTGCAAATCGACACAACCCTTTGTCTGTTCCTCAGTAAGGAATATACATTCATGAGGTTCCTTTGACTGGGACTGAGTCACAGGATATGGCAACAAAGTGGCTGGGTTCAGTGTCGCGCACCTCTTCAAGGTAATATGAGGTGCTAACAGTGTCAATTCGTATCCTGTCAAGCGAGCACTAGTTGAGTGCTGTGTCTTAGTCTGATTCAAAAGGGCATCTACTGCATGGCGTACTAGCACCAACAGTTTGTGTGACAAAACTATCCCTTCGCTCTGACGTATGGACACTGCTGTCACTGCAACTGAACGGAAACATCTAGGCAACGCACGAGCAACAGGATCAAGAACTGCAGAAAAATATGCACAGGGACGCTGCTTATCACCGTGTGTCTGTACTAAAACTGACAATGCACATCCATCTTTCTGGTGCACATAGAGTGTAAAGGCCTTCGCGTTATCTGGTGTGCCTAACACTGGTGCAGAGCAAAGAGCTTGTCTTAACTGGCGAAAAGCATTTTGACATTCATCTGTCCATGGAAGGGGGATTGGAGTGTTCTTAGTCAAAAGTGCTAGCAGGGGTTTAACAATGTGTGAAAAGCCCAATATCCATTGCCTACAAAACGAAGTCAAACCAATAAATGCACGGACATCTTTCTGTGTGGAAGGTACTGGGGTGTCTAAAATTGCTTGAATGCGATCTGGTGTAAATGCATGGCCCTCCTTAGACAGAAGGTGTCCTAAATAGGTCACCTTCGGTCTACAATATTGCAATTTCCTTCGTGACACTTTATGATGGTGCGTAGCAAGAAAAGAAAGCAAAGACAAGGTACATTTTTCACACTGCTCAGGTGTATCAGCTGCCAACAAAATGTCATCGACATATTGTATGAGAGCCACTCCTTCAGACAAAGTAAAGGAATCGAGTTGTCGTTTTAAGGCTTGACTATTAATACTCGGACTCTCAGTGTAGCCTTGAGGAACTCTACAAAATCTGTATGAGTTATTATTCAAAGTGAAACCCAACAAATATCGGCTATCAGGATGAATAGAAATCGAGAAGAAAGCATTCTTCAAATCGATTACAGAAAATGTAGTTGCTGTCGGAGGGACCAGGGTAAGCAATGTCGTTATGTCAGATACTACAGGGTACTGCGGTACTACAATCTTGTAAACTTTTCTCAAATCGATGATAAATCTATAAATCCTTGTGTCAGTATTTTTTTTCAAAATGGGAAGAATCATACTATTGCAAAGACCTTACTTCACAGCGCTAGCTGGGACGCGCTCACCTATGGCTGGTCACTGAGAGGAGGACTTTGTGAACAGCTCACCGCACCCGCTCCGCGGGTGCCGCTTCGTTGCCAAGAGAGGAGGAGCGGGAGACCAACACCACCGGAGGGCTGCAGGGCTGCGAGCGTATCAGGGACTCCAACTCCCAGGAGTCCCTGAGAGACCGCTGACCACTTCCGGTCCGCTCTCCCTGCCGGCCCGCCCCCCGCCCACCTGAGGGATTGTTAAAGCCCCACCAGCGGTCCTATCAGTTGGGAGACCTTACTTCACAGCGCTAGCTGGGACGCGCTCACCTCTGGCTGGTCACTGAGAGGAGGACTTTGTGAACAGCTCGCCGCACCCGCTCCGCAGGTGCCGCTTCGTTGCCAAGAGAGGAGGAGCGGGAGACCAACACAACCGGAGGGCTGCAGGGCTGCGAGCGTATCAGGGACTCCAACTCCCAGGAGTCCCTGAGAGACCGCTGACCACTTCCGGTCCGCTCTCCCTGCCGGACCGCCCACTGTCCTCAGACCTTGCTATATCTGGGACCACTCCTCCCGCAGCGCGGGACGCAGCCCGGAGCGAAGACCGGGCTAAGAGCGGGCCGTTTGAGGCCGTTCGAGGACGGCAGCGGACGGCCCTGGGCCACCCCCCTTGCTACTTCCACCCCGCCTGTTGTTCTATTATTGTGTTAGGTTAGGCCAGCTCAATAGAGGCAACCTTTCTAGCAGGGTGTGTGAGGGCCCCACCTCATTATGAGCACTAGGATGACACGTAGCAAGGCCGCCAATGGCGGTTCACAAGTTAGTGGCCCTATGGATGACTTCATCACTCGCACTAATATTGCTATTGATGAAGAAATATCCAAACTCCAAACTCGGGTATCCCTAGAACTGGCAGCCGCACGTAGGTTGTCCGAGGTAATGGCCCATTCGAAAAAATCATCCTTAGGCCATATAGCCCTTGCAGTCACCCCTGCTCGCCCTGTTCGCCCAAATAGCATCATGACTCAGGCTGATTTACACCATCCCCCGATTACTCCCTCTCTCACTCCGCCCTTAGAGCAAACACGCACTTTAGAAGAGTTAAGTTTCTCTGCACTTCCCCATACTCAGTCCCCTAACTCTCCTGCCCAAGTAATTCCAACTACTTCCTGTGCTAGTGGCGCGCAACCCAAAAGAAAACGCCAATCACGCTCAGCCTACTCCCGCAAAAAGGCTAAAGTGGCAGTTTCTCACCATTTCACAATGGCTAATACTCAGGCATGTACTGTCTTACCTGAGGGTCCCCTAAGATCGCAGCCAGTATGCCAAAAAATGGGAGAGGGCCCAGCTTCCATCACCCCAGAGGTTGAGGGGTTGCAGGTGCAGGACCAGGGACAAAATGAGAAGGAATTTATTGACCAAGTCTGGGAAACACTAAAAAAACTTCTCTCACCACTCGACCTAAGATTGTCTAGGATAGAAAACAATCTGCTCGAGATGGAGAAGAGCATTATTGCTCTGGCCACTCTTGGCCTGAGAAATCTCGAAAACCAGGGCGTGTCCCTATCCGACCCTCAATTGCCAGCTCCTGCTGTACAAACTGAGCAGCACCCCGCTCCAGTACCCGCTGTTGCAAGGCCTGTTCCCAAGCCGAGGACGGTGGCTGTGGACCAAATTTCCACGACCGCTAAACCTCAGGCTTCCAAACCGCAGGCTCCTGCACGGAATCCTAAGCTGCAAAAAACCAATCCAAATTTGGTACCCCCCGCTAGACCCCACCTCACTGAAACCCAGGGCGCTCGCCCAAAAGAAAATTTTAGAGGAGGCTATATAGATCTTCCTCCAGAGGCCAATGAATATGTAGTTGTGTTGACAGGTGTCCCTGTCCTCGGCATTGACCAATATGAAAACCATTGGTCATTGACAAACAAAATAATGCACTGGCTTAGTGTTAATAGACCAGCTCCTAATGGCAAGAGAAGCCGGGTAATGATGGTCCGTAGAATACCCTGGGTGGGCCCAACAAAGAAATCTAAGCAAGGGGACTGCGTAGTTGTAACTTTTGATGACCCGCATACGGTACGCCATATTTGTTCTTGGCCAACTAGCGAAGAATCCCTTGTCATCCCGAGGCCACTATCCTACTTTTACCCTCCACGTCAAGTACGTACCCAAGTGGATAACTGGTCCTTGGTGCAGCACCATCCATGGAAGATCCATCCCACGAGGCCAATGGACACCCTCTTACATTGGAATGGCCTTTCAACCCACAACAGATTTGGAGGCCTGGAGGAGGTCGATTGACTTTTTGTGCCCCCCGCTTCCTCACAACTAGAAAAAGCTTCGTCTCCCATGGATACAGAAATATCTGGAAACCAAACTTACAGCCCACAAAATAACGACAATGGGCCCCTGACTTGCACGCCACGTGCCTTGGATCTAGCTAAAATGGCTACTCCAGATTGTATAAGGATGGAATCATGGCCTGACAGCCACTGCCTGACCCCACCTCCTTCCGCTCAACTCAATCTAATGGAGATCAAACTGCCAGATAGTGCTGCCCCCACTGAACTTTATCAGACTAAGATCCCCCCAACACCAACTATCCCGGATGAAGGAAACTTTTCCTTACCCACTCATGTTCCTAAAATCTCTTCACCCGGTGAATCCTCACTAAAGTTCTTAAGCTGGAATGTGGCTGGCCTTGAACGTAACCTTGACAACCCGGAATGGAACACCTTCTTGGCACCTTACGACATTTGTTTGTTACAGGAAACATGGTGCCAGGAACCTAGACACAGAGTGGGGTTCTCGACCTTCTACGTCCCGGCTGTTCACCATCAAGGTTCCAAAGGACGCCCGTCCGGCGGTCTTCTTATTTGGATTAATATAGCTCTAGACCTCAGTGTTCTCCAAAGACCTACTGAATCTCCCGACCTCCAATGGCTAACTCTCCATCACAAAGGGGGAAGGAAGCTAGAACTATTTAATATCTATTTAAGGGACAGCAGGAACGGAGGATCTTTAAACTCACTAGGTTTAAGCAATAACCTGGCTGCCTGCAACGCTGACTCTCTCGTTCTGCTGGCAGGCGATTTTAACTGCTGTTTTGAGCCTTTAGCTAAAGAAGATATTCTGGACACTAATGAGGAGGATAATAGGAGGGGAATCCCCATCTTGAACCTTGACCCGATCCCGAAATGGACACAAAGGGTGATCGACATAAACGCTCTCTGTATGGAGTACAATTTGAGAGCAACAAATGGGCGTTCTAGGTCAGATCCCATGGGTGCCCACACATATAATAGGACGGGCCACTCCTCCAGAATTGACTTTGTCATGCTCAACTATACCCTCTGGTCATACCACCAAGACATGGAGGTTATAGAAACCTGTGATAGCGACCACAACCCTCTTGCTGTAACCATTTCTGTTCCCTGGTTCCAGGGCTCTCAAGAAACCACCAACCAGATATGGAAATCCTCATGTGAGATCCTCCCCTCGAACTGTGGGAGACGTCTCAAGTGGACAAGAGTCGCAGCAGACGAAGCTAGGATGACACAAGCTGAAACCATCCTACTACAGGCTGAATCCAAGTTTGGTGCTTCAAACGGTGATAGTAAGAAGTTCCTATCACTATTTTTAGAGACAGTAACAGCACTAAGTGGGCTATTCACCATTTCGAAAGCCAGCGCCAGCAGCGCTGCAAAAGGCGTCCAGAGAACAAACGGAAAGTGGTTCACAGCGAATTGCCGAAATGCTAAGAGTGATCTCGTGGCCGCAGTAAAAGGAAAAGACCAAGCTGCCATCAGGTCTGCAAGGAAACTCTACAGGAAATCTGTGACTGAGGCCAAGCGGTCATATGACTTCAACTTTTGGAGTGATCTAACGGAGGCAAGCACAAGGAAAGATGCCAAGGGGTTTTGGGACTTGCTAAGGTCAAGAGACAAGCCCATAGATCACCAACTGACTTGTAACATCCCGGGTGCTGCCTGGTTTGCCCATTTTTCGAACTTGTATACAGCGCAAACAGGGTCCCCCCAGCCAGATTTGCTATTACGGTTCAGTTCCACAGACCTCCCACCAAACGAAGTTGCATTCACCGCTGTAGAAGTAGCGAAGGCAATTAGTTGTATTGTTCCCAACAAAGCGGCAGGCCCGGACGGGATCCCGGGCGACCTGATAAAAAATAACCCCCCATTTTGGAGCAGATTAATTGCTGCACTTCTTAATGAGGTTACGTTGGGGGGATCTTTCCCTGACTCTTGGAGGGGCGCTGAAGTCGTCCCCATTTTCAAGAAAGGCAACAGGGAAGATCCAGCTAATTACCGCCCCATCAGTTTGTTGGACACAACGCAAAAGGTGGCGGGGAAAGTGGTATTGGGCAGGATTCTGGAGTGGGTGGATGACAACCAGATATTATCTGATTTCCAAGCGGGTTTTAGATCAAGGACAGGCACCGTCGAGCAGACTTTCCGCCTTTTAATGCTCTATTGGAAGGTAGTGGTCCTAGGAGGAGGCAGTTTATACTTAGTCTTTATAGACTTAAAGACGGCCTTCGACCTGGTCCCACGAGCATTATTGTGGAAAGTCCTTGACGGTCTAGGTCTACCTCCCTACCTTCTGGCCTTATTGGTAAAATTCCATGCAAACAACTTTGCTCAAATCAGATGGGGTGCCCTGGGAGAAAAAACACCGTGTATCCCAGTAGACAGGGGCGTCCGCCAGGGGTGTGTGCTTGCCCCCACTCTGTTTTCGCTGTACGTAAATGGAGTGGTGGAGCATCTTTTACAACATCCTGCAGATGCACCATCCCTGGCCGGAAGGAAAATCCCGACGCTCCTGTTTGCGGATGACACCCTCCTGATTTCGAAGTCACCCACAGGCATACAGGCGCTACTTACCAGCTTTAAGGCGTTTTGTGATACCAAGGGCTTAGCAATAAATATTGGCAAGACCAAATTTCTTGTCCTCAACCCCCCGAAGAAAACTGTTAAACCCCCCACTCTAGACTCCGTTCCATTAGAACGGGTCAAAGAATTTGATTATTTAGGCATACGCCTCTGTGATAGCATGAACTGGAAGGCCCACCACCAGAAAGTGTTTCTAACCCACAAGAGGGTTGTTGGCGCTCTACTTAAAGAACAACGCGCCTCCTCAACAAAACCGATCGGGCCACTTCTTGACATTTATAGGGCCAGGGTTGTGAGTGCAGCATTGTATGGCGCAGAACTTTGGGGAACCCAGAGAGTGGACACTTTGGCCCACCTAGAAAATAAATTTCATAAAGACTTGATGAGGCTACCCCAGAGCACTCCCACAATCCCACTCTTGCTCGACGCAGGTACCCGCTCTATCTGCGAGCAAGCTAAATTACGTCCCTTATTGCTGTGGTCCAGAATTTGGAACGTTCCTGAACTCCACAGCTATGCGGATGCCCTAAAAGACGTTTTGTCCCTCCCTGGCTGGCACAAGATCACCTGGCTTAGAGAGGTTAAGAAGGCACTTATCTTGCTTGGTCTAGGATCTGCGTGGGAAAACAAAACCGCACCTCCCAAACAGGAATTGAAGAGGGCCTATTGGTCTTGGGTCGATAGTGAGAGACTGGGCAAATCTAACCATCCAAAAACTGTTGCCAACTTCCTGATGGTAAAATGTAAACCCTCCAGAGAAGCTTATATGGACCTGATCCACAGTCCTTATGATAGGGCTTTATATTTTAAATTCAGGGTTGGGGTTTTACCTTTATGCCAGTTCACTTCTACCTGGAAACCACCCTTGCAAACTGTTCCCGACTGTCCATTTTGTGAGCTGAAAACAGAATCTGTTGCACACTTTTTATTTGAGTGTCGAGCCTATTTGGCTCCCAGACGGAGGTGGTTGAAGCCTCTTTTCAGGAGCCTAGGAACCCGTTCACATCTGGAAGCTTTGAGAATACTGCTCTCAGACACAAGTCCCTTCTTTGCCATCTGTTTGGCAAAATTCCTAGGATGGGCTTGGCGTATAAGAACCACTAAAAAACTGATGATCCAATAATGTCTCCCCCTTTTTAACATGTTTTTCTTGTCCAAATGGACAGATCTTTTTTAAAGGTACAATGAATTGTAAGTTGTTTGTTCGATTATTGTTTTATACTGTGATGTTTCGCTTTTATGATATGTTTTTTTATATCGAAATAAAGCTTACTACTACTACTATTGCAAACATTGTAAGGAACTTCTTTCACAACCCCCACCATAATCAAATCTTGTACAATACGTGTCAGTGCTTCTCCTTCTCGAGAAATCTTGTACTGAGGCAGTCTTGGCAATGAAGCACCTTCCTTGACACTAATATGCACTGGTGGAATAATCAGGGACTAGGGAGTGAAGCTAGTGCAATGTCCTCTTTTACAATACTCTAATGTATTCCTATAGGTTCTGAATCGATCCCCCTATTCCTGACCCTATTCTGGTTAAACAAACCAACAAGTTAACTAACAGTCAGCCCATGAGGCAGAAAACCCCCATGATGCAGATACCGTTATCTGACGCAGTCACACTACGGCACAGGAACGTGTTATCTGATTAGGTCATAACACTTGCGATCTAATTAGACAAGCGATATTCCTCCAGCCCCTGATAAGGCATACGGAGTTCTCATAACAAATCAAACCTATGACAACCTGGGCAAAACCCTGCGGCCATTGTTTTGATTTCACCGAGAACTTCAGCAATAGAATGTGCTAACGAGCAAGTCGTATGACATCCTTATTGACGTATCTATGTCCATCCTTACGTCAATCTCGGCACCTTAAAGGTATAAATATTACCGATATTGCCCTATGCAAACACACGCGGTGGTGACGAGACGGAGCAGCCATACTTGCCGAAGCCCAGAGCAGAGCAGACCCCGCTGGCGCAGCCCCGCCTTCCTGACGCGCTGAGAACGAGACGCGCTGCTTTCTCCTGCCGAGAAATCCAGCACCGGCGCTTCCGGGTAGCCCTCGCAGGCAGCCTGGAATATCGAGACCAGAGAGAGAGATACCATCCCTCATTCATCCTTAATTCCAGGTACAGAACTGAATAACCCCTCGCAGAGAATTCTTTAGTTATCCACTTGGCAAAAACAAACTTAACTTAAACTGTAACTTTCTATTCCCGCCCACGTATTAGGCTTAGGTCAGGTACACGGGGTAGGCGTATTTAGAAACACCAGTTGAGTACGTTTAGTCAAATGTATATGTGTATGTAATATATTTTATTCATTTTAAAACATCTTATGGCTTAGAAACCATATCAATGTTTTTACAGTATTATTTTATACTTCTGCTTTTAATGTATGCACTTTACTTAGCTATAAGTATTGCAATAATATCGATCCATTTCTCTTGTATGAGAAAAGAGACTGATCAATAAATAACACCTTTTTATTGAACACGCCCGTCTCTTCCTTTTTCTCTTCAATCTGATGAGACTAAGAATGCACGTACTGACTGAGTAAAATAAATTGCCTTTTGTTCACACGACTCTCGAGATACACTCTTGATTAGGGGAGAGCAAAGTTGTCATGTTCTATGGTTGTCAGAAACTAAATCCCTTCTTGTCTAATCAGGGAAGTTAATTCCTTCCTGAACATTCGAGAAAGTTTCTAGTGAACTCTGAGCTAGCTGGCAAACCCAAAACTTTAAGTCTAATATCGTCAGTAGTAGACCTAGTTAATGTCTGGTCTAGGCCTTTACTATTGAAGGTATTATTCCAATGCGCAGAGCCTATTGGGATAATAGGAACTACACTGCATGGCGCCCAACGTGTTTGGAAAGGGCGATAAAACTAACGTAAGACATTTAAAGTAACTCAGTCGTGCTTTCTCACTCAGACCCCTTTCTCCCATAATACTCCAAAGACGTCTGGAGTGGGTAAAAGGTTATATCCGCCAGACCTCGCAGGAGGGAACTCCTATGTATGGTTCTTGGTATAGTCAACGTTGAAGGATACACTGTTCCAAAATATTGTGCATCTAATCTTTGTTTCCATAAGAAACCTGATCTGCAAACAAAAGAAATAACCATCCTGTCGGTAAAATGGTAGACAGTGATGATGAAAGAGAGGCAGTTAGATTAGCAACTGAACTCGCAGCAGCTGATGCTACCATGCAGGAAGCTGACCCGGATATAATACTCATCCCGGTCATTAAAAGAAAATCTATAACCATAAAACTTATAGAAAATGGACTGACACCTAGAGGTGGTACAGTCATATTCGTAATTGAGGCACACGAATATCGGCAGACAGAGGTATACTATTCATGGATAAATTTTCCAGCAGCAAATGCTGTAACAAAGTACTTCCACTATTACAAAATAGAGGAACCTCCTGAAACGTACACTCCTTTCGAGGAGGTGGAAGTACCACTCAAATTTCAAGAGCACCTGCTCTAATTTGATGGCGCCCTAAAACATAATAATCACATCACCAGGCTCGGTCCGTTAGGTAGACCAGGAGCAACGTGGCCGGTCCTAGCCGGATACACACCACATCCAGACATCGACGGGATGTCTGCAGCTAACCTGTTAACACAGCTAAAACAATTAATAAAAATACATAGACAATTAGTCCAGTATGTGATGCGGACTTCAACAATTCAGCCAGCGATTAAACTCCCACAGCTGACCCCTCACCAGGGGAACACAAATAAAATTACACCACAGAACATCCAGTCCTGCCTAGGTAAAGTACCGGCTAAACGGGAACAAATACCATTCTGGCTAGCGCAGAAAATCACCCAAATAGAGGCGGTGTTTCCAGACACCACCCCGCTAGAAAAGCACAGGATTCTGACTATCTGTCTTCCAATGGGAATCGCACCACACATTGAGGACTGTGACACTTGGGGTACAGTCTTTGCTTCCATCTACACAAAAACGCACGGTGTTCCATCCATTTCGGTAATACCAGATGTGCTAAAACAAATTCAAGACGAATACGGTCCAGAACCCGCTTTAACTCTTGGTATGAAATTACTAAAAGACTTCAAGCAGGTCTCGGCTATATTATTAGCCAACATAAAGGGAGAAGCAGCAAACGTGGCGATCCGCCAGAGGTTAAAGGAAACAGATATAGCAGACCAACCAGCTGAAATTGCCAGAATCATAGAAAAATCCTATGAGGAACTAGGTAGAGATAGTTTAGGTGGAATACCAGTAAAACCACAACTGATTGAAAGTCCTGAAAAAATATTTTTTAATAATAATTCAACATCACAGAAAAAGAGCTGGGATGGAAACAAACAATCCAATCCCAAAGAAAAGAAATTCCAGTCCAGAGGAAGGTCTCCTAGGCGAAGAGAGAAATCTCCGAACCAAAGACACAGGTCACCCCAGAGTGACCCCTCTGGGAAAAGATATAACCTTAGAAATAGGGATAATATAAAAAAGCCTGATAGATATCAAGACATTGATACACGTCCCTCTCAATCTTTTCAGACTTCCTCGCAGAAATCGGAAAGAAGAGGACGATCAGAACAAAGAGAAGAGCACGCCAAGTCCAAAGACAAGGAACCTGCTCAGCTAAAAAAGAAATTACAATTTCCAAAGAAGAAGGTAGCCAGCATTAAAATAGTTAACAATGCCGAGAATTCTGAGGACACAACTGAAAAACGGGGAATGGGCTCAGACAATGCTAGACAGCGCAGCAGAAGTGAGCATAGCTCGCAAAGTCCTTATGAATCATCTGGAGACAGTGGACACGAATGAATATCTTCAAGTGGAAACTGCGGACACCAGAGTTAGCAAACCTCACAAAATATACGAAATAACATTACGCATAGAGGGGGATAAGACTAGAAAAATAAGGGGACTATTTTGGGATAATCTCTCCAAGGGCTATGATATCCTTCTAGCTGAAAAAGACTGGCCACCAGAGTTTGTCAGGGATTGCCCTCATGGCGAAGAAGTAATCATGCCTGCCTTCTCAAATCATATCCCAATTCATAAAAAATACACACTTGCTAGAAAGTGGGCAGTGGCTCTAGCTCCTGCTTTATATAAAAATCACGTAGGATGGGATGAGGACTCTCCTCCTCACAAAATCCAGTTAAAATCACAACCTACTGCACAAAGGCAGTACCCAATTAAGCAAGAAGCAAAAAAACAGGTAAAAGAAATACTAGATCAGCTAGAATACCAGGGGGTGATTGAAACTTGCACCTCACAAATGAACAACCCTTTGTTTCCGGTCTCCAAACCAGACAATTCATATCGTCTAGTTTTGGATTACCGACACCTTAACACATGTTGCAAAACTTTTGCAGTGCAAAATTCGCATAGTGCTGCACTAATGAATAACATAGTGCGCAAAAAATACAAAACAACATTAGACATCTCTAATGGATTCTTTTGTCAAAACATAGCACCAGAGAGCAGATATTTGTCTGCGTTCCCAATAAATGGCACTCAAAAACAATTCTGTCGGTTAGCCCAGGGGTACAAGAACAGCCCGGGAGTATTCTCAGCGAGAGTAACAGAATTACTACAAATATATGATGATGAAGCATTATCTTATGTCGACGACATTTACTTAACAGATGATGACTTGGAGACTCACTTGAAGAGAGTGAACACCATAATACTTGGGTTCGCAGCAGAGGGTTACAAATTCAACTTTAAAAAATCCAGAATTGCCCATCTGACAGTCCTGTTCTTAGGATATGAATTATCAAGTATAGCCTGGCTGACAATTTTCTAGAAAAATGTGCCGTACTCCAAGCAACTAGAAGAATGGAAAATTTAGAATATGAACGAACATTCCCTCTGCCAATCGACATTCTGCCTTTACGACATTACGCCTGTGTAATTTATACAGACGGACATGCTCAACCCCCCGTTTGGGGAAAACAGGCATACAACCCCACATGTGGGATTACAAAAGAAGTGTGGCGCGGAGGTAAACTAAAACCTCTATTAACAAAAACACACTCAGTAGAAACTAATTCAGAACAACAAACTGAAATACTGGCATTGAAAATGGCGCTAGATAATGCGGATCGCGAATTCCCGACACTTATAGTGTCAGATTCATATTACTGCGTCAAATCATATAATAAGGATTTGCAGACATGGATTCAGAACGGTTACAAAGATGACACAGATGCACCAATAAAGCAGAAACTGCTCTGGGAACAAATAGCTCTTTTACAAAAAGAGCTACCAAAGACTCACGTGACACACTCACTGAGTCATCAGCGTGATGGCGTTCACGTTGCAGGGAATTCATTGGCTGAGACAGCCACAGCGGCAGCCACTAAATCGGCTCCCGTAGTTCGAAAAAAGCGTACATTAAAATACATTGACGGTGAAACAGTGCTGGCGGTGAAAACGTCATCAAAAGGCGACTGCTCAGCGCTACCGATCAACTATCCACTCAATTATACATACATAATCGATGCAAACTCCGTCCCTTTTGATCGAATCCCTGGAGTGGGGGATAGAGTGATTCCAAACATGGACAGGAGAAACGTGTTAATCGCAGACGCACATATGGGCGAGGGTCTCAGACACCTCAAACTAAAAGATTCTCTGGAAGAATTACAATCACGGTACTGGTGGCCAGGCATGAGCCTGCGTCACACCATGTTTGTAAAAAACTGCCCAAACTGCAACAGAGATCGCAGTGGGGAGAGAAACAGTTTAATACCACGTCGTTTTACTCCAGAAAAAATCAAGAGTAAAAAGGAAGGCTTGCGATTAACATATACAGGCTAGTTTCCACTTATAATGTAGATCACCAGCACTCGGCTGACGTCTGGACTGTTATACAAAGATTTGCGAGTCTAAATGGCATATACGCTAAGAGCATGCTACGTTTGACCATTGTTTTCACTCTAGCCCTCCAGCCTGATGGGAAACATGGCCAAATGAGCATAGCACAGCGGGAATCTTCTCACTTCCTTCCTGAGGGATACGGGATGGTGTAAAGAAAAAACCAAGGCATAAAGCAATCTATAACGGAAAGGATATTAGGTTCGGGAGCTGGGTGGGTCAAACATCTAATAAGTGTCCAACGTAGTCTAAATAACTTGCCAAGAAATTCTCTGAAGGAATTCAGTGCGTACGAATTATTATTTGGAACTAGGATGTTGATCTCTGACATTGATAGTCAGACTTCAGTGGTGAAAGAAAAAAGCTTTGATATCAAAGACCGTTTGGCTATTTTGCAGGACTTAAACAAAACAAGAAAAGACCTGAGCAACATAAAGTTGAAACAACAGCCAACAACCACTGAAGAACCACCACCTGTCCCAGCAAGACCTGTCTGGATTCCAAAAGTCGGGGATCTAGTCAGGGAAAAGATCGCGGTAAAGAAGGAATTTGGGCCTTCTTACAGAAAAGCAGTTCCTGTCTTGTCTATCAACGGGACAAGATCAGTTGTACTACCGCCACTTGCTGGTAAAAAGGAGAACCGAGTTGTATCAATCGACCTGGTAAAACCACAATCATGTGGCCGATAACAAACAGTAGGCCAAGTGGACTCCCAATAAGTAGCCGAACACCAAGGTTTGCTACCAGTACAGAGGTCCTAACGAAGAGGCTCATCACATTCGAAACGCCTACAGAAGAACAACAAGGTCTATGCAACAATGCAATAGAACTTAGACCTCTGAAAACCCAAATAAAAACTTTTAGCAGAGACACACCAATCTACAATGAAGTACCAAGCGAAAATGCAGGAAACAGTAATCCTGAAGCAATTGGAACAATTGACAGAACTGCATCCGGCTACTTCATAAACTTCGATGATTCCTCTGAAGGCTTCAGTGAATCGAAGACACAGCCATCATCAAAAACTTTTAAAGGTAAAGCTAAAGAACTTTTGAAACAACTGAAAGAAACATATCTGATTTCTCCATGGATCGAATTTTGGGTGGGTTTTGGTGCATTTATCCTCATACTTTGGCTCATCATGGTACTTACTTTGGGACGCTTTATTGAGGGAAAATATGCTAAAATGGACACAGCAAGTCAGAAAATCAACTTGATCCTCAAACCACACACATCTTCACACGTCGAGAAAAGAGAACTTTCTACAGTCAACTTCACAGCCAATCCGATACCGGGTGGGGTAGCCTGGGACAACACTGACTATGAAATTTATGGTCCGGTCGAAATCCTGAAATATCCACACCAAATTAAGATCTCATTGAGTGACTTTGCAAAACAAAGCTCATTTGCTGATGATTGGGACTTCGAAAGCATTAATAATATGATGTCTGACTTAGTAATGTCTGCTAAATTTACCAAACATGATTATTTGCAGGGCTCTACAAATTATGATAGTATGTACTGTTATAACCACTATGGTAACCATTTTCTACATAGATCTGCACAACCTAGAAATGTTTTAAATTATAATCAATGGGAACATTGTGCAACCCCTCCAAAAGAAAGCTCAAGAACCTTCTATGACAAATATTCATACTTTTCAGTTTTTAACACAAGTAATGCTGAAGCATTTTATTTCAAATTGTCAAACAAGACAGGAACTAAGACCATGATAACCAACACAAAATTGATATATTCAGACTCATTCTTTGAAAAAATGAATACTTTTGGTTTTGATTATTGGGACAAAAATGTTGAATTGAAAAGTGTTTGGGGTACAAAAGAATGGCAAGTACAGGGTATAGAATCTTTGTTTAGAGCCTGCATGATCCCAGAACAAATGATATTTTTAAATGACACTGTTCAACAAACTACCTGTCTTGGACTAGCCAAAATCAAAGACTTAAATAAACCGTCTATTCCAAAGCCAACAATGTACAGCAGTAGCTCTATAGATGAAGAGATAGACGTAAATTATGTATTAAACCAAAACAGAACACATCCAGATTGGAAACAGTGGTTGATCTGGCCCACAGATACTAATAACTGTCAAGACAGATTCCTGAACAAAACGCAGGGATTCAAAATGACCAGGCCAGACCCTAGATATCCTCAAAGACATCACCCAGGGATAATAACCACCTACAGTGTGGGCAAATTATGCCTTCAGTGGCTACAAACTTCCACACTGACAGAAATTAAGCAACACCTAACTTTACTTACTGATGGTGCTGACTTGCGTGATTTCATTATGGGACCGCGCAAACAGCGTCAAAAACGTTTCATAGCAGCCTCTGTATATGCAGCATACAATGAGGCCTGGAAGGTTACTCAAATTGAAACAGCAGAGAGAATACGGGAAATTGACCGTATTAATTTGGAAAAATCAATTTCTGTAGTGGACAATGGGTTAATGACTCTGTCCTCCAGAATTTTTTCTTTGGACAGCATTGCGTCTTCAGCAATCGACATATTATCGCAAGACTTACTGTTATTACAACACGGTCAGTCTCAATTGCGTTCTATTGTACAGCTTGGCTGGACGTTACAAAATCTTCGTTCAGGCTATGTGCCTTGGCGTTTAATCAACACAACGTCACTATTCCAAATCTTTAACCTTACTGATAGACAAATCAGTATGGCACAAAAGGGTGCTGATTATACAATCTTGAGCATTGAAAAACTCGAAAGATTACCAGTGACAATGTCGGAACGACCTGTCAGTGAATGGATAATACATGGGATAATAAATATTCCAATCTCAACCTTCAGGTTTCAATACTGCCAAAAATATATACAGGTTGGCATGTACGAGAAATTGGGAAAGGGGTACATTAAAACAACATGGAACCTGCCCTATTCACATGCATGTGTCAGTAATAAAGGACAGAAAGTGTTTCTTAGTGGCAATAATTGTGCGATGTCACTAAGCGGCACGCTTCTGTGTAACGGAATTAGTTTGCATGGAGCCTGTGAAGGGAATTCATACAACCTTTCATGTCACCAGCAAGGCGCACCTGCAACAGAGATAGAACCATTCTTTCAAAGACTCTATAATGGGAGTTACATTCTAATTGTAGATCGCAGATGTTGTAGTCTTATGCCCGGGACACCTTATCTCGTAACTACGACTGCGAAGGTCAAGTGCTGTGGACGCTCATTGTTCCCCAGCTCCTTTCCAGACAGGGAGGCAAGGGCATGGCCCAATTTGAAAATTACTTCTATTCGAATAGATACTTTAAGCAGAATGAAAACAGTGCTTCTTCAGACGCCTACAAGGCTCACGTCATCAAAAGAAACGTATGATCTACAAGTCGCAAGGACGACTGCAGAGATACATTCATTGTTATCAACTAATTCCCCCATACATTTTGCAGAAATCCTGAATGAAATCTTAAATATTTCTGATACCAATGGGGTCTCAAAGGTATTTAAGACAGTATTTTCGATGGCATTAACACCATTCAAAGCCATACTGGGTATTTTTCCAGATTTCGTCCATTCGATTTTTGGCGGACTTCCCCTGATCTTGGGACTAATTGCAGGAATCCTATTCTTAGTCCTTATTTTTCGTTATGGCAACCCATGTCACAGACCAAACTCTTGCGACAAGGGAAGAAACAATCCTAGCCATTGGATACCGGGACCGGATATCAAAAATCCTGGGACTCTCCCGGCTTAGAGACCTGAACATGACTTGGTTTCTATCATTTCGACCAATGCTGCAAAGATGTGTTTTACCTGTATTAAGGTGTCTGCTATGCGGAGAAGAATGCGTGTTAGACACCTGTCTGACGCTACAATCGGATGCGCCAATGGATGCAGAGACATTGTTGAGCCCGATCAAGGTTCACGCTTTGTGCTGCCCTCAAAGGCTACCAATCCTGATGACGGCATTCGTGGAAGCTTCACCACTACGATTAAGGGGTAGTGAAGTTCAAGATGAAAGCAGCATCGAACAGGTACGACCTTCTGTCAGCAATGCGAATCAGAATGTCAATAGAGACAATCATGCGCACGAATGCATGGTTACACCTTTTTCCGAGTTAGTGGAACTTTCCCAGGAAGCTGTTGACAGTTTTTTCGAAAGCCTAAATGATATGATGTTCTCACCAGAGCAGAAATAGAGACTTTTGAGCAAGCTCGTACACGGCGTTCCCTGAATTCGGCCTTCAACTTTAAAAATAAAGTCACATGAACAATTTTACCTCCAGTTCACGGACAGCAATTTTTCAGCAGCCCCAAACTATTTTTGCATATTTTTCGGGACACTATCTTCTGCTTAAAGTAAGAACTATTCTTAGAGAACTAAGGTTTCTAAAAATTTAGATAGCTTATAGACATTAGCTGCCCGCTGGTACGTTCATAAATATTTTATTGTGTGATGGAATGGTCTCGAACCTTTTTTCTGTATTAAGAGCCATTTCATGTGTAAATTCTCATATACCAAATAGCAATAATGTATATAATGTATACAAATGCGTGATTACTTTGGCATTATTCTACAGCTTGAGTGCATACAATACATATGATTGCAATTTTTTCCGTATATTTGAAAAAATTCAAAATGCATTTATGTATTTTGGGGTGGTAAGGTATACACTATACTATATAGTATGTTTTACTATGCATAGATTAGTAAATATGTCCATAGTTAGCGTGGAGTGGGTGTGATGTATTCCTATAGGTTCTGAATCGATCCCCCTATTCCTGACCCTATTCTGGTTAAACAAACCAACAAGTTAACTAACAGTCAGCCCATGAGGCAGAAAACCCCCATGATGCAGATACCGTTATCTGACGCAGTCACACTACGGCACAGGAACGTGTTATCTGATTAGGTCATAACACTTGCGATCTAATTAGACAAGCGATATTCCTCCAGCCCCTGATAAGGCATACGGAGTTCTCATAACAAATCAAACCTATGACAACCTGGGCAAAACCCTGCGGCCATTGTTTTGATTTCACCGAGAACTTCAGCAAAAGAATGTGCTAACGAGCAAGTCGTATGACATCCTTATTGACGTATCTATGTCCATCCTTACGTCTATCTCGGCACCTTAAAGGTATAAATATTACCGATATTGCCCTATGCAAACACACGCGGTGGTGACGAGACGGAGCAGCCATACTTGCCGAAGCCCAGAGCAGAGCAGACCCCGCTGGCGCAGCCCCGCCTTCCTGACGCGCTGAGAACGAGACGCGCTGCTTTCTCCTGCCGAGAAATCCAGCACCGGCGCTTCCGGGTAGCCCTCGCAGGCAGCCTGGAATATCGAGACCAGAGAGAGAGATACCATCCCTCATTCATCCTTAATTCCAGGTACAGAACTGAATAACCCCTCGCAGAGAATTCTTTAGTTATCCACTTGGCAAAAACAAACTTAACTTAAACTGTAACTTTCTATTCCCGCCCACGTATTAGGCTTAGGTCAGGTACACGGGGTAGGCGTATTTAGAAACACCAGTTGAGTACGTTTAGTCAAATGTATATGTGTATGTAATATATTTTATTCATTTTAAAACATCTTATGGCTTAGAAACCATATCAATGTTTTTACAGTATTATTTTATACTTCTGCTTTTAATGTATGCACTTTACTTAGCTATAAGTATTGCAATAATATCGATCCATTTCTCTTGTATGAGAAAAGAGACTGATCAATAAATAACACCTTTTTATTGAACACGCCCGTCTCTTCCTTTTTCTCTACAATCTGATGAGACTAAGAATGCACGTACTGACTGAGTAAAATAAATTGCCTTTTGTTCACACGACTCTCGAGATACACTCTTGATTAGGGGAGAGCAAAGTTGTCATGTTCTATGGTTGTCAGAAACTAAATCCCTTCTTGTCTAATCAGGGAAGTTAATTCCTTCCTGAACATTCGAGAAAGTTTCTAGTGAACTCTGAGCTAGCTGGCAAACCCAAAACTTTAAGTCTAATATCGTCAGTAGTAGACCTAGTTAACGTCTGGTCTAGGCCTTTACTATTGAAGGTATTATTCCAATGCGCAGAGCCTATTGGGATAATAGGAACTACACTACAATACAAGGTCTCTCAATCACAGGGTAGTTGTCATTCAAAATAACCCGTACTCCTTCTGGAGAACATCGTATCGTAGCCCTGAAATATTTAAGCATATCAAGACCCACAATATTGTCTGGTGTGTTTGGAGAAAGCAAAAAAAGTACATGGAGCAGTAAACTTATCAACATGGAATGCGAGTGGTTGTGACAATGGGCTAAGGGAAGGTGTTCCATCGAAACCTATCGATGTAATGGTTAAGCCAGACAGGGGAGCCCTTGGAACCAATTGTTTAGACAAGGCGCTACGAGTAGCTCCTGTATCAACCAGAAACTGATCAGTAGAACCCAAAACATGTGCTGTAACATAGGGACCCCTCTGATCTACTGGAACTTCAACTGATTCCTTACCCCATCCTAGGCAATCCTATGCATAAGCAGAATCTTGCAAATCAGACGGCACATAGTCGAACATTTGATATTGGTTCCTTCTATCAAAACCATTAGACCCATCCTGCCCACGTGTATTAGCATCAAACCTAGCACGATCATTTGTGCTTCCTCTAGGCCCTGAATATCCTGAGCGATTTCTCATTTGTCCCCGACCACGTGGACACTGCTGAGCACACAGTACTGGACAATCAGAAAGACTATGTCCAAATTTCTTGCAGTAAGCACACTGATCAACAGACAGATTCGAACGAGTATAAGAAGTAAAAGACTAACCATAAGATCCGCGTCCGCCTCTATCATTACCTCTAAAAGGTGGGCCATAAGCTTGAGCTAACATAACCTTTGTTTTCAACTCTTTAGACTTTTTATCCTCATTTTTAGCTTATAATTCTTGTCACTCATAATACTGAGCCATAGTTAGAAGAAAAACCGGAGAAGAGGTAGTCCATGAACACTCACAGGCCTAGCTATTCCTGGCATAAGGTTTGCGACATATTTATCGACAAACAGATGCCTACCCGTATCATCTGTCAATGACTGGCCACTAAAATCATGGAATGCCTCTTCAAAGCGTGTAAAGAAGTCTGAAACCGATTCATCTGCCTTTTGCTTACACAACGCTAATACAGTCCAATCTATCTTTTTAGGGGGAATAAATGTTTTTAACTTAACTAATATAGCTGCCGGAAGATCTAAAATTAACTGACAGGGTTTCTGTGCAGGTTCTCTGTCTTCATCTAACTGCTCTAAATCTTTCCATAATGCTCCAAATGTCACACGGTCATCAATTTTATGCACAGTTCTCTGCATACCAGGCGGTAATATTAGTCCCAAAAAAAAATCAATATCAGGCAAAGTCATAGTACAAGAACTAATTGCACCCTCAACTTTCTCATAAAAAACTGCTGGATTCTTTCGCGGATCAGGCAATGCATTTTTAAGGGCCATAACATCTGCTCTATTCCAAGGAGTGTAAACCCAATCTATATATATAAAAACAAATGTATGTCTGTCTGTTTGTCCTTTATGCATTACTACACCATTCATCCAATTGCCATAAAACTTTGGGAAGTTGTTGAGTACACTCCCGCGAAGGTTTCGGGCATAAAAATGTTTTAAATGTCGGCCCCCCAGGGCCCTCATAATCTTTTGAATACTGATGTACACACAAGACAGAAAAAAAAAATCGCCATGAAACTTTGGGAAGTTGTTGAGTACACTCCCGCGAAGGTTTCTGGCATAATTTTTTTTAAATATCAGCCCCCCAGGGCCCTCATAATCTTTCGAATACTGATGTACGCACCAGACGGAAAAACAAAAAATCGTGTATCCACAAGCACTCGAATAAATAAATAGAATTAAAACACCATTCATCCTATCACCATGAAACTTTGGGAAGTTGTTGAGTACACTCCCGCGAAGGTTTCTACCATAAATTTGTTTTAAATATTGGCCCCCCAGGGCCCTCATAATCTTTGGAATACTGATGTACCCACAAGACGAAGAAAAAAAAATGGTGTATCCACAAGCACTCGAATAAATAAATAGAATTAAAACACCATTCATCCGATCACCATGAAACTTTGGGAAGTTGTTGAGTATACTCCCGCGAAGGTTTCTGGCATACATTTTTTTTAAATATCGGCCCCCCAGGGCCCTCTTAATCTTTCGAATACAGATGTACGCACCGAACGGAAAAACAATAAATCGTGTATCCACAAGCACTCGAATAAATAAATAGAATTAAAACGACACTTTGAAATGTTTTCCATATTAAAATGAATACGTTTCAATAAAAATGACACAATGTAAATTGAATGTTATCATAACGAGTTTACTTGAATTTCTTTTCTTCGGAGATCGCAGCAACGCGCGACGGGTAAGCTAGTTATAAATAAAATAACCTTTAGCATCTGTAGAAGTCTTATCATCATTTGTACCCGTTCCTTTAGGAGGAACATATAAAGGCGCGGTTTCCTGCATGGGTTTCACATTAATTACAACATTCATATCTGTTTCAAGAGTAGAAGTTCGTGCCATGCTGATCTGAGATGTTGGTGCAGCTGCGTCTGCTGCCTTTTTCTCCTCTCGCAAACGGGCTGCTTCAATACGCACTTTAACCAAGCGCCTGATCGTGTCAGCCACCTGAGAGAAGACAAAAAGACCGTTACGTAATTATTTACAATCAGCTGCTACATCATCGGGCTCCATTTCTACTGAATGTTTCCTAAATCGTTCAATAACCTCTGCAGCAAATACCTCAGTAAAATATATCTGCTCCCTTTCCTGCCAACCTTTTATACTATCTAAAAGTTCAGAAGCAGTGGCAGTACTACAAACGGCTTTACGCGCAGCAGATCTAATCTGAGACGCACGTTCAGCAGATAACATTGAGCGAGTTTCTCGAGCTTTGTCCTGGTCTGTAGAAGAGTCCCCATCTGACTCATAAGAAGCAGAAGGAAGAGTATACGGAGGTGGACAACAATCTAATAAGAGAGAGTCATCTTGGGGTTTATTAAGAATACGATAAAGAGGTCTACGCACAGGGTATTGGCCATTTACCTGTAAATGACGCTCCCTATCTTCCCTCTCTTTAATTTCTTTAATTTCCCTATTTTTCATTTCCAATGCTTTCGCATGGATACTCTTTCGCTGTTCTTTTTCAATCAAGGCCTGCTCACGCTTTATTCGTTCACGCACTTCTTTCTCCCACATTCATACACAGTCAAACATATCTTGCCAAGCCTTTCGTTTAAACATCCGTTGCTCCACATACTGAATCTTTCGCAAATCAAATGACCCATGCATAGGCCAAAGCAACTCAGGATCTTTACTAGTATATTTATTCCATAACGTGCTGTACATTATGGAAGAAATACCATACTTAACATACATGTCCCTATTAGGCGTCCCCTCCAGGGGGGCCGGTTGTGCTTCGTAGAGTCTCAAAATTGGTACCACTACTAAAGCAACACATCCTACGAAGTGTGCTGGAAACAGGCATGCCAAAAATAGTGCAGAATATGCAGTATTATGATCAAAGTAGAGCTTAAAGTACTCTTCGTACGTTGCGCCTTTCAAACAAATTAAAATAGAAAGAAAAATCTCCTCATTACCTGCCTATATGTATTGCAACACATATATAATTGTCAAACAAAGGTCAATATTGGCCAATCATGCAAACAAAGCCGCAGTAAGTGTTACTAAATTACCTTACCAATCAAAGGCGTCAAAACCAACAGCAAGTGCCGCAAAATGGCTCTTACCAATCAAATGGTGTCCAGCTTCCAATTGCCAAGTTCTCAAATCGACCAAATGGTCACTGCACAGCGAATCAACAGAAGAGATCTCAGTCGCGGACCGGCGTCAGTGTAGTTCCTATATTCCCAATAGGCTCTGCGCATTGAAATAATATAAACAGCAGTTTAGACGTAGGACTGAGGTCATCTAGGTCTCTACTGACTATATTAGACTTAATTAGTTTTGCCAGCTAGCTCAGAGGTCACTAGAAACTTTCTCGAATAAACAAGGAGGAGTTTAACTTCCCTGGATAGACAAGAAGGGATTAGCTTCTGACAACCATAAAACATGACAACTTTGCTCCCTCAGAATAAGAGTGTATCTCTAGAGTCGTGTGAAAACAATAGACAGCTATTTCACTCAGTCAATTGTGCATACTTAGTTTCACCAGAGTGCAGAGAAATAGAGAGACGGGCGTTTTCAATAAAAGGTGATATTTATTGAGCAGTCTTCTTTCTCATGCAAGAGAAATGAATTGCCACAATTGCAATACTTATAGTAAAGTAAAGTGCGTACAGTAAAAGGAGTATTATAAAATAATACTGTAAAAGCATTGATATGGTTTCTTAGCCATATGATACTTTAAAATAGATAAAATGTATACATACATAAATACATTGACTAACGTACTCAACTGGTGCTTCTAAATACGCCTACCCCGGTGTACCTGACCTAAGCCTAATACGTGAGAAGGAGTAAGTAAGTAGCAGTTTAAGTTAAGTTGGTTTTGCCAAGAATCTGAATCAAGAATTCTCTTTAAGGGTTTAGTCAGCTCCGTACCTGGGTAATAGAAAGCAGGAGGTCTGGTATCTCTCTCTCAGGACTCGATATCCCAGCAACACGCAAGGGCGGCTGAAAACACCGGAGACGGATTTTCTCGGCTGGAAAAAAAGACAGCGTCTCTCTCTCCGTGCGTCAAAAGGGAGGGGCGGTGTCCGTGGGCTCTCGCATCAGCTGGGCTCTCGGGCAAGTAGATAGCCGCTCTGCTCCAAACCACCGTGTGTTTGCTTAAGGCAGCATTGGTATATTTATACCTGAAAGGTTCCGGGTTTGACGTAAGGTTGGACACAAGACGTCAATAAAGATGTCACTAAGAACTGGCCGTTCTTTCAGTGCTCGCAGGAGTTCTAGGACAAATCAAAACAGAAGCATGGGGCATTCCCAGGTTGCTGGAGGTTTGCTTTGTTTAAAGAACGCGTTGTACTCTCTAGGAGTCTGGGGAAGTAGCCTTGCTTAATTTGGACTGCATGGGCTACGACTAAATATGGATATGATTCTTATGCCTTTATAAGCATATTATTTATTATAGCCATATAAGGGCATAAATTAGGAATATTGAATTAGGGTCCCAGATAGAAATACAACAGCGCCACCTGGATGGTCAGATTAGAAAGAAAGGAAAACCGCCGTGGGTGCCAAGACTCGGGTCTCCTCAGGCAGCGATCGCGTCCAATAGCGAGATTCCAATCCTTCGTCTCGACCAGTCCTTCGGGCTTCCGAGTCGCCGATGAGCCCCACGTTGGAAGCGCCAATTTGTGGTGGTGAGCCTCAGCAAGGCCTACCAGTGCAAGGGATTCGCCCTTCTCTGCACAGAGTCCTCAGGCCAATAGGAAGAAGTTGGCACAGAAACTGGAATAGAAAATACAGAGTTTATTAAACCTCAGGAGGTGGAACTACATTCACTCAACACCCTTCGGTAGTGTATGAGGTAGCACACTGAATGGAAGGAGCTTGGTCCTTTATACCCACACAGGGGTTCAAACGAGGGCGGTACGAGCACAGAATGCTGGTTTCAAATACATATGGTCATACAGAGAGTGTGCTAGCAACAAGTGGGAGGGGCTAACAGTTAGCTAATTCTGGTGGACACATCCTGACAGTTACAAGTTGAGGACAGCTGTAAGCTAAACTGAGCATGTGCGAAGCAGAAGAGGCTAAATATTTCTGATAGATACATCTACCAGTGGATTCCTCGCCTTGTGAATATCCCCTTGCGTCAGCAACATTCGGAAATTCTTTTTGTAGCCACGCGCCGACGTGGACGACGTCACAGAGGCACGACACCTTGCGCGACTCCGCTGACGTCACCGACACCATAATAGGCCCACGCGGGCGTGATGACATCAGTTCCCTTTTTTCCGCGTCATCGATGCTAACGGTTTTCAAGGGATTGTCTGTAGCTGTATTGTAATTTTGTTACCTTGTATTTTCGTTGGCGTCTTCTTCGTCTTCTGTCGTGATGATTTCGAAGAAGACTGGATTTAAGGCGTGCGGAGAATGTAACAAGATGATGTCTATCACGGATCCGCACGAGTGCTGTGTTTGGTGCTTGAGCTCCGATCATGACGTCGAAGATTGTCCTTCTTGTAAGAAGATGACTCCGAAGGCTCTCCGGGAAAGGGATATGAAACTCCTTGTGGCAAAGTTGAAGAGCAAAAAAGATAAAAAGAGTTTGAGGTCGCGAACTCGGCGTTCGAGGTCGAGGTCTCGTTCGAGGTCGCGCTCGGATTCATCTTCGGATTATGCTTCGAGGTCTTCGAGGAAGAAACATAAGAAGAGGAGTCATGAATCTCGCCATCATTCTGAAAAAGACTCGAGTTCAAGGCCGAAGTCACAGGTGAAGTTACTTCGAAAGGAGGCGAAGGCCTCGGCTTCGGAAGTGCAGGTCTCCTAGGGTGAGGCTTCGCGTGCGGATTCGCCTGTGTCACTGAAGCAGTTGCCGAATCCTTCTCCGAATCCATCCCATTCTTCTGGTCATGAAGATGAAGGTGAGGAGGAAGAAGAAGATGTGGGTGAGGCTTTGTTGCCAGGGGGTTCGTCGACCCCGGTGCACTAGCCTGAAGTGGAGGCCGAAGTCGTGAAGACTCCGCTCCCTCAAGAGCAACCTGGGAGCTTTTATCCAGCCTTTCCGCCTCCAGGTCAGGATCCTACTGTGGAAAATAGAATATTGTCGTTATGTATGTCCCATTATACACCCTCTCTTTCACGTCCCGAGCTCATCATGACGGTAACTAGAAAACCTGGGCACATAAACGTAAGGTTGCACGCAAACACATCTCTTCCTCAAACTGCAACTGCACATTCTTATGGTCAAGCCGATTCCGAGAAACGAGCCCCCGTTGTAACCACCCACGCTTATGGTCAGGCCGATTCCGAGAAATAAGCCCCCATTTGCCAAGACACGACAACCAATTCCGAGAAACCAGCGCCTATTTGCTAACACATGACACCAGACATCCTGTCACGACCATTTCTCCTTTTTCTTATCTAATGAACCAGCCTAGGGTTATTTCTCAACACTCTGCTTCTGCCGTTACTTCCTCACGATTATGACACAGTTACGTCGCTACTGCCATGATTCCTGTATGATTGCCACATTTTGTAACTGAACATTTCTAAAGGGATGCTCCTGTCTCTTTTCTGTATATATATATATATATATATATATATATATATACTGTATTTTCTTTCATTAAAGTAGAGACCATTCCCGAGCCTCCTTAGGTGACGGAGCTCTCCCTTAACTCAAGTTACTGAATAAAGACCCTGAATTCTAACCACCACCTCTGCTCTTCATGCTTGACCTTATTGATATTATAGAAATTCCGATCAAGGTAAATTACAAAAATATTTACCACACTACCCAGTTCCTAAATGCCATGTATGGAGTTTACTCCAGGGCAATGTACCCCTCTGGTGCACTGGTTGGCGTTTAATCTGGGCTTATGCTCCTGCGCCTTTTATGCCTATCATGCCGGCTCCAGCTCTGCATTGGCATTTTCCGGCACCGTCGAGTCTTCGACGCCGAAGCCTCCGATGCCAGTTCCATCGACGCCGAATCAATTGACGCCGATTCCCTCGACTCCGATGCTGAATCCAGTTTGTCCTCAGGTTAAGCTGCCTCTTCCGACTTCGAGTTCGGCGTCGGCTCCGGATCCGTCGACTTCGTTTATGAAGGAGAGGTCGAGGCGTGAGGCACAGAGGCTTCTGGAAGAAGAAAGGTTTCGGGATGAAAATTTGGAGGAAGGTGAACTACAGGATTCAGAGGATCCTTTTGATGTCCTGAGAGAGGCTAGTGGTCTTGAGCTGTCTCCTGAGTGGAATTTGGCCTCGGTATCTGACGTGCCTTCCAAGGATGTGACACCTTATCACGTTGTAATTAAGAAGGCTGTATACTCGTTATACTTGTTGAATATTACTCTGCCTACTGCTGAATACAAGTCTAACATTCTAACTGAGGTTCTTCACTCGCCTTCCTCCGTTATTGAACCAATGCTTCCATTTAATGATGCTTTGGCTGAGCCTATTTATGAAGTTTGGAAGAAACCTCTGACAGCTCCTGCTGTTTCAAGGGCTGTTGCGAGGAGGTATAGAGTGGCACCTGGTGACCCGGACTTTTTGTCAACGCACCCCCTGCCGGAAAGTTTGGTTGTGCAGGCTGCCTGCTCAAAAAAGTCTATGGGTGATTTTCAGCAGGTTCCTGGAGAAAAGGAGACAAGGAAACAAGACCAGGGGCAAAGAAAATCTTTTCATCAGCCAGCATGGCGCTGAAGTCTACAATGCAACTTGCCTGATGAGTAGATACATCCATGCGTTGATGGATTCCGTCAAACAATTGGTGCCTAAAATTCCTGAGAACGATAGAAAGGATTTTCAGGAGGTTATCTCTGATACTCAGGCTGCGGCAAGGCAGGTAATCCAGAGTGGGCTGGACACGGCTGATTCCGTGGCAAGAGTGATGGGTTCATCAGTGGCCACAAGGAGAGCTGCGTGGTTGAAATCTTCAGAATTCTCTGTGGATGTTCAGTCTGCTTTGATGGATTTGCCCTTTGATGGGTCAGGATTGTTTGGTAAAAAGGCTGACGCTGCTTTAGAGCGGTTTAAAGACAGCAGAGCGACAGAGAAGTCTTTGGGCCTTCAGACCAGGGGCTCTTTTGGAAGGCGATTCAAAGGATTTGGCAGATCTTCCTTTCGTGCCTACAAACAATAGCAGCAGCAGCAGCAGCAGAATACGCTGTACAAGTCTTACAGGGGCAGACAGAGAGCTCGTCCTAGAGGTCGCCAAGCCTCCTCCTCCAACTCTTCCCCTTCCCAGCCCCCTGCCACCGCAGCAAAGCAGCCCTAGATCCGCCATTCCGGATCATGTGGACCCAGTGGGGGGCCAGCTTACCCATTTTCTATGGGATTGGGAATTGATTACATCGGCTCTTTGGGTTCTCAATCTCGTGGAGAATGGGTATGCTCTTCCTTTTCGGGAATTTCCCCCCAATTACCTTCCTTGCCAGGGTTATTGTTCGTATGACCACCTGTTACTCCTGCAGGAAGAAGTCCTGGCTCTGTTCAGAAAAGGTGCAATAGAGGTGGTCCCGGAGCAGGAGAGAGGTCAGGGATGCTACTCCCGGTATTTTCTGATTCCCAAGAAGGATGGCAGACTTCGTCCTATCCTGGACCTCAGGATCTTGAATCTTTACCCGAAACAGGAGAAATTCAAGATGCTCACCCTTGCACAGGTTCTTCAAGCGCTGCTGGAAGAAGACTGGATGGTGTCGATTGGCTTACAGGATGCGTATTTTCATATTCCCATCCTGAAGTCGCACAGAAAGTATCTCCGTTTCACGGTTGGATCGCAACACTACCAGTTTGCGGTCCTTCCGTTTGGTCTTACTACTGCACCTCGAGTTTTCACCAAGGTGATGGCTGTGGTGGCTGCACATCTCAGAAGATCGGGAATACCGGTATTTCCGTATCTGGACGATTGGCTGATCAAGGCGGAATGTCCAGGGATAGTGCTCCATCATCTGGCCGGAGTTCTGAATGTTCGTGCAGACACTCTCAGTCAGCAGTTCTCTGCCGACCACGAGTGGAGGCTCCATCCAGAGGTAGTTCGTCAGGTCTTTCGAACTGGGGGAACTCCTCGGGTGGATCGGTTTGCCACTCACGAGAATGCTCACTGCCCGTCTTTCTGCAGCCTCCAGTTTCCGATGCAGGGAGCCTTGGGGGATGCGTTTCAATTGAGTTGGGACTCGCAACTCCTTTAAGCATTTCCTCCCATACCCTTGATTCCTCGGGTTCTGAGGAAGATACGCCAAGACCGGGCCCAAGTCATATTGATCGCCCCGGATTGGCCAAAAAGGGTGTGGTACACAGATCTTCTCCACCTCTCCTCGAGCCCACCGCTCCGTCTCCCTCACAGGGCAGATCTCCTCTCCCAGATGGAGGGGCAGGTTCTACACCCCCACCTCCAGACCTTACACCTTCATGCCTAGAGATTGAGCGGGGCAACCTGATTTCCTTTTCTCTCCCGCACGATGTGGTGGGTGTCATCTTATCGGACAGGCATGACTCCACCAAGTCCATTTATTCTTATAGATGGTCTAAATTTGTTGCTTGGTGAGGGGAGAAGTCTGTTGACCCTTTAAGGGCTCGTTTGTCCAATATTCTTCAATTTGCACTTTCTTTGGCCCAGCAGGGTTTTGCGGTGGCAGCTATCAAAGGTTATTTGTCGGCCTTATCGGCTTTCCTTTGTTTGCCGGACCAGCCCTCTTTGTTTAAATCTCCTATTGTATTACGATTCATTAAGGGCCTTATCAATAAATTTCCTCCTACTCCTTTTATTGTACCTCAATGGGACTTGAACCTTGTTCTTACGTTCTTGATGGGTTCACCTTTTGAACCTTTTCACAAATGTCCCTTGAGACTTTTGTCTTTTAAGACTATTTTTCTAGTAGCAATTACCTCGGCAAGGAGGGTAAGTGAGCTTCAAGCTCTTAGTTCAAAGCCCCCATTTTTATCCATTCATGCTGAAAGAATGGTTCTCTGGGGGAGGAGCCTAGCTCGCGGCTGTGATGGTCGCCCTTTAGCTCGGCTCCCGCAGTCCTCCATCCTGACTGCCTATCCTGTCTTTTATCCTGTCCCGGGACGGCACACCTTTGGGGAATTGGAAACATTACGGCTTGTTTGTACTTACCATCTGACCCCGGGGTCCCGACGTGCAGTGGCTCCGGAGTTCTGGCCTCCGAGAGATCGGGGCCTCTGCGAGACTTGGACCGGGACCTGGCCGGTGGGATGGGCTGATTCACGAAATGGCGGCCAGCCCTCTGGAACGAGAGTCACCCTGTGGCGGCGGGCCCGAGTTGCCTGATTGTGTGGGGATCGGATCTGGTGGGCGTGAGCCGACGGTCAGAGATATCCTGGAAGCCCTCAGATCCCTGCACGCTTCCCTTGCCCTGGGCGTCTCGGTGGGTCCGCCACGATCCGCCGCCATTTTGGGCGGCCGTTTCTTCTTGTCGCCTTCTGTTTTCGATGCCTCCATTGCCTCACCCCCCTCGATTGACCTGAGTGTCTCCACCACTGATCGAAGATCGTGTAGTGTGCTGGTGACTTTGGGGCGCCCTGCTTTTCAAGGTTCGGACCCCGGGGACTCGGATGCTGTACTGCGACCCTGTTCGACATTGTTGCCTGGAATTATGGACGGACTTCCTCCTGCGCCTGCTTCGATGACTTTGCCTATGTTTAAAATTGTGACCACCTCGCCCGCTCCAGTGGCGCAACTGAACTCCTGTTTCTCATGGCTCGTGCTTCGATTGTTGATGCATCGATACTTTCAATTTGGACTACTGCTCACTTGTCGATCTATCTACCCCCCACGTAACTATGCTAGTCACCATTCCACTCGATTATATGCTGACTTCATATTTAGTATGTGGTTGTACATTGCCATGTGGTGGGTGGGGTTTGTCGCTCGGAAGGGCTGGGGGTGAAATGTACGACTTCTGCTTGATTCCCGGTATGCGATTTCGCTGCACGACTGTCTCTGATCGTAGAGGGGTGGGAGGTCCCCTTCTCCTAATATTTTGTGGCGTGTGATGGGGTGTCGTCCTGGTCTGTTTTTGATTGTACTTGTCGGGTTGGGCGGAGGGCTGCGGCCTACCGTTTGTATTATAGTTATTCTGCTCCTCCCTCCTGTTTTCTTTCTCCGCCTTTGTGGCCTTTTTGTCTCGTTTTTCTTTCTTTCTTCTTGCTATATTTCGGGTTCTGGTTTAGGGCGACAGGCACGCTGTTTGAAGGGTAGGCCGTAGCCTTCTACAGGGGTGCAGGGTGGGACGGGTGGGTTGGGTTCTATTTTTTGTTTGTCTTTTGGTTCTATGGCCCTTTTGTATCTCTTTTTCGTGAGGCCGCGTCTGTCCCGACCTCCTATGGTGTGTTTCGGGTGGGGGTATGGCATCGTTACTCCTCCTGCTACATTTCGGCTGTCCTTCCATCCGATTGCCATGCCCCACTTGGACCGCTAATCCTTTTGTCTCCTGTCCTCCCACCACGGGGAGCCGTGTCGGCGTGTCTTTTACCTTCTTTTTTCATATTTCCTTATCCCCTTTTTATTGTTTGGTTTTTCTTCCCTCCATTTTCCTTTCCCTTCCTCTTCCCCCCCCTACCTAGTCCCCCTTCCCTTTTTCCTTCCTGTGTCCCAGAGGGTACTGTGACGGGCAGGTTTTCATGCATTGTCTTCCGATCCCTCTGGTCTGGCTTGGTAGTGTCCCGGGTGGCGGGCGTGTTACGAAGATAATGCTCAGGGGCTGACTGTATCTCACATATCCTGATTTCTTGACTGCATTGTGTTGTCCCCCTGATATTTTGCCCCATGCCCCCTTCTTACTGTTGAGGTTGATTACGGGATGTCGGATGCCTCCGTATTGCAAGTGTGCCTGTCATATGCCCTCTCCCCTTATTGTAAAATTACGCCTTATTTACTCCTGTGTTTTGGCCCTTTAATTTCTGTATTTCTTCTCCCCTATTGCGATTGTACGGCCTCTGCTCTGTATTGATTGAATATGTACTATTTGCCTGATGACTCCTGACTGTTTTATACACTGCGGCCGGCCGGCTCGGTTGTGGGCCTCGATTTGTCTTCTTTTGATATCAATAAAGGTTTTCAAAAAAAAAAAAAAAAAGAATGGTTCTCAGGACCAGGGCTGCTTTTCTGCCTAAGGTGGTAACTCCTTTCCATCTGGGGCAGTCTGTTACCCTCCTTACCTTTTATCCTCCCCCTCACCCTTCCAAGGAGGAGGAGAGACTTCACCGCTTGGACCCTAAGAAGGCGGTGAGCTTTTACCTGGACACGACAAGAGAGTTCAGATTGGATGACCAGCTGTTTGTTGGATTTGCTGGCTGCAAGAAGGGGAAGGCGGTGCACAAGCGCACGCTCTCGAGATGGATTATCCTCTGCATTAAGATCTGCTACGCCCTGGCGGGTAAGGTACCTCCAGAGGGTATAAGAGCTCACCCTACTAGAGCAAAGTCTTCTACATCTGCTTTGTCAAGGGGTGTGCCTGTTGAGGACATTTGTAGAGCGGCGACTTGGGCCTCCCTCCACACTTTTGCGAAGCATTACTGCTTGGATACCGAAGTGAGGAGGGAGGGCCACTTTGCGCGCGCTGTCCTCCAGGATTTTCTGGTATAGAAGAGTGGACACCCTCCTCCGGGAGTGGGGACTGCTGTGGGACTCTATTCACAAGGTGAGGAATCCACTGGCAGATGTATCTATCAGAAGAACAAGTCACTTACCTTCGGTAACTCTTTTGCTGGTAGATACAATATCTGCCTGTGGATTCCTCACTGACCCACCCGCCTCCCCGTTGTCCACTCTTCTATGCCTGAGTTACTGTAATGTATATATTTTTATTTTCAAAGGAAATGTTTATTGCAATTTGTTTCCTGCATTGGCTTCACACTTTGTGTTATCTTGACATTGTGTACTGTGTATATATCTGCTGTCATCGGTCCGTCCGTATGCCTCGATGGCACGGAAAAAAGGGCGGAACTGATGTCATCACGCCGGCGTGGGCCTATTATGGTGTCGGAGACGTCAGTGGAGTCGTGCGAGGTGTTGTGCCTCTTCGACGTCGTCCACATCGGCGCGAGGCTACATAAAGAATTTCCGAATGTTGCTGACGCAAGGGGATATTCACAAGGTGAGGAATCCACAGGCAGATATTGTATCTACCAGAAAAAGCGTTACCAAAGGTAAGTAACTTGTTCATCTCGTCTCTAGGCAGATTTTAAGAGCAGTTAACAGGGAGGTAGGGCAGAGCACATGGCGAGCACATGGCAAACAAAAATGGCTGACAGAATTACAAAATGGATTCCATACAACGGACAAGATAGTCTCTAAATACAAGATGTTTTCTGCTAATGCTTAACCTAATCGCTGCTAAATTACAACATACTGGTAAGTAGCATTTTCCTATCTACACCAAGTAAGACAGGTGCATAGAGGTGAATAGACTTTGGATGCCGCCATTGACGATAATGGAAAACTTGGAAGAAAAGGCCTCCGAAGAAGAAGGTGAAGAAGTCTGATGGAATCCAAGAGTGGATTCTGGCATTGAAGAACCTGCAAGCAGGGGGACAGCGTCTTTGCCACTCAGAATTTACCAGGAGGTGGGACCCCAAGGAACCAACCAAGGTAAGTACCCACAAACCCCACGGAGGCTATGTGTAGAGTAGGAACACAACCATGTGCTCAATATAAGTAAGTGGGTAGGTCGCTGTGAGAAGTTGGCCTGGCATATGCTGTCCACTATTCTAGTGGGCACCTTGCACCAGTCCAAACGACTCTTATTGATGTTAGGTTTAAGACAACCTTTATAGAAAGCTATCCTAGTGGTAGCTGTGGAGAGCAGCCTTCAGGCTAAGTCTTGAAGGAATGTAAAGCAGCTTGTTTTACCAGTCTATAATCTCGTGAATTACCAAATGAAAGGAGAACCACACCAGGTATATATATAAAATATGTGTATTTATTCTTAACACATCCTTCAAGTCTCTTTATGAGGCTAGAGGCAAAAGTGTATTCAGTAAACGTAATTAGCACACAGTAAATTAGCACAATATACGTTGAGCCCTAGGGGCGTACCAAACCATATATTAAGAAAGTAGTATAAGAACCATGACTGACATAGATACAAGGCCTAGAGCCTTTAGAACCGATGGGGCCTCCAGGAACCACCCAAGGTAGTGACACAGGGGACTCACGGGGGACGCTTGCAGTGTCTGAACGCAGCCGCGAATCACCATTAACTTCTATGGGGAAAGTCGCGGTTGGAATTTTAAACACTTGGAAGAGGACTTGGAGCAAACCCCTTTAGAACTAGGAGGTTTTAGAGTCAACACCCACGGGAGCACCGTGGTACTCGAGTTACCTCACCCAGGGAAGCCGGGTGCATAGGTGTCTTTTTGTGTCTGGTTTCGTTATCGATTTCAATGGCGATCGGCTCCAAAGTGCTGCTGGCGACCAAGTCGAAAGTGTCCGGGTGGATTCAAGGGTGGATCGGAGATCTAAAGAACCTGAAAGCAGGGGGACAGAGTCTGGGTCACTTGCCAGTGACCAGGAAGGCGATGAGCGGATGCCCACCGATGTCGGTGATTTCAGGTGAAGAAGTTGAAGCTTGACTCTTCAGCCACGAGGACCAGGAGGCATCAACGATGACCAGGTGCTGGATTTGCGCTGTCCCACCAAGGATGTTGAGTGCTGCAGTGTCGGTTTCCGGATTGGACCCAACAAGCCTTGGCAACAGCACCCCACACAGAAAGCAAAGATTGGCTTTGGTGCAGCCCAGCAAGGTCTGAGGGACTCACCCTTTGGTGGGGAATCAGGCCACGTCTGGAGCAACCAGGGAAGCCCAAGAAACAGAAGCGTTACCTTCGTGGGGACCCACCAGTCAACAGACCAGTGATCATGAAGGAGCCTCGAGCGGAAAGGCTAGAAGCGGGCCCACGGAACACTCGTGGAGTGTAGGCCCACAATCTTGGGTGCAGATGGTGCTCGGGGCTTGGACTATAAGTAGCCCAATGCACAATTTCAGGATAGCTCGGGAAGTTGATGCACTTGCAAATGTGCACGGTGTCTAGGAATTCTGTTTCCACCTCACTCGTGAGGGCTGCGGGTCTCAGCTTTGCTGGGATCTCGTATCGGCCTCTGAGAAGTCTGGAAGTCCATGTCCTGAGTCGCAAATACTTCGGCGTCCAACGGGAGCTTTGGAAATGCAGACCAACAAGATGCTTCTTTGGTGCCTGGGAGATTATTCAGTCCTTTAGTCGATATAGTGTGTCGAAGTTCCAGGATTCAGCTTCAGAGTTTCGTCCAGGTATAATCTAAAGTCCTAAGGATTGGGGTCCTATACTTATACTAAGATAGGGGGTTGGACATATTCTGGGGACCCACCTATGGGAGGGTCTGGGGATAGGGGTGGTTACACCCCTTTCCCTTTGTCCAGTTTCGTGCCAAAGCAGGGGCTGAGTGCCCCTGCTACCGGTTTGAACTGGGGTATGCACAGGGACACCAAGTCTGCCCCAGCACTGTCTGAAAAGCATTCTTTGAATGCACCCACCCAGACCCAATACACTAAAGCCTGTCTGGGAGGTGGTTACACCTCCCTGTGACAGGAAACCTATTGTCCAGGCCTCCCATGTCGGAGTTATGTCCAGCAGCAGGAGGTCAGACCCCTGTCTGTGGCTGCAGCATCCATCTTGTGATGCTAGGGCTCATTTAAACTATTACCGGATAGGTCAGTGTGTACATGTCCCTCCCTCTATAAGGGTGGAATTCTACACGTGCCGCCAGGACTGGCGGGGGGGGGGGGGTGTAGGATTTCAAAGTGTTTGACACCAAACACAACATGTTTCCATGTAGCCATTCCAAAGTTAGCATTTACCTACCGCATGGTTATAATGCACTTAAGAGTATATGATCTGGCTGCATCGCAGAACAGCCTCAGAGAATAGATTCCAAAAGCTGCAGAAGGGTCCTGCTCATGCATGGGTACCCTCTCACACAAAACCAAGCACTCTACCTTCAGGATTATTAAGGCCTGCCATAGGAGTGACTTATAGGTTTATATGTGTCACTGATTATAGGTAGATATAGGCAACCTATATCTGTGTAAGGGGTGCATGCTCCACCTTACCCAGGTTGCAGTAGCAGAACTGTGGTGCCATTTTGGAAGGCTTCCCAGGGGTGGCCTCTGGGGTGCCTATGCCCTTGGTACCTAAGGTACCATATACTATGGACTCACAAGGGTAACCCAGTAACCAATCTGGAGTGTACCTAAAGTACAAGCAATTATTTTAAACAGGAAGCAGCTAGGCTGGGGTCCTGGTTAGCAGGGCCCCAGCCAGACTAAAGTTGAGAAACAGTGAAACACCAGCAAAAAAGTGGGGGTAACCATAGTCAGCAGATCCTACTCTCCTACAGTCGCAGTGGCAGTTTTCAAGAAGGACCTTTGCCAGTGGACCCTGAAGAAACCCTGTGGAAGATGGAAGGTTGGAAAGTCACCCCACCCGTGGATACCTACTCCAGAGAAGCTGGGTGCATAGGTGAAATGATGTCAGAACCTGCCGTAGACCACAATAGAGGATTTAAGTTAAGATGCCGCTGGCGAAGAAGATGAAAGAGACCTGTGAAATCCAAGGGTGCATATTTAAAGAGTAGTACCTGCAAGCAAAGGGGACAGAGTCTATGCCATCCGGAAGTGACCAGGAGGCATGGAAGACCAATGACCACTGATGACCGAAGATGCAGGAGAGTTGATGGTGACCTTGTCGCTGTTGCTGGGAGGACCAGGGGCCACTGTGGAAGAAGAGGAACTGTTCACAAGCTGTCCCATGTCGGAAGTCGAGTGCTGGGGGGTTGGTGTCTGGCGGGAGGACCAACAAGCTTTGGCAGCAGCAACAGACAAGGAAAGCGAAGAAGGTACAGTGTCGGGACCAGCAAGGAGAGTCAGAGCAGGGCCTGAGCAATCAGGGGAGCCATCTGGAGCCAAAGAAGAACCTCAAGATAACCCACAGGCCAAAGGCATAGGAGTCTCAAGAGAACCTCAAGCAGCTCACCACGAATGCAGGCCATGGTGCAGAGAATTCGGTGAGGACAAATATCTTGGTAGCGGGAGATGTTGGAGGCTGGAGCTTCTTAGAGTCCGAAGGTCTCTAGAGAATAGAACCAACAAGCCTTGGCAACAGCAAGTCTACGCAGTGCACTGGGGTACTGCTCCAGCGATTCCGACAAGGGATACTGGTTTCAAACTCAGTGACAGGACAGTGCAGGCCTTGAGGGAGTTGTAGAACCACCACCTGTATTGCTGAACCTCTTGGAGTCCGTGGGAGCTCATGAGCAGCACACTGATCAGCTTGGTTGCGGTGCCTGCAGATGCAGGGGAGTGACTCCTTCACTCCAAGGGAAATTACTTTGGGTGCCTGGGATGCCCAACAGCCTAAAGAAGAATCTGGATAGAGCACAGGCACAGACGACGCAGAAGACTGGCAGGGCGATGAGACAGGAGGAGCAGGAGTCTTTCAGTTGCAATCTCAGTTTCCAAAGCGAAGTCCAACGAAGTCCATGGGGCCCAGATGGTTTGAAGATGAAGTTGTTTCGGATCTGAGCCTTGTCCCACGACGAATCTGCAGAGCCACCCACAGGTAAGCCCTTAAGTACAGAAAGGAAAGGGTAGGGACGATTCAGGGGTCCCGCCCAGAGGAGGGTCTGGACAGAAGGGAGGATACTCTCATGTGCTTTGTCCAGTTTCGCACCAGGGCGGGAGCCAACTGCTCCCTGAACTGGTCCAACTAGAGTATGCAAGGAGGGCACCAAATGTGCCCTTCTAAGCGGTCCAGTGGCGTTGGCAAGCATCCCTACCACATCCCAATACGCTAAGTCTTGTCTGGGAGGGCGTTACACCTCCTTGTGAAAGCTATTGTTCTACCATCCCCTGCTTGAGCTTGGCTCATCCGCAGGAGGGCAGAATCGTGTCTGCAGTCGGCACCAACACTAGCTTGCTGTTAGGGCCTTAAAGGATGGCACCCTAGGGGAGCTCCCAGTAGATGGGATCCTACATTAAACACTGGAATAAGTGTTGGTGTAGGTTTCCAATATGTTTGATACCAAAAATGACCGCTTTTGGTGCAGCCAATTCATAGTTAGACATCTCGTAATTGACTTGATTTCCACTATATGTATTAAATGGCTGACTGCACTTACAAAGCCTGGAGAATCATCACCTCTGAGGTTTGTAGGGGGTGTCCTGCCTTAGGGATGACTTATAGATGTTAAGTGCCGTGACCTCAGATATAATAAAACTTATATCTGTCGTAAGTGGTGCTAACACAAACTTACACAGGCTGCAATGGCTGCAATGGCAGGCCTGTAATCACAGTTTAAGTGGTCTGTCATGGGGGGCACAATACATGCTGCAGCCCATGGGAGACCCGAAGTGTCCCGATGCCCTGGGTACTTTAGTACCATATACTAGGGACTTAGTAGGGTACACCAGTAGCCAAATAGGAAGGTACCAAAGTACTTACTATAGTCAAATTTAGGAAGAAAGTACATCAGCCATGTTCCTGATTAGCAGAATCCCAGTCAGACTAGTCAGAAAACAGTATAACACCAGCAAAAAGTGGGGGCAACCATGAAACCAGATCCTGCTTTCCTACAACACATGTGCTGGAAAATTTGAGGGATTCAATCTCTCTTTGGAAGGTTACAGAGGATGCTAGCTACAGATTGGTTATATCTAAAATATGACCTTTTTTTAAAAAAGGAGGTAGATAGGCTATTAAATTCATGGTTTACACCATGATAGCCTATGGAAAAGTTTTAATACTGCTTTATTTATAGTACCGTGGGACTCCCGCTTGTGAATCTATAAAAGATACCAATACTGGATAACTGCAGTTACAGGTAAGTATCTTATTTTGTGTCCCTCAAGCAGATAGAAATGTCCATAATAACTCAACTTCTGCTGTGGCTGGGAAAGCTGGGGGGCGGGGGGTTCACTTCACAGTCATATGTTGATGATGATGCCCTGGCACTAGCTAGTGAGCATAGTAATTGCAATAATTTTGTTACTTACCAGTGCCCGTCCCTGCTGCTGCTTCTCCCTCTCCAACTGACCCTTCTCCTCCTGCAGAGGCACTGGAGCCAGCATCACTGATGTTCTGTGTGGGTAGGATAAAACATTATACATATTTTAGATGCCAGATATGCTACCGCAAATACAACTGCAATACAGCACTTCAGTTCAGTTAGCACTGCAGTATCTTCTAAATAAAACTCTAGGCATTTAATTGGTTCACAAAGTTAGTCAAGCCACAGCTGGGATAGTGATCATTGAAAGACATATGGTGCTTGTTGGCTAATGCAATGGGAGTGGGACCTCATACTTTTTTTCCAGCCACGCTACACTGTCATGGGAAACTGCTAGTATACTATAACTATAAATGAATGAGACAGCAGCACACTACTTTAAGGGTGGGGGGATGGGTCTATGATGACCATGGACACTCTCTTGTGAACGCAACTGTGTTAGATCATGAGCAGGAAAAAGAAAGCGTTCTCAACAAACATTCATGGTGACTTTTATTTATAATACTAGCTTACTTATGACTGCACTCTGAATCTTGACAATAGACAGCACCAACATTCCAATACCCCAAGATTCTATCCTAAGAAGTCCACAACAATCATAAAATCCAACATTAGTGAAATAATAATAATAATAAATATTAGGACTTACTGGAGTCAGCGGAGCCCACGGCAGCGGCGCTGGTGGTTGCCGCCGGCTGACCAGCTTCTCCCGGACCCCCGACAACATTCTTTTTCTTGACCTTGGCTGCTGATGTAAGAAATTAAGAAGATTAAAAAATTAGATTAGTGATTCAGTTAATAATCTCCACAAATTTAGGACAAACTGTAGGAAAGTAGGATCTGCTTTTATGGTTACCCCCACTTTTTGCTGGTGTTCTTCTGTTTTATGACTAGTCTCAAAGGGATTCTGCCAATCAGGACCCCAGTCACTGTGCTTTCTCCATAAATTTGACAGTGGAAAGAACTTTGGTACCTTCCCAATTGGCAACTGGTGTACACATGTATGTCCCTAGTATATGGTACTAAGGTAACCAGGGCATAGGTATACAGGGGTCTCCCATGTGCTGCAGCATGTATTATCAAAACACAAGAGATGATGGACGGAATGTTGCACAATGGCAATACATTCACCCCCCCGTCACAGATCTGGGTTTAATCCATCGTTATTTTGCTCACCAAGGCACCCCAGTTCAGACATGGCCATATGCAAATCAGTCTTGACCCTGTGCCTCATGGGAACAGTTCAGCCCGAACTGCCAAGCCATGTCTTCCCTGGACCAGAATCAAGCATCCTAGGACCGGTTTCTGACTATCAGCCGTCATCAGCCAGGATAGCTTGACTCCAGTGGCCTAGTGAGCACGGGACCCACGTCTGGGCATACCTTTCCCACATAGGGTGAACAGCCAAACACACGAGATGATGGACGGAATGTTGCACAATGGCAAAACATTCACCCCCAGTCACAGATCTGGGTTTAGTCCAGGAAATGTGACAAGATAGCAAGATTTAAAGGCATATTTATTGCTCACAAAGTAAATGAGCAATACAAATGCTTTTAAATCTTGTTAATTTGTCACATTTACTCCGCTTTCAGAGTTAGAGGTCATGTGCATTTCAGTTAGGTCGAGGAGATTTTGTAGCTTACTAGAACTGAAGGTCTAGTGCATTTTTAATGATTTTTCGAGCCCTGGCCATGTCTGAACTGGAGTGGCGTGGTGAGCAAAATAACTATGGATTAAACCCAGATCTGTGACTGGGGGTGAATGTTTTGCCATTGTCCCACATTCCGTCCATCATCTTGTGTGTTTTGCTGTTCACCCTACGTGGGAAGGGTATACCCAGACGTGGGTCCAGTGCTCACTAGGCCACTGGAGTTAAGCTATCCTGGCTGATGACGGCTGATAGTCAGAAACCGATCCTAGGATGCTTGATTCCGGTCCAGGTAAGACATGGCTTGGCAGTTGGGTCTGGACTGTTCCCATGAGGCACAGGGTCAAGACTGATTTGCATATGGCCATGTCTGAACTGGGGTGGCTTGGTGAGCAAAATAACGATGGATTAAACCCAAATCTGTGACTGGGGGTGAATGTTTTGCCATTGTGCAACATTCCGTCCATCATCTTGTGTGTTTTGCAGCATGTTTTATGCCACCCATGGGACACCACTCAAACTTTAACTACAGGCCTGCCTTTGCAGCCTGTGTGAATTGGTGCTAGTACCACTTTCGATATAGGTTTCCGTATATCGACGGTCACTGCACTTAAAACCTATAAGGCACCCCTAAGGCCGGCCTTTAAATCCTGAAGCCAGGGTGCTAGGTTATTATTGTGAAGATGCCTTGCATGAGCAGGTCACCCCCTACCAAACTAGGAGTCGATTCTCCAGGCTTTGAAAGTTGGGTCAGTCATTTTCATACATAGAGTGGCCATGCGTCAATACGCGACTGCTACCTATTATTGGCTGTGCCGAACATGGGCATGTTTGCAATCAAACATGTTGGAATCATACCCCAATACTGTTACCGGTTTTGGAGGTATGATTCCATGCACTGAGGACTCCTCTGGGAAGCCCCCAGTACTCCCGGTAACAGCATTCCAGGGTCTGCCAGCAAGCCAGTGCTCCTGCCTACCCCAGACATGATTCTGTCTTCCTACTGCTGAGCTTAACTCGAGCAAGGAAAGGTAGAACAATAGGTTTCATGTCACAGGGAGGTGTGACCATCTCACAGACAGGACTTCGTGTATTGGGCCAGGGTGGGGGTGCACACTGCTTTGCAGGGCACATTTGGTAACCTCCTTGCATACTCCAATTTAGGCCAGTTCAGTGAGCCCTTGGCTTCCATTCTCGTGCGAAACTGGACAAAGGACATGGGAGTATCCTCCCCTCTACCCAGCCCCTCCGTTGGGAGGGACCCTTGAATCATTAAAACCCTTTCCCTAGGATACTTAAGGGCTTACCTGTTGGTTGCTCTTCAGATTAGTCGTGGGACAAGATTCAAACCGAAAACCACTTGAACTTCGACCTTCCGGGCACCTTGGACTTCGCTGATTGTGCTTTTGAACCGAGACTCCTGGTCTTGCTGTTTTGCAGGTCTAATTTGTCACCTGTGCTTCAATCCAGGTTCCTCTCTAGGACTCTGGACATCAAAGATACCAGAAGGAATCTCTAAAGGAGTGAAGGAGTCACTCCCCTACATCTGCCGGCACGGTAACAAAGCTGACTGGTCTGCTGCTCCTGGCATCCTATGGACTCCAAAAGGCTCCGCAACACAAGTGGTGGTTCTGCAACTCCAATGAGGCCTGACCTGTCCTCTTAGCAAGTTTGAGGCCAGTATCCCTCGTCAGAACCACTAGAACAGAACCCCTGTGCACTGTGTTGACTTGCAGTTGCCAAGGCTTGTTGGCTTTGTACTCCAGAGATGTTTGGGCTATAAAAAGCTCCAGCATCTCTTCCTTTCAAGATATTCATCCTCACTGCATCTTCTGCACTGTGGGCCTGCATCTTTGGTGAGCTGCTCAAGGTACTCTTGGGACTCCTGGGCCTTTGGCCTGTGGGTCCTCTTTAGGGTCTGCTTTGGCTTTAGTGTGCTCCCCTGCTTGCGCGTAGCCCGCTCTGACTCTCCCGTAATTTGTGAACCACTTGGACCTTGCTGGGCCTAACTTTGCTCTATTTTCGTTTACCATGTCTGTTGCTACTGCCAAGGCTTGTTGGTGCTCCAGCCAAACACCGACCCCATGGTACTCAACTACCAGCATGGGACTGTTCATGAATGGCTCCTGGTCTTCCACAGCGTTGTCTGGTCCTCAGAGCTGTAACAACAAGATCACCATCATCACTCCTGCATGTTCTGTCATCAGTGGTCATTCCTCTTCCATGCCTCCTGGCCACCTCTGAGTTGCATTAACTCTGTCCCCTCTGCTTGCAGGTTCTTCACTTCAAGAATCCACACTGGGATTCCCCCGGACTCTTTTACCTTCTTCGCCAGCGGCATCTTTCCTGAAGTCCTCCATTGTGGTCTACAGCGGTTTCTGAAGTCACTTCACACCTATGCACCCAGCTTCCCTGGTGTAGGTATCCTGGTTCTTTGGCATCCACAGACTCTCCAACATTCTGTCTTCCAATTGGTTTCTTCAGGGTCCACTGTTAAGTGTCCTTCTCTTGAAAACTTCAACCCTGACTTTCCCATTGACTTGAATTGAGTACTCAGCTGTGTTTCCACTCTGCACACAGCCTCCATGGGATTCCTGGGTACTTACCTCAGGTGGTTCCTTGTGTCCCCAGCCCGTCTGAGTCTCCTGTCCAAGTCCCGACTTCAGTCACAGTTTGCATTCCACTTATTTAGTATATGGTTTGGCCTCTCCCTGGAGACCACTGTGTATTTGTGCTTACTTGCCTGTTTACAATTGAAGTATTGTGTTGATATCTCTGGGTATGAGATATACCAGTGTGTTAGTGAGTATGTATAATAAATATACTTATTTTTACAACTACACTGTGTGGTTCTTTTTCGTTTAACCTACACTCTATGATTAGTTCTGGAAAACAAGCCGCGTAACACTCCTTCTGGCCTCAGCCTGGAGGCTGCTCTCCACATCTACCACTTAGAGAGCTTTCTATGATTGTCCAAGGCCACTAAAATCAGCATAAAGATCGTCTGGATTAGTGCAGGGTGCTTTGCTTAAATACGTGTGCACCATGTACTAAGCCAGCCTCCTACAGAAAAACAGTCACATTGTACTTCTCTAAAACAGAACGCCTATAGTACTACTAGTTTTGACTTGAGTCTATAGACTACCATTGAGTCCCCCATACTAATCCTGAAATCCCTATTCCAAATTTCCTTAACAAAAACTACATTTGGAACTAATGCATAGCAGTGAATTATCTTTGATTATTTTCCCATTTCTCAACCCCCTTGATGGACCAACTCAGTCTCCCTTTTTTGCAATGCATAGATGCATACTGCACATTGTTGTGAAAGAAATACCTTGAAACTGTACGAGCTACATAAACAAAGTATCAGAGAAAAAGCGCTACTCACTGATTCACTACAGTGACAGGAGAACAGTCTGAAATGGTTTCTTAATTAATAAGCCAAATGGAGCGCCAATGATGAGAACGTCTAGGTAGTACTGAGTGAGCACCTGCCTAGCAGAAACTAAAAACTGGATCACACAATAATATACCGGTGTAAACTAAAAATAACTTACCTTTGAGTGAGAGCAGTATGCTATTTGGAAAAAAATGTAAGCTTTGTAGAATACAAACACAACAAATAATTAATACTAACTTAGCCCCGGAATCTCGATGCCTAGCAGGTCCTGTTTCAAGTCCAGAATGTCCGCCCAGCGGTGTGTCAGCCTAACCTGGCTCGTGCGCTACATACACTGATGCACCATTCCCCTGTGCCACCGACGCTTCCGCATGGTGTATCCACTACCCGGCCTGCTGCCAGCATGGAAGGGAGATGGTGCTGCACAAATAAAATGAGTGCTGCCACCTCCTCCTCTCCCAAGAGAGCCCGGGGATGCACATGTGGGTGGCGGCACCACCTACAAGTAGGCCATACCTCTGACATGGCACTAGGAGGGGTAGAAGAAAAGAAGGAAAAGGCAGGGAAAGTAAAGAAGAAATATGGAATTAAGGGAAAATAATAAACAAAATAGAAAAAGTCACACAAAATTTTTTTTTTCCCCAAAAACATAAAATACACAAACACAGAGACACACTAATATAAAAATAGAAATGAGGGGTAGATGAGTTTTAAAGGAGCAGGATTACAGAGATTGAGATTTAGGCCCAACAACATAACAAAGAGCAGAAAAACCACGTGGTGCGTTCGCGCAAGATTTGGAGCACGAGGACGCACTTCACTCTTCCCAACGCAAAGCGCACGATGTGCCGGCAAGCTCCGCCCGCTAGCGGACCTCTGCGCAGAGTGGCAGAATTTTTTGCGACTATGCAGGGTTGCGCGTAGTGCAACTCAGCAAACTCTGCCCAGGCCTAGTTGTGAGGAAGCCCTTTCAGTGTGCTAGATAATTGATCGGTATGAGATCTACCAGGCCATTTCCATTGTCTGGAAAGGAAGATGATTGGTTACATCACAGAGGAAGAAGTGCAGCATTCCTTAAGATAGCGATGCAACGGAGCCGATCGCTATCATTATTAACAGTTAAATGTTCTTCATGTCCAGAGCACCAGTTTGTTGTTGGGAGAAAAACTGTTGTTAACGGGTTGATGGGTAGGTTTGGAGCTCACATGTGCTACCTCACAACTGAGCAGTAGAGTGGGTCTTGTTGTGGCTTTATACGGCGGCTTAGAAGTAGAAAGGGCTTTCGGTACCGATACATTTTCCTTCTTGAAAGGATTTGCCTTGTACTGATGTACCTTAGTTGTCCTGTACAAACACACTTTCTCGTTTTAGAAGTATGGCTGATGTGACACATTACACTTCTAGTCTAAAGCTGACAGCCGCCCATGATGTCAACTGCGTATAGCACTCTATTCTGCCTGCTGCTGCACGGATATACAAGATCTTCTCTAACTAAACTTTGTTGCACTTTTTGTGGTTTTTGCAGATACGAGTTTGTAAGGCTCATATAATAGCTTTTAGCTGCATATGCTGGCAATTGAATCCAGCGTTTTATTTTGCACCTTGCATGGATATAGATCCCTCCTAACTAAGCCTGCCTTTACACTGTAGCGCCTTTTGCTGTTCCTGCTCATGCAATATTTTTAGGCTCAACCCTTTAAAGCCTTGGTTGGCATGTTTTTAAATCATTTTTAGTTTTATGGCACGACACGGAGGCCATATTATGCAAATCTCCTTTATTACCACAGCTCAGCAGCAACAATAGAATAGAACTTAGTGAACATTCTGAAGAGAGGACTAGTCCCTCTCTGACCAGGTATCTTCCTTCTTTGTTGCTGCTGCTCAGAAAGATAAGTACTATCTCTTCAAGCTTAGCACTATTACTTGTGGTTTTTATACATTATCTGTATGTATGATTGTTATGATTAGTGTATAGACTTGTTACATGATGATGTACCTCTTAACAACTAGATAGTGTTATGTTTAGCTTTTTATATTTAATATTTTATACTCTCTGTAGTAAAAATGTAACCTTTCGTTTCACCTGTGCTGTGAGGCACAACCTCTCCTAACATTAATCCCCCTTTCGGATCTTACTCTGGGTCTGGTACCCTTCCCTCATATCTCACTCTTTCCCTCCGGTTTTATTTTAAACCGGAGTAGTTTAGTTTCAAATATCAACACCACGCACCTAGCCGAACACGCCATCTCGCTGCCTCGCGCTAATACTCGCATTATCATTATGGCCTACCCCCGTTTTCTTTACTACGCGCTCCTCTCCTTATTCTGCTCGCCTTATCCGCTAAAGTTTCGGGGGAAAAGCTCTCCCGTAACCTGTTCTACTCGGCCGACTGCTTTCACTCGGCCATGATGATCATACGCGAGGAGAGGAAAGGTCCTTAGCGAGCACTCACGCTCGACTGGCAACGTGCGTGGCAGCCATTTCATGTACTGCAATTGCACTCCAACTGTCAATTGCTCTGCCAATTTCATGGAGAATTTTCTGCCTCAGCACATTATTCTCTACTCGCCTTAATTCACCTCAATTTCACGATCTCCCTCCTCACGCTCTAATCAAAGCATTTTTTGGTACGTTTTTTGCTGATTTCTAATATTACCTGACCCGACTTATAGTTAAAAAAAAGGGGGTTATATTTATATACGATGTCTACAAGCCCACAACAAGGTATTGATCATAAGTTGGAGGAACTAGTCAATAAGGCTTTAGAGAAAGCCTTGGGGTCTATTGACGACGCAATTAATAAAAAATTGGAGTCCTTGTCTAACCTACCTTCTACAAGTAATTTTAATGGGGCACCCAAACCTAATAAAAAAAGGGTCATTGGAGGAAACCAACCTAAGAAGGGTGCTAAGAAACTCAAACCCTCCATTTCTACAGGCCTAAAGGGTGCCGAAAAGATTGGTGCCTCGGGCACGCAAGGTGGGCAAGATGAAGGCCCAGAGCTTCCCATCCACATCGACAGCGATGAGAGCTGTGAGGAAGAAATTGAACTTTCATGCTCCTCCGGGTTTGATACCGATGTGGAAGAGGATAAGATAAGAGGATCTGGAAGCTTAGAAAGGGCTTCTAAGGCCTCAGGGTCCAATACCATACTCGTGGACCCATTTGGGGAAGAAATGTTTGACCCTTTGCTAATTAAACACCCCTTGTCCCCAGAATGGACTCCTTCCCAACACATTGTAGACTTTCTCTCATTTTGGCTGAGAAAAGAAATACCCCAAGAAGGTCAGATCTAGGCTTAGATCCGAATGCCCACGCCCCTCACTTCCCAACAAAATTAGCATGACACCAGAATTAGATCCAAAAGTTGTAGCCTTCATAGATACAAATGATAGGGACCCTGGAAAAGGGTTAGATAAAGGTTTGAAATCTTGTCAAGATCGGCTTCTTGACGTTATAGGTCCTCTCACCAAAATATTTGAGATGACCGAATCAGCCTATGTGGGGAACAACCAAATTGATGTCAAAGAACTCAGAGAGTGGGTTCAAAGAGCCATATGCCTTGTTGGCAATGCTAGTTCTGCCATCTCCACGGAGAGAAGAAAGGGAATACTACTGAAAATAGACCCTAAACTTGGATGGAGGGGCAGATTCCCACGGCCTCCTCTTCGGTGAGGATTTTATCAAAGAAATGGCTAAATATGTGAGCGCTTTTAGCTCAATACAAAAATCACAAAAAGAGATTAAAAAAGTGTTCCAAGATAGAGTTTTTACCAGGGCCGGGAGAATGCGTGGTCGTTTCCCCGGCCGTGGAGCACAATCCTCAAGACCCTTCATCACCGAAGCTTGAAGATTCTCCAACAACTACGGCTCCCATCAATTCTTCCCACAGAGACAGAGGAACCGAGGACGCACCTTCAGAGGCGAATGGAGACAACGTTCCTTTTCATCAGGTAGGAACCTTGAAAGACCCTTCAGATACCCCTCCAAAGGTGGGAGGGAGACTACGCCAATTCGCTGGGAACTGGAGCTTAGTAACTCAGGACAGTTGGGTCTTACATACAGTAAAAGGTTACAAAATAGACTTTTTAGGTATCCCCTTTCAAACACGATGCCCTCGCGAGATCACATTCTCACTCAAAGACAGGGATCTGGTCTCCAAAGAAGTACAGGAATTATTAAGAAAAGGGGCAATAGTCGAGGTGGAAACGATGGGATTCCTCAGCAATGTTTTTCTAGTGGAAAAGAAGAACAAAGAACAGAGACCCGTAATAAACCTGAAAGACTTAAACCGTTGGGTAATCTACCAACACTTCAAGATGGAGGGTATACACCTCCTAAGAGACATTTTGAGGAAAGGAGACTGGCTCACGAGACTAGACTTGAAAGACGCTTACCTAACAATACCCATCTGGGAACCCCATCAAAAATTCCTCCAGTTCACTTGGCTAGGAAAACTCTACCAATTTTGCAGTCTCCCCTATCGTCCGCCCCTTGGTGCTTCACCAAGGTATTACGCCCTGTAACCGCTTGGCTCAGGGAGAGAGGGGTAAGATTGATCATATACCTCGACGATATCCTTATAATGGCCCAATCGAAAGAGACTGCATCTCTTCACACAAACCTTGCAATCCGACTCCTAGAACATGTAGGTTTCATCATAAATACAAAGAAATCTTGTACAATACCCAGCCAACAAACACAGTTTTTGGGCTTTACGGTAGATACTCTGAAAACAGAATTGAAATTACCTGCGGAAAAGGTCAGGAAAGTGAGGAAGGAATTGAGGAAGGCTCTCGCGAAGAGGACCTTCCCTCTAAGAATACTAGCAAGAATAGTGGGCCTCTTATCGTCAACGATCCAAGCTATCTTCCCCGGACCCCTCCATTATCGGGCACTCCAAAGACTAAAGGCGAGTGCTCTGAGATCATATCATTCATATTCTCAAATGATATCCCTAGACCAAGAGTCGAGGACAGAACTCCTCTGGTGGCTAAAGAATGTTGAGGCATGGAATGGCAGAGCCGTTTTCGGGGAGAAACCAGATCTGATAATAGAATCCGATGCGAGCTTGGAAGGATGGAAGGTGAGATGTGGGAACTACTCAACAGGTGGACATTGGACCACCCAAGAGAAGTTGTTGCATATCAACTGCTTAGAATTACTAGCAGGTTCCTTTGCAATTCGCTCTTTTACTCCCAAAGCAGCGAAATGCTGCGTGACATTACGGATGGACAATGTGTCAGCAGTCCGTTATGTGAACAAACTGGGCGGACCACACTCCAAGGGCCTCGCGGATCTGGCGAAAGAATTTTGGGAATATTGCTTGAACAGAGGGATTTCAGTTACAACAGAACATATTCCAGGCTTAAACAATGGTGTAGCAGACTGGTTCTCGAGGAATTTCAGGGACTCGAGCAATTGGAGACTAGACAGACAAACTTTTTTAGCCATCCAATCAATATGGGGTCCTTTCAAGACAGACCTTTTTGCAGACCGCCTGAACACCCAATTAAAGGAATTCTTCAGTTGGAGGCCGGACCCTCAAGCTCGGGGAGTGGATGCCTTCCTCCAAGATTGGAAGGGCTTGAGGCCGTATGCCTTCCCGCCCTTTGCATTGCTTCCCCGACTTCTTCTTCACGCTCGGCGATACAACGAGAGCATAACTGTAGTAACCCCCCTTTATAGATCACAAGCATGGTTCCCGGTCATTCTAGAAATGAGTATAGACTTTCCAATCCTAATACCCTCGTTCAGGGAAATACTCCTGGGTCCGGAAGTAGACACCCATCCCCTCGTAGATCAGGGTCTTCTAATTCTGACGGCATTGAAGGATTTCAGGAGACAATGGCGAATTCCAGGACTTTCGTCAAATGCTTTCAGACTCATCTCTGAATCATGGCCCCCAGGTACTAGGAAGGCATATCGACTGGCATGGAACAAATGGGTTCGCTGGTGTTTTCAACGAGGTTATGATCCCGTTTCAACTGATTTAGTCCATGCTATTAATTATCTATCTCAACTCTTTACTTCAGGTCTCTCTTATAGGACCGTTAATGTCTACAGAGCTGCAATTTCTGCGGGACACTGTCTTATTGATGGTCTTTCCGTTGGACAGAGCCTACTAACTAAAAAAATTATGAGAAGCATGAGAGTTATTAACCCTCCAACCGCTAAATATTCCGCACTTTGGGATGTTACTCTGGTACTCCAAACCTTATCTTCGTGGGGAGAGAATTCTTCTCTTTCCTTGAAACGTATCTCTTTTAAACTCACCGTTTGATTATGTATGGTCTCTTTCAGAAGAACCTCTGATGTCAAAGCTTTAGATATCTCTAACAGATCCTTTCAACCAGAGGGTGTATGTTTCTATCTTAAGAAAAGAACCAAAACCTTGTCCTCTTCTATCTTTTACCCCTTCTTTCCACAGAATGAAAGACTCTGCGTGGTTAAATATCTGAAAGAATATGAAAAGAGAACTGTTAATCTGAGAATGAGAGAGACTCAATTATTGATTTCCTACAGATTTCCACATAAGGGAGTTTCATCCCCAACCCTGGCAAGGTGGGTGAAGGGAGTTCTGTGTGAAAGCGGTGTGGATACCCGTATCTTTGGAGCTCATTCCATCAGAGGCGCTTCAGCTTCTAAAGCCTACTTCCTTGGTGGAGGATTACAAGAAATTCTTAAGGCTGCAGATTGGTCTAATGATTCTATGTTTAAGACTTGTTATTTTAGGCCAATCTCTAATGTGATTGATAATGTTCTTAATGCACTTTGAACTTGCATAATATGGCCTCCGTGTCGTGCCATAAAATTTAGATTTTTCACAGCCTGCTGGGCAGAAAATCTGGATTTTATTAAGGACACGGAGGCTAATATTATCCCACCACTGTTTGTCTTTTAAAAACAAAAAAACACCCTTTTATTTGAAGGAATGTTTCGGAAATGTATTCTTTTTCTTCTTTCAGAATAAGAATTTACTTCCCTCTGGACTAGGAGTTGAAAAAATTGTTCGTTGGATTATTGACTTCTACATGTTGAACGTATTTCTTCGCAGCCTGACAAAGAAGGAAGATACCTGGTCAGAGAGGGACTAGTCCTCTCTTCAGAATGTTCACTAAGTTCTATTCTATTGTTGCTGCTGAGCTGTGGTAATAAAGGAGATTTGCATAATATTAGCCTCCGTGTCCTTAATAAAATCCAGATTTTCTGCCCAGCAGGCTGTGAAAAATCTAAATTTTCCCTCCTGCCTGTTGAATAGCTACCACACCACCTTTTAGACTCGTGAAGCATTTAATAATAGACTCCGTGTTTTCATTATAGTTAGATATTTTATTTCTTGGGCAAGCGCCTTTTACACAGGGGTTCTCAATTGTTTTTTAATACGTTCATGACTTGACTCATTGTGCCACGCTATGGAGCTTATCTATAATTTGTCTGTGTTGTAGCAAAGGACGGAGGATATAGTTTTGTCATTGAGGGAAGCAATGCAGCTTTTAGTGTTTGTCCTTTAAGGCGCCTTAAGCTAAGCAGATACCACCTTGATTCCCTGAAGCAAAGAAAGGAGGAATGCTAGTAAAAGGGATTATTTGGACAGGAATGTTTTCTCTTTTAGTTTTATGTATAATTTGCATTTTATTTTAAGCATGTTTTTATTTCGGTATGACTTTATTGTAAAGCTGAATCAATAAACTAAACCGGAAAATTGAAACTATAAGTAAATTAAACATGCCAATTGGGTATGATCCAATATTTCCATGTTTAGAAGAGCGAGCACATGCACTGTAGCACTGGTTAGCAGTGGAAAAGGTCTCAGAGTCCTAAGACCAACAAAAACGAGTTCAGCAAAAAGTAACAGGAGGAAGGCACAATATTTGGGGTGACTGCAAAATGGGCCTTTTTTTCAACGTGAATTTCAGGCTTTGTCACCCAATCCTCTATACTGGACATCTACCCAGACAGGCTGGTTCTGCGTACTAGAGCTTCCTTTCTGCCGAAAGTCATCACTCCCTTTCATGTCAGTCAGTCCATCACCCTGCCTACTTGTTACACTCTGCCACATCCCTCTAAAGAAAATGAGACTACACCACCCGTACCCAAAAAGAGCATTGTTTTTCTAACTTGAACACAACTTTTTGTGGGGTATACCAGAGCGAAGAAGGAAAAGGCTGTGCAGAAGCAGACCATCTCCTCGTGATGGATTATGCTCTGCATTAACATCTGCTACGCATTGGCCAAAAAGCAACCCCCTTAGGGTTTGTGTACTTATTCCACCATAGCCAAGCCAAGGTTGCGACCACTGCATCAGCTTGCAAAGTACCTGTCCTGGATATCTGCCAGGCAGTAACGTGGGCCTCTCTGCACACATTGAAAAACAACACTGCTTGGATAGTCAGGTCCGTCGGGATGAGCACTTTGCCTTTTCGGTTCTACAGGACCGTTTTAGTCTGAAATTGTTTGGCAGACTCACCTCCAGGGAGGTATTGCTTGGGTATCTAATCTAAGGTGAGGAATATGCACCTAGAAGTCTCTATCAGATGAATTATTTACTTACCTTCGGTAATACCTTATCTGGTGAAGACTCTGTCTAGCCGCAGATTCCTTATTGACCCACCCATTCTTCCTGCTCTGTGAACAGATTTCTAGGGACAGGATTTCCCATTTTTCAAGTCCCTAGTTTTGCACACCAGGGGGCAGTGTTCTTCCTAGCTCTGCGCTCCTAGCATAGAAAGTCACAAAAAGAAACTGATGTCAGTGTACTGAAGTGGCACCTATATAGGCACCTCGCACGCCACTTCCTGTGCAAATGATGCCAAATAGAGCAGAACAACGCCAACTACTGGTGTGCAGGGGTACTGCTTCCAAAAAATTTCCTAATCCAATCTGATGCCTCAGGGTAATTCTTAGGTAAGGAATCTGCAGCTAGATAATAATAATACTAATAATAATAATAATATTAAACGTTGTTATTATTATTATAGTTAACAGCATTAAACGCCTGAGGCTTGAGCCGGGCGGTATTTTATTTGTCCTGATTGAATTTATTACTGCTAGCACTTGCCCCGTGTGTCCTCTCCCCCCTAGCACTAGCGCGCCGAGATAGCGAGTCGTTTGGTGCCTCACCGATTTTATGGTGAAGGCATCATTGTAATTTTAATTTGTGGCTTTTAAAATTTCTGTTAGCACTTACCCATTTCACTGCTGCCTCCCCACTGAGTGTCCGGCCGATATTAGGGCTGAGACACCTGGGAACCGGGCGGAGTGATAGCGGCGGCCATCTTGGGTGAGTCACCTGCATAAATACATACGGCTATGGCTCCGCGCAGCGGACGCGATCAGCGGACGCGCCGTATTAACGCCGGAGTTACGCCAGAGTTCAGCCCGTCTGCGCCCGTCCGCGCTGAGGGCGGGCTGCAGGACGGGCTGCGCATTGGGCTCCCCGAACCCTCCTCCCAGTTACTACATTCCTACACTCTGAAGGAAATGTTGACGCGGAGGACCCCCTATGCCACCATACATATACCCCAGAGGACCTACTGCTCATGGTCTCACTTAACATAGGTACTCGGAGCCTTGATACCTCCCCCCCGTCCAACTATCCATCTCAAAAAATGTATTCCTCGGTTAAAAGTATTCACTCAGAGAAAGGATATCTTATCAATACTCGATCCATGATTAAAAATAATGTAGCTCTCCATGACTTTGTGTCGTCTAGAAGGCCCGCATGGGTTTTCATCACGGAAACGTGGGCCTCGGAGACCTCAGGACATGACCTCTTAATGGCAATCCCAGAGGGTTATGCTCTGCATAGATTTGACAGAGTCAAGCAAAGGGGCGGAGGATTAGCGATTCTCTACCAATCGCATCTTACCTGCCGTATTAATGCTTTGTCGGTACCATCCGACCCCTTCCAGGCCCTGCATTTCTTTATCTCTTCATCTCCATCAGCAACCTTTGTGGGCCTTCTTGTGTATAGGCCCCCAGGACCTAGATCCAATTTTAGCAGCGACCTATTCAGAATTTTGGAGCCATATGTTGGCAAGCCCCACTTCACTATTTTAGGGGACTTAAACTTTCATTTAGATGACTCCACTTCTAAAGATACTTCTTCTTTGGTCGATCCTCTTGAAGACTGTGGCTTTCTTCAACTGGTAAAATTACCAACTCACCGGGCAGGCCACACACTTGATGGAGTTTTCTCCAACGATCCTAGAGTTAAGACAGGGACTCCGGAACCGCTGGTCTGGACAGACCATCTGGCAGTACCGCTAGTTCTGACCCTCTCTCACTCAGACCCCCCTAGGAAGGAACAAACTCAGGGAAAGGGCAAAAGGAACTATAAAAACATCACTAATGATTCTCTGGCCCCCCTCATTAGTTCTGTCTCCCTGCCATCAGACCCAGGGAAGGCAGCACAAAATCTTGCCAACTCCATCGCTGGAGCAATAGATGCCCTAGCTCCAGCTATACGCCGATATTCAGCGAGGCGCAGGCCCTCCGCCCCCTGGTTCACTGAGCCTCTCAGGTTACTGAGACAGGGATGCAGGAGACAGGAGAGAAAATGGAGGAAAACATGGAACACTATTGACAGGGAGACTCACAAACGACTGTTAGGTGAATATAAGGCCTCGGTCATTAAGACAAAACAAGAATATTTCTCTGACCTCACAACTTCTCTTACTTCTTCGAAGGAGTTGTTCAAGGTAGTGGATTCCCTCTGCTCACTACAAGTTCCAGACCCAGTGAAGGGATCTCAGGAGCTCTGCGATAAGATCTCAACTTTTTTCTATACCAAAATTGATGAGATTGCTGCCAATCTAGAAACGCAGAAAAAATCCCTTGGGAATCACGCTATCCAGGCTCTCACAAACCTTGAAGCCTGGCCCAAAGATTCCACCAAGACTCTCTCTAACTTTCCACTGATTACACTCGACAATCTTAATTCATTGCTGACTAGGACCAAATCTTCCTCTCCTTTGGACCCATGTCCTCTCAAAGTGATGAAGGAGTGTAGGGACACACTACTTCCTCCTTTATTGAAAGTAATGAATAGTGCCCTGTTACACGGGGTCTTTCCTTCAGTCTGGAAGAAAGCGATTGTTAGGCCGCTACTTAAAAAACCCTCCCTTGACCCCACAATCTTAAAAAACTTTAGGCCCATATCTTTACTTTCTGCCCCCGCCAAAATGCTTGAGACCCACCTGAATCTGCATTTGTCTGCCTTCCTGGACTCCTCTGGGTTTTTAGATCAATCCCAGCATGGGTTCAGGAAACTCCATAGTACGGAGTCTGCACTCACTATGGTGACAAATAACATCAGAATGAAAGTGGATCAGGGACAGACAACGCTGCTGGTCTTACTCGATCTGACCTCAGCATTCGACACCCTATCTCCCTCGATTCTAACATCCCGTTTGAGGGAGATAGGAGTGGAGGGGCCAGCTCTGAGCCTTCAGTCCTCTTTTTTAGACCTTAGAGAACAGAGGATCAAACTAGGAGAATACCTTTCCCCGGCTACATCTCTGCAATGTGGGGTACCACAAGGGTCGGCCTTAAGCCCGACCCTATTTAACATTTACGTGGCCCCTCAAGTGAGATTAGTAAAAGCGCAGGGAATGGAAGTAGTGTCATACGCAGATGACACTCAGATCATGGTGTCAGTGGCCCAACCGGTCAGCACCTCCGCGTCCAGCTTCAGGAGTTGTATGCAATCAGTCTCTGACTGGATGATAGTCAACTCCCTGAGGCTGAATGGCGACAAGACCGAGGTGCTGATCTTCGGAAGGGACCAGGATGTGTGGTCTAACGAATGGTGGCCGCAATCTCTGGGAACCTGCCCGGTCCCCTCTCATTTAGCTAGGAACTTAGGGGTCATCTTCGATACTTCGCTGGCAATGACCCTTCAGGTCAATAGAACGGTGGCTACTTGCTGGGGAATTATCAAAATTCTCCGTCGAATAGTGCATTACCTCTCCCCGCAAGCGAGGAAACAGACAGTGGTTGCGTTGGTAGGTTCAAGATTGGACTACTGCAACTCACTGTATGCAGAGATCAATAAGGGACTAATCCAGCGCCTCCAAATAGTACAGAATGCGGCAGCAAGATTTGTCCTGGATATTCCCCGCTCCTCCTCTGCGACATTAGCCAGAAAGAGCCTACATTGGCTTCCTATAGAGCACCGTATCTCCTTTAAAATCATATGTTTAGTGCATAGGGCTCTGAAAGCTGGAACATCTGTGGGGCTGGGATCACTTCTCTCCGGCTATGTCCCCAGCAGATGTTTACGCTCATCACAACAGAACCTTTTGGTGATCCCTCGGACTAAGAAGACCAGATGGTTAGGAAGAGCCTTCTCTACAGTTGCCCCACGTCTTTGGAATGCACTTCCATTGGAACTTAAGTCCTTATCCTCACTGCCCCTTTATAAAAAGGCCCTGAAAACATGGTGTTTCAAGAAAGCCTACCAGTGATCAGCTCTTGGGACATGTAAATAATTCTGAGTTAGGCGCCTTGATGCCCATTGGGCTTAGTCTGCGCGTTATAAATTTACTTTAATTTCATTTCATTTCATTATTATTATTATTATTATTATTATTATTAATAATATTATTATGCCTGAGGGTAATTCTTAGGTAAGTAATCTGCAGCTAGATACAGTCTCTACCAGATAAGGCATTATCGAAGGTAAGTAACTTGTTCATTTACACTCTTCCATTAGCTTGATGTGGTACTAAAGACTCGCCTTCCACTTTACCAAATGTTTATCTGAACGTCGACCAGATCAGTAGCCTAATGATTTTTGCCGAATCCCTTAGTCTCCAGTGGAGCAATGTGGTTGTCAGAAGAAGTTCAAATACTACATTAAAAAGACTAGGTCAGCCTGTGTGTGGGGTATTAATCTAAGAATACGAATCTGGGAAGAATCCCTCATTGGAGAATTCTTATGACAAGTAAGTAATTTTTCCTACTTAATTGAGAGTTTAAAAGTCCCCTGTAAGAGAGAAAAAATGTGTTTAATTGGTGAGATGTATCTGGAATAGCGAGTAATATCTTGTTAGTAAACAAATCATGTGGCAGTTTTAAGTGATCAAAAGTGAAAGTAAATAGTGCATCCTCTTTTGTGGTCCAGGCGCTGTGTGAGCTGGAAGAGTTCAAGAATTTAGACGCTGATATGGAAGGTTCTGCCAAACGATGGAAAAAAATTGTGGAAGCCGAAGCTCCAGAAAAAGAGAAATTCCCCAAGGAATGGAAGAATAAAACATCCCTGCAAAAATTGTGCATGATGAGGTGCATGAGGCCCGATAGGATGACCTACGCTATCAGGTACAGCTGAAACTCTTGTTTCGTTTCTCTGGCTATGACATTTCATGCTCTTTTGATATTCCCTATGCTTACGGTAGGAATATCTGGTACCATGCAAATATTGTGCCACTCTAGTAACCCACACAACACAAGTTCTTTTAGGCTCATTTTCTGACATTGAATGACTGATGGTTGAAGTCCCTAGGTGAAACTCCTGCTCTTTTAACTTAGCACTATTGGATAAAATATTTTTAAATCAGAGTTCTTTAAAAAAAAAATTGTTTCCAAGCAGAGCAAGACCTGTGAGTTTTTGCCAAGCCTATCTTGGCTTGCCAGTTACCTGCCATGGAGGCCTGTATGTCTGTTAAAATAGAGGCCTATTGTTCTTTTCGGCAGCTTTATTTCATCAGTGCAGGAAACCCACTTCTCAATGTAGTGTACCACAAGGGGGTACACTATACAGAGAGGTCGAAGAGGCTCTTATTGGTTTATAGAGGCAAAATTAAAATAATAACGCTATATTTTTTGGTAGTCTGGGTGAGCAGTTGGGCTTTTCAGAGGGTGGTGCTAAGAATTTGTTGTACTCACAGGGGGAATAAATGATACACACACTCAAGGAATGACGTTAAGATTAAATTAGGAAAATAGTACTTTTTTATATAACTATTTAGTCCAAGAACTTTGGGTACAAGGTAAATACTTTTCGCAATACGATAAATCACACTAAAATGCAGTAATCACAGTTGTGCGCAATTACGCACAATACATTACCTATGGAAGGAAAAAATCAATTGGTAAAAGCACTGCAGTACAGTTCTTGTGTGGTCAACCTGTTGGAAATCAGATGGTTCAGGTCCAAGGTCCAAAGTTCCACGGTCAAGTTCAGTGGAGCTTCCTGGGTTTCTCGGCAAACAAGGGAAAAGGGGACTTTGTAACTGGCGTGCTCTGAAGCCAGGGGGCCACATGTAAAAGCAAGGCAAAGGGGGACTTACAGGCAAGTCTGAGGGCTCTCAAGGGAGAGTAGAGGTCACAAGGGCTCTGGGGCCTCTGGGTGCAGTGCAGATGGGCAGCTGGGCAAAGGAGCGCAAAGGTGATCCTCGCGTTCTGCAGCTGGCACCTTGGAGCGACAATTTTGGATCTGTTGGTTTACTGCCTAGGTGGGTCCCTCGTCGGGTGCTGAGTCACTGTAAAGTTGGAGTCTGCCTGGACTTGGTTTTGGAGGTTTATTTCAGGTATTGGTGCCTTGCAGCTCCGGTGGGTCCAGGATCCCTCAAAATTTGAGGCAGAGCTGGCACCCCAGAGCAAGCGTACCTTTGGATGACACTCGGAAAAGTCAGTCAGACATGGGAACTGGACGATGCTGGGCTGGACTTATCTGTGTTTTTGATGCCTGCAGCTGCAGGGAGATAATACCTCTATCTTAAGGGTGATTGGTGACTGGTTACTAAAGGGCTTAGACTCTTTGATTCCTGCCAAATGGACCAAAGGACGCATCTCAAATTCCAGCCCATGGTATAATGAATCCTTGAGATTACTGAGAAAGACTTGCAAAAAAGCAGAACGTGAGTGGAGAAGGGATTATGTAGAAGAAGGTAAAAGAATATACATGTCTAAAATCAAGATCTATCATAAAGCGGTTAGCGCTGCCCGTGCAGCCTATTCCGCTAAAGAAATACAGTTGAGCTCTAATCCGACCAAATGTATTTTCAAAATATTTAAGGAGCTCAGGAGTAGCAAAGATACTTCGCCTAGTGCTGTATCTTCACAATACTGTGAAGAGCTCGCTACCTATTTTGCGGCAAAGGCCCACAAAATCTACCAATCCTTTCCTCATGTGGTCCCCGATATCATCCCCTTAGCGGTGAGAGATGAGTCCTGCCCTATACTACCTGATATCCCGGTTATTTCGGAGAAGGACCTGATTTGACTGAGTGGCAAAATAAAATCTGGTTCTCCGGCTGACCCTATGAGGCTACCTCAATTTATTGATTCTTTGTCGCTGCTCCAGCGGCCGATCCGTCAAATTCTGAATCTTTCCTTCACAAGGGCTATTGTGCCAGCTGCTTGGAAGGAGGCCTGGGTGTCTCCTATTATTAAGAAGCCTATGCTAGACCCCTTAAAACCTGAGAACTTTAGACCAATTTCCCTCCTCCCTTGGGTAGCAAAGATAGCCGAAGCCCATGTTAATAACATCCTATCTCAATTCCTGAGCTCTCACAACATTCTGGACCCATCCCAGAATGGTTTTCGACCAGGCCAGAGTACGGAAACTGCCCTGCTTGCCACCACTGAACATCTGCGGGCGGCTTTGGATGCCGGTCAAAGTGCAGCGCTGATCTTGTTGGACCTCAGCGCTGCCTTTGATACGGTATCACAAGCCATCCTTCTCCATCGTCTGGAGGCAGCAGGAGTGACTGGGAGGGCGCTGGAGTGGTTTAGGTCTTTCTTAACTGATAGATCTTTTCGGGTGTCGGCCCCTCCGTTTCTGTCACAATCCCATTCCATCGGACAGGGGGTCCCACAGGGCTCAGCATTGAGCCCCTCTCTGTTTAATCTGTATGTACAGCCTTTGGCTGCTGTTGCTAAAAGATGGGATCTAACGATGGTGTCCTATGCAGACGATACCCAGCTGGTTATCACCTTAGCTGAGGGACCATCGGGAGCAGCCACCAGATTCAGAGAGGGGATGACAGCTGTGGCACAATGGATGACAGAGAATTGTCTACAGCTCAACGCGAGTAAGACCGAGGTTTTGGTGATTGGAAAGAATACCACTTATTGGAACGAGGACTGGTGGCCAGCATCCCTTGGCCCTATGCCGTCGCCTAAATTGGCGGTAAAAAATCTTGGGGTCTGGATGGATTTCACTCTTAGCTTCCAGACCCATACTAAGAGAGATGTGGCCACCTGTGTTGGCCTACTAAGGGGCCTTAACCCCTTCGACGCTCATGACGAGCCCAGCTCGTCATGGAGTTTCCATTGACTTCAATGGAAATTACATTAAAAGCCATAAAACACCTTAGCATCCAAGTGGTTAAACCGCTTCTGAAATTCAATCCGGCAGTGCGGCAACTTATTGTGCAGTCCACAATACTATCCCACCTGGATTATGCTAGCTCCCTGCTTCTAGGAGCAAACAAAGCAGAGACTCGGCGCCTGCAACGAGTTCAGAATTCCGCAGCCAGAGCGCTAGTGGGTCTCCCTCGCCACTGCTCAGTTGCGGCTACGATTCAAGGACTTCATTGGCTTCGGGTCGACAAGCGAATTCAGTTTAAAACTCTCTGCTTGTCGTTCAAAATCCTGAAGTCCAATAGCCCAAAGCTACTCTGTGGTCTGCTGAGTCCATATGTGTCACACCGAACACTGCGCTCCTGCGGACAGCACTTGGCGAATGTGCCACGCTTAACTCGTGTCAGGGCTGGTGGATCCTCGTTTAGGTACTTAGCTGCTAAACTGTGGAATTCCTTTCCGTTACACCTCCGGGTCATGGATGACCTGCTTGCCTTTCGGAAGGCTATTAAAACTTTTCTGTTCTCATCTGTATAGGACTTGACTGTCATACCCGTGCAGCTCTCTCTGGAAATTTCTTTTGATTCAGGTCTGACAGCGCCGGGACGCCCCTTTGCTGGGGCAGCTGTGCGCTTTAGAAATCATTTAACATAACATAACATAACATTTTCGAAGTCCTGATGACCCTCCGGGGTTTGTGGAGGCCACACAGTGATGAGATGAGCTGAAGGATTACCATTGTTAAGTTCTATGGAAGTAGGCAGGAGTCTACACCCAAAATCCACCACAAGGTCTGCAGTTCTCAGCCCATCTGCGTTTCTCCGGTCATCTTCTTGTGTCTGTGGAATCTAAGTTTCAGGGTCTGGGATGATACCTGAGGGGTGGAGTTGGCAGACGGGGGCACACCTCCTATTTTTTTGTTATTTTCCCACCTGTCTTCCAGCCAAAGGGGGTGAGGGCAGGAGGGGGTGCCTGCTCCTTCTATCAGGTCAGGATGTGATTGAGTTTCGAAGGTGGCAAGAGATTTGAAGCTTCCCACCACACTCGGCTTTTCCTGACCAGGGGAAGGTGTGAACACTTCTGCCCAGGACAGGCTTTGTTCTCGACCTCTGAGTGCACTGGCGCTCACACCATGAAATTCAGAACTCTGTCTGGTGGGGACAGGCTGCCTTATACCAGTCGGTTATCACACTATGGATTGGTAGGTTTCAGGGGACACCTCTAAAGGGTCCTTTGTGAGCAGTTTTTTTTTATAAATCTGACACTGGAATCAGTGCATGTTTATTAAGAGAAGATGCTTGGTACCAAACATCTCATAATACAGTGAAGCCATCATGGAGTTGGGGAACTCATAATGACCAGTGCCCAGCCCATGTACTCCTCATGGCTTCCCTGTTCACTTACAATTATTGGATATTACAGGGGAATATCTGTTCATGTGGATATGTCTTCACAGGGGGTTTAGTGCTGCCTGCCTTGGGGCTCTAAGCCCTGCTATAGTATTTCCTATATCCCATGCAGTGTCTATGGCATGGTACACAGGGATGTATGCCATGTTGACTCTTCTGTTTCGTCTGCACTAAGGCACACAGTCTGCAATGGCAGTGTGCATGGCTTTGGTGAGGGGACCCTAGGGGGGCAAAATGTGTGCTGCTACTCTTGGGAGCCCTCTTCAGTGCCAATGCCCTAGGTAAGAGGGGTACCCTTTACTAGGGATTTACAAGGGGTACTGAGGTTGTGCCAATTTTTTTATCAAAAGGTACAGTTTTGGGAAAGATCTTCTGGCACAGGGGACCTGGTTGGCAATCACCCTGTGCACATCCAGTCGAAATTAATTCATTTTCCAGACAAAAAATTGGGGGCTAACTGTATGAGGCTGGCTTAGTATATGGTGCACATTTATTCAAGTGAAGCACTTTGCATTAATCCAGGCAATCCTTATGGTGATTTTAGTCTTTTAGGCAACAACAGAAAACCCTCTAAGTGGTAGCTGTGGAGAGCAGCCTTCAAGCTTATCCAGAAGTGTTAAGCAGTTTGGTTTACCAGATCTAATCCTGTAGGGCCCGATTCACAGAACTAACTTAAGACAAAATTCTAAACTTACTACCATTTTGGTATTCACAGAAAGCACTTACTCATTTTGGTATTCACAGAAGACACTGACTCATCAATGAGTAAGTGCCTTCTGTGAATACCAAAATGAGGAAATGGTAATAAGTTTAGGATTTTGTCTTAAGTTAGTTCTGTGAATCGGGCCCCAACTGTAGGTAAAACTTAAAAGAACCACAGTGTATATATAAAAATATGTCTATTTATTACACAACTCTCACTAACACATTGGTTTATCTCCTACCCGGAGATATCAACACAAATACACAGTATTTCAATTGCAAGAGGTAAGTAAGCACAATACACAGACGTCTCCAGGGGGAGACCAAGTCATATACTAATAAAGTGGAATGCGAACTGCGACCGAAGTCTCAACTTGGACCAGGAGACTCAGAAGAGCTGGAGACACAACGAAGCACCCAAGGTAAGTACCCAGAAACTCCACAGAGGCTGTGTTCAGAGTGCAAACACAGTAGCATACTCAATAGAAGTCAATGGGAAACTCACAATTGCAGTTTTGAAGAAGAACCCTCCCCAATGGACCCTGAAGAAACCCCGTGGAAGACAGAAGGTTGGAGAGTCACCCCCATGTCGATTCCCCCTGGAACCATGATACCTACATCAGGGAAGCCGGGTGCATAGGTGCGAAGTGACATCGGAAACCGCCATAGACCACAATGGAGGACTTCAGTAAAGATGTCGCTGGCGAAGACTGTGTAAGAGTCCAGTGGAATCCAAGGGTGGGTTCTTTAACCCCTTGCGTGCTCGTGACGGAACCATTCCGTCACGAGCCACAGTGGGGCTGTGCTGGTGACGGAATGGTTCCGTCACGGCCCGGCCGCCGTTCCTGTGCGATGCAGATTCTGTGCCTGGGCTGGACGTTCCATTAAGCGGGCGGGGCCGTGACGGAGCCATTCCGTCATAAGCACAGCGCCACCGCGGCTCGTGACGGAGTGGTTCCGTCATGAGCATGGTGGGGCCGCGCGGCCCCCCTAGCGCCACGACGAAATTACCGCCGCGGCCAAGGGGTTAAGAGAAGAACCTGCAGGCAGATGGGGCAGATATTATGCCACTCGGAGGTAACCAGGAGGCACGGAAGCACAATGCCCACCCATGTCGGAAGATGCAGGAGTGATGACTGTAACCTTGCCGGTGCAGTTGTGAGGACCAGGCAACACTGAGGAAGACCAGGAGCCATTCATGAGCTGTCCTACAATGGAAGTCGAGAACCACCGGGGTCGGTGTCCAGCTGGAGCACCATCAAGTCTTGCCAGCTGCAACAGGCGTGGAAAGCAAAGAAGGAGCAATGTTGGGACCAGCAAGGGACTCCCCATGAGCAGGAGAGTCAGAGTAGGCCCCAAGCCAGCAAAGGATTCCACTGAAGCAAGAAAAGTCCCTCGAGACGACCCACAGATTGAAGGCACAGAAGTCGCAAGAGGACCTCAAGCAGCTCACCAAAGATGAAGGCCCATGGTGCAGGCAATATGGTGAGGAAGAAGATCTTGGGAATATGAGATGCTGGAGGCTAGAGCTTCTTGTAGCTCGAAGATCTCTGGAATGCAAAGCCAACAATCCTTGGCATTGGCAAGTCAACGCTGTGTACAGGGGTTCGGTCTCGACAAGGGGTACTAGCCTCAAATTTGCTGAGATGACAGGACTGGCCTAAATGGAGTTGCAGAACCACCACCTGAGTTGCTGAGCCTTTCAGAGTCCATGGGCTGTCAGGAGCAGCAGACTGGTCAGCTTCGTTGCCCTGCCTGCAGATGCAGGGGAGTGACTCCTTTACTCCATTGGAGATTACTTCTTGTGTCCTTGATGCTCATAGGTCTGTTGAAGATCCTGGAAGAGCACAGACAGAAACGACAAAGAAGACTTGCAGAACAGCGAGACCAGGGGCAGATTGAGTCTTCCTTGTTGCAGTCTCGCTTCCAGGCAAAGTCCAGCGAAGTCCAGGTGTCCAGACAGTCGAAGAGGGACGTGGTTTGAGGCTTGAGTCTTGCCCCACGATGAATCTGAGGACCCACCCAGAGGTAAGCACTTTTATACCCTAAAAAAAGGGGTTAGGAGGACTTAGGGGTCACTCACAGAGAAGGGGCTGGACAGAGTAAAGGATACTCCCATGTCCTTTGTCACACCAGAGCAGGAGCCAAGGGCTTCCAGAAATGGTTCCAACTGGAGAATGCAAGAAGGGCACCAAATGTGCCCTTCAAAGTAGTCTGGTGGCACTGGAAAGTGTCCCCACCCCAGCCCAATACACTAAGTCCTGTTTAAGAGGTGATCACACCTTCCTGTGACAGGAATCCTATTGTTCTAACTTCCCCCGCTTGAGCTCAGCTCAGAAGCAGGAGGGCAGAAATGTGCCTGGGGTCGGCAGCAGAACTAACTTGCTGGCATACCCTGGAAGTTCTGCGGGCTTCCCGGAGGAGCCCCCCAGTGCATGGAATCATACTTCCAACACCGGTTATGGTGTTGGGGTATGATTCCAACATGTTTGATACCAAACATGCCCAGGTTCGGCACAGTCACTATATAGTTAGCCCTCGCGTAATGATGTATGGCCACTAAATGTTTCAAAATGGCTGACCACACTTACGAAGCCGGGAGAATCGACTCTGGGATTTGTAGGGTGTCCTGCTCATGCAGGGACACTTACATACTTATAACCCAGGACCCTGCCTTCAGTATTGAAAGGCCTGTCTTTAGGGTGACTTATAGATTTTAAGTATAGTGACCTCAGATATAAGAAAACGTACACTTGTCATAAGTGATGGTAGCACCAACTTGCACAGGCTGCAATGGCAGGTCTGTTCTCACTGTTCGAGTGTCCTCTCATGGGTGGCATAATACATGCTGCATCCTATGGAGGACCCCTGCTGTACCTATGCCCTTGGTACCTCAGTACCATAAACTAGAGATTTACAGGAGTACACCAATAGCCAATTAGGGAGGTACAAAAGTACTTACCAAGTCAAATTTAGGGAGAAAGCACAATGACTGGGGTCTTGATTTGCTGGATCCCAGTTAGACTAGCCAATAACATCAGAGTGAAACCAGAAAAATGTGGGGGTAACTATGAAAGCAGATTCTACTTTTCTACACTAACCATGTCCAAAATAGGCACTCTCCCCCAGCCCCCCCCCCCCCCAATGAAAGAGGATGAGAATAACCTTCCCCTAGAAGGTACTCATCGTCTAAGTGGAAGCACCTGGAAAGGCCATCTGCATTGGCATGGGCAATCCCAGGTCTGTGCTCCACTTCAAAGTTCATTCCCTGTAGGGATATGGGCCACCTTAGCAGTTTGAGATTTTCACCTTTAATTTGCTTTAACCATCTGAGAGGCCTGAGGTTGAGTTGAACAAAGACTTGAGAACCAAACAGGTATTGCCCCAGCTTCTCCAGGGACAAATCCACAGCAAAGGCTTCCCACTCAGTGGCACTCCAATGCTGTTCCCTAGGGCGTAGTCCTCTATTCATGAAAGTCCATGACTGGTCTTGAACTTGGCAAACACAAGGAGATGATGGACGGAGTGCTGAAGCTTGATCATTTATTTGGCATAGGACCTATCATGTTCTATGTACAGAGGCATCTGTCTGCACAATGAATTGCTTGGTATAATCTGGAACTTTCAGAACAGGTGCAGAGCACAAGGCTTCCAAGGTGTCAAAGCCTTTTGATAGATCACTGTCTAGTTCACTTTTTTGGGCATTCTTTTGAAAGTCAGTTCTTTAAGAGGTGTCTCAATGGTACCATCATTCTTCACAAACCTCCTATAGTACCCAGTAAAGCCAGGAAGGCCCTGACTTTAGTCTGGGTTGTTGAAGCCACCTACTCCAGAATGATCTGGATCTTGGGCTGTAAGGGTTGAACCTGGCCTCCACCAAGAAGGTGGCCCAACCAAGTATGCAACATTTCCCTGCCCTATCTGGCACTTGATTGCCTTGCTAGTGAGGCCTGTAGTTCTCAGAGCTTCTAGTACTTTCCCAAGGTGGGTTAGATGGTCCTACCAGGTAGAGCTAAATACAGCAGTATGATCAAATCTGAAAGAAACATGTAGTGATAGATTCCTTACCTTAGAATTACCCCCAGGCGGCAGACTGGATCCGGAAAGTTTTTATCAGCAGTACCCCTGCGGGTCAGTAGGCATCGTCGTGTGGCTCCACGTGCGTCGTTGGCACTGGGATGACGTCACTGGAGCTACTTAGACGCGCCCAAGCGCGCTGATGTCAGTTCTTTTTTTTCCCGCGCCAGCAAGTGCAGATCAGGGAAGAGCTAATACCCCCGTCACTGTTTGGCTGAGGTTTTTAAAGGCCTTTTGTCTCATTTTTTCGAGTTGAATGACTCCTGGTGTCGGTGGGATGCGTGGCTTTAAGAACTGTGAGGACTGTCACCGCATGCTTTCGGTGACGGACCCACACTGGCTGCCGGGCCATGGCGCCGAAGACTTTGCGGGAGCGGTCCCGAAAGTTGCTGGAAGTCCGGCAGTCGGCTCTGCGCTGCTCAAGGTCCCAGTCCTGTGGGTGGTCGAGGGACCGGAAGTGGAGCTGTCACCATCATTCCTCTGGATCTAAGTCTTCGCACTCGGGTCAGGTAAGTCGCTTCTCGACTTTCCCTCGCCCGTCGCGCGACGCGGCTGAGGTTGTGCCATCCCTGAAGCTCCAGCAGGGCCTGCGACGTCGCCGCCGGCCTACCCACCCTTTCTGGGTCCGTCGGCGACGCCTGCTCAGGTGCAAGTTTCTTGCTGCCATGGCCGACTCTTTGGGCCGTCTGGCCCCGCCGGTGTGCCTAGGGGCCACGTACGCCCTACTGGGGGTCCTGTCCTTCCATCGCTGGTGGTTCTGGTGCCGTGGGATCCGGGATCGGACCCCGGTCGACGCCGGTTGACCTTATAACACCTCTACCGACGTCGAGCTCACCGGCAGCACCTCCGACGTCGCCCGCTCCTCGGGACGTCGTCGTCCCCAGTTTCAGCCCTGAACCGAACACGGTGCCGATCGGCACCGCTCTGCACCTATTCCGACGCCTATGGTGCCCTTTATCCCCTACTGCCGTCTTCCTTATTTTCAGCCTGTTCAGCAGACTTTGGAGGAACGGGAAGACTCGGAGGGGTCTGTGGACCCTCTGACACAAGAGTGTGGTTATGACCCGGACTGGGCAGAGGATTTGGGGGATGCTAGTGGTCTTGACACCTTACCTGACCTTGGCATGCTGTCTCCTCCTACCGTGGCTACGGAGGAGGGAGCCAGTTATGCAGTGGTGTTGCTTAGGGCAGCCGAGGCTCTCCACCTCGAACTCCCTACAGTGGCCGTCCGGACAAACCTCCTGACAGAAGTGCTCCAGCCGGTGGCAACCTCTTCAGAGCCCTTGCTGCCCTTTAAGGAAGCACTGTCTGACGTTCTTTTGGGCACCTGGTCCGGGCCCAACACAGGGACAGGAACGTGGCCCTACGCCATCGCCCAGCTCCGTGCGACCCCTCTTTCTCTCTCAACACCCCACGCCTGAGAGCTTGGTTGTCCAAGCCTCTGCTTCCCAGAGCGCGTTCCCTTCCACCCCTCCGGATAGAGAATCCAAGAAGCTGGAGCAGCTTGGCAAGAAGCTGTTTTCATCTGCCTGCTAAGGGCTGCGGTCGGTGAACACTGCATGTCTCTTGAGCCATTATTCCCACTCTGTGTGGGACACAGTTGCGCAGGTGCTGCCTAACTGTCCGGAGGAGGCCCGGACAGTACTCTCCCAAGCTATTGCTCCTGGGAGAGCCGCAGCTAAGTTCACCATCCATTCTGGGCTTGACACCGCTGACTCGCTGGGCAGGGCGATTTCTACGACGGTAGCGCTTAGGTGCCACGCCTGGCTCAGGACAACTGGCTTCTCAGGGGTTGTCCAGAACACTCTTATGGACATGCCCTTTGATGGCATTAGCCTCCTTGGCAATAAGACACATAGTGCGTTGGAGCGCTATAAGGACTCCAGGGTTACGGCCAAGTCTGTGGGCCTGTCGGGCACTCGGCCTCCTCCTACTTCTGCCTTTCACTCCTTTCGTGGCCACAAAAGGAGTGCCCCACCACGTTTGCTCCAGAGCCAGAGGTCGGCGCAGCAACAACATCAGCGCAGCCGTGGACATGGGAACCATTGAGGTGGTTCAGGGGGCCAGCGGGCGGGACAGTCCACCTCCACCCCGCAGCATCCACTGTAAAGCCTTCCTAGTCTGGAATTTCAGGCCCATCAAACGCCAGTGGGTGGCAACATCACTTCGGACAAGTGGGTGCTGCACATTGTCCCCTTTGATACTACCCCTCCAGCCATGCCACCTCAGTACCACCGCATGTCGGGGGACCATCTTGCGCTTCTTCACCAGGCCCATCGAGCGCATTCCTGGGCCAGAAGTAGGTTGTGGTTGTTATTCCCACTACTTTCCGGTCCCCAAGAAGGACAAGGGCCTGCGTCCTATCTTGAACCTCAGGAACGTCAGCTGCTTTCTCCGGAAGGAGGAGTTCAAGATGATGTTTCTTTTACTTCTAGAGGCAGACTCTTCTGCTGGTGGTACCCTGATGTGAGATGAAAGCTGCTCATATACGTGGTAGCACTCCACCTGTCAATCAGTTAATCTGCCTTAGGAATTGAGTGTGCTTTGGGTTTGGTCATAGCATTTAGGCCCCTTTAGTCCACAGAAAACGGTATGTCTTTATTACCACCCTGGGTATGAGTCTTAGGGACTAAAACTACTGGACTGGCCCAGAGATGGCTCTATGACTCCCGATTCCAGCATCTTGCTTACTTCAACTTTGATGCTCTCTTTCACATTATTAGATTTCCTGTACATGTTATTCTTGACAGGTAGGCTGTCCACATCATGGATACACCAGCTCTTCTGACCAAAGAAAAGAGCTCGGCAAACTGATTTAAGGCTTGTCTGCAATCAGTCTGCTGGTGGACAGTGAGGGTGTCTGACAAGACCGCTCCTTCCACTGACCCATCTTTTGTATTGTTGGACAGGAGGTCAGGAGGAGGTCCACTCTCTGCTTCCTGATCCTCATCTGTAACATCTGTAGCATGTTCACATCTGCCCTTTCATGGTAGGGTTTAAGAAGGTTTACATGGATGACCCTCCTTGGGTTCCTGCAGAAGCTGAGGTCCACCAGACAGGTGATGTAGATGGCTGGCTAAGTATATAGTGTTCACCTATGGTGAGGCACTGTGCATTAGGTTCAGGCAACCCTTAGTGATAGTGATCTGAAAGAGACACGTTAGTGATAGATTTTTTACCTTAGAATATCCCCAGGCATCAGACTAGATCCAGAATTTTTTTGCGTAGCAGTACCCATGCGCGTCGGTAGGCGTCGTCTGCGGCTCCGCGTCCGTCGTCGGCGTCGTGGGGGCCGTGATGACGTCGTCGGAGTACTTAGACGCCGCCTCCGCGTGCTGACGTCAGTTCTTCTTTTTTCCGCGCCAGCAGCGCAGATCCGGAAAAAGTGGTACCTTAGTCACTTTTTGACTAACTCTTTTTGATCTTTTGATCATCCTTTTTCGAGTCTTCGACTCCGATCGGTGCTGGTAGGGATGCCCGGTTTCAAGGCCTGTGAGGATTGTGACCGACTGATGTCGGTCACCGACCCTCACCGTCGGTGTCTCCACTGCCTCAGCGTCGATCACGACGACAAGACCTGCTCTGACAGGCGGGCCCTGACTTCGAAAGCTAGGCGGGAGCGGTCCCGCAAGCGACTCGAACTCCGGCAGTCGGTCCCGCGCAGAGAACGGTCCCGGTCCGGACGGAGGTCGAGGGACCGGTCGCGGGAGAGGAGTCATCGGAGCTCCGGGAGTCGACATCACTCCTCTGGGTCGAAGTCGTCAGGTAAGCACAAGAAGTCGAAGAGACGTCATCGCTCTTCCGACTCCCCCAGACGCTCGCATGACGCGGCCGGGGGTTCTGGTGACACCGCCCACGCGGCTCCGTCGGAGTCGCAGGCGCCGCGTCCGGCCCTCATACCCTCCGGTCCCTGGGCCTAACGCGACGCCGGAGGAGATCGAGCGGTTCCTCATGGCCATGAGGTCCCTCTCTCTTCCGACGGGCTCCGCGGCGCCTCTGGGCCCAGCAGACCCGTCTGGGGGCCTAGCGGGTCGGGGGCTTTGGTCCCGACGCCGTCGGGTGCTTCGGCTCCGACGCCACCGGTGCCTTCGGGCCCGGCGCCGCAGGGCCCCACTGGATCCGGTTCCGGATCCGGGTTGCCGCCGGTGGACTTAACGACCTCCCCGGCGCCGACCCCCCAGGTGTCACCCTCGGCGCCGACCCCCCAGGTGTCACCCTCGGCGCCGCCCTCGGGCGGCGCCGTCCCCGATGCCTCCCTCGACCCGGTTTCGGCGCCGAAGCGGCGCCTTTGGGCGCCGCTTCAGACGCCGTTTGGTGAGTTTACTTTCCGTGAACCGGCCCCATCCTTTTCTGACCCTGAGTATCAGGAGATGGGTGATGAGGAGTATTGGGAGGGGTCTGAGGACCCTCTGACACGTGATTGTCAGTCCCAAGAGGACGGGACAGGTGAACTTTGGGATGCCAGTGGTCTGGACACTTCGCCCAACACTGGCTTTGTCTCACCTCCTACCGTGGCTACGGAGGAGGGGGCAACCTACAGTGTGGTGTTGATGAGGGCAGCCAAGGCCTTGGGCCTTGAGCTCCCCGTCGCGGCCGTGAGGACTAACCTCCTCACTGAGGTCCTTAAGCCGTAGTCATGCTCAGCCGAGCCTCTGCTGCCGTTTAACGAGGCCTTGACCGACGTTCTTTTAGGCACTTGGTCCAAGCCCGCTACAGGCTCGCCTGTAGATAGGAACATGGCCAGACGCCACCGCGCGGCTCCGTGTGACCCATGTTTCCTGTCCACCCACCCCACCCCCGAGAGCCTGGTCATCCAGGCCTCCAACTCCCAGAACGCTTTCCCGTCGGCTCCGCCGGACAGGAAATCCAAGAGGTATGAGCAGTACGGTAAAAAGATCTTCTCATCCCTTAGTCTGGGACTGCGTTCTTCCAACACCGCATGCCTCTTGGGCCGCTACACCCACTCTCTGTGGGATACGGTTGCGGAAGTGCTGCCAGAGTGTCCGTTGGAGGTACGGGCCAAACCCGGCCAAGCCCTTGTGGAGGGCCGGGATGCAGCCAGATATTCTATCCGGTGTGGGCTGGATACCACCGACTCACTAGGTAGAGCGATGGCAACGACAGTAGCGGTCAGACGTCATGCCTGGTTGTGGTCCGCCAACTTTTCGGCCGATGTCCAAAACACACTGATGGACAAGCCGTTTGATGGCCGTCGCCTTTTTGGCGGCAAGGCAGACCATGCGCTCGAGCGCTTTAAGGACTCCAGAGCTACGGCCAAGTCCTTGGGCCTCTCGGCCTTGAGCCAGCAATCGGCTGCCTTTCACTCCTTTCGTGGCCACGGAAGGGGTGTACCCTCACGTGCTGCCAGCCACGCTCCGCAGGGTGATACCCAACGCGGTGGCGGCCGTGGAAACCGCCGTGGAGGCGGTCGGGGACAACGGCGAGGTCAGTCCACACCTTCCCCCGCAGCATCCGCCTCAAAACCCTCCTAGTCCGTGCTTTCAGGCCCATGTGACGCCAGTGGGGGGCAGGGTTCGCCATCACCTCCTCCACTGGCGCACTGCACGTCGGACAGGTGGGTGCTGCAAATCGTCCGAAGGGGCTACTCCTTCCCCTTCGAGGCGACCCCTCCAGCCATGCCACCGCAGTACCACCGAGTATCGGGGAATCATTTGCGGCTTCTGCAGGAGGTGGGCCATCGAGCGCGTTCCTGGGCCAGAAGTAGGGTGTGGTTGCTACTCCCACTACTTTCTGGTACCCAAGAAGGGCAAAGGGGGCCTACGTCCTATTTTGGACCTAAGGAACGTCAACGGCTTCCTCCGGAAGGAGAAGTTCAAAATGCTGACTCTGGCTCAGGTCTTAGCTGCCCTGGACCCAGGAGACTGGATGGTAGCATTGGACTTGCAGGATGCTTATTTTCACATCCCCGTCCTGCCGGCCCACCGGCGCTACCTGCGGTTCACGGTTGGCCACGAGCACTTTCAGTTTACCGTGCTCCCCTTCGGCCTTACCAGCGCCCCGCGGGTGTTCACAAAGGTGATGGCGGTGGTCGCAGCTCATCTGCGCAGGTTAGGGTTTTCAGCCTTCCCCTACCTCGACGACTGGTTGTTGAAGGCGGGCTCGCCCCAAACAGTCGTCAGCCACCTCCAGACAATGGCAGACCTCCTGCACCAGCTGGGGGTTCTCCCTCAATGTGCCGAAGTCACACCTGTGCCCCTCTCAGAAGCTCCTCTTCATCGGAGCGGTTCTGGACTCAGCGCAGTTACGGGTTTATCCTCCCGAACAGCGGGTCCGGGATATTCAGGCTCTCATTCCACTCTTTCAGCCTTTATCCCGGGTCTCGGTCAGGTTGACGCTGCGGCATCTGGGGCTGATGGCCTCCTGCATCCTACTGGTGCATCACAAACGTATCTGGAGGCGGGATTACTCCCATTCATCCAGACAGAGATATGTAATAGCTCGGAGAGAATACAAATTGGCTATCCTCTTAGCTAAATCGGAGCATATCTCCGATAGAATTCTCTCAACGACTAATAAATCCCGCGAGGTATTTAGGATCATGAATGAGCTGACCACGGACAACAGGACCCTTCCAGCCCAAACCCCGACTAAAGAGACCTGTGAGGCCCTTAATCTCTTTTTCACCGAGAAGATCATTAAAATAAAAGACTCTATCATCCCTGCCTCACAGCCGTCATTACTCCTTGACGCTTCTCTGGATAACCCTTTATCTTTCACTCTGTTCCCTATCCTAGACCCCCCTACCTTAGCGAAATTAGCCACCCGTGTAAAATCAGGCTCTCCGAACGACCATTGTCCTCCCTCGGTACTACGTGACGTTTGTCTTAAATTGCCTGAATACATACTACCCCTTTTGAATGCATCCCTCACCTCAGGCACAGTCCCTAGCTCCTTCAAGGAAGCTATTCTCGTGCCGCTTTTGAGAAAACCAGGGGCGGACGCTGCTGAACCCTCTAATTATCGACCAATATCCTTGCTGCCTTATCTGTCAAAGCTCCTCGAAGCCCATGTCACCTGGTGTCTCTCTAATTTCATCGAGAGCTCTAGCTTCCTTGAGTTTAATCAGGCCGGCTTCAGGCCGGCCCATTCTACGGAAGCTGTTATTCTGGCAGTTATGGACACCTTGAGAGGGAATGCAGATGCCAAGAGACCACAGGCCTTGGTTCTTTTGGACCTGTCTGCCGCGTTTGACACGGTGGACCATGACATCCTTCTCCACCGTGTCGGACAGGCCGGCATTCAGGGCTCTGCTCTTAGGTGGGTCGAATCATTCTTGACAGGAAGATCACAAGCTGTACGTCTAGGCCCCTTCACTGCGTCAAAATCCCCCATCACTTGCGGTGTCCCTCAAGGCTCCTCACTTTCCCCGTTATTATTTAATCTTTATCTTCGCCCTTTAATTCGCTCCCTCCATAATTGGGACGTTACCGTCTTCAATTATGCTGATCATTTGCAGCTCGTCTTTCCACTCGATTCTCCTCAGGCAATTAACAACTTCCACGCCGTTATGACTTATATCCAACAATGGATGAATCTGAACCAGTTAAAACTCAACCCTGGAAAGACTGAGCTGCTTCTTCCTGGCTCCAGTGTTGCACACTGGGGCCCGCAGTTTTGGCCCCCCGACTTGGGTCCTCCACCAACACCACTCAAGGCCGTTAGGAGTCTGGGGGTGACGATTGACGCTGAATTGTCGCTTAAAGCTCAAGTGGGTGCCACGATTTCTTCGTGTATGTTCCAACTTCGAAAAATCCGGAAGATCAGGCACCTACTCCCACACGCGGCTCTGTGTCAGGTCGTCATGTCCCTTGTTCTATCGCGCCTTGATTTCTCCAATTCCCTTTACCATGCACTCCCACGATTCCTCCTGCACCGCCTCCAGGTCGTGCAGAATCAGGCAGCCTGCCTCATCTTTAAGATCCCTAGGTGGCAATCTGCGAAGCTACTGCTCCGCAAGCTCCACTGGCTGCCAGTGAGGGAGAGGGCAGCCTTCAAGATGGGCTGTATGGTATTTAAATCCCTTCATTGCCCCTGTCCTGTTTTTTTGAAATCTTTTGTCACTTCGTATCTCCCAGCACGTCCCCTCCGCTCAGCTCACCTTCACCTGCTTGTCACCCCCAAATTTAAAATCAATAAATTTGGGGGTCGTCGATTTGCTTTTCTTGCCCCTAAACTTTGGAACTCCCTTCCCTTGGCCATTAAATCCAGTAACTCCCTTCTTCAGTTTAGGAAACTCCTTAAGACCTTTCTGTTCACTCTTTCTGGATAACTTTTCTCTATCTTTTATCTCATATGTCCCTCCAGCAAGCGCCAAGAAACCTCCGGGTGTTAGTGCGCTCAAAAAGTGTCATTTAACATAACATAACGCCAGGTGGCGGATGCGGGCTCTGCAGTGGGACCTGAAGTTTCACTGGGCCCAGCATCAGGGCAACCTGTCCGACCACGTCCTGATCTCGGAGGTCACTGCGAGACAGCTGCAGTGGTGGCTCACGGACCGGGATTGGGTCAGCGGCAGATCCCTCTCCCGTCCCCAACCTGAGCACGTAGTTGTAACGGATGCGTCCCTCCAAGGCTGGGGAGGCCACATGGGAGAGGCGGAGATCAGAGGCATCTGGTCTCCGGCGGAGGCCCGGCTCCACATCAACCTTTTGGAGCTGCGGGCGATTCGTCTAGCACTGAAGCATTCCTCCCCTCTGTCCGGGGGAGTGTAGTGCAGGTGTTCACGGACAACACCACCGCCATGTGGTACTGCAACAAACAGGGTGGGGTGGGGTCGTGGACCCTTTGCCAGGAGGCTCTGCGCCTCTGGCAGTGGCTGGCACGCCAGGGCATGTCCCTGGTGGCTCAACCATGGCAGGTTCTCTGAATACCAGGGCGGACGAGCTCAGCCGTCGGTGCATGATGGATCACGAATGGCGTCTGAACTCGGACGTGGCGCAAGGCCTCTTTCAGCGATGGGGAGAGCCTTGGTTAGATCTATTCGCCACCGAAGAGAACGCGCAATGTCATCAGTTCTGCGCGTTGGAATTTCCAAGACGGCACTCACTCGGAGACGCTTTTCGTCGCGAGTGGAGTTGCAGTCTATTGTACGCCTTTCCACCTATACCACTTCTGCCCAGAGTGCAGAAGAAGATCAAGCTCGACCGGGCCCAAGTCATCCTTGTGGCTCCGGACTGGGCACGAAGGTACTGGTATCCAGAGCTACTCAGTATGTCAGTCGATCCTCCGGTTCGTCTGCCTCTTCAGGAGGACCTTCTGTCGCAGCAGCAGGGGATGGTCCTCCACCCGAACCTGTCCAGTCTCCACCTCCATGCTTGGAGATTGAGCGGCAACAGTTGAGACCATTTGACTTGCCTCCTGAAGTCTGTAATGTCCTTCTGGCAGCCAGGCGTCCCTCCACAAAGTCGGTATACGCCTGCAGGTGGTACAGATTTGTGGCATGGTGCACAGCAAAGGCTGTGGATCCTCTCAATGCCCCTCTTTCTGAGGTTCTTCTCTTCCTTCTTTCTCTTGCCCAGCAGGGCTCTGCTCTGGGCACTATCAAGGGCTACCTTTCTGCCCTTTCAGCCTTTCTAAGGCTGCCTGATCAACCTTCTTTGTTCAAGTCCCCTATTGTAAATTGCTTTCTGAAGGGCATCACACACACATTCCCTCCTGTTCCGTTTGTGATGCCTCAGTGGGACTTGAACCTTGTTCTTACATTTCTGATGTGCGCTTCCTTTGAGCCACTTCACAACTGTCCTCTCCGCCTTCTAACTCTGAAGACTGCTTTCCTGGTTGCCATCACCTCTGCCAGGAGAGTGAGTGAGCTCCAGGCCCTTTCTTGTACTCCTCCTTTCCTTTCTGTCCATCCGGACAAGGTTGTGTTGCGTACTAAGCCATCTTTCCTGCCCAAGGTTGTCACAGCTTTCCACATCGGGCAGTCCATCACCTTGCCAACCTTCTTCCCGCCCCTACACCCCTCTAAAGAGGAAGAGCGGCTCCACCGTCTGGACCCAAAACGTGCGCTCTCATTCTATTTGGATCGCACACGCCAGTTCCGGGTGGATGACCAACTCTTTGTTGGTTACGTGGGCGCTAGGAAGGGGAAAGCGGTGCAAAAGAGGACCATCTCCCGGTGGATCATCTTGTGTATCCAGGCCTGTTACTCCTTGGCTAAAAAGGAGCCCCCTGTTGGATTGCGGGCTCATTCCACCCGAGCCACGGCGACTACAACTGCCGTGGGCCGGGGAGTGCCCTTACAAGACATCTGTCAGGCAGCTACATGGGCCTCGCTGCACACGTTTGCAAGACACTACTGCCTGGACAGCCAAGTCCGGAGGGATGGCTTCTTTGGCCGTTCTGTCCTCCAGGACTTTCTGGTGTGATTATTGGTTCGCAGACCCACCACCGGGGTTGGTATTGCTGGGGTATCTATTCTAAGGTAAGGAATCTATCACTAACGTGTCTCTTTCAGATGCACAAGTTACTACTTGTGTAACGATATATCTGTAAGAGACATTAGTTAGTGATAGATTCCTTACCGACCCACCCATCCTCCCGTTCTGCGAACCGATATCTTGGGTTAGGGTTATCCCCTTTCAGGGCCCTAGTTTCAATGGCACCAGTGTTGGTTTTTAACATGGCTCAGCGCTTCTGGCGCGGAAAAGCTGGGTCTAAGAACTAACGTCAGCACGTGGAGGCGGCGTCTAAGTACTCCGGCGACGTCATTACGGCGCCCACGACGCCGACGACGGATGCGGAGCCGCAGACAATGCCTACCGACGCGCAAGGGTACTGCTACGCAAAAAAAATCCGGATCCAGTCTGACGCCTGGGGATATTCTAAGGTAAGGAATCTATCACTAACTAATGTCTCTTACAGATATATCGTTACACAAGTAGTAACTTGTGCTCTAGGTCCCTAAACACCAGAGCTCTCAAGGGGTAGGTGTGGAGGGCAGCTTAGGCTTATTCAGGAGGTTGTAAAGCAATTGCATTTACCACTATAATCAGTCAGTAAGCTTTTGACACAAGAAAGAACCACACCAGGTGTGTAAGAACATGCTTTATATTAATTACTACACACTAGACACTAATTTGGCATGTGTCCTTCCGAGCGATATCAATTACACTAGAAATACTTTAGAAATATCATAGAAAAACGCATAGGGCCCAACCAGGGTGCCCAATCATATTCTAAAATAGTAGGATATGAGGTAAGTACTAAAACGGGACTAGTACCCAAGGATGAGGACTCCAGGGGAAACACAGAACTACTGAAGGTGAGTAGCCAGGGACCCTAAGGCGCCTGGATGCAGAGTGGTTACACAGGGTCAAAAGGCCATAGGATAACACAGGCTAAGGTGCGGTTGGAATTTTGTGGTGGTGGAACCCCTCTTAGATGCCAGTGGAGGTTAGTGGAAGATAAGCTGCTACAGGGTCTCGTGGACCAGGCCGTTGGAACCAGTATGTGGAATCAGGTCTAGAGTACCCTGAAAGCAGAGGGGACAGAGTCCAAACCATCTGGAGGTGACCAGGAGGAACAGGAGCACAATATCAGCTCTGGTTGGAGGTTCTTGCTATAACATGGTGAGGATGAAGCAGCAGATGTGGAGCCCAGATGATGATGCAAGAGCACAGGATCCTTCCACAAGCTGTTCCACACTGGTTGGTGAGTCAGGAAGGACAGTGGCCGCAAGACCATCAGCTGATACCAAACATGGCCCAATTTGGGGCAGCCATTATGTAGTTAGACATCTCGACATGCCAGTGTCCACAACATTCTTTAGAATGGCTGCACCTCACTAGAGAATGGAGTCCGGAGTTTTTAGGGCTACCTCTGCTCATGGAGGGGTACCCACACACTTAGAACCAAGCACCATCCCTTGGATTGAAGGGCCTTACTTATAGGTTAAAAGTGTAGTAACTGGGATATAAGGGAAACCTTATATCCTAAGTGAAAAGGTGCAAGCACCATGTCACGTAAACTGCAATGGCAGCTCTGCAAAAACAGTTTGCAAGGGCTCCCTTGAGTGGCATGATACATGCTGCAGCCCATGGGAGACCCCTGGTGTACCAATGCCCTGGGTACCTCAGTAACATATACTAGGGACTTATAATGGTATCCCAGTATGCCAATTGTGAGGTGTACAAAGTATTTAACATGGAATTTAGAGGAGAGAGAGCACTGCCACTGGGGTTCTGGCTAGCAGGATCTCAATGAACTACAGTCAAAACACACTTTCACCAGTGTTCCCACTAACGTGCACTGCTGCACGCTTGCGCACCTTTAAGGCACCGAGCGCAGTGTCTGCTGTGAAGCGCGCACACGTTCTCGCCGCCGCCCGCTTTTAAAGCGTGAGCGGCAAAAAACTGCAATTTACCAGTTGCCTGAGGCCTTTGTGATATTCTGTTAATGACAGCGCCCGTTATGCACTGCAGTTAACAGGAATACTTTCACAAATGCCCTCAATCAACCCGCAGCCTCTCTCTATTCATAAAAGACACGCATCAAGTCCAAAAGCACAAGGTGTGCTTTACACATCATGCTTTTGGACTTGCTTCATTTCGTTTCTAAATAGAGCGCGGCTGGGTGTCGATTGTAGCCCATAGTGAAAGGATTCCTGTTAATTGCAGCACTGTCATGTGCTGCAATTAACATAACACATGGCGCCGATTATGATTTAATTGGGGACATTATCACCTCCCCACACATGCGGCTGTGAATCTGCACTGAAGTCGGAGCACTGTTTCACTGAAAGTAAAGTTTAATCTCAGAGTAAAAACGACCCTTGCTAGAGAGTATTTACTTCTTTTCCGGATCTGCGAGTCCGATTCCTCTAGGTGCCAAATATCACATATCCTATGCGATGCTCTGTATAAACATTCCATGATGTGCCATCTTGCATATCATGCAAACACCACATCAGTGCATTTAAAAATTACATTTGTAGAATAATAAATATGATGAAAACATTGTTGTCACATGATAACCATAAACTGAGGAGTTGCAAAAAGTGCTCTATCACCAACTTACAATAAAATGTAACTCAAAGAAATATCAAAAGACGAGCATCATCATATTAAAGGTTCTAGTCAACATCAGGAGTTGGACCATAGCAGCTTATGGTGCTTTTCTGCTCAGATTGTGCCTCCAATCCCACATTGATTTTTAAATTCTTTGCAATTTGAAAAAAACAATTAGTTCTCGAAGTTAACTTTTCAAAACCATTCAACCTATTACATTTATTTCTCTAACCTGTGAATGTGGTCCATGTTCTCTTTTTCCTCATCCCCATCACGATACTCCTTTTCCTGAAACCAGATTCGCTTCTTTATCCAGCCCACTCATCCAAGGTCACCAAATCTTTAAAGCAAGTCTGCCTGTTCCCACATTCTCTCTATGTACAAGATACCTTGTATCATTTGAATGGACAGCAGGAGAGGAGGATATTTATGGTGAGTGTGGGAGGGGTTTTGAGGATTAACCTCATTTGCCTAAGAGCCAGGGTATCTGGGAGAAAAAGTATTTCAAGGGGGAAGAATTTCACATCTCCTTGGTGAAATTTCTAGAGCCTTATAACACCCTTTCTGTGGATGCAGGTTCAGTCGGAACAGAGGTCCTAGTCCTCGCTCTGCCTTTCAAAGGAACTGTAAATATGCATGGCTTATTTGGCTTTGCCCGGCAGGGTGGGAAAGGCGTTTGTCAGATGATCGGAAGGGGTGAGGCAATAGTTTATGGTTCAATGGTTTTCAAGAGGTCTCCTTGATGAGATGAAAGCATGAAAGGGAAGCTTGGCAATAATCAAACTTAAAGCAAGGTGTGACTCCTAGAAAGAATGACTAGAAAATAACATACAGAAACACACATATGAAAAGGCCCTCATGAGGCTTGAACTCATGACCCCTGGTTTACAAGACAAGTGCTCTGCCACTAAGCTATAAGGTCAGTCTGCCAGCAGTATGTAAATCGCAACAATTACTGCGGTATGAAGATATCTATGATTTTGAGACTCTGTATGGAAACGCAGTTGCATAAAAATGTCTACATGCGTGCACAAATTGAAGAGCATGCTTAAGGCACTTTTCTTGGAAGTAGGAAAAACTCCATTTGTATATGACAACATAAGAGTATTCACATTTATGACCATATCGATAGCTCTAGTTAGTATGTCTGCAATCAGTGACAGATGGAGAAACCACTTATTAGAAGGGATCTGTCTCTTTGGGGCAGACATTTGTGAACAGTCATACACTTGAGACGGCTGAAACTTTAGGAGTAAGAGCTGCTTTCTTATCATTATATATATCCAAACTGGTTAGAAGGCCAGGAGTGAGAGAAAGGCAATCCTCTGGACACTCCGTGAAATATCTAATTTCTATTAAGCACAAAATACTTCACTTTATTTGCCATAATTGCCAAAATGCAACAATCAGATGCGCCCTTCTAGTGGATTATGGCTGTGTCTTGAAAGAGAGTGTAATTGTACTACGAGAAATGCCGACCTTCAAAAGAGAGTCTGATGGCTTTCCGACGAAGGTGGGATTCGAACCCACAAGTGCAGAGCACAATGGACTAGCAGTCCATCGCCTTAACCAGTCGGCCATCTCATCTGCCCTACACCACCATCTTAAACCTTTCTTCACAAGAGCTACTGAAGTGTCACTATACGGTACCTAAAAAAGAAAAAACAGCTGAGGCAAGATGTCACATTCCACGTCTTCCCCCAATTAGGGATCTACATTTCATTTTTGGGGACATTCTTACTATGTGCTAATTACAAATAATCATAAGATTCCCCTAGACTGAGTCAGAACTGGCAAAATATAATTTTATTGGGGTTTCATTGGACAGAGTATATGTTATAGAACAATCATCGAACCACCTTCTTTCAAGAATTATAGGCCCCACTAGAACATCTTTATTGTCAGCTGAAATGTTAACGCTAAAAGACACGCCCAGCCATCCTTGACCTAAGTCTCTTAACAGAGCATTAAAACCCCTCAACATGGAGAAGAACTTGAATGAAACTATTTAATATTTGCTCTTTAGGGGGATATACTAGCCAATCAGATGAAAGTTAAATCCAAGGATTTCCAATGACCTGCAGAGACGAGATACTCATGGATCATCCTGAATTCATGTAGGTTTTGCTGCTGCATGACTCCTTCTCAATGGAACTGACAATCATGTTCATCAGGGTTTTTTACCTGTGGTTGCATTCCACTTAAGCTACAAATCACCAACACCATTAGTGATTGCTAGTGCTGCAACTATAAAAGGAGAAACCAGCTAAACCCAATATGGCCTCTCTCCGTAGTGGCAAATTGGCAAGACATCAGAGACTGTTAGAGCACAATTCAAGAACTGCATTTAGTAGGACCTTTAGAATCAGTACAGTAGTACTACTCTCATACTACAAAATGCAATTCACAAACCTATGTGTGGAGACCTCTACTACTTCTCTGTATTATGTGCTCAGATCTCCATCCAAGGAGGTATGCATTTAAGGTAAAATAACATCTATTCAGACCAACACATTGCCACCGCATGTAGTACTCTGGTCATATTTTTGGTTAAATATGCTAGAGGTTGCAAACAAGTCAACCTTGATACCTCTGTACTTATATATTATTATTGCAAAAAGAACAATTGATGGACAGAATACAGAACAATGTCATACATTCACCCCAGTACAGAGATCTGGGCCTAATCCTTCGTTTTTCTGCTCCCTATGCCATTCCAGTTTGAACCCAGCCATATGCAAATCAGTCTTGATTTGCATATGACCAAGTCTAAACTGGGGTGGCATGTTGAGCAAAAGAATGATGGATTTAACCCAGATCTCTTGAATGGAGGTGAATGTTTTGATTTGTTCAGCATTCCGTCCATCAATTGTATGATTTTGTACTGCCGGTGTATTCAACTGTGTAGCCTTGGCCCGTGTCATGTACTTGCATGTAACTTGCATGATCGAGGTAACTATTAGCGGTTATACCACGTGTCTCTTGGACCTTTTTCAAGTGCTTGCCGTTCTTTTTACCCAGCATCCCCCCCACCCCCACTACCTGCCATGGGCGGCAATCTGAGTGATAGCCCCAGGCGCCAGAGGCTCTAGCTACGCCACTACATTTGTGAAAGTATTCCTGTTAACTGCAGCGCTTAACGGGCGCAGTCATTAACAGGAATCCTTTCACAATCAATTTTGGAAAATGGTTGTAGAGCTGTTGTGCATGCTAAGGACACGTTTTCATCTTTCCGCACATTCTCTGTACTGGCACACACAAAAGGCGACCTGAATTCGCTGATTGCATCAGCTAGCACCAGGATATGTTTTTGTAAGTAAATACAAGCCGTAAGGCAGTCATTTACAGAAATTGCTTTGTCATCTCCGTAAAGGCTTAGTCGGTTTGCCATTAGACAGGTTATCAAATTACACTGGCATGGAAACAGTCCCGTCAAATTGAAATACTACGGGCAGTTTCCCTTCACGTGATATATATTCTATTTGTACTGCATCGTTTTCTCTTGAAATGTATTTCATCTCTTGGTAACAGAGTACTTAAGGAACATGTTGTATATTTATTTGTAAAACACGGTATATCACAGTAACCAATTTTTGAGGTAAAGCTCATCGTACTCAAAGAGAGCGGTATTTGTCATATTTCAAGAAATTCTAGTAATTATTTTGAAAGAAGATGCATCAGTTTTTATCAAAAATGTAACAAAAGTAGACCAGGGTGAAACTTTATTGAGACCAGCCAATATTTCTGAAGTTTTTTCATCCAACACTGTGCAAAATTTACTAAAGTTTTCAAAATGTTTAGGTAAATTATGCATTCAAGGAGAAATCACTTGTGCTGCTCTCGCTGGTCTCTCACATAATTTTTTTATGCTAGATAAGCCCTCGAGTGAAAAAGTAATGAGTAATACCTAGGAGTATATTTTTGAAGGCGTTTTGGGTCCCGTTTGCACCACACAACATGGTGCATGGTTTCTACCCCGCATTTAGAAAAGAAATGCAGCAAGTTTTTTTATAGTGCAAACTCAACCCAAAAGTGTTGGAGTGCTTTACATGATTTATTAATATATATTTTTTTGTATGCATGGGGAGATTAATTGATTTGCCCAGAATCACAGGATGTTAGGCTGACCCGAGACTGAAAACCCATCTCCAAAATCGACAGCTCGAGCATTAAGCCACAACCCCAACCACAAGAGCGGAAGCATTTTCACATTTATATAGAACTTGATGCAAAAAACAACCATTGACATAGCCAATAGTCTTGGCTTCTTGTAGGTGTAATGTTAGATGTATTATATATCTGGATGCAATGCAACATATCAGTAGGGTGGAACACTATTCGATGCACATATTTTTAGCTTAATTGCTTTTAAGCCACACCCTTAATTGCATCGGTTACGCCCCTTTGAAAGATCCCCGAGTATTTTCATCCCACTCAAAGCCCTGGTCTACATGCACAGTCAGGTTCTTGGTGCACATAGCCTTGGCTGCAGCAGCGCACATAGATCTTACTCAGCCGCACACAGAGGAAAATAATCAGAAGGAACATTGACTTCCACCATTTAAAAAGTAGGGATATCTATCCCAGAAATATCCTACTTTCCTACACAATAACCCCCCCCCCCGCACCCAACAAAAGAAGATAAGACTCACCTTGCCCAGTTGAGTCTTCATTTTTTAAGTGGAAATATCTGGAAAGTCCATCTGCATTGGCATGTTTACTCCCAGGTCTATGTTCCACTGAGAAAACCAACAATGTAGGGAGATGGACCGCCTCAAAAGTTTGGGGTTTTCACCCTTCATCTGTTTTAGCCATAAGAGAGGCTTATGGTCTGTCTGAACAAGGAAGTGAGTGCCACACAGGTATGGCCTCTACTTTTTCATGGCCCTGACCAGAGCAAAGGCCTTCCTCTTAATAGCTTACCTTAATTCCTCTCTTGGAGTCAACCGTCTGCTGATAAAAGCTACTGTTGATCCTTGCCTTCTTAATTAACTTGTGATAACTCTGCTGATATTCCTATCTCAGAAGCATCTGTCTGGACAATACATTGTTTTGGAATAGTCAGGTCTCTGCAGAATGGGAGCTGAGCAAAGCCCTTCTTCATAGCATCAAATGCTTCTTGGCTGCTACCTGTCCAATTCACCTTCTTGTCAATACCAGGACCCCCTGGTACTGATATAAGTTCCCAGAGCAGAGAAAATACAATTATTGAAGAACAATTCTCTAGGTCTATTAATTATATAAGACCTTGTTATACAAGCGTAATGTTTATAGACTCAGTGTACAATAATGTTCAATAAAAAATCATTTTATTCATACAAAATTGTTTAAAATAACTATTACAGGTGCTGTTGTACTTTTTAGAAAGACATATATGAGACAGTAACATCACAATATAACCAACAGAAATCACAATAATGAATACATACAACAAACGGGGGGCGTGGCCAGCCAGCCCTCAGACCCCGAAGGTTCCTGCAACTTATCCTCCTGAGGTGATTCCTGCATCCGTGCTGTGCGGTAACGGTGTGGGGGGGCAGCAGGGAGCCTGCGGGGCTCGATACTTTCCAGTTTGGTCCTGCTGTTGCCATTGATCGAGGACCGGCTGTACCAGTGCAGCCCCGATGGGGGCCCGACGACCGTTGACAAGGCCTATGGCGCAGCTGGAGCATTCCTGACGGAGCCCGATGCTGCCCTAGTCCTTGGTGCCCAATGAGACTAACTGGGCGGCGCCCCCTGGGGGATCGAATGGCCCCGTAATCCTGAGCTGCTGGCGTCCGCAGATGGGTGCTGGGAGACATGGCCCGGGAGGGCGGGCGCAGGACGGCGGCGGTGCACCGCTGGCGGGGCCTGGGCCTGCGGCCTAGACGGGCTGCTGAGGGCGCTGCGAGGGAGTTCCGGGGACCAGACTCAGAAAGCGGGACGGTGTTGGCAGAGGACACGGCGGCCCCCGAGACCTGTTGAAGACTGGGCCCCGCATTGCCTGAAGCCTGAGACCTGCTGAGAATTGCAGCTCCGTTTTGACTGCAACGCGCCTGGTGCCTCACGGTGAGGAGCGGGACCCGGGGCGGACGAGGAGGGGCCTGCCGAGGCCCTGAGACACTGGGGAGGTGTCCCGGTTGGCATCCTGCTGCGCCTGCAGACAGCCATGGTGGAGCCAAGAGGCCGATTGCTGCAGACTGGAGGGTGTGGAGCTGTGGCCTAGAGTGACGGCGGCAACGAGTAGAAGTGGTGAGCTTGGGGACAAGAGGCGCGGCCACTACACTGCCCAGCTGGGATGCAATCCGAGCCCTGAATTTGGCCTAGTTTGGAGCAGAGACGCGGCCTACGAGTGTTGCCGGTGCTAATGGGTGACAAGGCTGGGACTGCGCTGTGAGGCCAAGCCGGCGGCGGAGAGGAAATCTGGCGGATGGCCCCCTGAGTTGGAATTGGATGCGGGCACCAGTGGCTGCCATGAAAATGAGGCGCTGCGCTGCGCCTGGTGTGACGATCGAAGGGGCAACCCACTAGTGCAAGCGACTGTGACTCTGTGGTGTGGATCTTCCCTGGAGGCGCTAGGGCGAGGCCTGCCAGTGTGGATTTACTGGCTGTGTCCTGGCATATCGGGGCCTGGGCGCCATCTTGGAGGCAGCGCCATTTTAAATAACACTGAGGCTGGAGCGACATATCCCCCGGTGCAAAGACCTGCGCTGCATATAAAGGGGGCGCTGAGTGGTCGAAGAGGTCCTGGGCGTGCTGGCCTCCTCTCTGCAAAAACAACAGTTGATGGACAGAATGCAGAACAATGTCATACATTCACCACAGTACAGAGATCTGGGCCTAAATCCATCGTTTTTTTGCTCACCACACCAACCCAGTTCAGACATGGCCATATGCAAATCAGCCTTTACCCTGTGCCTCATGGGAACAGTGCAGCCCGAATTGCCAAGCCATGTCTTCCCTGGACCGGAAACAAGCATCCTCGGACTGGTTTCTGGCTATCAGCCGTCAGCAGCCAGGATAGCTTGACTCCAGGAGTGTGGAAAGCATGGGACTCACGTCTGAGCATTCCCGTCCCATTCGGTGTGACAAATGCAAAAACAGCAGTTGATGGACAGAATGCAGAACAATGTCATACATTCACCCCAGTACAGAGATCTGGGCCTTAATCCATCTTTTTTTTGCTCACCACACCAACCCAGTTCAGACATGGCCATATGCAAATCAGCCTTGACCCTGTGCCTCATGGGAACAGTCCAGCCCGAATTCGCAAGCCATGTCTTTCCTGGACCGGAATCAAGCATCCTAGGACCGGTTTCTGGCTATCAGCCGTCATCAGCCAGGATAGCTTGACTCCAGTAGTGTGGAGAGCACGGGACTCACGTCTGAGCATACTCGTCCCACTCGGGGTGACAAATGCAAAAACAACAGTTGATGGACAGAATGCAGAACAATGTCATACATTCATCCCAGTACAGAGATCTGGGCCTAAATCCATCGTTTTTTTTGCTCACCACACCAACTCAGTTCAGACATGGCCATATGCAAATCAGCCTTGACCCTGTGCCTCTGCGGCATTGAAGCGCACACTGACTGGGGACCCCAGTGGGGAATTGAATAGCTCTTGTTGACGAGGTGACACAAGAGGGTTGACACCCAGAGACGGCGGAGAAATCAAATAACCCCTGTGCTGTGCGAGGAAGAGGAGCTACCACCTGCGCCGCTCCCATACTTGGCCCTAACAACACGTGGTGCGACCCTTGGCAACGACGGAGTCCGCCCCGGGGAGGGTGCCTTCCCGTCTGCTGTTAGAGCTGCCGTGGGACTGGTGCAGTGACTCCCTCCTCGGTGTTTGAGAGGAGGCCTGGCAACGGAGAGTCTGTGGCTGGCTGCGCATGTCTGCCTCAACGAACTTCTGCAGATGCCCACAGCGCAACAGTTGGCGATGGGCCAGCTAAGGGACAAATCGCAAAATAGGCAGCAGAAGGCTGATGGTCTTGGCACTCCCCTTGGGCATCAGAGTGGTAACATGGAGCCCCCGGCGGTGACCCTCACGGCTAAGATGGTCTCTGTGCTGGCGGCGGTGGAGCGCATCGGCACCACCCTGGAGCAAACTAAAGTGTCGCTCGAGGCCCGGATTGATAAAGTCACGTCCAATTTCACTCTCCTCCATGCCGATCATCGTAAGCTGGTGGAGTCGGTTGCCATGCAGAACCAGTCGCTCCAAGAGATCCAGCCCGTGGTGCAAAACCACACTTCAGCGCTTCAAGACATGATAGACCGGATTCACATGCTTGAAGACCGCATAGAGGATGCGGAAGGACGCTCTCGGCACAAAAAATGTCCAGGTGGTAGGCCTTCCAGAAGGAGAGGAAGAGAAAAACCTAGAGCAGCTATTGAGAACTGGTTGCGCGAGCTACTGCCTCGGGGGTGCTGTCACCACACTTTGCGGTGGAGAGGGCGCACAGAGTGCCAGCGCAGAAGCCACGGCCGGGGGCTTGGACTCGCCCGTTTCTCTTCAAACTCCTTATCTATCAAGATTGCGATGTGGTGCTCCGTGAAACCAGGAGCCTGGGCGATCTAACGGTGGGAAATAGATGTGTGATGTTCTTCCCAGACTATACAGCAGCGGTACATAGACGGAGGAGCACCTACATTTATTTATTTATTTTTGTAATTTATTGAGCGCGGCGAATACCCGTGGGCGTCTCGGCGCTATGATTCCATTAATTCCCTCATCGCTCATAGCAGGCTGTATTGGACTACTGATCGAATAACCAGGTTTTTAATAGTTTTCGAAATTGCATAAGTGAAGGAGAGGTCTTGATGCAGAGTGGCAAGGAATTCCAAAGCTTTGAAGCCGCAACCAGGAAGCGACGGTCTCCCCAAGATACTGTCTTGGATCGAGGGACCACTAGATGGTTCAGAGTGGTTGATCGAAGCAGTCTGGTTGGTTTATAGGGTGTCAGCTTTGCCTTAAAAAATTGGGGAGCCTGGTCATGTAATGCTTTGTAAACTATGCATAAAGATTTAAATTTTATTCGGTTGCGGATCGTTAGCCAATGATAGTTTTTAAGGGTGTCAGATACTGAGGAAAATTTAGGTGTTCCTGAGAGGAGCCGTGCTGCAGCATTCTGCAATGACTGAAGCTTGTTTATTATCCTGGTTTGGGCATTTAAAAATAGCCCGTTGCAGTAGTCAAGGGAAGTTAACACTAATGAACTGATTAGTGTTTTTGCAGCAGTAACTGGAAGAAATGGGAGAATTTTCCTAATCAGCCTTAATTTATGGTGGAGTGTTGCCGCTACCTTGTTTGCATGTGCCATGAAATTTAAGTCCACATCGAAAGTTACTCCTAGGTTCCTAACCTTGAGTGCTGGCTTCGGAGGCTCACCCATTCCCGGTGGCCACCAAGTTGATGACCAGTCTGGTCTGAGGGGTCCGAAAATTAGCACTTCCGTCTTATCGGAATTTAGCTTAAGACAGTTAGATGCCATCCACTCGCTGATTGCGAGCATTCCGCGCCGAAATCGGTCAGCCACCTCTGGTCCGTTATCTTTAATACCCAAAACCAGCTGGGTATCATCTGCATAGGAGGTTACGCTCATCCCATATGCCTTGATGACATTGGCAAGGTCCGACACATAGATGTTAAAAAGTGTCGGACTTAGGGATGAGCCTTGAGGAACCCCACATGGTAATGACAGATTGATAGATTGATAAGGGCCAATGGTGACTGCCTGTGATCTGTCGGCTAGGAATGAGGCAATCAATTTGCTCGCCGATTGGTGGATGCCCATCTTTTCGACACGGTCGATAAGAGTGTTGTGGTCGACCGTGTCGAAAGCCGCCGACAGATCCAGCATGACCAGGACAGCTGTCCCACCGAGATCTCGGATGGTTCTTATGTCATCCGCAGCCTTGATTAAGGCGGTTTCGGTGCCATGGTGTCTTCGGAAGCCGAATTGTGAGTCATCCAGTAGGTGGTGTGTCTCGATGTAGTCAACCAGCTGTTGATTCATGGCCTTTTCGACCACTTTGGCTAAGAAAGGTAGGCTTGCGATTGGTCTATAGTTCTTTGGGTCGGTCTTGTCCCAGCTAGCTTTCTTCAACAGAGGCTTCACAATCGTGTTTTTTAAGGAATCGGGGAAGATTCCGGAGCCTAGAATGGTGTTACAGACTGAAGTGATCATCGGGATGAGGGTATTCATCACTGGTGGGAGAACCGAGAATGGACACGGATCCAATATGGATCCAGTCTTAATAGAAGAGACTATTTTTTTAGTTTGGTCCATGGTCAGTGGTTTAAAACTCGTAAATTCATTGTCCTGTACAGGCTTAGGGGAGGGCGAGTTTGGGGGGTTTGAAGAAAAAGCCTGATAGATATCATTGACTTTGGAGTAAAAGAATTTAGCCAATTCATCACAGAAGGATTGAGAGGCAGGCGGTGAAACACCAACTGAGGGAGCTGGAGCTGCCCTATTCCTTGTTGTTCCCCTCCCGCCTTTGTGTGGTCTTGAAGGAGGGTGCCCGCTTTTTTGATGACCCATCAGACATTTGGGACTGGCTGGAAGAGACGGACAATGGAAGGGAACACGACCTGCAGGCCCGGAGGATGGCAGCTGGCAGGAATAGAGATTGAGGCAGTGCAGGCGGAGGTGGGCCCGCCGGGGCACGGGCCTCGGCCCAGTTGCGCCCAGCGTGGAGAAGATGAGAGTGGAACGGCAGGAAGCGCTTGAGGCAGTGTCGACCCTTGGAGCAGCGAACAATACTATCCGCCTAGAGACGGAGGCATGCAGTGACCTGGGAACGAGTGGTTCATCGTCCCCATCCACTGTGTTCTCTGAATACTTGAACATTCCAGAAGTGACACCTCAACGGCTGACCAGCTCATGTGATTGAATGGTGAAATGCGACATCCCTGCAAGGCCCATGTCCCTGAGTACACTGCACATTGTATCTGTTTAATATGTCTATGCGCACGCTGTTGAAATGTGTTCTGTGCCGAGTGCTTTTTCTCTGCCATCTGATGCAATGCAGTTGAATACCTGAGGCTTGACTTGCTGGCCAGAGGGTAGGAGGCGCCGCGTAGACACTACACTCGGGGGCTTTCGCAGCTGTGGTCCGCACCGAACCTACACGATTGATCAACCTGTGCTTCACTACACACCTCTTGAGAGCTCGGGAGGTCTGCGATAGGTGCGAAGTGTAGATTAGTTGCTGACATTACACGCACCCCACTAGCTATGGCGCTGGACTAATACTTCATCATTGGTGGTTCACCTTGAGGTTTGGATGTATGCCCTCGCCCCACCTGTTGCACTGTTTGCAGTTGTTGTTATGTTTCAGTTGCGGCACACTGATACTCCCCCCACCCCCCGGACAGTTTCTCAGTGCCCCCCTCGGGCTTCCCCCCTGTCCGCGCGGGTGCGACACATCCGGACTCATGACGCACACCTTCATAGTAACTTGGAACATACGTGGTATGCACACTCCGTCGATATGCTACTCTGTCTTTTCCTATCTGCAGAGGCATGCAGTTGGGATTGCCCTCTTGCAGGAGACCCACATGACCCAATGTGAGAAGTTGGCCTGATGTGCAGTGTTCACTATTCTAGTGATCACTATATATCAGTCCAAACAACCCTTATTGATGATTGGTTGTAAGTCAACCTTATAGACCAGCTATCCTAGTAGCATGGATACGAGCAGTCTAAGGCTAAGACTCTAGAGGGCGTGTTAAGCCAGCTGTTTTACCATCACATTACCCCTTGAACACCCAGTGAAAGGACACCACACAAGTGTTATGAAAATAAACAGTGTATTTATTAGCATCACAACAACCCTGTACTCTTTATGAGGACAGGGTGCTAGGCACACAACAAAACTCTTACGAAAATACTTAAGTTAGCACGGTATACACAAATGCCCGAGGGGCACGAAAAACCATATACTTTAAAAGTGGAATGCGAAATTACTAGCAGGTAAGTACAGTACTAATAGGCTTTGGAATCGCTAGGACTTGACTAGGGAATCGTTAGATTACTTCTAGGAGGCCTAGGGGACTCGGGTGCAGAGTGTGCACTCTCACGCGGGATGCGGGACAAAGTCTATGGAAGCTAGTAACGCTAAAGTTAGTGTTCACAGGCGAACCCGACCTGGTAGGGAGAAAACGACAGTGGATCCTGACCCTTGGATAGTGAGGCTATGCTGGGGCACCGAAATGCCGAAGTTACCTAGCCCAGGGGCTGCAGCTGCATAGGTCTCAAAAGACGTCGGGAATCCTCGTTGCCGGACCAGGAGCCTGGAAGAAAAGATGCTGGCAGGCGACCAGTGAAGATAGTTCGAGTTGATCCAAGCCTGGATCTGGAAGATGGATGACACCTGAAAGCAGAGGGGACCAAGTTCGTGACTACTAGCCAGTAGTCAGGGGGCACCAGGAGGGCACCGGATGGTAGTCACCTCGACTAGGTGAGTGGGCGACGCTGGCTCTGCAGATCTCACGGACCAGGAGGCGTTGTCGGCGACCAGGATGGAGAGGCGAGCTGTCCCACGATGGATGAAGCTGTCGGCGTCGAAGAACCCAGGATTGGGCAACAAAGCCTTGGCTAATTCAAGCCCACGCGGTGGACTCAAAATGGCGTCTTGAGTGGACCAGGAGGGTCCGGGGTGCTCCTCTTCTGGAAGGGAGCAAGGGCCAGTCTGGAGCAACCAGACCAGTAGCAGTGATGTCGTCGGGCGTCGTTCAGAAGGCCACAAGCCAGCGGGCTAGTAGCCAAACAACGCGGTGAGCAGCAAAAAGCAGAAGGGCCCCACGCCGATCGTGGAGATGCTGGGGGGCTGATCTTCGGTGCTGGAGCTGCTCCGGGTCGGGGCTTCTCGGACGCCAAAGCACTCACCAGGAAATTACTCGGCGGGCTTGCTGTGCAGAAGTCGTGCAGTCTTGGCAATAGTCGGTCCCTTGAGGTCTCGTCGCACTCACGGTTCTCAGCTTGGCTGTAGAGGTGAGTAGAGGTCGGAGGTGCCAGGGAAGCCGGGTCTTGTCGAGCTGGGCAGTCGGATTCCGGAGGAAGGACTTACAGCAGACCGCAGTGTTCTTGATGGTGCCTGCGGATGCAGGGTGACTACTCCTTAGTCACAAGGGAGAATCTTGAAGAAGGAAATCTTGAAGTCCTTTCGTAGAAAGTCGTGTCTTGATTCCAAAGATGATCTAATTTGGAAGGGGGCCTGCTCCTACCTTTATCTTGGAAAAGGGGGCTGGCAAGCGACTAAGTCCTGCCCTATGGGTGGGACCAGGAGGGGGGTGGTTACACCCACTTCCTTGGCGGGCTTTTCCCCAGCTCAGGGTCTGGAGTGTCCCTGGAACTGGTTCAAGCCGGCCGATGCATAGTGAGCACCGGGGTGCCACTTGCAGTCACCTTCCTCTGAAGCCCTGCCTACCTAGGATACACAAAATCCTGTCTGGGACGGTGCTGGCACCGCCCCTGGCAGGAAACCCTTTGTCCTTATCTCCTGCTCTGGGAGGACTCCCAGCAGCAGGAGGGCAGACTTGTGTCTCGGTGGCAGCATCCATTTTGTGGAGCTGAGGCTCTGTTGGACTTTAACCGGGGTTAGGGGTTACATACATGTCGTGTCCCTCTAGAAGGGTGGAATGCTAACCCCGTCGCCAGAATTGGCGAGGGGTTAGTATTCCAATTCGTATGACACCTTACTCGACATGTTTTGATAAAGCGATACCAGAGTTGGCATATAACCGCGAGGATTATAATGCACTTAAGAGTATATGGTATGCGATATCATGGAAACGGCTAAGGGATAGATCCCGAAAGCCGCAGACAGGCTCAGCTCATGCCAGAGCACCATCTCACACGATTCCAAGCACTCTGCCTTCAGGATTGTTAAGGCCTGCCATAGGAGTGACTGATAGGAGATCTGTGTGTCCATTTTAGGGTTAGATATAGGTATACTATATCTAAAGCAAAGGGTGATTACACCACCTTGCCCCAGCTGTCAAGCAGCCAGTTGTGTCAGATTTGGATGGCCAGCCAGGGGTGGCATAATACATGCTGCAGCCCCTGGTAGGCCCTGGGTACACCTATGCCCTGGGTACCTAAGGTACACTGTACAGGGACTGATAAGGTGACTCAGTATCCAATTTAGATATGTACCTAAGGTACATGGAATCCATTTTACAGAGAGAGCAGTAGGCCTGGGGCCCTGAATAGCAGGGTCCCAGGTCAACTAAGTCAGAAAACCAGCAAAACACCAGGCAAAAAGTTGGGGGCAACCATAGTCAGGGATCTACCTTCCTACATAACCCCCCCCCCCCCCAAACGAAAGGAGATAAGGCTAGCCTTGCCAGGTAAGCCTATATTGCCTGAGTGGCCATATAAGGAAGTACCAGCACTGGCATGGTTACCCCCTATTTCATGGTCCACTAAGCAATCCCTCACCCTAAGGGTGTCTGAGGGTCTCCACCATAGGGAATCTCTACCTGTGGTGTGTTTTGGCAAAGTAAAAGGCTGGTGCTGAAATGGAGTACTGAAGTGAGGCTCCACTAATTTTGGGCTCAGCTTCCTCCAATCATTTTCCACCATAGAGGCCTTTCTTTCCAAGACTGAGTTGTTTTGGGCTCTCAGGGTCAACCTCTGGCTACCTACAGCTGGAGGTTGGGTCCCTCTGTTTGGCTTACTGGAGGGACAGGTTAGGTTTGGGGCCCTCAGGTCCCAGGTTTGGCTGTGCCCAACAGTGTCCATCCTTGGGAGGTCCCTAACTAAATTTAAGGGGGATCCCTCAGGAGTTGGTTTTATTTTCACTTGGCTAGGACTACTAGCTTCAGTGCCCTTAATCTGCTGATTGGGGAATTCTTTTGAACAGGGGGGCCTTTGGGGTCCACCACTGGCCTCCCTGACCTCTACAGCCCTGGGCTGACTGAGGCAGGGTAGAGAGGGGTAGGTTACCTGCTCCAGACTGGGTCCCATCTTGGAAGGGTCCACTGACATCAGGGGTTCTGCCAGGCTAGGCCTGACTACCTCTGTGGCAGTTTCTTCACAAGGGGTCAGATCAGTTCCCTGAGGAGGCTGATCTTTTCCTAAAGTCTGGTGGGAGGGAGATTTCTCTTCCTCCTCAATGCTCTCTGTCTGAGTGGAGTGATCCATAGTTTCAGGCTTCACAACACTATTATCTGTCTGAGTTTGAGCTGTGGCCATCACAACTCTCCCAACCTTTTCAGGAGGGGGCTCAGTTTGGGTGTGGGCTGTGACCATCACAGCCTTTACAACCTGTTCTGGGAAGGAAGTTGTCTGAGATTGGGCTGTGACTGGCACAGCCCTCCTGATCTGTTCAGGGAGGACATCTTGGACTGGGGCTGTGGCTACCACTGCCCCACTAACCTTACCATGGAAGTTTACCATTTTAGAATGGGTTTCTTGCTCTACTTCAGCCCAGGCTGAGAGCTCTAAATCATTCCCCAGTAGGCAATCTACAGGCAAGTTTGGTGACACTGCCACTCTCTTGTGGCCAGTGACACCTCCCCAGCTGAGATTGACCACTGCCATGGGATGATCTCTCTGTACTCCATCAATATTGGTCACCTGGTATCTGGCACCAGGTAAAAGTTGCCTTGAGGGGACTAGACTCTCAGTCACCATGGTGATGCTAGCCCCTGTATCTCTATAGGCCTCAACTTTTATACCATTGATGAGGGGCTCCTGTCTGTACTTGCCCAAAGTGTTGGGACAAGTTGTGAAGTTGGCAAACCCCATGCCAGTCTCACAGACAAGAGTATCTAAGTTTGGGGACCTGGTTAGGCCAGAGTCCCCAGGAACTCCCAAAGTAAATGCACCCAAATTCTTGGGGGCACTCCCACCACCTGGGGGATTACTACTAGTAGTAACAGGAGGCTTGGGAATGTTACTTGGGGGTATGTTCTCCTTATTGTTATTCTTTGGGCAACTGCTGTCAGTTTTCAAATGACCCACCTGTTTACAGGGATAACAATAGGGTTTCTTCTGGTTATTAGAAGGATTCTGGGACCCACCCCCCTCAGAGGATTTTTGGGGCCCTGATGTGGTTTGATCTGGAGATTTATTCCCACCCTTCTCTTTAGGCTTGGTTGATTCCTTTTTCTGGTCACCACCTTGGTTCTTGGGCCTAATCCTGGTTCTGACCCATTTGTCTGCCCTCTTACCCAATTCTTGTGGAGAGGTCAGATCAGAGTCTACCAGGTGCTGGTGTAATAACTGGTTCTGACAATTATTTAAGACTTGCTCTCTCATAATAAGATTATATAATCCTGTGAAGTCAGTAACCTTGCTACCCAGTAGCCAACCTTCCAAAGCCTTAGTGGCACAATCAACAAAGTCAGACCAGTCCTGAGACTGAGTTTTCTGGGTGTCTCTGAACAGCAACCTGTACTGCTCAGTGGTTAAGCCAAACCCATCAACCAGTGCATTTTTCAGGACCTGGTAATTGTTAGCATCCTCAACTCTAGTAGTGAGGAGCTTATCTCTACCTTTGCCATCAAAGGAGAGCCACAGTATAGCTGCCCACTGACTCTGGGGAATGCACTGCACAGTGCAGGCCCTCTCCAGAGCAGCCATCCATTTCTGGATGTCATGCCCTTGCTTAAAGGGGGGCACTATCTTAGTCAGGTGTTTAGTATCTAAACCCTTCTCTTTTTCTCTTGGGAGATTGCTGCCACCAGTGGGAGCTAACCCACTCATCTGCTGCTCTCTAGCAAATGCAAGCTTTTCTTTCAATCCTCAGTCTAGCTTGTCTCATCCTTGCTTCATGCTCTCTTCTCTGAGGGGAAGTCAATCTCCTCTGGGGAGAGTTCCTTCTCCCCTGAGAAGAGGCATTAGAGTGCAGAGATCTAATGGAGTCCCTAGAAAGAGATCTATCTCTCCTAACTCCAAGGTTAGGCCTCATTAGGGTCAGTACTGGGGGTCCCCCAGATCCTTCCCCAAGTAGGTCTAAGTTGGCCCTAGTTAGCCTTCTGACTACCTCAAGACCTTTGTCTACCTCATCCCCAGAGAGTTCCTCTTGATCCTCTTCCTCAACTGCAGTAGCAGTGTTGGGGAGGTCTGGATCCCCAGAGGTTCCCTCTAAGGCTGGCATGTTCTCATGTAACTGAGAAATCTTTCTGGCATCATATGTCTCTAAGAGACCTATCAGAAAGGGAATGGTGGGGTTAGACCCCTGCTTCAGTTTCCTGGAGGTACAGACTTGTCTCATCTCCTGGAAACTGAGAGCTGCATATCTGGAAGTGACCTGTGGAGGGTCAACACTTACCAGAGGAGTCTCAGTGGACTCTCCATGGTTAGACATGCTTTTCTAGTGAGGTGTAAGTGGTGCACTTACCTACACTATGTGTTTGCCTACTGATCCCTTGCTAGAGTTGTAGTTTAGGGTGTGCTAGGCCCTAGGAGCTACAACAGCTGGTTCAGCAGAACTCAGAGTATTCTAAGCTAAGTTATATGTACCTTTAGTACTTATGTGATCTTTCACAAGATATTCTTAGGGCATGTGTGGTAAAACAACAGCAAGCTCAAATCCCAACGCTGCTCACCAATGTGAGAAGTTGGCCTGATGTGCAGTGTTCACTATTCTAGTGATCACTATATATCAGTCCAAACAACCCTTATTGATGATTGGTTGTAAGTCAACCTTATAGACCAGCTATCCTAGTAGCCTGGATACGAGCAGTCTAAGGCTAAGACTCTAGAGGGCGTGTTAAGCCAGCTGTTTTACCATCACATTACCCCTTGAACACCCAGTGAAAGGACACCACACAAGTGTTATGAAAATAAACAGTGTATTTATTAGCATCACAACAACCCTGTACTCTTTATGAGGACAGGGTGCTAGGCACACAACAAAACTCTTACGAAAATACTTAAGTTAGCACGGTATACACAAATGCCCGAGGGGCACGAAAAACCATATACTTTAAAAGTGGAATGCGAAATTACTAGCAGGTAAGTACAGTACTAATAGGCTTTGGAATCGCTAGGACTTGACTAGGGAATCGTTAGATTACTTCTAGGAGGCCTAGGGGACTCGGGTGCAGAGTGTGCACTCTCACGCGGGATGCGGGACAAAGTCTATGGAAGCTAGTAACACTAAAGTTAGTGTTCACGGGCGAACCCGACCTGGTAGGGAGAAAACGACAGTGGATCCTGACCCTTGGATAGTGAGGCTATGCTGGGGCACCGAAATGCCGAAGTTACCTAGCCCAGGGGCTGCAGCTGCATAGGTCTCAAAAGACGTCGGGAATCCTCGTTGCCGGACCAGGAGCCTGGAAGAAAAGATGCTGGCAGGCGACCAGTGAAGATAGTTCGAGTTGATCCAAGCCTGGATCTGGAAGATGGATGACACCTGAAAGCAGAGGGGACCAAGTTCGTGACTACTAGCCAGTAGTCAGTGGGCACCAGGAGGGCACCGGATGGTAGTCACCTCGACTAGGTGAGTGGGCGACGCTGGCTCTGCAGATCTCACGGACCAGGAGGCGTTGTCGGCGACCAGGATGGAGAGGCGAGCTGTCCCACGATGGATGAAGCTGTCGGCGTCGAAGAACCCAGGATTGGGCAACAAAGCCTTGGCTAATTCAAGCCCACGCGGTGGACTCAAAATGGCGTCTTGAGTGGACCAGGAGGGTCCGGGGTGCTCCTCTTCTGGAAGGGAGCAAGGGCCAGTCTGGAGCAACCAGACCAGTAGCAGTGATGTCGTCGGGCGTCGTTCAGAAGGCCACAAGCCAGCGGGCTAGTAGCCAAACAACGCGGTGAGCAGCAAAAAGCAGAAGGGCCCCACGCCGATCGTGGAGATGCTGGGGGGCTGATCTTCGGTGCTGGAGCTGCTCCGGGTCGGGGCTTCTCGGACCCCAAAGCACTCACCAGGAAATTACTCGGCGGGCTTGCTGTGCAGAAGTCGTGCAGTCTTGGCAATAGTCGGTCCCTTGAGGTCTCGTCGCACTCTTGGTTCTCAGCTTGGCTGTAGAGGTGAGTAGAGGTCGGAGGTGCCAGGGAAGCCAGGTCTTGTCGAGCTGGGCAGTCGGATTCCGGAGGAAGGACTTACAGCAGACCGCAGTGTTCTTGATGGTGCCTGCGGATGCAGGGTGACTACTCCTTAGTCACAAGGGAGAATCTTGAAGAAGGAAATCTTGAAGTCCTTTCGTAGAAAGTCGTGTCTTGATTCCAAAGATGATCTAATTTGGAAGGGGGCCTGCTCCTACCTTTATCTTGGAAAAGGGGGCTGGCACGCGACTAAGTCCTGCCCTATGGGTGGGACCAGGAGGGGGGTGGTTACACCCACTTCCTTGGCGGGCTTTTCCCCAGCTCAGGGTCTGGAGTGTCCCTGGAACTGGTTCAAGCCGGCCTATGCATAGTGAGCACCGGGGTGCCACTTGCAGTCACCTTCCTCTGAAGCCCTGCCTACCTAGGATACACAAAATCCTGTCTGGGACGGTGCTGGCACCGCCCCTGGCAGGAAACCCTTTGTCCTTATCTCCTGCTCTGGGAGGACTCCCAGCAGCAGGAGGGCAGACTTGTGTCTCGGTGGCAGCATCCATTTTGTGGAGCTGAGGCTCTGTTGGACTTTAACCGGGGTTAGGGGTTACATACATGTCGTGTCCCTCTAGAAGGGTGGAATGCTAACCCCGTCGCCAGAATTGGCGAGGGGTTAGTATTCCAATTCGTATGACACCTTACTCTACATGTTTTGATAAAGCGATACCAGAGTTGGCATATAACCGCGAGGATTATAATGCACTTAAGAGTATATGGTATGCGATATCATGGAAACGGCTAAGGGATAGATCCCGAAAGCCGCAGACAGGCTCAGCTCATGCCAGAGCACCATCTCACACGATTCCAAGCACTCTGCCTTCAGGATTGTTAAGGCCTGCCATAGGAGTGACTGATAGGAGATCTGTGTGTCCATTTTAGGGTTAGATATAGGTATACTATATCTAAAGCAAAGGGTGATTACACCACCTTGCCCCAGCTGTCAAGCAGCCAGTTGTGTCAGATTTGGATGGCCAGCCAGGGGTGGCATAATACATGCTGCAGCCCCTGGTAGGCCCTGGGTACACCTATGCCCTGGGTACCTAAGGTACACTGTACAGGGACTGATAAGGTGACTCAGTATCCAATTTAGATATGTACCTAAGGTACATGGAATCCATTTTACAGAGAGAGCAGTAGGCCTGGGGCCCTGAATAGCAGGGTCCCAGGTCAACTAAGTCAGAAAACCAGCAAAACACCAGGCAAAAAGTTGGGGGCAACCATAGTCAGGGATCTACCTTCCTACACCCAAGCAGAACTTGATAAGCTCCGCAGACGCTGGAGCGGGCGAATATATGGCACGGTCTTCTCTGCGCATGCACGTGACACCCTGATATGGGTAAGGGCGGGCGTCTCCTTCATTTGCAAGGAAATGAGGGTGGATCAGGAGGGCAGGTATTCTCTAGTACGGGGGCAGCTGAATGGTCAGGAGGTACTCTTAGGATCACTACATGCCCCGAACACAGACCAACCCTACTTTCTAACACAGTTGACCCAGGTCCTCCACCCATACGCTGGCCTCCCCTGGCTGCTTGGTGGGGACTTCAATATGGTGCTGGATGTGCACCTGGACCGATCCTCCCCCCCCCCCCCGAGCTGCAGCGGTAGCGTCCAATGCGCAACCGTTCCAGAACTGGCTATCTCACTGGGGGATACATGACCTATGGCGAGTGCAGCACCCACTAGATAGGGTCTATTTATACTATTCATCAGTCCACGACTTACACGTTCGGTTAGATAGGATGGTAGGCACCCAGTCCCTGCTCCCACTTATTGCCAAATCAGAGTATCTGGGGAGAACACATTCCGATCATAACCCCCTGTGGTTCCAGATTAGTTGGGAGGCGGACCGCCCACTTGTCCCCACGAAGAGGCTACAGCCCGCCGCGTTGGAGGATGCGGAGTTCCGCTCCTCATTGGGCACGACCATCCTCGCCTACTTTGATGTCAATGAAGGGACCGCGAGTAATGCCATAGTAGAGTGGGATGCGCACAAAGTAGCTGTCCGGGGGCACTGATGGGGGCCACGTGGAATATACGCAAAGCGCTCTTCACCTCTCTGGCGCGTCTGGAGGCTGAGCTCCTACAATACGAGCAGGAGGGAGAAGGGGCAGGTGAGCACTTGCGTAAGTTAGGAGACCTCCGCGCCAGGCACGTGGTCCTTCTGGAGAGGTTAAGGTGTCATAACTATGCCGCGCATACAGCCAGAACTCACGCTAGGGCGGATAGAGCGGGCTGACTACTGGCCTGGCTGATACAATGGGAGGGGCGTGGTGCCCCGATATGAGCTCTCTGCATGGCAAGGGGAGAGATGGTGTATACGCAGCGAGAAATACATCGAACCTTGACTGATCATTATACGCAGCTGTACAGGGCTCGGGGTATTGGCCCCAGGCATATTTTGGAGGAGTTCATAGACTCTGTTCATTTACCCGTGGCCTCCGAGGAGCAGAGGGACTCGCTCGGTGCCCCCCTTACACTGGAAGAGGTCGGAGAGGCGATTCAGTCTATGGCGTCCGGGAAGACCCCAGGGTCGGATGGCCTGCCTGCCGAATACTATAAAGCAAACCGGGAAGTCCGGACACCCTTACTTCTAGAGATGTACAATACAGTGTTAGAGGAAGGCTCGTTTCCCCCTCTATGCGGGAAGCGTTTCTGGTTTCCCTGCCTAAACCGGACAGGGACCCCACAGCCCTGGCTCATATAGACCTCTGGCGATACTTAACGTAGACTACAAGGTCTTCGCTATGGTACTTGCGGAACGGTTGGCACCAGTGGTCCCTCACCTAATACACTCTGACCAAAATGGGTTTGTACCAGCAAGATCCACATCCTGGAATCTTAGAAGATACTTCAGAGTAGCGGCCGAAGCCGCACGGGAATGGCCTAGGGCAGGGTGCCTGATATTAGACCTGGGAAAGGCATTCGATTGCCTGGAGTGGGGTTACCTTTCAGCAGTACTAGAGCGCTATGGGTTTGACATAGAATTCCTGCAGATGGTTGAGCTCCTATACAAGAATCCCGTAGTTCGAGTGCGCCTGGGCCCTTACATCTCAGAGGCAGTGGTGGTGAGCCGGGGCACCCGGCAGGGATACCCCCTGTCCCCGCTACTGTTCGCGTTGGCTATTGAACCCCTGGCTGCGGCCATACGGCAGACCCTTGGCGATGGCATCCCATTGGGAGACGCAGTCCATCATGTATCGTTTTATGCAGACGACCTGTTGGTGTTTGAGCGGGATGTGGGATGCATACCGGAACAGATAGCCCAGCTGTTACGTACGTTCGCGGATGTCTCGGGACTCCTAGTGAATGTGGGTAAATCCTGCCTTTATGCGTTCAGTGAAGGGACTGCAGACCCGGGATACCCCCTTGAGGGCACACGAGTCCAGTGGAAAGCTGACACCTTTAGGTATCTGGGGATCCAGATCTACAGTCAACCGGCTGACTTATTTGACGGGAACCTTGGGAGGGCGGTTGCAGCACTCAGGTCTCAGATACGCTTTTGGTCCACGCTCCCGCTGACGACCACGTCAGAGTGGCCCTTGCTAAAATGGTCGTGCTCCCCAGATTTCTGTACTATTTTGTTAACCTGCCTTTATTTATCCCGGCTTCTTTCTTTTCCATGCTTAATAAGATGCTGCAGGACTTTATCTGGGGCGCATCTAGGCACAGGCTGGCGCTGGCGAAACTATTCCTGCCAACGGACAGGGGGGGACTGGCTACCCCCTGCTTTGAGCACTACTACCTAGCCGCGCAGCTACAGTGGTTCGCCCGCTGGTTGGCGGACAGGGGCAGGGACGACACAGCTACAACAATGTCGCCATACTCTCTAGAATGTGTAACTAAGCTTTTTCACCCATTAGCAGCGCCTGAGCGTCCTACCCCGCTTCTGCTGGCAGTGGGGTATAAGTGCTACCGAAGAGCCTTGTTCCTTACGCGTAGCACGATTCCCTATGCGCCTGCTATACCATTGGAGGGCTACCCAGGTGTGCTCCTTGCTCACAGAGTGCCGGAGGCTGACATCCAGACACTTGGTGATCTCTATAAAGATGGGGCGCTCGTGGCATATGAGACGCTGGTAGCAGACGAGGGGCTCCCCCCTGGGGGGTTCTTAATGCATCGCTCATTGATAGCGAAACTAACTGCCAGATGGGGGGACGTAGTGACAGAGCCTGAACAGCATTTAACTATGCAGTATCTTCATGTCATGGGAAGGGGCAAGCACCTGGTCCGCTGGTTTGCGGCATCACTATGGGCACATGCGGCAACTAGTTTAGACCCCTTAGAGGCAAATGGGAGCTAGATCTGGGAAGGCCGCTCACTGACAAGGAGTGGGAAAGGGTCCTTAAAAGCCCAATGCGCATTCCCAAGAACATGCGATTTCGTCAGATCCAACTTTACATTGTTCATAGGGCTTACCTCATGCCTGAGCTGATCAACAAGTACTTCCGTCGCACTGACGCGTGCTGCCCCAGGTGCAATTAGTTGGGGGCTGGTTTCCTACACTCACTGTGGAGCTGTCCTGAGCTGGGCACTTACTGGAGTGCAATTAGCGAGCTGCTCAGAAAATGCACTGGTCGTACTACACCCTTTGACTGGCCCGAGTACATTTTACATCACTTCAGGAGAACCCCCTATGATAAGGTGTCGTCCCGTTTCCTGGACCTGGGGCTGGTGGTGGCGAAGCGCCTCCTCACGAGGAGGTGAAAAGCGAGTGATCCACCATGCGTACAGGCGTGGGCCTCCTCCCTCCAGGCGTGGGCCCGGGCAAAGTGGACCGCCATACGAAGGGAGGAGACATTGGGGCCCCCGAAGGAACCCATAGCAGAGCGCTGGGAGCAAATGCTTAAAACATTACAACAGCCGAACGGGGAGGGAGGCATGGGTGGCGCGGAGGGTTAGGAGGGCGCAGGCGGGGATGGGAGCATACCACGGGCCGTTCTCCTGCCAAAATAATTTGTTGTGTAGAATTTCTGCTCCATCGAGGTACAAAGGCAGCAGTGCAAGAGCAGTCGTGGCCTGGGGGTCCGCGCGCTCGGGGGATGGGGGCGGAGGGGTCGGGGGGAGGACGGAAGGGGGGGTAAGATGAGGGTTGAAGTATGAATGTGGTTTTGCCACTGTAGTTAAAAATTTCTCTTTCTGTTTCATAAATGCATCGTCTGTTCGTAAGTTCAAGCTGGAGGGTCTGCCCAGAATCTCGCTGATGGGACAGGGTCCAGCGTGCTCATTCCCATGGACAGTCCCTGAGTTTGCATCCGGACAGGAGTACCACGATTCAGTCGATTCATGTCTTAGTAGTTGCACAACTTAAACATTGTACATGTAACATAAAATGGTACTGTGCTTGTGAATATATGACTGACTTGCCAATGTCGTTTGCACTTGCATTGATGATGTTCCTATTGTACTATGTAACCCAAAAATGCCAATGAAACAGATTTGACAAAAAAAATGAATACATACAACAAACAAAAGGCATATATCTTATACACATGATCCATATAGGAAAAAATATACAATCAATCATAAAGTAATTACAATTTCAAAAAGGTAATGATCAACAAATGAAAAAATCAAGAACACAATAAATCAAAAAGTGCAATTGAGTGGCTTTTAGTTTAATGATGGATCTTCTTAGTATCTATGCGCGTTTCGGCGAACAGAGCTCCTTCATCAGGAAAGCCATAATAAATCTTCTGCCAAAACCAATTGATATGGTGATCAAAAAATATTTATTATACATGTACCTAATAATTGGAATGTTGTTCTCTGTTTTGTGAAGAGGTCTTCTAGGTTTCCCTGAACTTGATCCTGTAGTCTTCATAAATAAGTCCTAACCCTTCAATAAGTGCCTCTTTCAACTTATGACAATGGGCGGGGGGATAACCTCACTGGACTTTAATTGTACCATTTGATCATCTGTTGTGCCCTCTGGGCTGTTTTTCCTATGATGTCACCTTGAAAAGCCAATAAAAATCTGTTTTACAAAAAAAAATAAGAGCCTCTTTCAAAACCTTATAGTTGTCTGCATCATCTTGTACTGCCAGGAGTTCGTCTCTACCTTTGTCTGCAAAGGAGATCCATGGGATAGCAGCCCGCTGCTTCTGGGGGACCTTCTGGACTTTACTGGCCCTCTCCATAGCAGTAATCCACTTGTGGATACCATTCCCAGTTTTAAAAAGGGCAATATTCTGTTACGATTCCTCAAATCAAAGGGTTCCTACCTGACTCTAGCCTCTTTATTGCTGCCACCATTGGGGTCTAACCCCAACATCTTCCTCTCCTTTTCCACTTCTAGGACTTCCCTTTCACGGCCAACTGCTCCCCCTTCAGCTTGAGTTTGGCCTTCTGAAGCTTGAGCAGATTGTACTCCTTATCTAGGATGGCCTCATCTAATTTAGAATGAGTGGACCCAGAAACTGATGCTGAGAAAAGGGAGGATGAGGAAGGCCTCGTCCTCCTAGGGACCTTGTGACCCAACCCAGGGGGAGTGAAAGTAGGCCTACTGACATGCCCCCCTCCAGTACCATCAGTATCCTTCTGTACAGGTATAGGCTCATCCAGGGGAACCTCTTCAGATTCCTCCTGGCTATGTTCATTGACAGAGCCAGTGGTACTATGTACCTCTTTCTCTTCAAGGTCATCCCCTCACCAAGGCCTTCCTCCTCCAGTGTCATCTTGGAGGAGTAATTCCAACAGAAAATACCTAGTGGGGTTGCTACCTGTTTCAAGGCCTATAGCTGTGCACAGAGTCCTAAGTTCCTGAAACCTAAGGGCGCTGTACCTAGACTCCTGAGTCTGGCTAGATTCCTCATTACTGGACATGGTGCTAGTGTAGGTTATCCTACTCTAGCAAACTAAAACTTACAAAAAAAGGTTGTAGAAAGGGCTATGCTAGTCACTTGACACCTAAACTACAAGTTTTAGAATATTTTTTACCTAACAAGCAGAGTGTAATTACCAAAGGTATTAGGGATTTCTTATGGAAACCTTACTGATGACAAAGTGATAAAGAAAATGTAAGTCTTTAGCCCAACCGCTGCACCACCAATGTAGGAAGATGACTCAGTATATTGTGTCCACCTATGGTGATGCACTGTGCAATGAGTTTAGCCAGCTCTTAGTGATAGTTTGTAGGTGCCCGAAAACCAGAGCTCTCAGGAGTTAGCTGTTCAGAGCAGCTATGGCGTATCCAAAAGGGTGTAAAGCAATTGCATTTAGCACCACAGTAAGTCAGTAATCTTTTCACATAAGAAAGAACCACACCAGGTGAGTCATAAAATACTTTACATTTATTATTACACACTAAACACTTGGTATATGTTCCACCCAGAGATATCAATTACACAAAAGAAATACATTAGAAATGGGCAAATAGCATAAGAAAACACATAGGGGCCAACCATATACTAAAATAGTACCAAAATGAGACTAGAGCCCATGAAGGATCCCAGGGTAATACAGAACCATCCAAGGTGAGTAGCCATGGACCCCAAGGTGCCTGGGTGCAGAGTGGTTACATCAGGATTTTACAGTTCTAGGACCTTTCCCAAAGGACCCTGAAGGAAGCACTTGGATCAAGTAAGGTTGGCGAGCTACCCCACCAGTGTATGCCCCAGAAACCAGGCTAACTATACCAGGGAGCCCAGGTACACGGGGGTGAAGTGGTATCAGAACCTGCCTTAGACGCAAATGAAGGTTTGTTGAAGATCAGCAGCTACAGGGTCTTGTGGACTAGGCCATTGGAACCAGGGCATGGAATCCAGGGCAGTGGCGGCAGGACCGGCAGTTGCCGGCAGGACCACCAACAAGCCTTGGCAAATGCCAACAACAGTTCGTGTGAGAAGATGCTGTTGGCAGACCAGCAGGGTCTGCGGTACTAACCCAGCAAGGCTAAATCAGGACCATCCCTAAGCACACAGGAGAGACAGCAGGAATCAATGGAGCTCCCTCTAGGACACTCTGGCAGCAGGCACAGGGAGTTGCAAGGAAGTCTAAGCATCACACAGGAGATGAAGGCCCACGATGCAGAGGATGTAGGCAGGATGTCGTTCTTGGAGCTGTGCTATGCTGAATGCTGGGGCTTATTGGAGCTTGAATATCTTTCGTGAAGAATGCCACAAGCCTAGTCAATCACAAATAGACACAGTGCACATGGAGGCGGTTAACGTTGGCTGGAGAGGGATTACAGCCACTCCAGTTGCAGGGAAGACTGGTCAGTTTTGGAGAACCAGCATACCACCACAGGATCAGCAAACGGTCATTGTTGTAGAGGTGCCTGCAGATCCAGGGAAGTGGCGCTTTCACTTCCAGGGAGATTCGTTCTAGCTGGGATGAAGGCTGAGTATTTGGCGACTCGAAGGATGCCAGAGAGCCCGGCTGCAAGATGGCCACCACTTTTTTGAGGCTCTGCTGTCCGGAACATTTATTCTATGTTTATTTGTGATCATCGGGGAGGCCGGAGGTGGCTGAGCAACAGAGATGCTTCCACTGTCAGAGTGAAACCGATCAAGACATTCTGCGGAGCATGTGGGGCCCGGATTACGACACGATTAATGTCTGTTGAGTCGCGGCCGGTGGACTGGTGGAGGCTTGGCCACCTGCAAGGGCCTACAGGGCAACGGGAGAGTGCGGAGTTGCTGGCCGAGAGTGAGGTGGACAAGGTGGTAGGCGGAGGCCACCTGAGGATTTGTGGCCCACTGTGCCTGCTGGTGACTGGCTGGCCAATCCCCGGGAGCGAAGATGACGCACTCCGGGACAGATTGTTGCGGGTGCCAGGACCCGGTGCAGTGGCTGCCGATGCCGTTGGAGTTTTGCTGGACCAGGCGGAAGACAAAGTTGGGCAGTGCCTGGGGGACAGCACAGCTTCTGGGCCCTGTGGGGACTATTATTATGTGCAGCGGAGACCCAGGAGGTGGGCGGGGGGCGAAGAACTGACTGGAGATGTTGCTGCATTAGGAGATCGAGTGCCAGCCCCCCTGAAGAAGAGAATCCCTGAATCATGCTTGGTGCGTGGAATTGATCCATTGTGTGTGTAGACCTCCGTTTAAAGAGGAACTGCAGTGGGAGCACAGTGTAAGACACAGTGGAGGTGTAGCACTTCTGAGGCCGGAGAGGCTCCTGCCTAATATTGGGTGGCAGGTGCAAACGAACCGGAGCATCTGCTAACTGTGGTGGAGTCAGTGAGAGTGCCGACTTCCCCCCAGTGCGGGCATCGGCGACTCCCCCAGAGGTGGGGAGGAATTAAGCTCCAGTTAAGCTCCTTGCCCTTGCTTTAAACCAGAGGGTGGCCGTCCGTCCCCCGGTTGTCCCTCCTGCACTGTCAACATGGGCAAAACAGACGACAGGCAGTCCAAGTTGCCCTTCAAGCAGCGGGGAAACCTGCGAGTAACTGAGATCACGAGGGAGCAATTGCACGCGAAGTCTGCAACTTCGCCAGTACCTGACATTCGGGCCATGTTTAGAGACTTCAAGCAGTCCCTCACAGCTATTGACTGCAAAATAGACTCTCTGTCTAATAGACTTGATCGCCTGAAGGAGAAGGTGTCCAATCGTCATGAGTGAATCGGTCAACTGGAACAAAGCACGTCCACGATGGAAGATGATGGCATTACCGCAAGAAAAGCTGCTTCACATGGAGAAAGTACTAGAACTCATTTGCAATTAAATTAAGAGTTAGAGAGAAGATCTAGGAGAAATAACATGAGAATGATGTTGATTTTGGAGTCAATGGGTATGCAGCGAATTGAGGACTATGTGGAGGAGATGTTGCGGTCTCTGTTTGGGGAGTAACTGCAGTGTGTATTGTTAAGCGGGCCCACTGTCGGCTGGGGCCAAGGCCTTCCCCTGGAGCCCCTGCAAGCCCCCTCATTGCCCGGCTCCTGAATTATGGGGATAGGAACACGGTCCTCAGGGTCACCAGAGAGCAACACACCATGCCCTATTAAGGGAGCATTTTATACTTTTATCTGGATTTTACGATTACTCTTCAGGCTGCAAGGCACGCTTTCATCCAGGTGAAACGTACCCTCTAATAAACAGAGACCCAGTACTCTCTGCTCTATCCCACGAACCTGCGCAACTTTCACGCTGGTAAGACTGTGTATTTCATAAATCCGATGGCAGCTGCAAAATTTGTAAAAGGCTTACCTCCAGCCAGGTCTGAATCGCCTCATACTCCAGCCAACAAGGAAACCGGATGCACAAGTGACAAGGACTAAGTATACTAGTGGTAACATTTGGAGTCTGTAGTGCTTCTGGTGCGCAACATGCTTCACCAGAAGGATATGGTGAGAAATTCTCCTTATGATATTTTTCTAACTAATGTCCTGGATGCGTTTCGCAATGAGGCGCCTCAGATTGGCTAATTACAAATGTTTGTAGGATCTTTACCTGTTTCGGCCACCTGGTCTCCATTGACTAGGTAGTGCTGGATGACTGGTGTTCTCCCTGAGGATGATTCCCTTATTGTTATGCTTAACTAGCCTTGTTGGGCTTTGGCGGGTGGTTAATATTCAGCCTGATTGGGTGGCTGTAGAGGGGGTTCATAGGTTACTCCTATTTCTCTGTCTCTTGTTTTATCTTCTTGCTATCCTATTTTTAGAGGCTGACTTGTAAGGCTTTCACCCGGAGGGGAGGGCTCCACAGAGCTTGCGACACAGAGGCACTATTTTGGACTACGGCGTGCCTGCAGGCAGGATGCATTGGTGAGCTGTATGTGACATGTTACTTCAATTATGCGAGGAGGGGTTACTATGCTTATAAGAATTGGGTCACACTGGCATACGCGGATTGCTAATTGTGACAAACAGGGGAGATTTGTGATGGTGGTGTGTGCACTGGAGGGGCGCCCACATAGTCTTGTTTCTATGTACGGTCCAAATATTGATGACTCAGACTTCTTTATTAAGGTCTGGAGGCTTGTGGATGCACTGGGGCCAGCGCAGTGGGGGGGGGGGCACTTTAATGTTTTTCTGGACCCACAGCTTGATAGGTCAGGGGATTCCCGCCGGCCCCTCCCCCTTATCACTGATGTGGGATTGGTGGACGTGTGGAAGGAGAATAATCAAGAGAGAACTTGTGTGACCTTTGCAACTTTCTCCTGGTTGTGTATTGACTATTGTCTTGTGTCCAAGGATGTCGATGCTTGGGTGTCCGCAGTGTCTCTCCTTCCTAGAATGTTCTCGGTTCACTCCCCAGTCTTACTTGAGCTCGCTATTCCAGACTGCTCGAGACAAGCTTTTACTTGGTCAATGGTTCACTCCGGGCAGATACAGCCCCGGGCCTAGATGGGCTGTTGGCTGCATTTTATAATGAGCATGCTTCCATTTTGGCACCTCATCTTCTAGATCTATTCAATGAGTCTTTGGAGAGGGGTGAATCACCCCCTTCCCTTACAGAAGCATTAATGGTCACTATCTTGATGCCTGATAAGGATCCGCAGCATTGCGAGTCGTATAGGCCTTTCTCCATTATCAATGTGGATAACACAATCTTGGCCAAACCAATCACCTCGTGGCACCTCCCGTGGCTTCCTCTTATCATGTGCCTGGATCAATTGTGCTTCTTTCTGGGAAGAGCCACCACACATAATTTGCACAATTTCTTTGCAATCCTCCAGGAGATAGAGCCCTCGATTGAAGCAGCAGCAATTTTTTTTGACGCTCGCTCTCAAGTGGCCGTACTCGTTTGCCCTGCTGAAGCGAATGGGGCTTAGCCCTAGGTTTCTCCAACTGATTGGCCTTCTCTATGCGAACACCATGGCAAGACTCCGTATTGAGTGGTTCCCTTCCTTTCGAATTTCCAGGGGAGCGCTGCAGGGATGCCCGTTCTCCTAATATACTTTTTGACATTGCCTTGGAGCCTTTGACTGTGCGGCTAAGACAGCATCATGCACAGCGTGGCCTCACGTTCATCCCTGTGTGGTGCTGGTCTCTGTGTATGCTGGTGACGTCATCCTGTATGATAAGCACCCAGCGAGAAATCTGGACCTGCTGATCAGGGAGTTTACTCCTTATGGGGGGCTTTCTGGAATTTCGATTAATTGGGCCAAATCAGTGGTGTTTCCACTAATGGAGGTGACCAAGGAGTTTTCCTCTGAGTTTCTCCCTTGTTGGGCAATTGAACCAATTAAATATTTGGCCATCTGGTTGAGCAGGGATGTGGATATACTATGGCATTCTAACTATGGCTGTTTGATGGAGTGGCTGGGGAGTAAGTTGGTTGCTTGGTTGCGCCTCCCTCTGTCCATGGTGGGGTGGCTGGCTAATGCCAAAATGATTATTCTGCCAAAATGTCTTTACTTGTTTCTTAATCTCCCCTCCTGCTCATGCGTAGCTTCAGGCAGAAAATGAGGTTGTGCCTGGTGTCTCTGGCATGGGCCGGCAGGCTGCCCAGAATAGCATGGGAGATCCTTACCTTACCATTTGAGCTTGGTAGACTGGTGGCAACAAACTAAGATCTATATTACAGTTGTGCACAGGCGTAATTTGCATTCTATTGGTTCTATCTAACACAGTTCATGGCGCACCCCCCCCCCGAGTATGGCCATGCCACGCCTCATCTACTTTATATGGTCTTATACAGACCACAGACTCAGCCGTGAGCGACCATTGACACGATTGCTTGCATTGTATGGGCTTGGCATGAGCTGTGCAGACACGCTTGATTGGAGGTCATGTAAGCCTCCTCGGTGCCATTGACCAGACACTCCGCCCTTCCCTTCACGCAGATGCGAGCACTTGTGATCGTCTGCGGAAACATCTGCTTACCACCATGGGGCAGCGTTCCCCAATGGGTTATTCATATCCCCACAACAGGTCCTGGAGGAGGGTGAGACAACATTGCTTGACCGGATCATAAATTGCCAATTCAGGGCTTCCCTGTACTGTTATCTTATGTTACGAGATTTGTAAAGCGCATGGCTGCCCCAGCAAAGGGGCCTCCCGGTGCTGATCCCAGTGATGTACAGAGAGAAAATCGAAGGTGGCGTGGTTAAGATGACGTATTAACTTGGAAAGAGAAAGGTCTTTATTGCCGTCTGGAAAGACCCATGATTTTGGATGCTTCAGATGTTGCCAGGAAGGGAATTCCAAATTGTGGGGGCAAGGGCACGAAAAGAGTGACCTCCGACCTGCGCACTTTTGACACAAGGGACACATGCTGAGTTTAGGTCGTAGGAGTGCAGCAAGCGGTTCAGGATGTAGGGAGTAAGAAGATTGGCTAAGATGGCGGGAACTTGGCAGTTCAGAATTTTGTGGGAAATGCACAGTACCTTGAAATTGATTCTTTTCTTCGTACCTTGAAGTTGAGTCTTTTCTCCACTGGGAGCCTTTGTAGGAGGTTGGAAACTGTACAAGATATGGGATGGCTGAAGAGCATCCGAGCAGTGACGTTTTGTGCCCTTTGTAGGCGATGGATCCCAGTTTTGTTGGTGCCCAAATACAGAGAACTATAATAGTCCAGTCTCAAAAGTATGGTAGACTGGATGATGACCTGCGGTTGAAGAACCCAAGCAATGGCTTGAGTCCACGTTAAGCATGGGTGGATTTTGCGAATTGGCAATCCGCAAACTTGTGTATTTACGGATTCGCAATCCGCAAAATCCGCGAAGTCTCGCGAATTTAGCGGATTTTTTTTTTTTTTTTGGTTTCACAAGTGTTTCTGCCGTTTCGCAAGGGTTTTTTACCAGTTCGCAAACGCGAAGTTACTTGTCTGGTAGCAACGGTCGCGACCATGTTGTTTCTACGTCTGGTTCATCACAGCACCCTCTTTTCACTACTGCCACCCTCTGTTTCACCACTGCCACCCTCTGGCTCACCCATGCCACCCTGTGTTTCATCACTGTAGATTATGGGGGGAAAAGCACACCTGCCCTGCCTCAACTGACATAAATGAATTAGGGGCTGATTGATTAATGTGTCACTGAATTTGAACTTCCAGTCTGGCACCTGCTTCCTTATCTGTAATTGCTTTCTGTTGCAGTCTAATTTTTTTAGCAGGACCTTTGGCATACTTGTAGCTATTCTCTGAGCCTGCTGTGAGGGTCAGAGCAGGGTCATAGAATAGTTGCAAGTAGGCAACTGAACACTGGAGGGGCCCCTCAGGAAGCAGTAGAGGGAATGGTTACTAATGTTAAGATTGAACTTTTGCACCTGCTGAGTGCTTTCAGTTTTGCGAAAATCGTTTTTCTGCTATTTCGCGCGATTCGCGGGGCGCGAATTCGTGCGAGATCGATTTCGGAAGCCGCGAATACACGATTTATTTTTTTTGCGGCGTGTTTGTTCGCGTGATTTTTTGCGTGTTCGCAAGCCGCTTGTAGCGCAACGTTTGCGAAGTTACCCTAGCGGTCGTACATGAGCGCGGCCATCTTGTTTGCGTGACGTAATTCCGTTTCCGGGCGCTATGTGTAATCTCGCAAAGTGTGCGACTCGCTAGTACATGTTCGCGTGTGATCGCGGGAAAAATCTCGCGCGAACTTACCCACGCGGTCGTCATCGGGCGCGGCCATCTTGTTTTTCATTCATTGCTATGGTTCTGGGCATGCTTTCTGTATCCTCTGTCACTCTCTGCCATCCTTTGCTTGTTTGAAGTTTTTTTTGTTCTATTTTAATTATTATCTATCCCTCTATTTTTCTAGCTCTATATGTTTGTGTTTTCTGCTACTTTGGGTTAATTTTAAAATACTTTTTTTTAACTCTTTTCTTTTCTTCTTCCCTATTATATTTCTTCTTTATTATTTACCTTCCTTTCTGCCCAGACCATGGTAAAGGGAGCCGGGAAGCAGCCCGCGAAGGGGAAGGGTCCCGTGCCCGGCTCCCGTGCGGGCGTTTGAGGGGGGAGCAAGTAATAGCTCGGGAGATTTTTAGTGCGGAGGAGGTGGCCGCACTAGTCTTTCATGTCCAGCGCCACCTCCCCAAGACCATCATGGGAGGCGGCTAGATCGCTACCGGCTACGGGATCCGGGAGCGCCGGAAGAGGTGGGAGAAGGTGTGCCGGGCCATGTTTGAACAATCTGGGGTCCGGCGTACCTACAACCAGGCCACCCACCGCTGGACGGATCTCATGGACCGGGAACGCGACTTGCTGGACGTGCTCGGCATCGAGATCCCCGGGCTTGGTGAGCAGTAGTAGCTATTTCTAGCTATTTCATCACTACTCTGTTTTCTCCCGCTCTGTGTGTTATTATATTGCACATTTTTGTTTTTTACCAAGAGCAATAATGCTGCAGATTACATTGTAGGTAAATTATATTTCAAAATCTTCTGTGCATTTCAGGTGCACTGCTCTCCTTCTCAGTAGCCTGGCTACTATGCTTATTTGTTTTCTATTTTGTGTTCATTTCATTGGCCTGAGAAATTATGTATGAGTGTAGTGTAAAGAACTGCGTAATGCTAGACTCTAAGGGTCAGATTTTCAATTACTGGCGCATCCCTGCAAAGTAGCAGGGATGCACCATGGGCCCAAAACGTCACAGAAGCCTTACGCATCTGTGCCGTAAAGGCGGCGCATTGCTGGAGTTGCGTGACAACGATGGTGCAGCTCCAGCAATGCTCTGGGGTGCCCTATCTCCCCAATGCTGCGTCAAGCCATACGTCTGCTTCAAGCAGGCGCAGGGTTTGAGTCACGCATCATTGTCCTAAAAGTGACTGATTGACATCTTGTAGATTTACCTCAGCCACTTTTAAGATGCGTTCCTGGGCAGGAACGCCCTCCCTTGCGCCAGAACGCCCCCTGATGACGCAGGGCTTTACAACGTGATGCATCTCCCATATGCGTCACGTTGTTAATATACGCCGCACCATGGCGCCTCTTATGTTATGCCTCTGCATCACAAAAGTCACGCAACAATGGAGCAAAAGAGCCGCAAGGGGCTTGTAAATCTGCCCCTACAGACTCCAGTCCAGTCCTTCCTTTGTACACCTGGCAATAAGAAGAAATAGTGGTGGTGGATTGATAGTTTGAGTATTTTAATGACTGGTTAATGTAGTAGGAAACTTTTTAGTGTTGTCGCTGATCTGCAATCACGATGGAGTTTGTCTGCCACTTCGCGTGCTGCGGACTGCTGCCTGCCAGTCCTAGGCGAACCTTTTTAGTAGTTTGTTTAGTGAGTTGCATAACTTTCCAAGTCGACGGTCCGCAAATCAAGCCATACTAATATCGTAGTAGACCACATGAGATAGGTCAATATATCCCGTTCAATAGTTGTCTATTTGCTATTTCGCCAAAAGATTTTGTTATTGTTCTTTTGAAATGTTTGATTTGGTTGACAACAATCATCCATGTTTTTGGGTCTTTCTTTCTTTCATGTTGTACATCAGCTCCCCCCAGGGGCAAGAGGACATTGGAGGAGGCTGCTGCTGCTGAACAAGGCCAGGATCGGTCAGGCGAGGGCTCCTTTGCTGGCCCCGGTAAGTTTTAATTTTAATATAGAGTACCTATTTTTTCCTAGCGTTCCTCATTCGATTTTTTCTAAATCGTCTTTGATCTTCTTGTAGACTGTATCTAAATTCTTATCCTGCCTCGACTATGACTCCCTGTGGTATTACTAGATTATTCTTATTTGTCTGTCTGTGTAGCTAACTAAGATTGAACATTTGGCAAAAGGTGTAAAACGAAACTCCCATTCTAGTCAGCAATAGCTCTATGCACTGAGTGCAGTCCTCTGGGATTGTCCATAATGTCTTTTCAAGTCTTCTAAATGTTTATACTTTGACAATTACCAACAATAAAAAGGTGAATGACCACCAAGAAAGAATAAGATACTACTTTACTTTTGGTTTGGATAGGAGGACAATCCATACTACTACTGTTGCAGGGACAAATCTGTACAAACAGAACTATGAACACTAAAGTGCATTGTTTATCAATTATAATAGGCGCAGGTAGACTTTCCACATACCTCAGTGATATCAGACTTTGAAGAACCCCCAATCTCTTTACTGACTAGATAGTGTGGCAGAATCATTTAGCTCCCGAATTCATCGATGATTGATCCCCAATGATGATTATCCAACGCAGGACAAGAGTACGGAGTCAGAGTCCAGAAGTGTCAGAGGCACAGGCTCATGCATTGCAAATTGCAAAACCTTTTGCTCATTCACTCATGACCAAAACCCACAGAGTCTATTTAAGTTTTAAAGCTTTATTAAAAGTAAAAATATTTATTAAAATCAAGCTTGTCATAAAACATAAACAGTTGCTTAAAAATGGAAAAGTGCTTATAGTGATTTATTTCACACATTTATTGTGGGCGAGCCGAGCCCTCACCTGGTTTGAACTTTAATTTTTCTTTTTGGTGCTGAATCGTTGGTCCCTCCGTCCTAGTGATGATGATTTGTTCTTAGAAGTGAAGATTCTGTCTGTTATGAGACAAATGGTGCGTGTTAAAAAGCAAGCATTCATCAGTTGTGCCAAAAAGTGCAGCAAGACAATACCCTTCCCTGGAAAAAGGGACATTTTTACTTTAGAGTAGACAGTCACAAATTATTAGCTTGTTTTCGGTATTCACATTTCTTCATTCCTAGACAAAATACAAGTGATTGGTGTATGTCTATGACATCTAACATTCTTAAATGTACTTTGTAGGTGGAACATCTGGTGCTGGGCCCAGCGCGGAGGTGGAGGAGGAAAGTTCCGGGGAGGAGGCGGTGCAAGTGCCGGACCAAACTGCTGTGCGGGTTGCCACGGTAGTGGCTGGCAGTGGTAAGCCCTTTTATTCCTTACTTATTGAGATTGCAGACTGCATAGTGTGATCCTCGTGAGAAAACGTAAGGTTTGTCCAGATGAGAGACATGAAGAAGAATGATTGACATATAGTTTGAATGGATGGATGCCTGGATCATGGTACTATCTGACTCTTAGATAGCATATGTGTATCTCGAGAGAGTAGACGGTCACTGGATGAACTAAGTGTTACTTTGAAGAGCATGTAACACCGCACCCGCATGTCCATCCCAGTGTAGGAAAGGCATGTAAAAGAAGTTGTAATTTTGTCCGAATACTACCATGAATAGTAGCAGTAGTTTGTATTGCAAGCACAGCATATATCCGGCTATTACGATGGCCGCTCACTACCTCTGTTAATAAGTTTAGTAGAACTCGGTCATTCTTGTGTGGATGTATCACTGTTCACTCAATAAAAAGCAAAGCACCTAAAGTCATCCCATATGTAAGCAAATACATACCATGTGCAGTGATAGATAATCAGATTATTTATCTTCTTCATTTTCCTTTTCTAGTATCTATTCATTGTCACTGTAGGGTGAAAGTTAAATTAATTAAGCAGTTGCCCTTGTAACAGAGTATTCTCAGTGCCACCCGTAATAGAAAAGTAAGAGCATCACCACCTGCATGTACTGGACTGGTACAGTAACGCAAGTCTGTCTCACTCATCATGGCGGGCGTCTGTTTTTCTCGGGTGCAAGTTGACTGCGCTGGCATTATGCCGGCTTGCAGAAGTTAACGTACTAATTTTGCTAAACAAGAGAGAAGAAGAAGAATAAGACTGGTGTACTGTCATAGTCGACTCTAATGGAGTGAGTCCATAGTGCTTGTAGAATTGATTCCTTAAACTCCCACTAATGTTAGAGCAAGGATGAAGAAGTGGGAGGTTAGATAGATACTGGCCACAATAGTTATGTACTGCGCTTCCAAGTTGCTAGTTCTACTGTGACACAACTTTCTGCTGAATCATTTTGTGTTAATCTTAAAGAGCATTGGTTACAGACTATGTCTTTCTGTCTTCATATAGATGCTCCTTCCAAACCAACAAGGAAGGAGCTGGCTGAAAGGGCCCGGCAACGGAGGCTGGAGGCGACTGTCGCCGAATATCGGCGGCTGGTGGCCCAGGAGGAGGAGGACACGCAGAGTACGTCAACAACATCCACGGCGACACCTGCATCCTCCTGCGCGCTCCCTGGGTCAGCCAGTCAGCGCAGGTCTCCAGCGGTACGGACCCGGGGTACCGCAGCCACCCGCCACCACCGAGCAGCAAAGAAATCAGCTGCCCCCACAGCAGTTGCAAAAAAAGGATGCACCGCCTTTCCCTGAGAGTTTCCTACCTCGAGCAGGAGCTCCTCAACACCAAGCCCCTGCTCGAGACCCTCCGCAAGGAGCATGCTGACCTGGCCCGAAAAGTCAACAGCAGCCAGTAGGAGGAGACTGTCCCTTGCCCCTTTTTTAAAGACTTCTGGGGGGTGGGAATTGGGAGTTGGGTTTTCTACTTTTTTTGGACTTCGTTTTCAGGGACATTCGTTGGGGTTCGGGGGGGGTGGGTTGGGTCTTGCGGTAGATTTATGTTACTGGATATATAAATATACTTTAAACTTTATCTTAGCATACGTGTTTTTTACTGCTTTTGAGGCTGGTGGGTGGGGGTTTCACAGTCCTGAAACTTAAGTGGCATCTTGATTCAAGTTGTGTAAGTACTAATGGCCCAAATGTTTACAAAACTAAGTGCCTCTCACAGAGTAAGTGAATTCAATTGTCCTAGGACTAGTGTCAGTCTCTCGTCTCTCCTAATACTTCATTATACTACCTCCCCCCAAACGCTTATCTTACCTGTAATTTGTGTTTGGAAATAGGGCTAGGCACAGGGCTGGCTGCACGCGAAATGGCGATTAAGGTTGGCAATCCTGGGCGGATGAAATGTCATCATTGCGGTGGTACTTGTGGTGTTACACAGTGGCAGTTGCAGCATCTGAAAAAAAAGAAAATGAAACCTTGTTTGTCCTTACCGTAGCATTAGAACGGTACGATAGAGAATATAGCAGGTGACAGTACACTAGAACAGTGCCACAATGTAGCCTAACAAATGGTAAAGTATTTAAAGTATAACTACTACTTGCGTTGAATTTCTTTGACATTGGCTACTATTACAAGAAATAGTACTGAAGGTGAAGGACACAGCAGCGTAATAATTTCATTTGCCACGTCTAGGAGGAGGATGTTCTTGATGACCAATCAAGTTAATGGCGCACATGAAAATCTGCTTTCATTTGCCAATAGTGACTCGGTGTCAAGCTGAGTAAGAATATATCCTCGGATTCCTTCACCAGCCTGTTGCTATGACCTTATCCTCCCCAGCAAGTGTGTGGAATTATTGCTGTCATTTAGTCACACATCAATCAAAACCACACAGCCCGGGGGAAGAGGGTTAGGGTTTGGAAAATGGATGGGAATGGGGTTTTTTGGGAAAGTTTTGTTGAGAGAAGAAAAGAAAAGCACAGCATGGACAAACAATAATTGAAGATAAACAAATCTTTGGGTACAAAGCTAACCATGATTCTTTTAAGTGACATATATTAAGTGCATGCACTACTGCATGCATGGTTACTGAAAAGTAAGTAGTACTTTCGACAACCGTGAATGAAAGAATGCGACAGTACAGGGCTGCAGTAATAATTTTGCGTTTTCACTTGCCTATCTCTGCACTCAGAGAAACACTTCGTACATTAAATTAGGTTTGAAAAATAGCAGAAGTAAAACCTATCCAATGGCTGTAGGGATGAATTTAGAAGCAGAGATCAAAGAAATGCAGAGTCACACTCATAGAAGTTCACAGCAATAACATTACTTAAAAGATAATTAGAAAAGAACGGATACTGTATCTGTATGTTGTTGTAGTTGTCCTACTGAATTTGGGAAGTTGTAAGATGCATCCAACCATTCCTCTTATTAGCGGGACTCCTCCATTCCATCTGACGCTCCGTCCATCAATGTTGGTGACCAGAAGACACCCTGTCCACTGCCTGCCGGATGCTGAATTGCGGCTTGCTAATGTGAAGCCTGACTTCATCCTTTTTTTCCCATTGCACAGGCTGAAACCCGGCCTGTAATTATTGATGGAAAAACAGGAAGTGATATTAGAACACCACTGACAAATAAATAAAAGGTATGTACGCTGTGAAGTGCAAAAAGTCACACTTTGAGTTTCCTAATAGACAGTACAATATTTTTGAAAGTGCCTACTCTGTCTGAGTCTCGTTTTGAAGGATAAATAAGCATGGGCGAATTAATTTAGCAGATCCTTCCCCTCAAGCTAGGTGTACTGTAAACTGTGTTTTAGAACAAAATTAGACCTTCCCAGCAGTACTCCCAGACCCTTACTAAACCCAGGCGCAAAAATGTAGAAGACCCTAAGAAGACCCCCAATCAGATCTCAAAAAACGAGGCCTAGTAGAAAATGGTGACAAAACGTACTTTGAAAGTAAAGTAGGCCCAAATCCCCCCTTACCCACCGTGGATTGTATTCAAACCACTTGCAAGCAAGCAAAAGTATCCATACCCAGCACCGCTCCAAGACTCGCAAACCCCCCCACAAACAGTCCCCCGCCCAAACACATGCAATACAATACTACTAACCCTAACGAGCCATAAGTTAAGAATAGTGGCAAACGCTTTCTTTAACTAGGCCAAATCCCCCCTTCCTCACCATGGATTTTTCTTCAAACCACTTGCAACCAAAATGACACATTCCCGCAAGTGCTCTAAGAAGCCAGAACTCAGTTGCAAAAATCTAGAACACCCCGAAACACATGCAACCCTGCTGCTAGTGCTAACCCTAACGAGCCCTAAGTTAATGTGCAAAAACGCTTTTACTCATGGATTTTCTCCAAACCACTTTTATCCGGTATTAGACCTTCCCAGCAATGGCCCCAGAGCCGTCAACACAGGCGGAAACAAGTAGAAGACCCCCAAACAGCCAAAAAGCAAAAGTACAAAAATGGGCACTGTTATTTTCTGGGTAATTTCCAAAATCACTCCGCGCGCGCTCTGCAGCTAGGCCCAAACTCCCCTCTGCCACCATGGATTTTCTTCAAACCTCTTGCTAACAAAACTATCCATACCCAGCAGTGCTCCCAGACCCCGAAACCCACCCACAAACACCAGGAAGCCCCCCAAACAGGCCCCCGAAAACGCTAAATTGACCGAAATGTCAGAAAAAGCAAAAACTTTTTCCTCATGGATTTGGTCCAAACCAGTTTTATCCGGTATTAGAGCTTCCCAGCAATGGCCCAGAGCCGTCAACCTGGGCGAAAACAAGTAGAAGACCCCCAAACAGCCAAAAAACAAAAGTACAAAAATGGGCACTTTGTCATTTTCTGGGCAATTTCCAAAATCACTCCGCGCGCGCTCTGCAGCTAGGCCCTAACTCCCCTCTGCCACCATGGATTTTCTTCAAACCTCTTGCTATCAAAACTATCCATACCCAGCAGTGCTCCCAGACCCCGAAACCCACCCACAAACACCAGGAAACCACCCAAACAGGCCCCCGAAAACGCTAAATTGACCGAAATGTCAGAAAAACCAAAAACTTTTTCCTCGTGGATTTGGTCCAAACCAGTTTTATCCGGTATTAGAGCTTCCCAGCAATGGCCCCAGAGCCGTCAACCCAGGCGAAAACAAGTAGAAGACCCCCAAACAGCCAAAAAGCAAAAGTACAAAAATGGGCACTTTGTCATTTTCTGGGCAATTTCCAAAATCACTCCGCGCGCGCTCCGCAGCTAGGCCCTAACTCCCCTCTGCCACCATGGATTTTCTTCAAACCTCTTGCCATCAAAACTATCCATACCCAGCAGTGCTCCCAGACCCCGAAACCCACCCACAAACACCAGGAAGCCCCCCAAACAGGCCCCCAAAAACGCTAAATTGACCAAAATGTCAGAAAAAGCAAAAACTTTTTCGTCATGGATTTGGTCCAAACCAGTTTTATCCGGTATTAGAGCTTCCCAGCAATGGCCCCAGAGCCGTCAACCCAGGCGAAAACAAGTAGAAGACCCCCAAACAGCCAAAAAGCAAAAGTACAAAAATGGGCACTTTGTCATTTTCTGGGCAATTTCCAAAATCACTCCGCGCGCGCTCTGCAGCTAGGCCCTAACTCCCCTCTGCCACCATGGATTTTCTTCAAACCTCTTGCTATCAAAACTATCCATACCCAGCAGTGCTCCCAGACCCCGAAACCCACCCACAAACACCAGGAAGCTCCCCAAACAGGCCCCCGAAAACGCTAAATTGACCGAAATGTCAGAAAAAGCAAAAACGTTTTCCTCATGGATTTGGTCCAAACCAGTTTTATCCGGTATTAGAGCTTCCCAGCAATGCCCCAAGACCCGCCAACCCACCAGCAAAAAAGCACAACACCGCCAAACAGGCAAAAAGCAAAAATGGAAAATCTCATACTGCGGCACCTTCAAATCAATAAGCAAATAAGTGAAGACAGTTCTGCTGATGGGCTTGTTTTTGTGATTGGGTGATTAAATTTTTTATTTATATTGACTTTGCAAAACAAAGAAAGACATACACACAGGAATAAAAGAGAATAAGGACGAAAAAGAAAGTTATTGATTCATTGGCTCATTTTCAGGGCTCGTGTCAGGGAAGCAGAGTTCGTCCTCATACTCTGCGAATTCAGGCGGGAGTAGGTCACCTAACAGAGAAGAAATTCCCTCATCTAAGTTGGTGTCCTCCTCGTCTTCTTCCGGCGTGTATTCTCGTACTTTGTAATCTGGTGGTATGAGGTGCTGATTCATCTTTATCATTGTTAACCTCTCCACATTTTTTGGCGAGAGGCGGGTCCTTTTGCAAGTTACAATGCCACCAGCAGCACTGAAAACACGTTCAGAAGACACGCTTGCGAGTGGGCAAGACAAGTAATTTATAGCCAGGTTGGTGATCTCTGGCCACAATTCTCTTTTCCCATGCCAATACGCCAATGGGTCATCATGAATATAGACCTCTGTCGGGTCATTCAGATAGTCCTGCACCATCGACTCAAGGTTCTGCACGGTTCCTCCACTTTGCGTACTTTTTGCTGGGACCTTTTCAGAAGCAAACCCAAGCTCAGTTAGCCAATCGTCTTCTTCACACAATGTTGCTGTTGTGCCTGGTGCAGATGATCCGGTTGCTGGTGTCTTTAACGGCTGAGAGGTCACTCCTGCCACAGCCAGAGGTGCAAAAGTGAATTCTTTGGACTCCGGATGGCCGGCTGATGCTGATGTACTGCCTTTTCCTTCAATTTCCTTCCGTTCTCTTTCAAACCTCATGGCTGACAGAGCTAGCCAACGTTTGTACTTCGAAACTTCTGCGTCACCAAAAGCAAACAATGCTCTGCCTGCCAGTGCCTTTTTGTAGCGTGGATACAGAATAGTAGCACAAATGTAATACTGTTCTGTGTGGATCTTTTGAAGACGTTCATCGCAAAGTAGGCGCTGTAATAATTTCTCCGCCAAATCAAAAGCTTCTTGCTTTTCTTCATCTTTTTGAAACTTAGAAGACACCGCCTTCAGTTGGTGCTCTAGCATGCGCAACAATGGGATAGCTTTTCCCAAACTACAGTCCTCCCTGCTGACTGCACGCGTGAAGACCTCAAAAGGACGAAGCATGTCTGTCAGGCTTTTAACTAGCTCCCATTGCTCCGCATGTAACCTCAGGTCCTTCACAGCTGTACCCAGTGTAAGGAAATACTGATCGAGTACCGTAAACTGCTCATACAGACGCTCAAGCATGTAGAAGGTTGAGTTCCAACGTGTTGCCACCTCCTGGATGAGTGCTTTCACTGGCAGTCGACGTTCATGTAGCAGGCCCCTCAGATGCTTCCGGGCCTTAAAAGAATGGCTGAAATGTGTGCACATTCTTCGGCAGGTGGTCAGTAACTCGCACGCTGGACTTTCTTCACTCAAGAATTTTTTAACAACCAGGTTTATACAGTGCGCCAAACACGGCACTCTGAAATAGTTACCCTTATCCATGGCCTTAACTACATTGGCGCCATTATCCGTGGAAACATAACCAATCATGCGTTTTTTGGGGGAAAGCCATTGAAAGACCTTTGTGTTAAACTCCTGCAAAATGTTTTCTGCTGTATGACTTGACTCCATGCCAAACATGGCTAGTGTCGCATGTTTCAGAGCAGCTTTAAAAACGTTGTCCGTGTCAACACCTGCCCTTAGCTTTGCTGTAACTCCTGAAAAAGAGACCCAGTGGCCAGTGATGCACATGTAATCAGTGCCTGCGCCACTGGTACACATGTCTGTTGTCAGATGTATAGTGTGAACATCACTCTTCTTCAAAGCTGCCCAATCGCCTCCAGCACATCTGCATGTAGTGCTGGAACCGCAACTCTGGCAAAATAGAACCGGCTAGGAACCTTCCATTTAGGGCAGAGCGTTGCCACTAATTCAAGAAAACCAACCCCTTCCACAAAAGAAAAAGGGAGAAGGTCCAGCGCTAGCATTTTAGCCAGCTTAGTGTTATACAGATGCACCATTGGGTGGTTGCGTTCAAATGGCGCATCTGAAAACAACATGCTTCTAATGGTGGGCTGGACCATTTTTTTACGGGAAGATGATGACTTCTTCGACCCAGTTACGCTCGGTGATGATGACATTTTTCGCATTGGTGTCTCACTCTCTCCCACACTCTTAGTGTGGCGCACAGGGGGTGTGCTGCTGACAGGGGTACTGGGTGTAGGTGAAGAAATGTTTGACGCTTCTTCCTCATCGTCATCATCAGATGAAACATCAACGGATACAGTTTGTTGACTTCCAATTCGGGCTTCCTTGATCTCCTTTAGGTGTGCAAGCCATTGGACAGTGTGCTGTCTCTTAAGATGACCTCTCTGGCCTCCGGTACCAATGCTACAAATGGCTATGTTTTCCCTTTTTGGGCAAACACTAAAGAAGTCCCAAACTGCGGACTTCAAATGTCTGTGGGGGGCGGAGGAGGCGATACTGCTGGCCATGCTGCTAATGGCAGATGAAGTGGAGGATGTGTGTTGCCGAACTTTACTACGTTGTGCACTTGCATCACCACTAATTGAGGTGGAGGTGGATGGAGGTCCCTTCTGGCGAGAAAATATGGAAGCTGTGGGTGGTGGTGTACTAGTTAACTGCATTTGTGGTGGTCCCGTTGTCACGTCGCCATCATCACGCTCAGCAGCATTTCGGGATAGGGTAAAAATGTCTGTTTGCTGCATGCCCGCTGAGGCTGGAGTGACGCCTATGATGACTGCGTCGTCGTCAGGAGAGTCTTCATCAGCAGGAGTATACGCCACTTCTTCTTCAGCATCATCATCACACTCCATAACTCTGAGACTTTCGGGGACCTTCCTTTTATGCTTAGCTACCTTTGTCAGATCATGGTGTGCCTCACTCTCAGACGGCAGTGGTGGTTCCCAATTTGGATCCATATCATCAGAAGGAAGGGGGCTTGAAGAAGATGTAGACACCATCCTTGATCTTTTCCTTGCTAGGGATGTAGAAGACAATGAATGATCAGGAGGAGTGGCTTCCTCAAATGATACCTCGGCTTGAATGTCGATTTCCTGATGTGCCCCTACTTCGGGAGGAACAACTATTGTGGGCACTTGTGCCGCTCCATGCACCTCTGCTTGCGCATCTGCTTGCGCTGCCTCTCCTTCCGCATGTACTTGGGCTTTTACTACTTGCACAGGTGGTTGTTGTTGTGGCTGTGTTTGCTGAACACTCGTCAGATGAGTTACAACAACCTGTGTGTATTGTGGGACATTGCTGCTGCTTTCTTGCGATGAGCCAACATCACTGGTCGATGGTGATTGAACAACTATACTGGCGACCTCTAAAGCACTCAAGGGCTTGGACCTAAGTTGGCGTGGTGGTGGTGGCACTGAGCCCAATGGAGCGGGGGTGCTGCTCCCGGCAGCTTGGTCCTCAGCAGACCCCGCTGCTGCTGCAGGCGTACTTATTTTTTTCCCAAAAAATGTGGCGGTCGTCACACCAGTCTCCTTGGTAAGTGGTGCCACTTGCTTCTTCTGCTCCTTACTGGCAACTTTCTTGCTAGAGGAGCTACAGGGAACTTTTTTTGGGGCCATCTTCTTCAGAGGTCAGAACAGCAGGCCGCAGTTGCACGAGTTGCAGAGTTGTCTTGTCTGTGGCCACACGTGACGTCGCATGACGTTATGCTGCACACACACCGCTGCAGGACTTCTTCCTGGCACTGGTGGTTCTCTTGTGCACCTAAAAGCAATGGAAGACAGAGGAACATCAGTTATACACCCCAAAAAGTCGAAAAACACACAAAAATCAGCACAATCCCATGCCATCCATGCCCTCAATAATGTTTAAATTCAAGAAGACACCCCACAGAAAGACTAGGCCCATGCACCACTCACTACCCCTGGGCATAATGGATGGAAGCTAGGCAAAATGGGTGCAGGCCTGATAACCCTGGCTGCATTCAAAATGGCCCCTTGCACCCCAAGCACATGGCCAGGGCCTGCCTGTACCAGCACTCAAAATGGCCCCCACCCACATGGCCAGTCCCCATCAACAGTACACCCCAAAAAAACGAAAAACACACATAAATCACCACAATCCAATGGCATCCATGCCCTCCATGATGCTTACATTAAAGAGACCCCACAGACAGACTCAGTCCATTCACCACTCACTACCCCTGGGCAAAAGGCCTCAACAGCAGCCCCAAAAATCGAAAAACACACAAAAATCAGCACAATCCCATGCCATCAATGATGTTTAAATTCAAGAAGACACCCCACAGAAAGACTAGGCCCATGCACCACTCACTACCCCTGGGCATAATGGATGGAAGCTAGGCAAAATGGGTGCAGGCCTGACAACACTGGCTGCATTCAAAATGGCCCCTTGCACCCCAAGCACATGGCCAGGGCCTGCCTGTACCAGCACTCAAACTGGCCCCCACCCACATGGCCAGTCCCCATCAACAGTACACCCCCAAAAAACGAAAAACACACAAAAATCACCACAATCCAATGGCATCCATGCCCTCCATGATGCTTACATTAAAGAGACCCCACAGACAGACTCAGTCCATGCACCACTCACTATCCCTGGGCAAAAGGCCTCAACAGCAGCCACAAAAATGGAAAAACACACAAAAATCAGCACAATCCCATGCCATCAATGATGTTTAAATTCAAGAAGACACCCCACAGAAATACTAGGCCCATGCACCACTCACTACCCCTGGGCATAATGGATGGAAGCTAGGCAAAATGGGTGCAGGCCTGACAACACTGGCTGCATTCAAAATGGCCCCTTGCACCCCAAGCACATGGCCAGGGCCTGCCTGAACCAGCACTCAAAATGGGCCCCACCCACATGGCCAGTCCCCATCAACAGTACACCCCAAAAAAACGAAAAACACTCAAAAATCACCACAATCCAATGGCATCCATGCCCTCCATGATGCTTACATTAAAGAGACACCACAGACAGACTCAGCCAATGCACCACTCACTACAACTGGGCAAAAGGCCTCAACAGCAGTCCCAAAAATCGAAAAACACACTAAAATCAGCACAATCCCATGCCATAAATGATGTTTAAATTCAAGAAGACACCCCACAGAAAGATTAGGCCCATGCACCACTCACTACCCCTGGGCATAATGGATGGAAGCTAGGCACAATGGGTGCAGGCCTGACAACACTGGCTGCATTCAAAATGCCCCCTTGCACCCCAAGCACATGGCCAGGGCCTGCCTGTACCAGCACTCAAAATGGCCCCCACCCACATGGCCAGTCCTCATCACCAGTACACCCCAAAAAAACGAAAAACACACAAACATCACCACAATCCAATGCCATCCATGCCCTCCATGATGCTTACATTAAAGAGACCCCACAGACAGACTCAGTCCATGCACCACTCACTATCCCTGGGCAAAAGGCCTCAACAGCAGCCACAAAAATCGAAAAACACACAAAAATCAGCACAATCCCATGCCATCAATGATGTTTAAATTCAAGAAGACACCCCACAGAAATACTAGGCCCATGCACCACTCACTACCCCTGGGCATAATGGATGGAAGCTAGGCAAAATGGGTGCAGGCCTGACAACACTGGCTGCATTCAAAATGGCCCCTTGCACCCCAAGCACATGGCCAGGGCCTGCCTGAACCAGCACTCAAAATGGCCCCCACCCACATGGCCAGTCCCCATCAACAGTACACCCCAAAAAAACGAAAAACACTCAAAAATCACCACAATCCAATGGCATCCATGCCCTCCATGATGCTTACATTAAAGAGACACCACAGACAGACTCAGCCAATGCACCACTCACTACAACTGGGCAAAAGGCCTCAACAGCAGTCCCAAAAATCGAAAAACACACTAAAATCAGCACAATCCCATGCCATCAATGATGTTTAAATTCAAGAAGACACCCCACAGAAAGATTAGGCCCATGCACCACTCACTACCCCTGGGCATAATGGATGGAAGCTAGGCAAAATGGGTGCAGGCCTGACAACACTGGCTGCATTCAAAATGCCCCCTTGCACCCCAAGCACATGGCCAGGGCCTGCCTGTACCAGCACTCAAAATGGCCCCCACCCACATGGCCAGTCCTCATCACCAGTACACCCCAAAAAAACGAAAAACACACAAACATCACCACAATCCAATGCCATCCATGCCCTCCATGATGCTTACATTAAAGAGACCCCAAACACAGACTCAGTCCATGCACCACTCACTACCCCTGGGCAAAAGGCCCCAACAACAGCCAAAAAATCGAAAAACACACAAAAATCTGCACAATCCCATGCCATCCATGCCCTCAATGATGTTTAAATTCAAGACACCCCACAGAAAGACTAGGCCCATGCACCACTCACTACCCCTGGGCAAAAGGCCCCAACAACAGCCAAAAAATCGAAAAAAACAAACAGAAATCAGCACAATCCCATGCCATCCATGCCCTCCATGATGTTTACATTAAAGAGACCCCACAGAAAGAGTAGGCCCATGCACCACTGAGTACCCCTGGGCAAAAGGCCCCAACAACAGCCAAAAAATCGAAAAACACACAAAAATCAGCACAATCCCATACCATCCATGCCCTCAATGATGTTTAAATTCAACAAAACAGTTGTATCATGCACCCATAACTAACCCTGGTCCTACTGGATACTGTGGCTACCCGCAATATCTTTTATTTAAGGTTCTGAAAAAGTTCCAAAATTGTAGTTGCAGCAACTGTAATACCCCAAACAAACTTACTTGTGAAAGTTGATTTCTAATCCAAAAGTGATCCAAAGAAAGTCAAAAAGGCCTCAAATCCAAATAGCCAGCAGCATCCACAAAAAGTAATCCTTCCAGGTCAAGATCCAAATGAAAGTGACCAGCACATGAAGAAAGCACTGGGAGGAGCCTGCTGGACAGGAACAGGAAGTTGGAGACTGTGGGGCACTTCCTTCCTCCCAACCCCCCCAAAATGGACTCCTTGCAAAAAAAGTGCAGGCAAATGTCAACCTTAGGAGTTATTCTGATACAAATCATTAATTTTAGAAGGTTTATGCTGCTTGCTGGTGGATTCTTGTGCAAAATTGCAAATTTTGAAATGTCGCGAGTGCGAGATTTTTGCTGCTCGCCGCATCTACGTGTTCGCAATTGCGAACTCTCGCGATGCGTGCTGTGCAAGGTGGCAAGCCGCGATGACGTAATCGCGGTCGCCAAACTCCAGCGGGATCCCGCAGCAAGATCCAAAATGGCGCAGCACACTCAAAATATGGAAAAAACAACTCTGCAAACGCTGAATGACGGTAAGTCAATGCCGCGCGCCGCTAAATTGTATCACCAAGCAAAAAAATCCGCTGCGTGCGAATTTGCGGATTTTCGGCAAATTCGCGAGAGTTCGCGGATTGCGAATTTGCCGAAAATCCGCAAATTCCGCGAGCGGAACGGATTTTACGCCCATGCTTAGTCCACGTAGAAGTCCGAAACACACACCAGCTACTGACTTCGTCTGTACCTGATACGTCAGGGCAGAGTCAACCCAGACACCCACATTTTTTACGGTCTGCTTGGGCAAAGGAGGGCCTTAGCGCAGCAGTCCACCATCGCTCGCTCCATAGGTGGGTGTTTCTACCTAAGAGAAGAATTTCTGATTTATTAGCGTTCAGCCGTAGGCTTTTGGTTGTCATCCAATCTGCGATGGCCATCAGATCGTCTTGAAACTTGACCACATTTTGATCAGAGCCATTAGATAGCGAGATCGCAAGTTGGGGTCGTCAGCATAGGAGACCACAGAGAGGCCTCTCCCATTAGCAACCGCTGCTGGAGGTTGAATATGGATATTGAATAAGGTGGGGCTCAGAGCAGATCCCTGAGGCACCCCCTGACGCACAGAATGTATCTGACAGCTGTAGGGGTCACTTGAAACGATCTCTCAGCTAAAAATGATACCAATTCAAAGCAGCCTCTTTGATGCCTATATCTTGTATGCGCTGCAGGAGAGTATGATGAGACACATGTCAAATGCGGTGCTGATGTCAAGAAGAATCAGAGCAGAGGTATTTCCTTTATCCAGGGAACTCATTAAATGTTCGGTAACTGCCAATAGGGCAGATGCCGTGCTATGTGGTCCAGAAATTCATTAGATTCTATGAATATGGTAAGAATAAAATTGATTTGAGACAAAATGTAGGAGTGAGATGGGATGGAAATTCTCTGGCTTAGAGTAATCCAAGGTGGGCCTCTTGAGTAGGGGCATCACCATGGCATGTTTCCATGTGACGGGAACTTCAGCAGAGGACAGAGACAAGTTTATTAAGTCACAAAAAATGGGCAAAAGCTGAGGTAGAAATTTCTGGAACTGATCCGGTTTTAAAGTGTCCGCTGGGGATCCCAACTTAATTTTACTACAGAGGGTTGTCATAGCTTTCTGGGAAAGTTTGGGGAAAGTGGATAGTAAGGGAGCGACAGGGCTAGTGGGGACTTTGGGGCCTGCATTGTCAATAGTAGGGGAAAGGTTTTGTAAATGTCCTCGACCTTCTTATCAAAGAAGGAGACAAGTGCCTCACATTGATGAGTCCAGGTAATGGTGGATTTATTGGATTGAGCCGGGGTTTTGAGGTCTTTCAGCAAGGTAAAAATGCATTTTGCTGGACTGCTGCTATTTTTTATTTTATCTGCTTTATGGATGGATTTGTGGTAGTCGTTGATGACAGTGCGATATTGTATTTTGAGGGCAGGGTCATAGTGCCGTCTCCATGCACGTGCAGTTTTTCCTTGCCCGGGTCAGCGTCTCATTAAACCATGGACTGGACTGAGTTCTACGGCTGTAGGTTCATTTAGCAGGGTTCCATTTATCAAGGGAATGCGTGAGCCATTCAGACAGAAGGCTGCTTGCCGTTTTAATATTCCCAGAAAGGTACAGCATCTGACTGAGGAGGAATTCTAGAAATAGTTTTTATATAGATAGTGCCAGGGGCGTTTTAGGATGGGCTTCAGAAGGGGCACATGAAGGAGGGCCTTCACCATGTAGTGTCATCGAAATTAGCCGGCAGCAGGTCAGCCCAGCACCATGTGACTCTGGGCAATAGCTCGCTTAATCTTCTCGAGGGCCCCCAGCGCCGGGAAACCACTTCGGAGGTAGCTGTGCGCTTTACAAATTCAAGGTTATTATTTATTAATATTAGCTAGTGGTCAGACCAGCTCACAGGGAGAGGCTGACCGACTTTTGGGGCAGATATATTGGTGAAGACGGGGTCTAAGAGATGCCCTGCAGAGTGTGTGCTACTAGGGACGCATTGCATTAATTCATATGCAGTGAGATCCGCTTGAAAATTGGTAATCTCCGTTGTCTTGGCTGGCCTGTAGGTGGAGGTTAAGATCACCTACAATATTGAAATTGGCAGACGTAGTTGCCAGTATGCCCATCAGGTTAGTTAGTGCTTCACTAAAAGTTTTTGATGAACCGGAAGGGCGATAGATGAGTAACCCGGAAAGAGTGAAATTGCAGTTAAGGGTGATTTTGAAAAGTGCACTTTCGCAATCGGCAATAGCCTCCTTGGTAAAATGGCAAGTGGAGCTGTTTTTAAAAATGACTGCAATGCCTCCTCCTCTGCCCATTCTGTTCTGTTTCTTTAGAGTGTAGCCCCAAGGCAGGGCCAGTAGTGGCTCAGCCTCCGTGTCCAGGGTAAGCCAAGTCTCACTTATCATGCACCTCATCCTGTATCAAATTAAAGACCTAAGCATAGTGTTTTACAAGCGAGCAGCAGTTTAGACTGAGAAATAGAAAAGTGTGAAAGGAGGGTGACATGGTAATAGTATCCACCTTAGTTCTAAATCCACAGTGTTCGCAACATAGGGGGCATTCCACTGGGGCCCAGTCCTGGTTTGTGTAATGATGTGGGGCCCTAGGCCCACATCGCTAACAATGAAGCACACACAGGACACGGTACTGGGGTGGTACAACTGGCACTGAGCACGTGCGCTCAGCCCTTTTTATTTAGCAGGGTCATCTGAATGATGTCGCCTGTGGTGGGTGGGTGTTCAGTGTGTGACAAACATGCTGAACACTAGAACGTATCTCTGCGATACTACAGTTTGTACAGTGATTAATCAATGTTCTAATGGAGAGACGCTCCTTGAGCGAGTATGACCCCCTAGGGGGGTCTGAAAGACAGTGCACCTGGTGTAGACCAGGCGCAGACGGATTTCCCTTTGGCACACCTGCTGCACGCATCCGCGCTTTGGCCGGCATAAAATAACGGGGGGGGGGGCACAAGAGGCTCCTCCCCAGCTTGCTATTGATTGGCTAAGAAGCAACCAATCAGCCCATTGCCAGGCCATAGCGGGAAGCGGAACAGACAGGCAAGTAAACAGAAAAATTGCGTAAAAGTAATTTAAAACAGCCTAAAATAGTAGCGATAAGCAGCGGGACTAGCAGCCAAGCAGTTCTTTACAGTGGTAATGGAATCACCGTGTCCGCATTGTGGCCGTCATAAAATAGCCGGGGGGCACAACAGGCTCCACCCGGGCTTGCTACGGATTGGCAAAGAAGCAGCCAATCAGCGCACTGCCAGGCCGTAGGGGGAAGCATAACAAACAGGCAAGTAAACAGCAAAATTGCATAAAAGTAATCTAAAACAGCCTAAAATATCAGCGATAAGTACAAAAGATGAGGAGACAAGCAGTTCTCTACAGCGGTAAAGGAATCCTGCATGTCCCTTACCTGTCATTCCCAATGGTGCCCCCCACAGGGGCTTCAGACCTTTATTGGAAATCCAATACCCGCATAGGCTGATCTCAAGACTGTACTCTACGATGCAGCGCACAACTCCTGTGCGGGTTCTTACCACCCGACTGGATTGGAAGGCCACACTCGGGGAGCCTATCACTCAGATTGTTGGAATTTCTACTCAGGCAAGAGCGCTATTACCCAATTACAGGCTGATATTTATTAATTTTTAGGTCTCGCGCTGCGTTGGAAAGAGACCTTTAGAAATCGCTCCAGGTTTTCAGGCAAAAATTTGCACGTCTTGCATTGCTTTGAATGGCAACGCATGCACGTTTGGCCATTCCCTTGCGGGAGCGAGCAGCGCCATATGTTAGCAATTATCGCGCTCGCTCCCGCAAGGGAAATGCTGCCTTCTCTCAGCCGCACTCCCCTCCACTCCCTACTTGCGCAAGGCAGGTGCGCGCTTGTTCTTTTTTTATTTCTGTGCCTCTATTCACCTATGCACACATTTAAAGCGCAAAAACTCTTAACATGCGCCGTCCTGTGCACCACTCAGATAATTTAGCTTTCTTCCAAGCTGTGCCCCAAAGAGGTCATAATAATTTTGAACGTCGTTTGGGAGAATAACGTATCAGATTAGACGCTATGGACGTAAGGTCACGCTGGAAGGGGAAAGGTGATCTACTATTCATTCAAATTCCATAACACAGATATTGTTTTTAGACTCACACAGGCTCCTTCTGGATATCCTGTCACGGAGAAGAGGAAGTAACTTCTCCCCTCTTTCAGGTGTCCAGTGTAATATTGAAGGCATTGCAGAAATGTATTTTTAAATTGGGAGACCCTGAAGTAAGTAAGCCACAGCAGGAGCTAAGGGAATCACAGCAGGGGACTGGGTGGGGGATGGCAAGGAGCTGCTGCTAAAGACCCTGTGTGGTAGCTAGTGGTAGTCATGTGTGACTAAAAAATAAAATGGGACAGTTAACTCTGAGCGCCTCTGCACAACCACATCACTCGTACGCACAGGAGCAGAGGTCCACACAAGCACCGACGCAGCACTTACACCGTGAAGTGGTAGACAAAGTACTTCCAGCCCGTGGGCCGCTCCAGGACGTTGTAGATGCAGCCTTGCACATTGGTCCTGGAGAGCAGGGGTCTGTGCGTGCTGTAGAGGGACATGCGGGGGGTCCATGCTGACGTGGGAGATGTTGGTAGTCACCAGCACCGTCTCATCCTTTGGGTCCGGGGCGGGGGGCTGTCCGTTGCCTCCCACCACTTTGTGCGGGGGCATGGGCTCGTATTGGGCATTGGCTGTGATCTCGGCCATCTCAATAGCCGACTGCTTCTTGTGGCTTCCCCATCTGGAGGACAGTGTTCCGGGACAGGCTCCAACGCCGGCGTTCCGGAGAGAGGGTCATGGGGTGCTTGAAGTCCGGGCTCCTTCCCGAGGTGCTCATGCTCTGACCTCTGGATCGGAAGGCAGGGGTGCCTCAGTGCCTGGGTTCCTCAGTGCCTGCCCCAGGGTGCTCCCTCCTTGGAAGTTCGTAGCCCCGTCCCTGGCAGCTCCGGTCTGCCCTTCGGTGGGAGGGCGTGCGGTGCATTCCGGGCACTCAGTGCCCAAGAAGAAGGTGGAGGGGGAGGAGAATTGCACCAAATACCAACCCATATTGGGCTCAGGCACCCCTCAGAACTTGCTTTCAAACCCAGGCATGTACAAAAGGGGGTGGTGATGGACGAAGTATCTGAACCAATCAAACACTCACACCCAGTCAACAGATCTGGGTTTAATCCATCACTGTTCTTTAGCCCACTCTGCCACCCCAGTTCAGACATGGCTATATGCAAATCAGTCTGACCCTGTGCCTCATGGGAACAGTCCAGCCCGAACTGCCAAGCCATGCCTTCCCTGGACTGGAAACAACCTTCCTAGGACCGGTTTCTGGCATTACAGCCGTCTTCAGCCAGGCTTGCTTGAATCCAGTGGCAAAGTGATCAAGGGACTCACGTCTGAGCATACCCTGCCAACTTATGGCGAACAAAGCAGTACAAAAGGGGGTGGTGATGGACGCAGCATCTGAACCAATCAAACACTCACACCCAGTCAACAGATCTGGGTTTAATCCATCACCGTTCTTTAGCCCACTCTGCCACCCCAGTTCAGACATGGCTATATGCAAATCAGTCTGACCCTGTGCCTCATGGGAACAGTCCAGGCCGAACTGCCAAGCCATGCCTTCCCTGGACCGGAAACAAGCTTCCTAGGACCGGTTTCTGGCATTACAGCCGTCTTCAGCCAGGCTTGCTTAAATCCAGTGGCAAAGTGAGCAAGGGACTCACGTCTGAGCATACCCTGCCAACTTATGGCGAACAAAGCAGTATAAAAGGGGGTGGTGATGGATGGAGCATCTGAACCAATCAAACACTCACACCTAGTCAACAGATCTGGGTATAATCCATCACCGTTCTTTAGCCCACTCTGCCACCCCAGTTCAGACATGGCTATATGCAAATCAGTTTGACCCTGTGCCTCATGGGAACAGTCCAGCCCGAACTGCCAAGCCATGCCTTCCCTGGACCGGAAACAAGCTTCCTAGGACCGGTTTCTGGCATTACAGTCGTCTTCAGCCAGGCTTGCTTGAATCCAGTGGCAAAGTGAGCAAGGGACTCACGTTTGAGCATACCCTGCCAACTTATGGCGAACAAAGCGGTACAAAAGGGGAAACCAACTTGCAAGTGTCTGCATGGATTACACACGGGCTTTGACTCAACACCACACAATCACTCTGAAATGGGATGTTTGTGCTTTATGTACAAATAAGGGGTGGCGCCCTACAGGAAAAGAAAATTATATCATGTTATTATAATTTTATTTTTCAGTACTTTTCAGTAGGGGCGGGGTGGGGTGGGCTGGAATGCCAACAGAGCAGGGGGAGGAGTGGCAGGCACTTCCTAAGTGTGCATGCGGGTTTGGTCGGGCGTCTTGGGCATGCCAAGCCGTTATGCACACCTGGCATGTTCTCCATCGGACTGTGTTACTCAGCCTGGGTGGAGAACATGCCCAGGCTCCCAGTCTCTATCTGAGCGCCAAACCACGGTGCTCAGACCAATCACAGCGCTATCATCAGCGTCATAATTGGCTCAGAGAGTCTGGAAGCCTGGGTGCTTCCTGTTCCTGTTTCCTGCCCCTGTAGCCCTTGAAGCAGGCGAAGAGGACGAGAGGCGGTAGCAGGCAGGCAGGTAAGTGATTTAAAAAAAAATGTTTTGTCATTCCCTCATTCATTGGAGCGTTAGCTGATTCTTTGGGATCTCTGACACACTCTTTGAAGCATCAGTGATTTGCACACCAATTAAGAAAAAATTAGTTTCAGCAGGTTCATTGCGGGCACTGACAGGCTCTTTGAGGCATCGCTGACATGCACACCAATTAAAAACAAGCATTGGCCTAGCCAATAGGTCTCAGTTTTGGGACCTTATAAGTATTTAGTTATGCAGCACAATATCCTTGGTGCAACAACATTAACTGTCGCATGGTTAAACACTTATAAGGTCCCAAAGGCGAGACCTATTGTCTATGCCAATGCTTGTTAATCTTTGCATAGGTTGTATCGTACGCCGGAGTGGCTGTCCAGGCGGGGGCTTGCGGATGAGGCATGTTGTGTCCAGTGCTCGGCTCCCTGCGCAGATTTTCTCTATCTAGCATGGGAATACCCAGGCGTTAAGCGATATTGAGAGGCCATTATGGACGCTATATGAGATGTTGGAGCTGCATCTAGAACGGACCCCACTTACGACCCTATTGGAGTATCTTAGGGATGTCTCCCAGAGAATTGCAAGCTAACTGCACTGCTATTGCTGCTGTGTAATCGGCGAGTTGTGATGTGCTGGGGCTGCCATCATAGTCCTCACATGGATGACTGGCTAAAAAATGCAGTGTTTTCAGTTTCGTCCCAGGGCTGTCTGGGAACCATTTCAAGCCTATATGCGTTCATAGGAGATGTACCAAAACACTGGTGATTAGATTTGAGATGTGAAGGCAGGATGGCTGGTGAATTTCGATTACTACTTTGGAACTTGTGGCAACTCCCCTGGCAGCTGTTGCCATGTTGAACTACTGCTGCCTGACCCTCTCAGACTGAGATTTGCAGATGCCTGTATGTTATCATGTCAGTCTTTCTTACTTCCATTTTCGCTCATCTATATCCTTTTTTCTCATACTTGGTTTTCTTCTGCATTAGATGTTTTTTGTACTGTACAGCCATCAGTGTTCTATGTCAGATGCACTTGATTTGCATTACTAAGGGGCTGTCATGTTGCACAATCTGATCCAGTGATGATGTATTTACTTCTATGCATTTGTTTGCCAATCTGTATGGACCTTGTATTTCTGTGTTATAAACCTAGAAACAGATTTTAAAAAAAACAAAAAAACACTGGAATCAGTGTGGTTGCATGATTCCAACGGGTTTGATTCCAAACATTACCAGGTTCGAGGGGAGCCATTATGTATTTAGACATCTCAACTTGCCAGTGTCCACTACATACCATATAATGGCTGCCCTGCACTTACAAAGCCCAGAGAATGGAGTCCAGGATGTGTAGGGGTATCTCTGCTTGTGCAGAGGTACCCACATACTTTGAACAAAACACCCTGCCTTTGGACTGAAAGGCCTACCTTAGGGGTGACATATAGGTTGAAAGTGCAGTGACCAAGATATAAGTGATACCTTTTATCCCAACTGAAAGGTGCAAGCATTATTTCACACAGACTGCAATGGCAGCTATGCAGACACAGTTTGCATGGGCTCCCATGGTTGGCATAATACATGCTAGAAACCCATTGAAGACCTCTGGTTTACCAATGCCCTGTGTACCACAGTACGCTATACTAGGGACTTATAATGCTCCCCCGGTATGGCAGTTATGGGGTGTACACAGTACTTACCATGGCATTTAGAGGAGAGAGCACTGCCACTGGGGTACTGGTTAGCAGGATCCCAGTGAACTGCTGTCAAACCACAATGACACCAGGCAAAACAAGATCAGACTAACCATACCCAGTTGAGTCTCCATTTTATAAGTGGAAATATCTGGAAAGTCCATCTGCTTTGGCATGGTTACTCCCAGTATCTATGCCAGAAAGATCATGCTTTCCTACAGGTGTCCTTCCCTTTTCTCTCTAGGATAGAGTAAGGTCCACTCCACTTATCCTGGAGAGCCCTAGAAGCCACTGTCTCTCCTGCTCTGGTTTTAACTTAACCATTGCTGCCCTTGGGTCTTACCATTGCTTCCGGAGCTCCTAGCTGGCCTTGAGTTTTTTATGTGCTTTCTCCATGTGTTCAGCCATCCTGGAGCGGATGCCAAGCACATAGTCCACTATACCTTGTTTAGGCCGAACAAGATGTTTCCTCCATCCTTGACCCATGACCACATAGAAGTTTAAAGGGGGAGAACCCCACTCTTTTCTCTGGCACTTCCCTGTAGGCAAAAAGCAGGCATTGAAGTAAAACAATGTATCTCCTTCAGAGCTTTTCAGAGAGTCCACCAATCATACCTTACATGGTCTTGTTGAATTGTCAACAAGTCCTTTACACTGAGGATTGTAGGGGGTAGTGAATCTGTAGGTCAATCCACACTATTTCTACATGTGTTCCAGGTAGCCAGATATTAAGTTTGTACCTCTGTCTCACACCACCTCCTTAGGGAAGCCCACCGTGGTAAAGATACCAAAGAGGGTCCAAGTCACTGCAGGGGCAGGGGTAGTCCTAAGGGGAATAGCATCAGGATACCTGTGGCATGATCCACTACCAACAGAATATATCTGTTTCCTGGTGCTGTACGAGGGTCAAGGGACCAACAATGGCAATCCCTACCTTGGGAACCCCAACCACTGGAAGTGGAATTTAGGGGGTCTTTGTGGGTCCACCGTCCTGCCACTGCCTTGACAGGTGGCACAGGAGTTAGAAAACTCCTTCACCTTCTGGTGCATCCCCAGCCAGTAGAAGCTGCTAACTAGCCTACTCCAAGTTTTGGTCTGGCCCGGTTGTCCAGCTAGGGGGATATCATGGGGCAAAGTAAGAAGAAATTCCCTAAAAGCCTGCAGCGTTACCACTCTCCTAGTAGCACCAGGTTTAGGGTCTCTTTGACTACAGTGTAAAATATTCCCTCCTCCAGTAGGTCCTGTGGGAGCCACTGACATCACATCCTTCCTGTGAAGCAGCTTGCTGTCATAGGATATCAAGAGGGGGCAGGTTTTCTGCCCCAGCACAGATCTTCCCAAAAAACGAAATGTTTATTTGATTCAGACCTCACAAGAGATCAACAAATACAGATATTTAAAATTATTATTCTTGGGGCTTGAATAAAACTGTTAAATTTCGAATAAAAACATAATTAATTAATACTATTTATACAACATACAGTTAATACAAATATTAAAATTAAATATTTTTAAAATAACAAAAAAAGTTTACATTTTTCAAAATAAGTGATGACATACAAATTCATTTGCGGGAGAGTTACACAGCATAATTAGATCTTGAGCTAACATGGCATTGTATCTTAATTGAATAGGCGATAAAAACTGTTGTCTTGCCTCTACCAATCTCGGGTTGGGGCTAATTAATAAAACATGATGCAGATCTTGTTGGCCGCCTTTGCATAGATCACATATGCCTTTAGAGTTATTTGTGCCTCCCCACTTAGCTATACAAGTTGCTAAAGGGAGAGTGCCCAATCTTAAGAGGAGAATACAATGCCTTGCCCCATGCTCTATTTGGAACTGTAAGTAAGGCTGAGGTGTTTTAAATACTATTTAATTAGCAAATCATTTATAATGCTTTAGTTGACTACAGTATTCTTTATCCCTTTCATAACTGATTCTTGGGGCCATATGTTTTAAAAAGAGCTTCAGGTGAGCTGGAGACTAATCCTGTAAAAGTACTAAAGTGCATTGTGAGACCTCAAGGGCTTTTAGCAGGTTCCTATTAAAAGTGTACCGGAACGCCCCCTCTCTAAAAGTCTCCTGTTATTATCAAATATCTTAATGTGTTTGGCACTGCATACAAGATCTTCTCTAGAGGGTCCGCTTGGGTCCCAAAGCTCAGCCTGGAAAGGCTTCAGCGGCTCACTTTCCTCTAGGGCTGACTCTTGCTCCTCCTGAGGAGAAGGATCCAATGTCTGATTTCAAGCTGATCCCCCAGACCCTCTGCTGTTTCTCTTGTAGGGCTGGGCTGTTATTCCAGACTCCAACACTTCATTTTCACTCCGGGTTCCGCTCTGTGCTCTGGTATTTACCCACACCCAGTGTGGTATTTCAAGCATTTCAGCATGGATGACCAGTTCTCTCTCAGCCCAGGCTGAGCACTCCAAATCATTGTCAAACAATCAATCAACTGGAATGGATAAAGACACTGCTACCTCTTTTTGACCAGCAACCCCTCCCCAGTCAAAGGACACCCTCGCCATGAGATGGGTTGTTGTCACTTTGTCAACATTGGTGGCTGGATAGGTCCTTCCAGACAGATACTGTTCAGATGATATCAGCTGCTTAGTTATTATGGTGGCACTAGCACCAGTGTCTCTCAATGCCTCCACTCTAGCCCCATTAATAATTTAATGTCTGTATGTTTACATATTAGTTGGCCAGAGAGCTAAGGTGGATAATTCCACATCCCCTACTAGAGTCGCCTCAGTGAGCTCCCTGACATGGCCAGTGCTCTCCTGAGATCCCATCTGGATATTGGCAACGGCATTTACTGCAAGAGTCTCCAGTCCTGTTCCCTGTAGTTCTACAGTCCTGGCACCAATACTTCTTGGGATCCCAGTTCCTTCCCTTGTACTCACCCTTTAGCTGTTAAAAGTCTCTGGGCCCTCCCACCTGAGCAGGTTTTGGGGACCTGGAGAAGACATTTTGTGTTTAGAGTTCCCCTCTTTCCCTTGGGGGGCCTTTTTGGCCTCTTTATTTAGGTCTCCTCCACCAGTGGTAATATTGGTCATCCTTGTTTTGACCCGGTGGTCTGTCTTCTTCCCCAACTCTTGAGGAGAAAGTGGACCTAGGTCTAACAGGAATTGATGTAACTTTTCCTGGTAACAATTACTTAAAATATGCTCCTTCATTATCAAATTATAAGGCCCTTCAAAGTCTTGCCAGCTAACCAGCCTCCTAGTGTTTTCACTGAGTAGACTATAAAATCTACCCAGGTCTGGCTCTGGGTTTGTCGAGCCTCCCTATTCTATACTCTTCAGTGGTGAATTCAAAGGCCTCAATCAGGGTACCTCCATTAGAACATAGGATTCAGCATCTTTCTCACTGAGTGTCAGTAGTCTATCCCTGCACTTTCCTGAGAACATTTCCCCTCTACAACTTCCTGTTGACCTGTCTGCTAAGGCAGGCCCTCTCAAAAGCAATGAACCACTTGGTGATATCATCACCCTCAAATAATTGTGAGACAATCCCTTTAGGCATTTTATGGTCAAAAGAATCACTTTTCTCCCTGGTTATGATTGTGCTGCCACCAGAGATGGTTTGTAGGCCCAACCCTTTTCTCTCTTTTTCTATAGCTAGGAATTGTGCTTCTATGGCTGCCCTCCTGGCTAATCTTTCCAGAGCAAGCTCTTCACATAGAAGTGCTCCTCTGTCCTTGGGTGCTGTATCATCACTCCCATTGACTGTGTTCTGATCTTCTGTAAGATCAGACTCATCCTCTGGATGTTCTTTATCATATTCTGGCAAAAGCTCTTGGAGTTGTGATTTGATAGGGTTTAATTCAGTCTTGAGACCATGGGCCATATACATCAGGCATTTTGTCAATCGCAAATGGCCTGATTCACAAAATTTGGCTGTTTGCGACTGGTAAAAAGTATTATGGTATCTATGAATTCCAATTTGCGATTCTGTAACATGTTACCAAATCGCAATTTGAATTTGCGAATACATACCAATTCAGTATTAGGAATGCGCCTTTTGGGGCGTCCTTTCCTAATACCGAATCGCAGCAGTATGTAAGGATGTTTTGTAACTGAAAAAAATTCAATTTTACCACCTACTTCAAGTAGATGTTAACCCATTTGCAAATGTGAAAGGGGTCACCAAGGGACCCCTTCCCCTTTGGCAATGGCAGTGCAAACATTTTATGTGATAGAGACTTTTAGTTATAGATTCCTTACCTTAGAATTAGCCCCAGGCATCAGACTGGATCTGGAGAATTTTTCTTCAGCAATACCCCTGAGCGTCGGCAGGTGGTGTTGGTCGACTCCGCATCCATCGACGGCGTTGTGGTCACCAGGAAGACGTTGCAGTGCCTACTAGATGCCGCTCATACTCGCTGTCATCAGTTCTTCTTTTTCCACACCAGCCTAGCGCAGATCCAGAGAGAGCTTGCCCTTTAGTCTTTTTTTACGAAACTTTTTTGAAACGTCTTTTTTTCGAGTCTCCAACTCCTGGTGCGCGAGGGATGTCCCATCGTCGAAGCATATTCAAGCTTTGTGACTCTTGTCATAAACTGATGTTCGTGACGGATCCGCACCTCATGTGCCTTTGGTGCCTGGAGTGCGCCCACGACCCAAGGTCATGCTCTGACGGTTTGGCCATGAATCCGAAGTCTTTGCTGGAGCGGTCCCGAAAGCTTTTGGAGTCCTGGCAGGCGGCTCCGCGTCGCTCACGGTCTCGCTTGAAGGGAAGGTCTCAAGACCAGTCACGGAGCCACCACTCCTCGTCCATGTCTTCGCACTCCTCAGGTAAGTCGAACCACAAGAAGAAGGCGAAGAAGCACCATCGCTCTTCGCCTTCTCCCCATTGGTCGGCTGATGCGACGCGGGACCTGGAGTGTCGTGACTCTAAGGCTCAGTCTCTGGTGCCTGACTCAGGGACGACTCAACGCCTACCCCCGTTTCCAGGAGCCTGGGCATCTTCTTCCCAGCTTTGTACATTCTACGAAGCCCTTCACTGCATCGTTGGGCAGCCCGACTCCACTGGCGTGCCTTCGTGCCCTGCGGAGCCAGTTGGGGGCGTGGACCTTCGATGCCGGGGGCTCCGGCACCGCAGGGTCCCTATGGATCTAGGCCTGGATCCAAATCAACGCCAGTCAACCTTACTCGATCTTCCCCAGTGCTCATCCTGGTGACAACGCCCTGGCATTGCCCCCAGCTGACGTCATCCCCATCCTTATCCCTGAGAGGAACCCGGAGCTGGATCGTCAGCCAACGTCGAATCCGATGCTGGATGGCACTTTTGTTTCCTTGTTCATTCCAGGTGTTTCCTATCACCCTGAGGGTGGTGATGAGGACTGGGAGGGGACGCTGGACCCTTTAACAGATCAATTAGAAGAACTGGACTGGAGAGAGGAATTGGGCGACACCAGTGGTCTGGATACCTCCTAGACCTTGGCATGCTTTCTCCCCCTACCGTTTCTACGGAGGAGGCAGCGTCCTATGCAGTGGTGGTGCGTAGTGCAGCTGAGGCTTTGGGCCTAGAGGTCCCTACAGTGGCGGTCAGGACTAACCTCCTGACAGAGGTGCTTCAACCGACTGCAACTTCCTCTGAATCCCTTCTGCCCAGTAATGAATCCTTCATGGACGTCCTTATTGGCACTTGGTCCACGCCCAGCAAAGGGGCTCCTTTGGAACTGACGATTGGCTGCCGCCACCGCCCTGCTCTGGGCGATCCCATTTTCCTCTCGTAACACCCTACCCCAGAGAGCTTGGTTGTCCAAGCCTCTTCTTCCAAGGGTGCATTCCCTTCCGCACCCTCGGCTAGGGAATCCAAGAAGCTGGATCTTGGGAAGCGTATGTTCTCTTCCTCCAGCTTGGCATGTGGTCCGTGAATACCGCAAGCCTCTTGGGCCGATATACCTGTACAGTCTGAGATACGCTGCGCAAGTGCTGCCTCAGTGCCCGGAGGAGTCCCAGGCCATTCTCTCCCAGGCATTGGTGGATGGGAGAGACTCAGCAAAATTCACAATCCGCTGTGGACTGGATGCCACCGACTCTCTGGGCAGAAAGATTTCCTCGTCGGTAGCCCTTCGGCGCTACGCTTTATTAAGGACGTCTAGTTTTTCGGGGGATGTTCAAGCTACCTTGCTGGACATGCCCTTTAATGGGCGTTACATTTTTGGTGACAAGGCAGACTCTGCGCTTGAGCGTTCTAAGGATTCTCGGGCTACGGCCAGATCCTTAGACTTCCATGCGTCCTCCCGTCCCCTTTAGTACGCCTTTCTTGCCTATCGTTGCTACGGAAGTTCATTCCAAAACTTTGTAGGTTTGCTTAATGATCTGCACATCCATGTATAGTAATTTATCTAAATTATTCAATTCAACAAAGTTTCTTTAGGGTGCTCCTATAGTGTTACACTACCCACCCACCAGGGAGTATCTTCACTAGGACTCAGGAGCCTGGAACAATGTGAACCGAAATACACCAGAGCACACCAGATCATTATATCTATCATCCAACAAAAGAGTCAAAAGAAATTATATAAAATGGAATTTCTTCCACAAAGTGTGTTTCAATTGGCCATTGATCAAGTGTCCTTTCAGTTGGAAATTAGACAAAGTCTTGAATCAGGTCCTTCTGTTAACTTTATTTTCACTTCTTAAAACATGGAGAGCAGCAGCAGCCGACGCACGTTTCACCCCCGTGGGATTTTTCAAGGCTCTTGTTTGATAAAATCGTGTCCCAATGTTTATAACAATATTTTTGAAAAGTTAGCCTCCTTACTGGTTATTTCCGAACAGTTATCGGATGAAAAGCCACTCCAACAGGCAGTAGTGTCAACTGTTATCGAATTAATGAGTCATTTCCATACGCTGCCTCATATACACAGAGATCGCTTCATTCTCTTTTTGTTTTATTAATCACTCCGACCTTGATAAGTCCATTCTGCGTCTTGCCGCATGTACCGCTACTTGTATCTGGCAGCTAAGCATTTGCTGTGGATACGGATGTTGCACCCCACCACGTCCGACTCAGTCTAGCCACCAGCCCTAGCAAGATGCTTAGCCGCTCCGTGGCTTCAGATGTGGGACCCACAGACGCGGGTGTGGGAACCAACAGTTAGTCCAGTTCACCCCCCTCCCCTCCCCCACCTGCAGCAGCCTCCAAATCCTCCTAGTTTGACCTTCCAAGGCCATCAGTGGCCAGTCTGTGGCAGGATTCGCCATCACCTCCCCCACTGGCAATCCATCCGGTCAGACAGGTGGGTTTTGCAGATAGTGCGAAGGGGCTACTCCCTCCCCAAAGAGACTACTCCTCCCTCTATGCCACTGTGTCTCGACCTCCTGTCGTAGGATCATTTGGCGCTTCTCTGCCAGGAAGTTTCAGCTCTCTTGGCCAAGGGAGCTATCGAAAGGGTTTGAGTGCCATAAGTAGTTTGTGGTTGCTATTCCTGCTACTTTCTGGTGCCCAAGAAGGACAAAGGCCTGCGTCCTATCCTAGACCTCAGAGCCCCCAACCGCTTTCTCCGGAAGGAGAAGTTCAAAATGCTAACCTTGGCTCCGGTCTTGTCTGCCCTTGATCCCAGAGATTGGATGGTTGTGTTGGACTTGCAGAACTTCTATTTCCCAATTCCTGTCCTGTCAGCCCACAGGCGTTACCTATGGTTCCCGGTAGGCCACGAGCATTTTCAGTTCACTATTGCTCCCCTTCTGCCTTACCAGTGACCCTCTGGTGTTCACTAAAGTGATCTTGGTCCTGTTGGATCTGACAGCAGCCTTCGACATGGTCTCTCATCAGAAACTGATATTTAGACAGAGAGAGGACGGGCTGCAGGGGCTGGCTCTTGACTGGCTTGTTAGCTTTTTAGATCAGAGCACGCAAACCATCAACCTAGGCCCTGTTCGATCTCAAACTGTGAAGCTTACTAAGGGGTGCCCAGGGCTCTTGTTTGAGCTCTACCTTGTTTAACATCTATGTGGCACCCCCTTGCTAAAGTCATCCGAGAGTACGGCTTTACGCCGTTCTCTTATGCTGGCGATACACAATTACTCCTGTCCTTTGACAAGGACACAGAGTCAGTCGATCAGCGTTTTGCTAAGGGTATGTCGGCCATAGCAGAATGGATGTCAGAACACTTTTTGCAGTTAAATGCGGCTAAAACAGAAATCCTGCTGTTTGGTGCTGCACTAACTTCCTGGTCTCCTGAGTGGTGGCCGACAGCGTTTGGCCCTGCCCCCTCTCCAACCTCTGTAGCTCAAAATCTAGGGGTCCGGCTAGATGTATGGCTATCCATGAAGGATCAAGTCATGACCACTGCAGGGACCTCCTATCATACCTTGAGCCTTTTGCGCAGAATGTTCATGTGGCTGCCCCTCACTGTATGTAGAACCTTAATTCAGGCTTTAATCATTGGCCACCTGGACTATTGCAATGTCTTAATGGCATCCATGAACTATTCTCTTCTCAGCAGATTGCAGATCGTTCAGAATGTTGCCGCATGCCTAGCTCTCAATAAACCACCCCACACTTCCCCAGGGCCATTACTGAAATCTCTCCATTGGCTTCCTACCTGCCAGAGAATTAAGTTCAAGCTCTGTTGTTTTGCTCATAGAGCTCTTCATGGTACAAGCCCGAGCTATATGGCGGATAAGTTCAAAGTGTACTGCCCGAACGGTGTCTCAGATTGGAAGGCAAAGGGTTGCTGGTGGTCCCTCCCGTTAAGAAAATACGATCTGGAGGCAAAACTGTTGCCTATTTGGCTCCTAAATACTGGAATTCTTTGCCAGAGGTTTTACGTAAATGTCCTAGCGTTGTTCACTTCAGGAAACTCCTGAAGACGGAATTAGTCAAGGATTGAGTTATGAGAATCGGTGCCTGTCTGATTTGCTTTCTATGTTAGCGCGGATATACCCCTTCGGGGATAATTCCTGCGCTCTATAAATTCTCTACATACATACATACATACGTGGTTGCAGCTTATCTGTGCAGATTAGGGGACCCAGTCTTCCCCTATCTCGGTGACAGGCTGTTGAAGGCGGGCTCACCCCAAGCTGTCGTCTCACATTTCCAGACTACGGCAGACCTCCTGCATTCACTGGGGTTCACTATCAATATGCCAAAGTCACATCTGACTCCCTCTCAGTTGTTCCCTTTCATCTGAGCTGTTCTGGACACAGTGCATTTTCGGGGCTATCCTCCCGAGCAGCGAGTCCGGGATATTCGGGCTTTGAGACCGATGTTTTAGCCTCTATCCCGGAATTCGGTTAAAATGACCCTGAGGCTGCTGAGTCTCATTGCCTCCTGCATCCTGCTGGTGAATCATGCCAGATGTATATGCGGGCTTTGCAGTGGGACCAGAAGTTCCAGTGGGCTCAGCATCAGGGGAATCTTTCCGACTACGTCCAGATCTTGGAGGGGACTGCACAACAACTGCACTAGTGGTTAACGTACCAGGATTGGGTTAGAGGCAGATCCCTCTCCCTTCCCTAACCAGACCTCACAGATATGACCAATGCATCACTTCTGGGATGGGGCGGCCACATAGGAGAGGCAGAGATCAGAGGAGTCTGGTCTCCGGCGGAGCCTGGTCTCAATATCAACCTGTTGGAGCTCTGGGCGATTCGCTTGGCACTGAAGGCATTCCTTCCCTCCCTCAAGGGGAAGGCAGTGCAGGTGTTCACAGACAACACCACCGCCATGTGGTACTGCAACAAACAAGGTGGGGAGGGGTTGTGGACCCTTTGTCAAGAGGCTCTTCGCCTTTGAACATGGCTGGAACACCAGGGCAATACCCTGGTGGTTCAACACCTGGCAGGTTCTCAGAACGCCAGGGGGGACGAACTCAGCCGCCGGTGCCTGGTAGATCATGAATGGCGTCTTCACTCAGAGGTGGTGCAAGGTCTCTTTCAGCAGTTGGGGGATTCTTGGTAAGTTCTGTTCGCCACGGAAGAGAACACGCAATGTCCGCAATTCTGCTCGTTGGAGTTTCCAAGGCGGCACTCGCTTAGCAACACATTGCGTCGCAAGTGGAGCTGTGGCCTCCTGTACGCTTTTGTGCCTGTACCACTTCTGCCAGAGTGCTGAAGAAGATCAAGTGCGACTGGGCCCAAATCATTCTTGTGGCTCCACCCTGGGCATGAAGAGTTTGGTACCCCAAGCTCCTGAGCATGGCCATCAATCCTCTTATCAGACTGCCCCTTCAGGGGGATCTTCTATCGCAGCAGCCAGGGACGGTCCTCCACCCGAACCTGTCCAGCCTCCACCTCCATGTGTGGAGATGGAGCGGTGACAGTTGACAGCTTTGGACCTTCCCCCTGATGTCTGTAAACTCATCTTGGCAGCCAGGCGTCCCTCCACTAAGACATTATATGCCTGTTGATGGAACAAGTTTGTGGCATGGTGCACAGCAAAGGCTGTGGATCCCCTTTATGCCCCAGTTTGTGAGGTTCTTTTGTTACTTCGTTCTTTCGCCCATCAGGGCTCTGCTCTGGGCCCTCTTAAAGGCTATGTGGCAGCTATTTCTGCTTTCTTCAGCTACCAGATGAGCACTCTTTGTTCATGTCCCCTATTGTAAGTCAGTTCTTTAAAGGCATTATTCATCTCCTTTCATAATGCTTCAGTGGTACTTTGCTCATAAATCCTGAGAGAAAAGAAGAACCAAATCATATTCTTTCTTTTTCAAAGTTCATTAAATCAGTTCCTTTTTATTTTCTTTTTTATTTTCTCTTCACATATCAAAGGTCTCCATCACAGATTCAATCTTCATAATTCATTGAATTCCTACAGAATGTAGCCAACAAAGCAAAAACCAATGCCAACACGTGTTTTGTTTCTTTTCCTTGCACTTCTCAATCTTCTATGGTGGTAATGGATGTGCTTTTTCTATGACTACTGGTGATGGTATGGTACTGTTATTTTCAAGAAAAATTGTTTATATTGTTTTTTTATTCTGTTGTAGCCCTGAAGAAGTCATTGGATGATTGTTTCCCGTGACGAAACACGTGTTGGCATTGGTTTTTGCTTTGTTGGCTACATTCTGTACATTCTTTGATATGTGAAGAGAAAAGAAAAAAGAAAATAAAAAGGAACTGATTTAATGAACTTTGAAAAAGAAAGAATATGATTTGGTTCTTCTTTTCTCTTAGGATTTATTAGCAACTGTTACACTGTGCTCGGGTACAATATATTTTCTTTTGTATACTCTCTGTGTCTATACAGAGGAATTTGGGGATGTGAGTGGCCGTTTTTCCCTTGTTTCCCTTGAGCCACTTACTTAGAAGAGATTACTGAGTGTTGGTGTTGCGCAGAGTTGACTCAGCCACTATTCTTTAACTGTTCTGGACTTGAACCTTGTCTTGACTTACCTTAAGTGCGCTCCCTTCGAGCCTCTTCACAACTGTCCTCTCAAGCTCCTCACTCTGAAGACTGCTTTTCTTGTTGCCATCACCTCAGTTCGCAGAGTGAGTAAGCTCCAGGCCCTTTCTTCTAAGCCCCCTTTCTTCTCAGTCCATCCGGACAAAGTGTTGCTTCGAGCAAGACCCTCGTTCTTACCTAAAGTTGTCACTCCTTTTCTCACGGACAGACTATTACCCTGCACACCTTTTTTCCACCTCCGCACCCTTCCAAGGAGGAGGAGAGACTCCACCATCTGGACCCGAAACATGTGCAGTCTTTCTACCGTGACCAGACAAAGGATTTTGGAGTGGACGATCAACTCTTTGTTGGCTATGTGGGTTTCAAAAAAGGTTGGGATGTGCAGAAGCGTACCATCTCTCAATGGGTAGTCCTTTGTATCAAGATTTTTTATGCTTTGGCTAAAAAGGAACCTCCAGTGGGGCTGCAAGCTCATTCCACTAGAGCTACGGCAGCAACCACTGCTTTATCGCATGGAGTTCCCCTCATCGATATCTGCAAGGCGGTCACGTGGGCTTCTATGCACATGTTCACCAGACATTACTGCCTGGATAGTCAAGTCCGGAGGGACGGCTACTTTGCCCGTTCTGTCCTTCAAGGATTGTCTGGTGTGAACTTGGTTTGCAGACTCTTCTGGGTATGGTATTGCTGAGGTATCTATTCTAAGGTAAGGAATTCATAACTAATAGTCTCTTTCAGATGAACAAGTTACTTACCTTCAGTAACAATGTAAGAGGCATATATCAGTTATATATTCCTTACCTCCCCACCCATCCTTCCCTCTCTGCGAACTGACTTCTAGGGATAGGGACTCCCTTACATGGCCCTAGTTGTAGCGCACCAGTGGTCAGTGTCTTTCATGGCTCTGCGCTTCTGGCGTGAAAAGTCGTGTCAGAACTGACTTCAGTGCGCAGGGGCGGTGTCTAAGTACTCACTGCAATGTCATCCTGGTGACCACAATGCCGTAGAACGACGCAGAGTCGACCGACGCCACCTACCGACGTGCAGGGGCATTGCTGAAAAAAAAATCTTCAGATCCAGTGTGACGTCTGTGGGTAATTCTAAGGTAAGGAATCTATAACTTGTATATGTCTCTTACAGATACATTGTTACCGAAGTTAAGTAACTTGTTCTTTAGAGGAGCCAGTGATCTCACGGACCACTGCCTGTGCCTAAAAAATGAAAAGAAAACTTTTCATTTTTGTTTTTTAAATGCAAACCATTTTCCTTTCAAGATAATGAGCTACATTTAAAAAAGAAATGATTGCTTTATTTCAAAGCATTCACGGACATGGTGGTCTGCTGACCCCCCAGCAGGCCACCATCCCCATGATTTTAGCATTGCTAATGGGTCGCAAATTGCAACCAATCTCCTTAATATTCAGGAGGTAGGTCAATTTGCGACCCACTAGAAATTGCTAAATGAAACACATAGGGTTTCATCCACTAGGAAAAGCGATTACCTAATTGTCACAGAGAAACGCAATTTTGTCATCAATATTTCCAATAATGATTCATATGGCCCCATAAGGTTTACCCAAGCCTCTAAGCTGTCTCATTGGTAGAGACAGGTAAGGTGTGAGGTCGAGCTCCTTCACCTGTCTCTGCTGTCCTGGAGTGCTGTTTCTAGTATGCATTATTTTTTACTTAGTTGGGAACTGTTGGACTTGGCCCTTTTTGTAGGGTCATCCCTGAACCTTGTGCCTTCTTTCTGTATGTTTTCTGACCTGTTGTTGGCTATTTTATGACTCTGGGCACTTTACCACTGCTAATCAGTGCTAAAGTGCATATGCTCTCTATGTTAAATTGATGTATGGATTTGTGACTCCATGATTGGCTTGTTTGGTTTACTTGTCAGACCCTAGTACAGTGCACTGTGTGTGCCCAGGGCTTGTAAATCAAATGCTGCTGGTGGTCTTGCAGTACTGATGGTGCCACCCACTGGAGCAGCGTGTAAAGTGTGTCTCTGGCCTGCCATTGCAGAGCCTGTGTACAGTCTGGTAATGCCATGCTGACTTGGCAAGTGCACCTACTTGCCAGTCCCCAAACCTTCCCTTTTCTACATATCAGACACACCTAAGGTAGGCCCAAGGGCAGGGTGCATTGTAGGTAAAAGGTAGGACATGCCCTGATGTGTGTGGCATGTCCTAATAGTGAATTACAGCCATTTTCGTTTTTCACTATTACAAGGCTACCTGCTCCCATAGGCCAGAATGGGCAGTTTGATTATTACACCTTATATTCCTAACTGACCCAGGGAACATGGTAGCTAATTTAGTATGCTTGAACTCAGAATGATAAAATACATCTTTTAGTGAAGTTGGTTTTAACATTCTGTGTTTGAAAATACCACTTTTAGAAAGTAGGTATTTTCTTGCCTAACCATCCAAGCCTGCCTCTGCTTGGTTGTGTATTCCTTGTCTGGTTTGAGAGTGACAGGGGATGGGGGGCTTCAGGAAACAGGGTGAGTCAGCACAGGGCTGAGTAGACCTATCTGCATGTATAGTGGTGGGAGGAGTTGCAACTGGGCCTGAATAGGGCTGCGCCTGCCTTCCACAGTGCTGGCTTCACCTCCTGTGGTGTGTCTGATGACCCTGGCCCACACTGTCAAAGGAAAGAAGGAGTCCTATAAACAAAGTGCTCCAGGACTGCACAGAACTGGTTTGTGCTAGGTACAGACACTCTCTGCCTTCAGAGACAAATAATATGTTTGTATAAAATATGGGGACCCTGACCCCAGAACTTTAGATCACTTCTAGGAATCTAGACAAACCTTTGCTGAGGGGAAGAACCAGGAAGCTGAAGGAGGAGACTACCCCTGTTCTGTTTGTTTGGGGGGTTGGCCTGCAGTGGTTGCTTCATTGCCAAAGAAACGAGAAGAGGACTCAGTGTGCTTTTCATCAACTTGAATTAGAATAGAAAATTGCCTAGCCTACGAGAAGGTAAGTTTCAATTCTATTAAGGACGCGGAGGCGAGGATTATGCGAATTCTCCTTCGCTTTATTACAAAAGTTTCAAACAGCAGCTTATCAAAACATGTACAATAAACTACATTTCCCACAGAACTAGGGAAAAGGAAAAACACAGTCTCTGGGCAGTCCTTCCACAATGTCCATGGCCCTTATCCAATAAATTGTTGTGTCACTTTCTGCACTTCCTCTTTCTTCACTGATCGGCAGCTAGAGATAAGTGCTTTTAGATTCTACTCATTTGAGCAGTTTGTGTCCTGTATTGGGATATTGTACTGGGATATTGTTTGCCTTGTTGCTCTGCAGAGTTTTCCTTCCCCAGATTCCTGGTTGCAGCGGGAACGCTTGACGCTCCTGACGCAGCTTATTTTCACCCTTGCAGACCGCGTCGCGGTCCGCCACCCGCTAGAGGGCGCTGTGGAGCCGTCGCGTCTCGGTGATTGGGATCGCGTTTCTGTCAAAACGAGTTGAGACGCACTCCGGTCACCGTTTCTGCCCGTGCTCCGTCTGCTGCCTGAAGAGACAAGCGAGACTGGGTCTGTATTGATTCCCCTTTGGTCCTACGCCCGTTTTTTCATAGGCGTGTAGGTAGTGGTTCGGTTGCACCGGCTGTGTGAGCCCTAACACCCTGTTCTCCAGTGTCAGTAGATGTGTTTGGCCTCGGGCCTGAGCTTCCATTTTATTGACACCCGTCCCAGGCAGCTACCCCCTGTACAGTGGTCAGTGTGCTTTTCATCAACTTTAAGATGAATCTCCAAGGGCTTGAACTTGGGCTTGCCTCCTGCATGAAGTCTCAGGGATACAGGACTTCACCAACCAGCTCCCGCCCTGAATTCCTTTGCTGGGAATTGAAGTGCCTGCTGTTGTGCTGGGCCTTCTGAGAGACTGTGTCGCTGGGAGCTGGAAGCGTGACTCAATGATGAGAAGCGTGTGAAGCGTGTCGCAGCCGCAACAGTTGCCGTCGCATCGCCAAGGAAGCATGCCACCGATGCTGCTGACACCATCGCATCACAGAAGCGCGTGACATCACCGGAGAAGTGTGCCACCACCGCCGCAGAGGTCGTCGTCGCTTCACCGGGGAAGCATGTCGCAGGGTCTGTTGCTGTGCAGAAAATCATCGAGTCACCGTCAGGCATGCACGTTGTCGTATCGTAACCAAGACGCCATTTTGTTACATCACACCAGAGAAGAGTATCGCATTGCCATCCTGTCGCATCGTACCGGAGAGCAGTAAGAAACCAACGCATCACCTCCCCACACAGTAAGGAAGCGAATATCAACTCCCCTGTGCTGCAGTAAGGAATCAACACATCCAGTTCCCTGAGTGTAAGGAACCGACGCATCACCTTCCCTGCGACCCTTTTGTTTGTTCTGTGTTACGCATTCAAGGTACATTGAGTAAAGTGTCGCATTTACAATCTCAAGAGAACTGAGCTACCATTTTAAAGTCTATTTTTGAGTACAGTATTGTTGGTTTTTGTTGTTTGGTGTTGTGTTAAGTCTATATAAAGATACTTATTTTTATAATACAACCTTTGTGGTGTCCCTCTGTAGTGTTGTCACTGTATTACTGTATGTGTTCACAAATGCTTTACACAGTGCCTCTGATATAAGCCTACCTGCTCATGCCAAGCTACCAAGGGGTTGAGCAGGGGTTATTTTAAGAGTGTAGTACCTTACCCTGACTAGACACAAGGGTCCCTATTTGGTCAAAGGTACCTACCTCTGCCAACTAGAGACTAGACCTGGGGGGTAAATTCCATTCTGCTTGCGGTATTTGGGTAATTTCGCGTTCCGCAGAGAGTGCGCAATTGCCAAAAATTCTGCGATCCGTGGCTGGGCGGAATTTTTTGCTTGTTCGCGCTTTCAATATGCGTGTTTGCGAGATATTTCCCCCCGAGCACGCAAACAGTGTTTGGTAACAGGAAAAAAGCATTGCGAATGAGCGGAACAAGCAATTCCGCGTGTTCGCTGAACCCTGCGTGCTCGCAGAGATTTTTTACCATTTTGCAGAGCTTTGCAGAGCTTTGCATAGCGCGACTACGTAATTTCCGCCAACCCCTAGTAGAGACCCGCAAACTAACAGGAACCTTTTTAGAGAGATGGAGAAAAATGAACACTCGTTTCCTAGCTACAGTAAGATTTAGATTTTTTTTAAACTGTTGTACCTTAAGGGACCAAACCATGCCCTAACAGTTATTTTAAAATGTGGAAAAATAGTCAGTTTGCATTATACAATTTAACTAAATGCAATTGCGACTACTCTCGCGTGGTCACTTTATTGTCAGAGTGGTTCAGCAAATGCAAAGTCATGGACCCCATTGTGGATCCATCAATGTAGGAAACCCACCTCTCTATATGGTGCACCTCAATAGGATACACTGTACAGAGATGTTAAAGAGACCCTATTGGTTTACAAAGGCCAAAGTAGATAATACTAAACTCTATTTTGTGGAAGTGTGGGCGAGCAGTTAGGCTTAAAAGAGGGTAGTGCTGAGCATATGTTATACTCACAGATGCAATAAGTGATACACTCAAGGAATGAAGTTGAGACCAAATTAGAAAAATAGTACTATTTGTATATAAATATTCAGATCAAGTACTTTGGGTACAAGGTAAATACTTTTTGCAATACGATAAATCACAGTAAAATACAATAATCACAGTTGTGCTCAATAACGCATATTACATTTCTTATGGAAGGAAAAAGGCTACCCTGCTGGAAATCGGAAGGTTCAGGACCAAGTTCTAAAGTGCTGAGGCCAAGTTCTCTGGCACTTTCCGGATTTCTCTGGAAACAAGGCAAAAGGGACCTTTGCAGCTGGCACGCTTCAATGCCAGGGGGCACCTCTAAAAAAAAAAAGCAAAGGGGGACTTGCAGGTAAGTCTGTGTGCCCTCAAGGGACAGTAGAAGTCACAAGGATTCTGGGGCCTCAGGAGCACAGCTGGTTTGAAGATGCCCTGGCTGGGTGCAGTGCAGATGGGCAGCTGGGCAAAGGCTGGCACCTTGGAGCGATAATTTTTGAGCTTCTAGGCCACTGCTGATGTGGGTCTCCAGAGTCCTAAAGTCCCTCATCGAGTACTGGCTCACTGTGACATTGGAGTGCGCCTGAACTAGGTTTTGAAGGTTTTTGAACCAGGGAGTCCGTTACCCAGAGAATTGGTACCTTGGAACTCTGATCGGGCCTAGTACCTCAAGACGTGGTGCAAAGGCCAAGCTAGCCATCCAGACCAGGCGTACCTTTGTATTGGTCTCGGAAATGTGGGTCAGGCTTGGAAGCTGGACGACGGTGGACCAGACTTTGCTGTTTTTGATGCCTGCGGCTGCAGGGAGATAGTACCTCTATCTCAAGGGAGTTCTTTGGTGATTTTCGTGTACTGATGACCCTCCAGGGTTTCTGGAGAACACACACAATAAGACAAGCTGGAGGAAGGTGATTGTCGAGTTTTATGGTAGCAGGCAGGAATTTACGCCTGGAGGTCTGCAGTTCTCAGTCCAACAGCATTTCTTCTTTTGTCTTCTTGAGCCTGTGGAATTTGTTTCAGGGTCTGGGGATGCCACTTACATACTAAATTTAGTGGCGTTTTCTAGGGAGTAACAGGTAGTGGCCAATGGACCCCTTACTTAGGGAGTCTACACCCTCTATTATGCCCTCCTCATGTGGGAGGGAGACATAGCCCTAGCCCTGATTGGATAAGTCCCACCATCTTCAGGATGGTGGGCACTGACAAATGTGCTTCACCTTACCCCCAGCAGAGGAGAAGTTGGCAGAGGGGGCACACCTCCCATTCTTTCTTCATTTTCTCACATCGTCCTGCCAAGGGGGTGACAACAAGAGGGGGGGCAGGACCTTCTATCAGGAGAGTCTGGAGTCACGTTTCAAAGGCTGCAAGACCTTTGAAGCTTCCTACCACAGATGGCGCTTCCTGACCGGGGGAAGGTGTGAACACCTCTGCCCAGGACTGGCCTTGTTCTCAACCTCTGAGTGCACTGGGGAGGTCTGGTGGGGACAGGCTAGCTTAGACCAGTCAGTGACCGCACTAGGGGGTTGGTTGGCTTCAGGGGATGCCTCTAAGGGGTCCTCTGTCTGCAGTTTTTAATAAGTCTGACACTGGAATCATTGCAGGTTTATTAAGACAAGATGTTTGGTACTAAACATCCCCAAACATCCCATAATACATTGAAGCCATCATGCAGCTGGGGAACTTGTAATGACAAGTGCCCAATACATGTACTCCTCATGGCTTCCCTGTTTACTTACAATTTCCACGAATTGACATGGATATTGCAGGATGTAGGAAAGTGCCTCTTTTAGACATGGTTAGCCCCCACTCTTTGCCTGGAAAATGATATAATTTCGCCTGAAAGTGCACAGGGTCCCTGTTCACAAGGTCCCCTTTGCCAGAGCTTCTTCCCTAAACTGTACCTTTTGTTTCCCAATTGGCACCACTTCAGTACCCCTTGTAAGTCCCTAGTAAATGGTACCCCTGCTACTTAGGGTATTGTCACTGAAGAGGGACCCCAAGGGTAGCAGCATAAATTATGCCACCCTAGGGTCCCACTCACCAAGGTCATTCACTCTGCCATTGCAGACTGTGTGACTTGGTGCAGACAAAACCGAAGAGTTGGCATGGCACTCATCCCTGTGTGCCGTGGCCACAGACACAGCATGAGATAGAGGTAAGACACCCCTCTAGCAGGCCTTAGCCCTAAGGCAGGGTACACTGTATCTCCTGTAAGGACATAACTGCAAGAGCAGATATGCCCCTGAGATATCCATGTTTATTCTTGGATATTGTGAGTGAACAGGTAAGCTATACAGAGTACATGGGCTGGACACTCGTTATTAAGAGTTTCCCAGCTCCAGGATGACTTCACTGTATTACGGGATGTGTGGTACCAAACATCTCTACTTAATAAACCTGCACTGATTCCAGTGTCAGATTTATTATTAATTGTACACAGAGGTCCCTCTAGAAGGGTCTCCTAAAACCTACCGACATCTAGTGTGTTCCTGACTGGTGTCCACCAGCTTGCCACAACTAGACATGTTTCTGGGGGAAATATCCATTACAGCGATGGTGTTTTCACGCGCTGCCATCGCAATGCGACTTTCACATCGCAGGAGGCTTTACATCGCATGCTTTTGGAACGCATGCTACTAATGCGCATTGACAATAACAACGCATCACTCATGCTTTTGGATATAAAAGCGGAAAAGCACCACCTTTTGGAATTAAAATCGGAAATAAAACATGCACTTGCTCACAATAAATAAATGATAACAACACGGGGCAGATGACAGATGACAGCACACATTATGATAGCACGCATATTATGACAGCACGCATTCGCTTTGACAATAACCAATAATGATGACAGAACGGGCCAGATGACAGATGACAGCACGCATATTATGACAGCACGCATTCGCTTTGACAATAAGCAATAACGACAATAACAGCTATGAAGAAATTGTTAACTACAGATACCATGCAGGTGAATTATTGAGGCTGACGTGATGCATATGGAACAAACACGGAAAATGACAATTAGCAGTTGCTCAAAATAAAAATATTATCGAGGCTGACGTGATGACATGATGCATATGCCACAAACACGAAAGATAACAGCACTGGTGACGGATTATGACATGATGCCTATGCAATAAAAAAACACACAAATTATGATGACGGATTGTGACATGATGCATATGATATGCAGCACGTGATGACTTCAAACGAAAAAATACCCGAAAATAAAAACGCGGATTATGACATGATGCCTATGCAATAAAAAAAAAACACACCCACTGGTGACGAATTAGGATGACGGATTGTGACATGATGCATATGATATGCAGCACGTGATGAATATAAATGAAAAAATACTGAAAATAAAAACGCCACGGCTATGACATCTAGGGCCCGATGTAGGTAAAACGCATTTACCGATTTTAAAATACCGAATCATACCGAATCGGTATTTTGAAATCGGTAAATGAAATGTAGGTAAAAAAATTCGGCAAATTACCGAATCGGTAACAATCGGTATCATGGTTCGATACTTACCGAATTGATATTTGCCGAATCGGTAAGTACCGAATCGGCGATTACCGACTCGGCAAATACCGATTCGGTAATTGCAATACACCCCCATGGGCCAAAAGGCCCATAGGAATGCATTGCAAATACCGATTCGGTATTTACCGAATCGGTAGTAGCCGATTCGGCAAATACCGAATCGGTAAATACCGAATCGGCAAACAAGGAATCGGCGAGAAAGAAAAAGTGAAACTGATGACAACAGCCAATGAGGTGGAAGCACCCTACCCCACCCTAGCAGGGAGTGGCTACCCAGGCAGGTGAAACTCATTAGAACTTTCTGGAGAGGCAGCCTGAGCTGAGCATTCAGAGTGAGCAGCAGTGGTAGCACTATCCAGAACTGTGTGGAAATGGCAAGCAGCTCTGAGAGCCAGAAGGCTGAGCGCAAGCGCAAGGCCAAGTTCAGCAACAAGGAGCTGCAAGTGTTGGTGGAGGAGGTGGTGAGGGTAAACAGGCAGCTGTTTGGGAGGCTGTCCCTCACACTCCCAGAGAGCACCAAGAGGAACCTGTGGATTGCAATCGGTGGGAGGGTGAACGCAGTTGGTGTCACCCCCAGGAGCCTGGACGACCTCAAGAAGAGGTTTTACGACATTCGCAGCCTCACCAAGAGGAAACTGGCCGAGCTGCACAAGCAGGCAGGACTAACAGGTGGAGGCAGTAACCCCGCACCACCCCTCACTGACCTTGAGGAACTTGTGTCCACGACAATTGAGAAAGAGAGTGTGGTGGGAGTTGGCGACCTGGACAGCTCATCCAGATCCACAGCAAAAGGTAAGAAGCATGCGCAGCATGACACACCCTACCAGACACCTCCCCTTTAGCCCCAATGCACAGCCAAACCCCAGCCCAGTACTGCTAGCAACATACATGAGCAATGCATCATGGTAACTGTAGTAAGCTAATGTAGTAACAAATGCCAGTGCACATTCAAATGAAATGCACCTAGAAAATGATTCAGAGTATTGAAAATGGGATGTGCAATGCTTTTATTGTAGTGACTGTACGACATTTGCACTCAGTTCATAAATGCTTCTTTATACCTAGGGGCACCATCAGGCAGTGGAGCAGCAGCTACACAAGCTCCAGCTCCAGCGGCATCAGACAGTGCGGTGGCAGGGCAAAGCAGCATTCTACCATCACAGGAGGAGGAGGAGAACAGCAGTGCCGGGGGCAATGAGGATGACACAGGACATACCCTCTCATTTCCCCACTCCCCCCTACTGTCACTAACGCCCCCAGTGCAGTTCTCACCCAAAAATTCCCCAATACAGACCCACCCAGCACCTGCCACATCTCCTGCCAGGAGGATCACCGTTGCACCATTGAACATCATGGAGGGAGCAGCGGCTCAGGCTCCAGCACCCACCCCTGCAACACCCGTGGCACACCAGCCCACACAGCAGGCCAGCAGCAATCGGCGCAGGCCACGCACATCCAGCCCTGCTTTACCAGCACGGGAGGGCAGTGTATTCCAAGGGCTGGTGGGGAGTATGGTCCGGATCCAAAGGATGCAGGCCAAGTCGATCCTGGCTTGCCATCGCCAATTGCGGGAGCACAACCTGCACATGGGGGAGATGAGAAAGGGGTTTAAGAGTCTCGTTGAGAGCAGCAAGGAAATAGCTACTGGACTGGGGCGCATGACTACTGCCATTACCCAGCTATGCACTAAGATGGAGGAGCACGAGCACTGTAGGCGCAGGGATGCCCACATGCAAAACCGGTCACTCAACCGCCTTGCTGCAGCAACCGCCCAGCTATGCCGCCGAGGGGCTAATATGGAGGACTGCCTCACCAAGAACACTGCTGAGATGACCAGGGGCATGGCCCGCATCACCACTGCCATGGAGACACTAATCATATCAAACACGGTGGTGAATCCTGCCCTGGACGTGGGCGAGGCTGGGGACAGCAGCAGCCGCAGCAGCCCGGCCAGCGCTGTATCTGAGCCGCGCCGAAGCAGCAGGCGCTCCGCTGAGGCAGCCGGACACACAGAAGGGGGTGAGCCACATCCAAGTGGGTCAGCTAAGCGCAGCAAGAAGTAAGACTGCCAGGGTGGGTGAGGCAAACCGGACAATTTACAATCCCCACCAATTCTGTTATAGTTAAATTTGTAGCACATCAGTGCAGTAACGTTGTGCCAACATTAGTAAATTTTCATATGTTCCACATACATTGACGTGTCTGTGCATCTGTACTCACTCAGAAATAGTTGTCTGTTATCTCCTCACGTCTGTACCTCCCGTTACTTGGTGTAGACACTCCAGCAGGTTGTGTTAGTGGCACAGCTATGTCATCGTCAGGGTCCTCGTAGTCAGACAACTCTACCTCTGTGCCCTTCTTGACCGCAAGGTTGTGCAACATTGCAGATACAGCAATTATCTTGCAGCAGGTGATGGGGGTATATTGTCTAGCACCTCCGGTCTTGTGCAGGCATCTGAACCTGCTCTTCCAGATGCCGAAGGTCCGTTCAACTACATTCCTTGTGCTTTTGTGCGCACGGTTATACCTCCTTTCGCTGGGTGTTGAGGGGTTGAGGTAAGGGGTGAGAATGAATGAGCGGAGGGCATATGCACTGTCGCTTAGAAGAGAATGGGGTAACATTACTCACATGCATACATGTACTTCACACTGATATTTAGGTTATGGGGGTCTGACACTGTGTCTTACCTAGGAGGTATCCTTCACCAAATTCCCCTGCCGTCAGCCGTGCATAAATGCCACTATTTTGAAAAATATAGGAGTCATGGGTACTCCCTGGAAATTTTGCTACCACGTCAGTGATGACACACTTGGCATTACAAATCACCTGCACATTTATGGTGTGCGTTGACTTCCGATTACGATATATGTATTCCGTGTCAGCAGGGGGACAAATCGGAATGTGTGTGCCATCTATGCAGCCAATGATGTGGGGGAATCCTGCCATCTGGTAGGAGTCTGCTTTTGTCTGTACCAGTTCTGCATGGGTTGCCGGGAAGGAAATGTATTGGTCCATCCTTTCGATCATGGCGTCTAGGAACTTGTGGAAGAACCGGGACAGGCAGCTCTGGCTCACCCCTCCTACCGCAGCTACTGCACTTTGAAAGCTGCCAGACGCAAGCAGGTGTAGGCTGCATAGCACCTGCACGTGCACTGGGATTGCGTGTGCCCTTGGGGTGGGGTGCTGCAACAGGGGTTGGAGGTCCCTAATGAGCTGTAAGATGGTCTCTGGGTCCAGCCTGTACCTCTGTAGGATCTCTGCATCTGTCTGCATGGACAGGGTGAGACGCTCTCTATACACCTGCTCCTCTCTCTGCCATTCCCTCTCTCCATCCTGCTGTAGCCGTAGCCGTCTTGCTATGACATAAAAAGCTGCCATGGTGCAAGCAGAAATGCATTTTGGGTCCTTTTTTATAGGTTGCACCTGGTTACCACCTGATTCAAATCTATGGTAAATACCGATTCTTAAATACCGAATTTGACTCAAAATCGGTATTTCAGTGCTTTCCTACATCTCACTCTTCAGTAGAATCGGTATTCTACCGAATCGGTAATTTTACCGATTCGATAACATTACCGATTCGGAATTTTTCCCGATTCTGTTTTTTCCGAATCGGTATAATACAGAATCGGTGAATTTTCCGAATCCCTAATTTTTTACCGATTCGGTATATTTGCCGAATCGGTTTAATTTCCGATTCGATATACTTCCGACACGGTAACTTTTCCGATTCGGAATTGTTACCGAATCGGGCGTTTTTGGGACTCCTACATCCCGACACCTCGATACCGGTCGGTAACGGCCGAAAATACCGATTTTCGGCCGTTACCGACCGACCTACATCGGGCCCATGGTTGTTACATTAGGGAAAGATATTGTTAACTACAGATGACATGCACTTGCTCACAATAAAAACGTTTTTGGTATCGAGGGTGAAAGATGACAGCGGGGGCTGAAAGATGACAGCACGGGCACGTGACGGATTATGACATGATGACATCATACCATAGCCACGGGCCAGACATCATAACGGGCCAGACAAGACATCATATGCATTATGGTTACATTAGGAAAATTATTGTTAACTGCAGATGACATGCACTTGCTCAAAATAATAACGCACAAACACGGAAGATGATATCGAGGTGGTTACATTATCATAATAAATTTTAGACAAGACATCATATGCATTATGGTTACATTAGGAAAACATTTTTTTTATTGCACATGACATGATATTGAGATGGTTACATTATGACAAAAATATTTGAAACTATAGGTAGACGACAGATCACAGCACGCATTCGCTTTGACAATAAGCAATAACGACAATGACGGAAATAAAAGCGCCACGGCAATGAAGAAATTGTTAACTACATATAACATGCAGGTGAATTATCGAGGCTGAGGTGATGACATGATGCATATGGCACAAACACTAAAGAAGACATAATTAGCACTTGCTCAAAATAAAAAAATATTTATTATCGAGGCTAACGTGATGACATGATGCAATTGCCACAAACACGGAAGTTGACAGCACTGGTGCCACGGCTACGAAGAAATTGTTAACTACAGATAACATGCAACATGCCCCAGATACTTAATAAACACAGTTGGAAAACGATTTAATAGCGTGCGATTTTGTGAACTACGTTGTATTTGCAGAAAGCAGCAGAGACACTACAATCGCGGGGGAACAGCATGCGCAGTGAATGCGTGCGATGTGATGACTTTCACGATGTTAAAACTACGTGGTCATTGCTGCCGTTGTGGCGGTTAGCGATGTATCATCATACATCCGTTTCTGGACCCATGGGAAGAGAGCCTCTTCTCTCAGAGGCCAGAAACAATGCCTGCTTTAGGCAGAGGTGCTTCATACCTCCTCCAGGCAGGATTAGCTTTCCAGGGCGGGAAGCTTCAAAGGCGTATCCGCCTTTGAACTACAACCCACGCCTCTCCTACTAGCAGCAGAAGCCCCCAGCCCTGTCCTGACCTCACGTTCAGCAGGAAGGCAGATGGGAAAATGAGTTCGTTGAGGAACTGGATCCCCAGTCAACCTGCACCACCCCTAAGGCGGGGCAGGCAATTTGGACCCCCCAACTCACTTTCCATCATCTTAAAGATGAGGAAAATAACCTATGAGGGTCATGCCCACTACCCACATGGGTGAGTACGTAAAGGGTGTAGTAACCCTAAAGGTGGGTAACCCATTGGCTACTACCTGGTACACCCCTAAATGTAGTATTTAAGTGGCACCCCTGAGCCCTGCATTTCAGGTTCGATGGACACATGAAGACCAAGGACAAAGAAGAGTGGCTGACCTTGAGAACAGAGAGCCTGGACTGGATTTTGGCACCAAACCCTTCATGCAGCCAAAGACTTGACAGTCGCGGAACACTGTCTCATCCTGCCGCTGAGAGACCTCTACAAACCGCTGGGCCCTCCAGCATTTCATCAAATTGCCTAGGAACTCTCTTGGAGTAGAGGAGCTACTCCACGGCGCCACAGGCACTAAAACCACAGATTTCTAACTCTCGACTTGAAGCTCTGCCGATGCCTCAACTGTCCAGGAGAAGGTACCACAGCTCTGAAGGATCAACTCTACGTCCTTGCCAAGCTGGAAGGCACCAGGGGGCATATTAGCAAGGGCAATATCGCCGCTTTAGCGGGACTTTTTCCCGCTAAAGCGGCGATATTTTTATCGCCCTATCAGCAAGCTGTCGCTAACAGCAGTTAATGACAGCTTTTAGGCGATATCGACCGGTTTGGGGCCTGCTTTGCATGTCAGCGATATTTATCACTAATGACATGCTAAGTGGGCGTACCCAACCTGTTAGCGACTTAAAGCAGTCACTAACATAGCTATCGCCTATTAGCAATACCCGCGACGCGATAAAAAAACACACGCTAACCACGATTAGCGCCAGGATTTTACGCCTGGTAAAAACCTGACTTAGCCATATTAGTCAATAGGAGGTGGATCCTACGGCTAAGTCCCCACCTGCCTATTAGCGAGATTTTACTTGCCGATAGGATTTTTATCGCTGGAAATCTCACGTTAAACATGGGAATTGCCACTATCGCTGGATTTTATATCGCATTGGAGATAAACGTTGGTAAAATTCAGCGATAGGAGGCAATAAAAAAATTCACGCTAAGCGAGGTTTGCGATAATTATCGCAAGTTGTTGCTAATAGGCCCCCAGGATCTTCCAGAGCTGTGCAGCACCAGCCCCGGTATACCGGACACCCTGCAACCCAAGACAGACTACAAGATTACAAACCAGACTTCGACTGCCTTAGGACCAAGCACACATTAACCACTTGGCTGCTAAGGCACCTGATGAGCTTCCATTGACTTTCCATTGAAATCAATGGAAAGTCCATGACGAGTTACCCTTGTCATTAGCGCTGAAGTGGTTAAAGGACGTCAGCACCCCTGAGACCCACTCGCTGAGTGGTCGAGCCATCCGGAAACAGCCACCCTGATTTGGTTAACCCTGAACGCGAGATGCACTTTGCGCACCAGAGCTTGGATCACCTGTTCGCGCTGCACCCAGCCCCACCAGCCCGGAAATCTATGAAACCTTAGTGCACCCACGGTTCCCAGGCCCTTGCAACATCTACACTCTTTTGAGTGACCTTGAAAATGCCCTCTTTTTTTATGTTAGAAGGTAAAGGTGCCACAAGGGATTCATTGAAAAACCTCGGATTCATGATACCATTATCTTAGATATGGTGACATCTAATGACGCCTCTGGGAGGCTGGCTTGTTATATGATGCACACTTATTTAAGTGGGCACCCTGCAGCAATCCAGACAACTCTTATGATGATTTTAGTGGCCTTCGACACCTTAGAAAGCTCTCTATGTGGTAGCAGTGGAGAGCAGCCGTCAAGCTTAGTCCAGAAGGAGTGTAAATCAGCTTGTTTTATCAGAACATACTCTTATTGATATAGATTAAGTGAAAAAGAACCACACAGTGTTTTTATAAAAAATAGGTATTTATTATAAGACATTCACTAACACATACAGATTATCTCCTAGACGGAGATATACACAATACTGTTCATCGCCTAATGGCATGGTGTTCCTCTATATGTTATTTGGCTGTCGCACTTACAACCCGGGATAATGGACTCCGTGGGCTGTAGGGATGTCCTGCTCCTGCAGGGGCACCCTCACACTTAGTGATCACAAGGGAGAGACCAAACCATATACTAAAATAGTGCTATGTGATCCACGACTCTAGTCAAGACTATGCCCAGAAGACGTAGAAGTCCCAGGGACCCAAGGAACCACCCAAGCTGAGTATCGAGGAGCCCCACAGAGGTCGTGTATAGTGTGGGAACACAACCACATTCTCAGTACAAGTCAGTGGATAAGTCACATTTGCAATTTTAAAGAAGGACCTTTCCCAGTAACCCTGAAGAAACCCTGTGGAAGACCGAAGGTTGGAGAGCCACTTCACCCATGGGTACCCTAGGAACCAGCATACCTATACCAAGGAAGCTTGGTGCATACGTGTGAAGTGGCTTCGAAAACCGACGTCTAACCCAATGGAGGACTTCGGGAAGATGCCACTGATGGGGAAGGTGAAAGTGTCCGGTGGGACCCAAAGGTGGATTCAAGGTGAGAAGTACCTGGAAACAGAGGGGACAGAGTCTATGCCACTCAGGAGTGACCAGGAGGCACGGAAGACGAATGCCCACCGAAGTCAGGTGCTGCAGGAAAGATGACAGTGACCTTGGACCTGCAGCTGTGAGGACCAGGCAACGCTGTGGAAGACCAGAAGCCATTCATGAACTGTCCCACGTCGGATGCCTCAAACTTGGTGAGAGGACAGGGCAGGCCTCGAGGGATGTGTAGAACCACCACATATGTTGCTGAGCCTTTCGGTGTCCATGGGAGATCAGGATCAGCAGACCAATCAGCTTAGTTGCAGTGCCTGCAGTAGCAGGGAAGGGACTCCTTCACTTCAAGGGAGATTCCTCTAGTTGTCTCAGATGCCCACAGGCCTTGGGAGGTTCCTGTATGGAGTACAGGCATGGACGTTGCAGCAGACGAGCAGGGCAATGAGATCAGGAGCAGCAGGAGTCTTCCTAGTTGCAGCTGATGCCCAGAGCACAGTCCAGAGTGCCCAGATGGTCTAAGAAGAAGTGGTGTCTTGAAACCAATCTTGTCCCATGACGAATTTAGGGACCCACCCTCTGGTAAGCCTTTAAGTACCCTAAGGAAAGGGTCGGGACGATTCAGGGTCCCCTCCCAGGGGAGGGGTTGGACAGTGGGAGGATACTCCCTTGTCCTTTGTCCAGTTTTTCGCCAGAGCTGGAGCCAATGGCTCCCTGAGCTGGTTTGAACTGGACTATGCAAGGAGGGCATCAATGTGATCTTCAAGCAGACGGAGTGGCGCTGGCAAGTGCTACCACGAATCCCAATAAGCTAAACCCTGTCTGGAAACCTATTGTTCTGTCTTCCCATGCTAGAGCTTGGCTCAGCAGTAGGAGGGCAGAATCGTGTCTCTGGTCAGCAGCTTCTATGTTGTGCTCTCCGGGTCTAGAAGCCTGGTATCGGGATCACTGAGGTCTTCCCGTAGGAGCTTTATAGTGCATGAAATCTTACCTCCAATACCGTTTATGGTTCAGGGGTACAATTCCAATATGTTTGATACCAAACATGTTAGGGTTCGTTACAGCCAGTTTCAAGATGGTCATCGCGTAATGACGTGGTGCCCCTCTATTTGTTATTTGGCTGTCGCTCTTACAACCCGGGATAATGGACTCCATAGGCTGTATGGGTGACCTGCTCCTGCAGGGGAACCCTCACACTCAGAACCAAGCACCCTGCCTTGAACGATTGAAAGGCCTGCTTTAGGGGTGACTTATAGATTTTAAGTGCAGTGACCTTTGATATAGGTAAACCTATATCTTTCGTAAGTGGTGCCAGCACCAGCTTACACAGGCTGCAATGGAAGGCCTGTAGTTAGAGTGGGTGGCATAATACATGCTTTAGCCCATGGGGGACCCCTGGTGTACCTATGCCCTGGATACCTCAGTACCATATACTAGGGACTGATAAGGGTACACCAGTGTCCAATCAGGGGTGTATCTAAGTACTTACCATATCAATTTAGGGGAGAAAGCCTAGAGTTTGGGGTCCTGGTTAGCAGGATCCCAGTCAGACTAGTCAGAAACAGCATAGCACCAGGCACAAAGTGGGGGTAACTATAAAAGCAGATCCTACTTTCTTACAACACCCATTACAATAACTTATAACATTTCAAAAAGGACCAACAAGAAAATCAATTTTAACAGCTGGGTGTATCAAATTATTGATTTTATATTCGAACAACAAACAACTATTGTACAGAAGAAACAGCAATCAAATCATAACATACATTGACAACAGAAAACACATATATTAAACATACAAAAATATCCTAGTTCTCTATGTATAAAGACCATCTTCAATCATTTAGGCAATGAGTATGTCCTATACATAGGATTCAGAACTCAAATCAAGCCAATTAACAAAAACTAAAGAAAGAAGAATGGGTTAGGCGCTGACATTTCGGTCTCTGTTGTGTTAAATCATTGAGACCATCTTCAGGACAAAGGTTGATCATATGAAATTTCTTGACCCTTCTAGAAAAATAACATTAGACATAAATAATCAAATTATCATTTTAATCTTCAATTAATAAGACACCCGGAAAGAGTGAAAATCCTAATATTTTATTAGCCGTGCATAGGTATAGACTTCATAGCAGAAATTTACAAAACACTGATAGATAGTAATATATCTATAGTGGTGTCTGCTTGTCCATTATAGAATGAAATGCACCACTTAGTCCCAGTGTAGAGGATTAAATGAAAAACTCACAGATAAAATATTTTTTGAGAAAGACATGAATTCTCAGGGAAGAGATTTTTGGTTTCACCTGAAAATTGCCCTTTCAAAGCAAACAGGAAGAATACATTTCCTATAAGGGTAATATTAATGACAAATTAATTAAGTAGAATACTAAAAAAGAAAGCACAGTGAGTGCTCATATGTCAATTCCATTAGAGCATATTAGTAAGTCTAAAAAACAAGCCAAAGAAAAAAGGGTTCCAAATGGCAGAGAATTGATACATTTCCAATATTTATTGTGGACATTTCAATATTAATGTTGTTAAAATCATATGAACTGCATTACATGTAGGACTATAGTAACGATAATCATTTCGATATTGAAAATCCTAGCACTGGTATGTCTAATTTCTGCAATAAGATGTCTTTCACAAGTAATGATAATGTCGCCTGTGAGGTGCTAAGTTAAGATGCTAGACCTAAAGCACATTATGTAATGCAAGCATCCAATTACCAAAGGCTTGACATGAGGCAACATAAAAACTGAAACTTTACATTGTCTCTATAGATCATAGTCGCACAGTGTCGCAATTAGCGAAATAGAAGATTCATTGTACAATCCACATGTAACTAAGGAGAAATAGTCTTAAAAATAGCTCTATGAGAATTAACATTAGGAAATAGGAAGCCATTCGGGCATTTCAACATATATATCACATAGCCCGATTCTCATATAAAAAAGGAAAGCATAGCAAGTTAAAACCATGCAAATAGCACCAGGAATTTTTTCATAATTCTATAATGAAATCTCATACCAAGTTATAATGAAAAAATTGCAAAAATTCACCAACAAACTCATTTATTTTAAGAACGGCACAGCATCCATAGTATGGTCGTGGTCTGACATCCAAACAAATTGGAGAAACGTTTACAATAACGTTTGGCGTATTTAAATCAAACTGAAACCAGTCATTATCATCGCCATATTGGACTCGATAGCATCAGCGTAGTAATATGAATATGTAGAACGATTAAAATGTCACACAGGTAAAAAAAATACGGCAGGAATTCTTCAAAGGCTTACTGATTTTTAAAATTTCAAGGACCCCCCCAGCCTTCATAGTCCGGTCGTGATCATACGTCCAAGCGAATTGGAGAGATGTTTTCAATAACATCCGGCACACTTGGATCAAACAGAAACGGGTCACTGCGCATATTGGACTGGGTGGCGTTAGTTGTGTGAATATAACGTTTAGAACAGCACTAAAGTGTAGAAGTTATACGATTAAATTGGCTGAAGATAATGGCTATTGAATAATATTGCATAAATATGCAAACTTGAAAGTATGAACAACAGGGACTTCAACGGAAGATCAATTTGTGGTACACTACCAATGTAAAGTATGAGAATAGATGTAACCCATTTTACAGGTGCTATGACATTTATGTAGCGGTCATGTTATGGATCAATTAGGTTTCCATCAGTGACGGAAATATTTTGTGTCTGGAACAGATGAATGGAAATGTCCGATAGCTACATCAAACATGTCCGCCATACTGGAATGTGGAACACAAATAAAAAAAAGCTTAAATGTAAAAGACCCCGCAAATACATATAAAGAAAATGCGATTTTAGAATTTTTTTTTAAATGCCTCTAAAGTCTTGATTTATTTGTCATTTTAAAATGTATTTAATGGAAAAAAAACTCGGCAGTTTTTCCATGATGTAACAAGCTTTTAAATTGAAACATGAGAACCTGATAGATCTGTTGAATCACAGAATTAACCTATCAGGATCAGTGTTTAATTAGTTTACTTCCTTTCTTCAAAACCGGACTCAAAAATTCAAGGCTAACAATTCCCTATCCAAACCCGTGCCAGTAACCTTATGAGGCCCACAAGGGTCCGCCCTTTCCCCAACACTGTTTAATTTATTTATGGAACCGCTCACTGCCCTATTGCAAGCATCCAACGTACAATTCCACATGTACACAGATGATACACAACTGTACCTTAAGATACACACACCAGAGGACATCATATGGCTCAACAATACGCTTCTGAACACCCAGGCATGGTTAGCTGAGAACCATCTCAAGCTAAATGCACTAAAAACTGAATTCCTCCTTATAGCTCCACCCTCCAAAATTCCCCTCTTGCATACCTGGTTCAAACACCTGATTGCATTTAACGTTCATCCAACCATCATCGACTCAGCTAAGTCACTGTGTATAACCCTGGATTGCAACCTCAACATGCATAAACATATTAGCAACGCTACAAAGGGGGCACATTCCCAGAATAATACACTGAGAAAGCTGAAACCCTTCTTACCATTCAACGATTTCAAGACTGCAGTTCAAGCTCTAGTCATCCCCAGAGTGGACTATGGCAGCGTCTCTCTCTGTGGCCGCCCCAAAGCCTCCACAGCTCCACTAAGAGCCTCCATTAATGCAGCAGCCAGACTCATCACAGGCTCGAAAAGAAGGTCATACATCTCGCCTGACTTAACCCCTTCCAGGCTGATGACGAGCTCAGCTCGTCATGAGCGTAACTTGCTGTGTGCTCATGACGAGCTGAACTCGTCATGTAACGCGGTATTTTTAAAATTACCGCGCACAGCGGGAAAAGCCGCTGCAGCGATGCGGTTAAAAGCCTTGAATTGGCTACCATTGGAAGCCAGAATTCACCTGAAAATTGCCTGCATGACTCATAAATCCATACACCACAATGCACCCTGCTACCTCGCCCAGAAACTGACCATCTCGGGTGGAAATAGATCCACAAGAAGTGCGGAAAACCTATTACTGAAGCCACATAGATTCAACAAAACGAAAACTTATAAACGATCCTTCTCAGGGATGGCTCGTAGGATCTGGAACGCAATACCGCCAGAAATCAGACTTATCACATCTACGGCACTTTTCAAAAGTAAGTAAAAGCGATTCTCATGGATAAATTCACATGAACACTATCTAAGGAAACTACGAGTTCACTAGTACCTCTACCGATATCTCTTCTATATACTCGATACACCTGTTATTGTTTTGATTTACTGTTTACATTGTGCTATGTATACGCAATTTACCTGTTGTTATTTTGTTGCATAACTATCCATGAACTATGAGTTTACTAGTACCTCTACCGATATTTCTTTTATTTACTTGATTTATCTGGTATTGCTCCTTTTTACTGTTTACATTGTGCTATGTATACACAATTTACATGTTGCTATTTTGTTGCATAACTATTCCTCACTGATTGTAAAGCGCTCTGATATCCGCAAGGGTCTTGTTCGCGCTCTATAAAACTTTCAAAATAAATAAAGAATCAAATAATGTTGCAGGTCCGTTACTAATTGGATTAAAAATCGTCTCAGTGTTCTAAAGGAGGGACCATTCTAACCTTCTCAAGTAGTAGAAAGAAAAATAAAGAAAATTTTTATTTGAAATCCTTGGCTGAATCTATTAGAATTGCAAAATATATATAGACAAGCCAGGGAAAACAAGTTGAAAGAAATAAAAGAGTTAGTTTGGAAAAAAGGATATAAGTAACATACATTCTGTCTGAATACAAAACATATCTGAATACTTGCAAACATACAGCTGCCAAAATCCAATTCTATTACACATAAACATGTTAGATCTAATATCATAATGGATTGATTACAGAGGGCATTATTCTTATTTTAGATATACTAATTTCTTTTAAGAGGATATCAAACAGGTAACAGTATAACAAAAGGTATAGCAGAGGATTCAACAGAGATGTACCAGTGTTTTGCCATTCAACTGCCACATATAACCCATTCTGTACACTATCTGTATTACAGATCCAATAGTTTTCTTTGATAGTCATGATGCGCTCAATGCTGGAGGATGTCATTGTTGGCTTGACCACATCTATGACCCACCATAGCATTTATTTTTCTGAGTAAAGTTTCAGTTTGTCTTGTTCAACCAATGGGGCATATTCTATTTTACAACTGACTCTTGATTGGTGTTGCAATATCAGTTTTCAAATTAGTTGGTTGGTTTTACCAATATATGGCAATCCACATGGGCACTTTATGCAATAGATGACTATTGGAAACGATTTTAACCTGAAAAATGTTACCAGTGATTTCAAAACTTATTGTTGATGCAGTTGTGATGCTTGCAACACAATTATTGCATTTACAGTGACCCTCCACTGGTGGAAGTTGGAACATTTGTTGAATAGTGGACATTGTAGGTTCTTCGTATGCTCTGACTAATCTGGTTTTTAGATTAGAACTTCTTTTAAAAGCAAACAAAGGTTTTTCTTTAAATTCTGCAATTTTACGTAGGAGATTCCAGTGTTTGCAAATAGTTTTTTGGGTTTTGTTTGAAAGAGTGCTGAAATTCATGGCACACACTAGGCGTGATTCAGTAGGTCTACCTCTGATCTCAAGTAGGGCTGTTCTGTCACTGTACCAAGATCTTTGGAGAGATCTCGTAAGGAGCCTCGATGGGTATAATCTTGCTTTTATTTTAGTTTTTTAGCTTCGAAAAAGTAATCATGTTTTTTGTAACAGTTACAACGCAGGTGTAAAAATTTACAGAATGGTAAATTGTCTTTTAGCACCTGTGGATGGTGACTTTCATATTTATGGGTATGTTCATGGCGGTTGGTTTAGTAAATAAGGTTGTGTACAGTTTGTTTTCTAGTTTGATAGTTATAGCAAGAAAATGTATATTGCAATTATCATTTGTGGCACTGTTTGTTCAATTGATTGTTTGTTGTCCCTAGCTGCCTGTACCTTGCTGATGTCCATAGATGCTCCAATTTGGGCACAGCCTAGTACCTTCCTGGTCAACCCCCAGCCACCCACTAGTCCCCATGACCTTTGTGCCACTGGCGGATGATTACTACGTGGGAGAAAGTTGCAGAAGGGCCCCTATGGCAGATGAAGCCCACTCCTCCTTCCTGCCTGAACACTCTCTCTACTGCTGTTGGCTGCTGGTCCTGGGACACTTACATTTTCCAGTAGCTCTATGCCCCAATGTACAGCTTACCTTCCCTGCACAGACCAGTGGCGGCGTGGGGGCCACCCCTTCCCATTTTACAACTGATGACAACTCTTGGCACTAGGGGGCACCGGCACATGAGTCCTAGTTCAAGACACCACAGAGTGTTCCCCCTCCCCATTGCATCATCCTCCTTCCCTCCTTTCCCCCCCACTCCTGCCCTTCGCTTCCACAAACCCTCCCCAGTGACTGCTAGACAACCTCAACCAATGGTTAGACACTACTGAAAGGGACTGTTTGGGATTTACTCTCTAATCTGTCTCCTTTGTCCTCCTTTAGTGATTACTGGTAGAAGCACACTTCCCTCTCAATAGCTATACTGAATGTCGGTGGCATATAAAACTCAAAAAAGATCTGTATTCTATCTATGCATGGCAGGTCGATATTGTGCTTGTCCAGGAAATGGACCTGTTTCACGGAAGAATCTTTAAAACTTAAACAGGATTGTTTGGGCATGCTGATTAGCAGCAGTTGTAACCTGGGGTCCTACAGAACCCACTCACCAACTCACGGTGACTCAAAGAAATGTGGGGTGGCCATTCTGCATTGTTGGAATTCTTCCTGCAAAGACCTCATGAACAGACAAGGAAGGCCACTGGGTCTGCCAAAATCTGCTTCCCAGATAAGACACAAGTACTTTGGCTCCATCTATATCCCAAATGCTGAGAAGGACAGCTGCTTTGCTGGCCACTCCTGAATGCTCTTGACCTTTGGCCGCAACCCTTCCTCCAGGCAGGAGACTGGAAGCTAGCCCCAGAACAGTTTCTGGATATAACTGGTAGACCTAATTCCCGACAGCGTATGGATAGAGCTGTCCTTGCTGATCTGTTGTCTGACCATGCCTTTCTGGATATAATTTACAACAAGGGGTGGTGAGGGACAGAGTCTCTGAATTAAGCAGAATACTCTCACCCAGTCAAGAGATCAGGGCTAGATCCAACACCGTTTTTTAGCTCATTGCACCATCCCAGTTTCAGAACCTGGCTGTATGCAAATTAGTCTGTTCCTGTCCCAGTGCATGATGGGAACAGGGCAAACCAAACTACAAAAGCCAATTCTTACACTGGGAAGGAAACAAGCTTCCGGGGACCGGTTTCTGGCATTACAGCCGTCTTCGGCCCGGCTTGCTTGAATCCTGATGGTGCAATGAGCAAGGGACTCATGTCTGAGTATACCCTTCCACGCTTAGGGTGGACAAAAATTTTTACAACAAGGGGTGGTGAGGGACAGAGTCTCTGAATTAAGCAGAATACTCTCACCCAGTCAAGAGATCAGGGCTAGATCCAACACCGTTTTTTAGCTCATTGCACCATCCCAGTTTCAGAACCTGGCTGTATGCAAATTAGTCTGTTCCTGTCCCAGTGCATGATGGGAACAGGGCAAACCAAACTACAAAAGCCAATTCTTACACTGGGAAGGAAACAAGCTTCCGGGGACCGGTTTCTGGCATTACAGCCGTCTTCGGCCCGGCTTGCTTGAATCCTGATGGTGCAATGAGCAAGGGACTCATGTCTGAGTATACCCTTCCACGCTTAGGGTGGACAAAATTATTTACAACAAGGGGTGGTGAGGGACAGAGTCACTGAATTAAGCAGAATACTCTCACCCAGTCAAGAGATCAGGGCTAGATCCAACACCGTTTTTTAGCTCATTGCACCATCCCAGTTTCAGAACCTGGCTGTATGCAAATTAGTCTGTTCCTGTCCCAGTGCATGATGGGAACAGGGCAAACCAAACTACAAAAGCCAATTCTTACACTGGGAAGGAAACAAGCTTCCGGGGACCGGTTTCTGGCAAGACAGCCCTGATCTCTTGACTGGGTGAGAGTATTCTGCTTAATTCAGAGACTCTGTCCATCACCACCCCTTGTTGTAAATAATTTCTGGATATAAGGCGCTTCTTATATCTCATGGACAGGGAATTTACTTCCTTACCTCCCTACAAGGCATGCAGTCCCACATTGATTACTTCCTGCTTCAAAACCCTACCAATGGCAATGACTTCACAATTCTAGAGGCATATTTGGTAGGGTCAAGCTGGACCTAGACCTTGGTCCAACTGTTCTGCCGGTGACATGCTGATAAATGCGTGCCGTAGCAACTTACACGAACACAGAGAGGCCCTGCTTTGACACAATGCTACTTACTTGTAAGATAATACAGGTTCTATGGCCTCACCCAGGACTCCTTGGGCAGCGGGGAAAGCCACCAACCGAGGGTCATGATGTGGGATGCAGCCATTGCTAAATGCAAGGCCATTGCTACCTCCATTATTGCTGTATGGCATCCCAGACAGATTCTGCCTGCAGAGTCTTGGAGGCGATCAAGTCTCAGCTTAATGCCCCCTATGAAAAAGTTCTAATGAACTTTTAGTACAGTAAGTACGGGCAGAGTGAAAAGGCAGGACGTCTCTTTGCCGCCCATCTGCATCAAACTGGCTCACAGGTTGTGAGCCTTTTCCTTAGAGCAGCGTCTGGATCCCTCCTGACCCAGATTTTACTCCTGGCTTTAACACTCAGAATTTACTGCCTCTGTGGCTCAGATAGATGATTTCTATGCATCACTTTGCCCACTCTCCCTCACGACCAAGGGACTGACGTGCCTGGAGGTTCATTTGAGACAAGAGAAGGTGAGAATAGCCATATCAGCCATAGCCACATGTAACTCCCAAAGCGAGAATGGCTTCCCTGGAGAATTTTAGACGACTTATAAGGCAGTACTGTTCTCAATCCTGGCACAAGTATTTAAGTAGGCAACAGATCACGGTTCTCTTGGAATGATCTCCAATATGGCCTCATTATAGTAATCCCCAAAGACGGTAAAGACCCCTGGAATGTTCCAGCTAGTTCCCAATCTTGTTAGTTAATGCAGATCTTAAAATTCTAGCCAAATTCTGGTCAGAATAGGGAATGTTTTTTTTTGGGGGGGGGGGATTTGTTTATTGGCATTTCAAAGATTGTACAAATCTCAAAAACAAAAACAATGGTCTGCAAGGCAAGGCATAGGCACATACAAACAGAATATAAATCCAGGCCAGACAATGCGAAATGGCATCTGTACAGCAACCCCTCTAAACATATTGGTTCGCCAATACACAGCAGTTATGTATCCAATTATAATTGTGTGATTTTGTTACACCCTAATGTCACCCGTTCCACAGCTGAAGTCATGGCCCAACCCCAAGGTCCGCCTCTCTGTCCCCAGTGTACCATCTGCCCCGAAAGATATACAATAGGGGGCACAGGCCCCGTTCTCAGATTCATTGTGTGTCAGTCTCTGTGTGTTCTTCCCCTACAGACATGACCGCATCTTCCTCATCAGTTGCATCCCTTGCTTGTCTCGAGCTCAGGTATAGGGACCAAAAGTTCTTAGGCCTGTTACAGGGGGGGCATCAATTCGCTATACAATTTTGTTTGCGTGCTGCAGTAGAGAATTTCCCTAGTCCATTGCACCAAGGTGGGAGTGGGGCCCCGCATCCAGGAGAGAGCAACACATCTCCTGGCCAAGAGGAAGGACATATCCACCAGTCGTCGAGGATTCTTATGAATAGGTTTAGAATATCCTAGTAGTGCTAGGAGTGGATTTGGAGTTAACTTGAGGGCCTTAACCCGATTCACCTCCGCATACACCTAAGTTCCAGAATTGAGCAATCCCCGGCCAGCTCCACGCTACGTGTAGGAAATCTGCAACTTTCACTCCGCACCGTTCGCATCGTGGGTTCTCACATAGTCCGTATCTATGAAGTCTTTTGGGGGTATTGTACACCCTATTAAGAAATTTAAAATGGAGCAGCCTATGGCGCCCATTTAGTGATATACATTTGCTGCTCGAGCAGCAATACAGCCATTTGTCATCTGTCATTTCCACATTCAGATCCCTCTGCCATTCGAGACGCGGCTTACAGTAGTCAGCTTGACTCTCAGAAAGAGCCATGCAGTATAGCCTGGACACTAGTTTGCCAGGGGACTTAGTCTGGATTATGTAGGTTAATGCCTCAACCTCTGGTGGTTCCATCAGGTCCTCACCCAAGAGGTCCCTAAGTGCATGCCGGACCCTATGAAACTGAAATTGTAACAGTAACGAAAACGGCTCCTCCTTTGTCGCCACCTGTTCCCAGGCTCGGGCCGTGCCCCCATCAAAGAGGTACCCCATAGTGTGTATTCCCAGCGAGCTCAGCGCCGCTATTACCCCCTTGTCCCTGCAAGGGGCCAGCCAGGAGCACCAGTGGATAGGGTCTGACGGTGCGTATAGTAAGCTGCCGGTCTGAATGTCCAGCATATGATGCCACGCATGTGTGACCGAATTCAAGGAGTCCATTACGCCTGTGCTGCGATCTCGGGGAGAAAACAGAAGTGCAGGGAGGGGAACCGGGTCGGCAACTATAGCTTCAATACGGATATGCGGGATCTCGGCTGGACCGCGTATCCAGCGATATGCGTGTGCGCACTGCGCCGCCCTATAATAGAGCTCCATGTCAGGGACGCCCAGTCCTCCCGCCACGTACGGGCGAGTCAGTACTTTCCAGGCCAACCCAGGCTGTTTGCCGGCCCACGCTAGCCGAGTCAACAGTGAAGTCAGTTGCTTAAAAAATATTTTCGACAGAACCATAGGGATATTAATAAATAAGAAGAGGAACCGTGGCAATACGATCATTTTCATCAGGGAGCCTCTCCCCAGCAAGGACAGTGGTAGGGCAATCCACCTCTCAATGTCGTCTTCTAATTTGGAGATCGCGATTCCATAGTTCTCTCTCAGCACCACTTCAGAGTCTGTATGTAACTGGATCCCCAGGTAATGCACCGCATCCGTGGTCCATTGTAATAGATACTCTGGATCTACACGTGATGTGGCTGGTGTGAGTGGAAACATAATTGATTTATTCCAATTGACATTAATACCTGATAGGGAGCTAAACAATACCACCTCACGCAATACTGGAGAGAGGTGGACCTCAGGGTCTCTGGCATACAAGAGTGTGTAGTCAGCATATGTGGAAACGATGAGGCGATAATTTGGGAATCGCACTCCCCTGTGTCCATGGTATTCGCGCAAGGCGCAGGCTAACGGTTCCCCCGCCAGGGCATACAGCATCGAAGACAGGGGGCAACCCTGTCTTGTGCCCCTACAGGTGGATATTGGGTCCGTGACCAGAGATCCAATTCGAATGCGAACCTTGGGAGCAGAATATAATGTCGCCAGGAGTTGGAGAAAAAGTGTCCCAACTCCCATTCGGCCTAGGACTTGCCGTAGAAACGGCCACTCAACGGAATCGAAGGCCTTCTCCATGTCAAGGAATACAGCTATTGCTGGGACCTCTGGGCGTGTGTGCTGCATAGCCGCAAACACCGTCCTGAGGTTATAGGTGAGATTACGGCTGGGCACAAAGCCCGCCTGCTCCGGAGCGACAAGAGTGGTTACCAAAGGGCTAAGACGATTGGTTATAAGTTTCGCAAATATCTGTGCATTAACATTTAGCAATAATAGCGGCCTATATGAGGCACAATCCCCTGGCAGTTTCCCAGGTTTAAGAATGGCTACCAATATAGCCTCGCGCATGGTAGGTGGCATCTCTCCCGATGAGCAAATCTCTTCAAAAAGCGTGAGTAACTGTGGGATCAACAGGTCAGAAAAGGCCTTATAGAAGGCAACGGTCAGACCATCACTTCCCGTAGCGCTGTTGGCCCTCATGCCCGACAGGGCCCAGACAACTTCTTCTTGTTCAATTGGTCTATCCAAGAATCCCCGGTGTAGATCCGTTAGCCATGGTAGCTCTATGTGGGTCAGATAGTCCAGAATGCGTTCCTCTGGGGCGGGACCTCTGGAGGCATACAGAGCAGCGTAGTACTCCCGGAACTGAGGTTCTGAAAATCTGGATTCATATAATTATCCTGGACTCGAGAATTTAAACTTCGTCGAAACATGACGAATTTGGTATCAAAAGACCGAGAATGACGAGTACATCATGTACATATATTTTCAGCATATTCGAGCGACGATTTCACCTCGAAATCGTCGTTCACATTCTGATCCCTTGGCCTCCATTTATATGTTGCCCTTTACATAGGCCTTAATCCATTTGAATTCAATTCCACAAGGACACGTACTCCTTAATCGACTTTTCCATGACCTGTACAGGTTCGAACCATTGCCCCGGGCCAAGCTCGTTAGGTCAGTTCCCTCCCAGTGGCCGAAGCAAGATAGCATCTAGGCTCAACAAACCATAAAACCATTTCAGCGCGCACACCTGTCATATCTCGCTCACATCTATAATAATAATAATAATAATAAGAGATTTATAAAGCGCCTGGCTGCACAACTGTGTATCCCCGCGCTAATTGCCTACAAGACTCACAGAGAAAAGATAAGGGACGGTCAGAAAAGACAGTTATTAAGGAAACAGGTAAGTTTTAAGTTTAGCTCTAAAAAGCGTTTCTGAGGGTTCCATTCTTAGATGTGTAGGCAAAGCATTCCAATGTTTTACTCCAAGGTAGCGAAAAGAGCGGCCACCTATTTTCGCTTTATGGACACGGGGGATTTTGAATTGTGACATTCCTGAGGACCTAAGGTCTCTGATTGGGCGGTGAATAGTCAATAGATCTCTTAGATAAGTGGGACCTTTGTTGTGGGCTATCTTATAGGCATAGCAGAGGCCTTTGAATTTAATTCTTTCCCTAACAGGGAGCCAGTGTAATTTGGACAAAGCTGCCTTGGCGGATGTTCTTTTGGATAAGCCCAGTACCATGCGCGCGGCCGAATTTTGTAAGCATTGAAGCTGGTGAAGATGTTTTTGGTTCAGTCCTAATAGGAGAACGTTCCCATAGTCCAAATGGGGTGTAATTAGCGCATGTACGATGGTTTTTCTGGCTTCAGTGGGAATGAGATCAATGATTATTTTTTTTTTTTTTTTAACGTGCCGATGCATTTGCCTTTTATTTTGTGGACATGAGATTTTCCTGACAGATCAGAGTCGATCATAATTCCAAGGTTTTTCACTTTTTCGACAGGGTGAGGGCAGTCGCCCAAAGTAGTGGGCCACCACGTCTGCGACCATAGAGAGGCTTTATTTCCTACTGCCAACACCTCTGTTTTATCTCCATTCAGCCGGAGGCAGTTGTTATCCATCCACATGGCGACAGCCGCCATACAATTCGAAAAATTGGAGGCGTATTTCTCGGTGTCAGGGGTGAGCTTAAACATAAGCTGGGTGTCATCGGCGTAACTGACAATGCCCACCCCGAAGTTCTCTACGACCCGAGCCAAGGGCTCCGTATAGATATTGAACAGGGTGGGGCTCAAACTGGAGCCCTGTGGAACCCCATGGCTCGCGTTACGAGAAGATGATTTAAAGGGTGGGCAGTGTATCTGAAAAGATCTTTTCGTAAGAAAAAATTTAATCCATGCCAAAGCATGTTCTTTTACTCCGATGTCTGAGAGTCGGGACAGCAGCGTGGCATGAAGCACAGTATCAAAAGCTGCGCTTAAGTCTAACATGACCAACTGTCTCCCCCTCGTCCACCATCCTACGGATATATTCCGTGGAATACAAAACAGCTGATTCCGTGGAATAGTTGGCTCTAAATCCGGATTGAGTAGGGTGGAGTGTGTTTTCTGATTCTAAAAAAGCCATCAGTTGTTTATTTACTACTTTTTCAATTATCTTGGCACATTGTGGCAGGAGAGAAATTGGCCTGAGATTTTGAAATTGAGTAACCGGAATATTGGTTTTTTTTTTGAGAGGAATAACTTGAGCAGTTTTCCAAGCTTCCGGGACAAAGCATTCTTTAAAAGAGAGGGTTATCATCTGACTTATTTGATCCATAAGTAAATGGTCCATGATGTCCTTACTTTTTTCTAGAGGACACACATCGTTAGGGGAGCCAGAGTGGATACTGTTGATTATGCCAGACAGGTAAGCTTTGTCAGGAGTATTAAATTGGGTAAGGAAGGTTTTTTGAGGGGGGAGTGCTGCCTTTCCCGAAGTAGAGGGAGTGGGGAAGGTTGCGTGAATTTTCTCTACTTTATTGACAAAGAAATCCGCTATTTGCTCGCATAACTCGTTTGAGTAAGTGTCCTGAGTATCTAATCTAGAAGTGTCTGTCAGTTCCTTATAAATCCGGAATAGTTCTTTTGTTGGGTTGGTGGTTTCTTCAATTCTGCTCTGATAAAAAAGACTTTTTTCCTCTCTTATTAATTTCTGATAGGATTTTAATTCCAACTTATAGGTTTCCTTAAGTTCCGTAGAATAATTTTTACGCCATTTCCTTTCAATCGTTTTACAGCGGGCTTTAGCTGTTTTTAATTTTTCTGAGAACCAAGGTTCAGATTTTAATTTCCTGACTGGGGGCTTAGAAGTCCAAGGTGCAATTTTATTTAGTGCCCTGTTCAGCCAAAGTTCATAATTGTTCCAGGTGTCTAGAAGAGATTGTCCTGGTGGGAGCGGGTTAGTTTTTAATTCGATGATAAAACGTTCAGGGGTATAATTTTTCCAGTTACGACGCTTAGTGTACAGAGGTCTGTTCACACTATTCGTAGTTTTTTTTAATGGGTATGTTGAAAGTAATCATGTAGTGATCAGACCAAATTATTGGGACGGGGGGGTGTATTTCGATACCTTCCCAGGTAGCAAAAACAGGGTCAAGAAGGTGACCATGTTGATGAGTGGGCAAGGTAGAAATCAATGTAATTCCCAATGCGTCAAGAGCTGTTTTAAGTAGTTGGGCTTCTCTAGCATTCATATCTTCAAAATGAAGATTTAGGTCACCTAGAATCATAAAGTTGTTATATTTTATGGCTAATTGTGTGGCTGTTTCGATGAGCTGATTACAGAAAGGGGTAGAATTGCCCGGGGGCCGATAAATGAGAAGACCAGTAATGGTCATTGACGGATTCACTTTTATAGAGAATGTTCCACTTTCACTATTAGTAATGGTTTTATTGGTAAGGGTGCATTCCAGTTCTTTTTTGAAAATCATAGCCAGACCTCCACCCCGCTGTTTGGGTCTATCGATTCTCAGTAAACTGTAGTTCAGAGGCACTGTCTCAAGTATATCGGGGGCTGAAGATTCCTCTAACCAAGTTTCCGTAAGAAACATAACGTCAGAATCTTGTTTCTGTAATAGGTCCCTTAGTTCCTCTTTATGTTTTATCATGGACCTACAGTTTAATAGCATCAATTTAAGTTAGGCACAAGGGAATTGCAGTTAGGAACAGTCTGGAATGAATGATAACATATGGTACATTGTGGTGGAAGCGCACTAGGGTCCATGGTATGCCAGCATGATTTAATGGGGATCTTACCTATTTCTAGTAGGGTAGCTCGTGTATATAGGATGCGCTGTTGGGAGTTCTCCCTAATAGCTGTCAGGGCTGTGTTGTTTGGCCCAAGGTGTCCTATCTCCACTCTTTTGCTTCACTTACTTTATGGTGGGGAGGTGCCCGTTTTTATTAGGGGTCCAGCGATATCTGATGAAATGTTGGGCCCTGCCAAATGATTTGTTGTAGGCAGCACGAAGTGAAATATGGACATGTCATCATGACTCTGCTTTCTCTTTGTCTAAAAGTATGTTAACGATTTACTTTACAACCAAGAACGTTTTGCCTAGAGCCTAAAATTGTGTATAAGAAGGGAAGCCTGACTTTGTAAAAGTGTGCAGTCTCCTGAGAATATACCCGTATTGTACTTCTAGGACACTTGTTACCTTGGTTGCAGCCAATAAACTAATCTTTGACTTCACCTAGAAGACTCTGAGTTTCTGTAGGTCTGGATCAGGAAGAACCCGAGGTCTCTGGGTGTTGATTCCCTGGCACCGCTGGGTTACCGGTTCTGTTCCGGTTCTTAAAAACCCAGTACCTCAGAACCTGTCAGCTACCTGAGCTTCGGAGTGGGGTGGATCTGTCGGTTCCGCTCTCATGTCTGGAATCACCGTTCTGCTCCGGCGCTGGCGAGCCAATACCGTTCCCGGTCGTCCCCCCTCCCCATATGATCTGGCCGTGGCGTATTTCCCAAGGTGTTTAAGTTCGGCATCCGCCTCCTCATGGAAGTTGCGCAATGTCTGGGCCAACTCTTGCGTTAGCAGTTCGCTCCGGTCTGTCAATCTCCAGGCCTCCAACTCCGCTAGCCTTGTCTCCAACCTCTTTAATCGGTCACGTATCGATTTGAGCACCCCTGCGTGTTTAGAGATGGTGATCCCTCTAATATATGCCTTAAAGGCTTCCCGTACTGTCTGATATGAATCAACGGAGCCCACGTTTGTGTCAAAGTACGACTCTATGGCTGTGGCTAGTTCCTCCCTAAATGCGCCATCAAGTAAGGAATAAGGAGGGAAGCGCCACATAAACGGGGGTATGTGCTGCTTAGGTGAATCTATAGTTAATAAAAGCGGCGAGTGGTCAGAGTATGTGCGGGGTAATATCACACACGCACGAACATGCTGAACCAAATAAGTAGATGCCAGCCAATAGTCTATCCTAGTGTGGCTATCATGTGGGGCGGAATAATGTGTATAGCCTCCCTGCGTGGGGTGTTTCTGTCTCCACACATCGCATAGATTCAGTCTCACCATTGACGACTCCAGCACTCTAGCCGAGGCCGAAGGGCGTCTGTCCGGTCAATCCGACCTATCAATCTCAGGGCACCTAATCAAATTATAATCCCCTCCCCAAAGCAGAAAACCCTGGGCATGGAACTGGGCTTTGCCCGCTAATGATGTGTATAAGGCAGGGTGATCAAAGTTAGGGCCATAAATATTCAATATGCATATCTCCAGACCACAACATTTGGAAATAGTAAAACGCCCCTTCCTATCCGTCTCCAGAAGCGTCAGAGTCAGGGAAGCTTTCGGATTCACCCATGTTAGTACCCCCCTAGCATGTGAGGTAAAACCTGCTGCGTGTACGTTACCCAAGAGACCCCTAGTGCGTGAGATTTGGCTGTCCGGGCGAAGATGCGTCTCCTGCAGAAGAGCAACGTCCACTTAGTGTCTGGTGAGGTAATGAAGGACCTTCCAGGTCTTGCGGTGGTCATTAGGACTCCGTACAGTCCATGTTAACAGAACCAGCGAATCTAGGGGACGCCCGGGAGGAGCCGTCGAGGAGTCAGCAGTATGCATCTGAGTCATGGTGTGGTATCACAAATGTTGGTGTCTGGTGTATGCCATGCCTAGGTATTGCTCTGATGCCTAAGGAAACTTCAAGAACCATCAAAGAAACAGTCCCACCTCTGTGACACGGAGTCACTGCCCCCATCCTCCCTTACCCCCCCACATCTGCCCAACATGAACTTCCCTTTCCGACCCCTCCCACGCCTGCCCAACCCCAACTTGACCGTGGAAACTACCCCTGCCCAACAACAACCACCCCCGTCCCCCACAACAAATGCGACCATTTCACTAGTGTGATGCACGCGAGGGTGTAGGTAGCTTGTAGTTATCAAAGTCTCTGCTCCGGTCTATAAGGAGCCACCTCCCTGTCCCGCCAATCAGGGAGAAAGGAAGGTGTGTCGCGCCATGTCACTGTAATATCGTAACTCCTGAGGCTGCCCAAACAAATCTCAACAGTCAACTTTATGGAATCCCTCACCCCGCTCCCAGGACATGCCTCCCCCCCCCCAGCACACGGGCCCCAATAGTAGTCACATTGGTCCACTAATCTAATGCAGGTGACATCTTATCTGAGCATGGGAACAACAGTTATATCCGCTGGTTCAACTAGAATATTCCACTCCCCAATCCCCTCATATCAACCCCGGCCAGGGCCATGCTCTCAGTATGCCCCTCAAATGACAAAGGGAAATATTAATATTCCCCACAGGTAAGCCCCCCCGTCCTCTGGCAGCAACGCTGTACCTCTCAGTACCACAAGCTCCGCAGACAGTCCGTAGGAATCAGTGGGCAGGCAGCCGATCAATCTTGCTCATCCAGTGCTCCGCCCGCTGCTACCTCCAGCAGCTCCTTCTCCGGAGAAACACGTTTATCCCTTCGCCATTCTTTAAGGGCCTTCTGGAGTGCCTTGCGGTCAGTGAAAATCATTCAATGCCCCTGCCGGTTGACACGCAGCTTCGCAGGATACAGCATTGCATAGTCTGCCCCCATGTCTTGCAGTTGCCGTTTCATTGGGAGGAACTGTCGTCTCGCCTCCTGTTCCCGAGCCGTAAAATCCAGGAACAGGGAGATCATCGATCCTTCATATTGAAGCGGCTTCTTCTCCCTGGCGAGTCTGAGCGCCGTATCCCGATCCCTGTAGTTTAACAATTTAGCGATTATTGGTCTGGGCGGCGCACCTGGCTTAGGCCTCGGACCCCAGGGATCGGTGAGCCCTCTCCACCACAAACATCCCAGAGAAGGCAGTTTCGCCCAACATGGACTTCAAGAGGCGTTCGATGAAGAGTTCCATATTTCCCGTTTGGGTAGTCTCTGGGAGGCCAGTGATACTTAGGTTACATCTCCGAGAGCTGGCCCCCAAGTCCTCCGTCTTGTCCTGGATGATCTGAAGTACCCTGCCCAACTGCTTATGCTCTGTATCCAGGGTGGTATGGGCCTCCTCGACCTCTGTCAGCCTCCTTTCGGACATATCAATGCGTTCTGCCTGTTTGTCCAACCGCTCTGCCATGTGATCCATCCGATAAGTGAGGGCGTCCATCTTAGTTCCCAAGGAGGCGATGCCCCCTTGCAAGCTCTTCTCCATAGCCACCAGGAGTTCGCAGATATCTTGCTGTGGAGGCTCCCCAGTCTGGTCCCGACCGCTGGCCGCTGGCCGCATCCTCCACGGGGGTGTCTATAGATTTCGACCGTTTCAGATCAAAAGATAGTTTGGACTGGTTTCTGTCCACGGGCCCCACAGCGGCGGCGCAGCCCGACCTCCGAACCAGCGACATGACTCCGGGTGAGGGATCAGAAGGACGGCCGCAGAAAGAAGCCCCCCCTGGGTTGGTGATTCCAGTTCCCTCCAGCCGCCTCTCCTGGATAGGCACCCCAGCAAGGCCAGTATTTACAACGGGATATCCGGGATGGGTAGTGTCGTTCTCAATGTATAGCGGTTGTCTCAGGGACCCAAGACTGAAATTAGGCCAAACTGCGACCTAAAAGGGCGTTTCTCAACAAACCCGCGAGAGACACTCGGTCCAGGACAGCCAGTAGCAGCCAGGAGCAGCTAACCCGCTGATAAAAATCTCCCCAATGAAGTCCTACTGCAGTCCTCGCCCCTGCTCAGTCGCCACCGGGGCCCCCCATATGGGCTCAGCTCAGTCCATGACGTTCTCTTCCCAGGGCCCGTAAGAATAACTGTGTAAGCGGCTAACTGTTCAGTACGCTGTCCCCCATAAGATAGGTGGCTCACCTCGCTTCCAGGCATCCGTCGTCTCCGTCCCCCTGCTCTTCGCACCCCCGTGGGGATGCGGTGCGTGTTAATCCCCACCAGCACGGACACGCGTCAGCCTGCACCGAATGTATGGGGAAAAGCGTCTGCACCGCCAGGCAGCGGGCGAGCCGCAGGAGTAGTGCACTGTCTTCAGGCCTCCCCTGCCAGGCGCATCCACCAGCCCTGCAGGCACTCGACCGCACCCCTCAGATCACTTGGGCCTCCTAGCTCAGCTCCCTGCTGCTCGAGCACTCACCCAGCGGGGCATCCGCCCTGGCACCGCCGGCAGGCGATGGCGGGGGTCTGTCCACCCCCGCCAGGCCGATATGCTGTATGCCTCGGGCCGCCGCCCTCTACCTCCGGGGGTCCGCCAGGCTCTCTCCGCGATAGGCGGGGCCACGCTATCACGGCAAGCCGCGGCTGGAGGACGGGCCCGCCCGTCCCCCCATTGCGTAGGCCAGGCACCTACCACTTCAAGTCCGGTCTTCCCAGGGGTCTCGGACAAGTCGGTCCCCGCAGCAACGCACCCTGCCGTCCGCAGTCTTGAAGGCGATCCCCTCCGTCTTACGCTCCAAACTTCGGCTGGGGCTCGTAGCTCCGCCGCACCTCTCTCTCCCCTCCCGTGCAGCCTCTGCGGCCCAAGCGGCCTCCTCCGCTCCTGTGATCCCGCCACCCCAGCACTCGCCGCCAGCTGCAGGTAGGCCCTCAATTCGCCCTGCAGTCGCATGATGAGGTTCTGCTGTGGCTCAGCTGTGCATCTCGCAGTGTCAGGACAGTATTGATATGCACGACATCAAGGATATATGTCGGGTTATGTAGCGAGACAAGGGCGCGTCCGGCTCAAGCAACCATCTTGGTCGCGAGCTAGCTCCGCCCAGAATAGGGAAGGTTATCCCCCAGTTGATACACAGTTCGCAGGTGGGTTTTGTCCCGTGCTGTACTTCCTGCAATCATTTGCAGACCCCTGTCCACCTTTCATGGCATGTCCAGGATGACGAGGAGAAGCAATTGACCATCTTGCTTGATTCTGAGAATACATTTGATTGGGTGGAGTAGTCCTAACTCTTTTAGTGAATGTATAAGATAGGGCTTCGAATCAACTTCAAATCCAAGGTCCGGCTCCTGTAAGACTCCCCTACAGTGGAGGTCAACTGTGGATGTTTTCTGTCTGAGACTTTTCAGATGCACAGGAGCACTAGTCAAGACTGTCTGCTCTCCCCTCTTCTGTTCTTGATAGCCTTCCGTAGGAAGCTGGTTGTCTATATAGTGCACTATAACGAAGTACGCTGTGCAGAGAGTCCAGTCCTGTGGGTCTCCTATTGGTTTATAGAGGCTAAAGTAGATAAGACTAACGCTCTCTTCTGTGGTAGTGTGGGAGAGCAGTTAGGCTTATCAGAGGGTAGTGCTAGGCATGTGTTGTACTCTCAGAGGCAATAAATGAGACACACACTCAAAGAATAAATCCCAGACCAATTAAAAAAATTACTTCTTTTTATATATATTTAAAACTCACAAAATTTCTTTTAAGGTAAGTACAGTTCTCAGAACAAATATGCACTGGTAAGTAAAGCATTTAAACCTGTGCACTTTTACGGGCACTACAATCCTATGGGAGGAAAAGTCAAAGATGCATAAGGGGAAGTACAGTTTTTCAGGGGATTACCTTTAGGGATTGGAGTGGTAGGTGGTCAAGTTTCAAAGTACTACCTGCAGTTTTTCAGGAACTGCCCGGGTTTTACCGGGAACAGGGTGCTGGTGAGGCTGGTAACTGGTGCTACTGAGAGGGGGGAAATCTGAAAAGAGGCTGCACAAGGGGACATATGGACAAGTCTGAGGGCTCCCAAATGGGTTCTCAGGTTGCCAGGAGTCTTGGAGCATGGAGCACAACTGGTTTGTTGGGACCCGGTAGGTGAGGGGGCTCGGTAGCAGTGAGGTTTGGTTGGCTGGCTGGGAGGGCAAAGATGCACATCGTAGTCAGGGACAAACAGCTGGCAGGGGCAAAAACCAAAGCAGCTGTGCCACTCACAAAGTGGGTCTTAGTGATGCTGACATCCCTAGATGGCTGCTTGGTCCTGTTGCAGTGAGAATCCAGACTGGACTCCCACTGTTGGTGTTTGTTGCAGGGCGACCGGTACCCCGGGTTTGGTGTTGCACAGCTCAAGTTGGTCCTGGTGTCTTCACACTTGGAGGGTAGAGCACCAGTACCTTCTCCTGGTTGTCTGTGGCGTTGGTCGGGTCAGAGAGCTGCAAGGTGATGGACCGGACTCTGCTTGTTGGTGCCTGTGGACTGCAGGGGAGTGACTGCTCTACACCAAGGGAGACTTTCAGTGTTGGTTGAAGTGCTGGCAGGCTACCCAAGGCTTTGGTAGTACTCCAGCTCACAAGACAAGTCACTCTGTTGCGATTGTCAAGAGAAGGCTGATACGGCATGGTTTTATGTCAAAGTTTAAAGTTCGGACTTCAGTTCTCACGAGTAGTGACTCTTCATCCTTCTTCTGTTGGACTGTCGAATCGGAGTTCTTGGATTAAGGGGTGTCACCTAAATACTCAATTTAGCGATGTTAAGGGCAGTGACAGGTTGCAGCCAATGGTCTTGAGGGTGTCTAAATCCTCTATATGACCACTTCCTGTTGGAAGTGGGCATAACCCTAACCCTGGAAGGCTAATTCCATCTAAAACATCATAGAGGTATCTGAGAAGTGGGGTTCACATAAGCTGGCCCGCCCTAGGGGTGATGCTGGCTGAATGTGGACACACCTCCTACTCAAACTAATTTTCCTGCCTGTCTTGCCACCAAAAAGTGGGGTCAGGATAAGGGGTGGGCACTCCACTATCTGGAAAAGCCCAGGGTTGCATAAAAAAGCCAGCAAAGCCTTTTAAGCTTATCCCACCCAGAATGTCCTTCCTGCTTGGAGGAGGTGTGACCTTGTCCACCCAGAGCAGGCTTTGGTCCTGTTCTCCGAGAGCAAGGGCTCTCACTCAGGAGGTCAGAAGCCTATCTATGGTGGCTGGCTGTTCGAGACCACTCAGTCAACACACTAGTAGTTGGTAGATTTTCAGGGGGCACCTCTAAGGTCCCTCTGTGTGCACTTATTAATAATTCCAGCACTGGCATCAATTTGGGATTATTATTACGAGGTGTTTGATACCAAACACTTTGGGGTACAGGGTGTCCAGCCCATGCACTCGCTTTTCTGTGGACAGGTAATATCTAAGGGTGAACTTAGGTATCCCCGGACACACCCACTCTTGCAGATGTGCCCTCACATGAGTATAGTGCACCCTGATTTAGGACTGTAAGGCCTGCTGTAGGGGTGTCTTATCTATGCCACATTTAGGGCTGGCAGGCGTGGCACACAGGGGTGTTGGAAAAATGATATGGCCTCATCAGGCAGCAAGCACCAGGATGCTCAGCCTAAAAGAATGTCAGTCAAACTCATTCAAACAAATATTTATCTTGTAGTCCGATTTAATCAATATGTTCTCCAATCTTATGCTAACATTTTTTTTATGTAGTTCATCAAAAGCTTCAACAGGTGCCCATCAGTTCATTGTGCTTCATAGCCCAGGCTGGGAAATGTAGACCGAATGCACTGCCCTTGCTCAGGGGTAACTACAATAGAAAAACATCCCATGGGTATCGACAATATTGATCTTTGAATATAGACATGTTACATCATTACATTTACTGCGCTTAAATTCAACAAAACTACTAATCACTGCATACCCATGCAAATCATAAACGTGCATTATTTAAACGTACATTAATAAAACAGTGTACATCATCGTACTCATGTGTTACTACCAACACATATGACTAGTGCCAAACACTCTTGCCAAATACCTACTTTAAATATACATGCAAACACTAATGTGAACAATTGCTACCAAAATCTGAACTAGAGTTGTGACGAAAATAATTACAAATTACCAAACTTAAATGTGCATTACCTGCAAAGAAGAAACAAGCAGAAGCGTTGAAATCCCAAATCAGTGCTCAGAATAAAACATGCTCTAGTGAAACAGGTGTACTCCTAGGAAGTCCGGTTTCAAGCCGTGTAGGGAATGCGGTGGACAGATGTCCATTACCGACCCGCTTGAAGCCTGTCCTTGGTGCTTATATTCAGACCACAATATTGAGGCTTGTTCATCATGTAAATAGATGAATTCAGTGCCTTAAAGAAAAGGGAGGCTAAGCTGTTCATGGTCAAGGCCAAGAGGCAGAAGAGGGGTCGTCAAAGATCTCATCCTGTTCGAAGTTGTAGATCCCTCATACTTCATGGTTTTTTAAGATAAAGTATAAGAATAAGAGACACCATGGGTCACGGCATCGCTCTTCTAGGGACGATTCGCCGAAGTCGGCATCCAAGAGTCCTAGACGTCATAGGCATGTGATATCTACAATACTCTCTCCAGGTTTGTCTCCATCTCCATAGGCTAACACACCTCTAACTTCAAAGTCTGCGACTTCACCTCCGGCACCAAAGCCTGTTACTCTTCCACCAGCACTGGTGCTGAGAACTCAGACTCCTCAACTGGAGCCAGATGTGGTGCCTCCTAGAATGGTTCCGGAGCCCTCGACCCAGGATCCGGTTTATCCAGCGTTCCCGACTCTGGGCTTGGATCTATCTAACTTCCTCAATGCTATAGTTAGCATTTTTGCGAGGGCCGCGACTCCCTCTGGTGCACCTGTGGGCCTCATGGCCGCTTGCTTACTCTCTTGAAGGTTTTCAACCTCAATACCAACAGGCTGCTTTCATGGCTTTCATGTCAATGTCTCCACTGGTTTCGCTTCCACCAGCGCCAAGGTTGCTGACGCTGTTGCCTTTGTAGGCTCTGCACGCTATGGCGGATTTTTAAAAAAACGTGTGAGGAGAAGACCTGAGAGAAGTTAAATTCCCCGCGTAAGAAAGAGGAGAGTGACACGAGAGATATTATAAGCTAGAAGCTACCCTTTGAATAACGAAGTGGGCGCGAAAGGGGTTTTTGTCCCTTGAGGTACCCCTGGATTGAGTACCTAGATTAACCCGTCCCAGCAAAATAAGGGACTGGAGAGTGCTCCTGCACTATTGTTTAAGTGTACTCTTGCCCTTGTCCTGATGAAGCCCATAGAAACGAGTGGCTGAAACACGACTGCATCTACACTCTAAGAAAGTTTAAGTATAAAGTTTAAGTTGGTCCACATTTCAATATAAGCGCCCTCATAAATAATTAGTTCAGGGTGATATACTACTGGCGCTGCTTAGGACTTCCTAGAAGTGTATCACTCTGATTTAAGAGTGTACACGGTGACATTGTCTTGTGTTTTTTCAGGGTATATACTGTATATGTGATGTATATATTCTGTATATTGTACTGTATATAGAGATGAATGCAAACTAGGGTGTTTCATTGTTGTATAGTCTTTAGTATATATATATATTCATTTTTGTTGATATGTTTTCTGTGCCCCACCCTGTCACTTGATACGTATATATGTTATTGTGATTTGTGAATATAAAAAATCTTCTTCTAAAAATAATTTTGAGACATCAGGGTATTTAGTTTATCCCTGTATGAAAATAAATATTGAATTGATCCCTCTGTACTTTTTCTTGCTTATACACATCTTCTTATGTCCCTTGCGCATGTATAGGAGGGTCATTTGGGCATAACCCCTGCTTTTTTTCCAGCCTTTGTAGGAAGGGCGGTGTCATGACAAGTGTAAAACATCTGCATCAGGCACCCCACTTTAACACAGTTTGTTGCCTCCTGGAGCCTAAAATTACATAGCTGAATCGGAGAATAGTACATTTTGATGTAAATATTTAAAATGGATGATTCTAAGGTTACAGTTTGAAGTTAACTTGCCTGTTAGTGTATGTAGGAGGCTGGCTTAGTATATGGTGCACACTTATTTAAGTGAAGCACCTTGCACTAATCCGGACAACATTTATGGTGATTTTAGTGGTCTTAGACAACCTTAGAAAGCTCTCTAAGTGGTAGCTGTGGAGAGTAGCCTTCAGGCTTATTCAAAAGTAGTGTTCAGCATCTTGTTTTCCCAGGTCTAATCATGTAGTGTAGATTTTACGAAAAAGAACCACACATGTTATTATAAAAATGTCTATTTATTGTACAACACCCACTATATATTGGTATATCTGAGAAGTAAGTAAGCACAATACACAGTGGTCTCCAGGGGGGGACCATACCATATACTAAAAAATTGGAATGCAAACTGGGACCGAAGTCGGGACTGGGACCAGGAGACTCTGAAGAGCTGGGGACACAAAGAATGACCCGAGGTGAGTACCCAGGAACCTCATAAAGGTTGTGTGCAGAGTGGAAACAGACCCATACTCAATAGATATCAATGGGTAAGTTGCAGTGCAGTTTTGAAGAAGGATCCTTCCCAGTAAACCCTGAAGAAACCCTGTTGAAGACAGAAGGTTGGAGAGTCACCACACCCTTGGTTACCACAGGAACCAGGATACTTACACCAGGGAAGCCAGGCGCCTAGGTGCAAAATGACGTCGGAAACCGCAGTAGACCACAGTGAAGGACTTCAGTAAAGATGATTCTGGAGAAGACTGTGCAAGAGTCCGGTGGAATCCAAGGGTGGATTCATGGAGAGAAGAACCTGCAAGCAGAGGGGACAGAGTCTATGCCATTCGGAGGTGATGAGGAGGCACGGAAGAGCAATGCCCACTGATGTTGGTAGATGCAGGAGTAATGACTTGACCTTGTCGCAGCAGCTGTGAGGACCAGGCGATGCTGAGAAAGACCAGGAGCCTGTCCTACGTTGAAAGTCGAGAACCAGGTGGCTGGTGTCCGACGGGAGCACCAACCAACCTTGGTAGCAACCACAGGCGTGGAAAATGATGAAGGAGCAAGGTTGGGACCAGCAAGGTCCAAGGGACTCACCAAGAGCAGAAGAGTCAGAGCAGGCCTGAGCAAGCAGGGGAGCCCACTGAAGCGAGACACGCCCCTCAACAGGACCCACAGGTTGAAGGCACAGAGGACCTCAAGTAACACACCAAAGACGCAGGGCCACAGTGCAGAGGATGCAGTGTGAACAAAGATCTTTTACAGGAAGAGATGCTGGAGGCTGGATCTTCTTGTAGCCCAAAGAACTCTGGATTGCAGAGCCAATAAGCATTGGTAATGGCAGGTTGACACTGCGCACTGGGGTTTGGTCCAACCGTTCCAAAAAGGGATACTGGCCTCAAAAATGCAGAGAGGACAGGTCAGGCCACCTGTGTTGCTGAGCCTATCAAAGTCCATGGGACTTCAGGAGTAGTAGACCGCTCAGCTTTGTTGCGGTGCCTGCAGATGCAGGGAAGTGACTCCTTCACTCGAAGGGAGAGAACTTCAGGTGTCCTTGATGCCCCCAGGTCTGTTGAAGATCCTGGAAATAAAATACACAGATGAAGATAACTTGCAGAACAGTGAGACCAGGAGCAACAGGAGTCTTCCTTGATGCAGTCTTGGTTCCAGGTGAAGTCCAGCAAAGTCAGTCCAAATGTCCAGACGGTCAAAGAGTGAAGTGGGTTCAGGCTTGAATCTTGATCCATGACGAATCTGAGGGCCCACCCACAGGTAAGCCCTTTTATACCTTAGAAAGTGGTTAGGATGACCTGGGTCTCTCCAAGAGAAGGGGCTGGACAATGGGAAGGATACTTCCATGTCCTTTGTCCAGTTTTGCACCAGAGCGGGAGCTAAGTGCTCCCTGAACTAGCTCTGACTGGAGAATGCAAGGAGGGTGAAAAATGTGTCCTTAAAAGCAGTCTGGTGGCACTGGCAACTGCCCCCACCCCAGCCCAACGGAGTAATTCATATCTGTAGGTGGTCATATCTCCCTGTGACAGAAAACCTATTGTTCTACCTTCCCCTGCTCATGCTGAGCTCAGGATCCGGAGGGCAGAATTGTGTCTGAGGTCGGCAGCAGCACTAGCTTGCAAGCAGACCCTGAAAGGCTGTTACCAGGATTACTGGGCTATTCCCTAATGCATACAATCATACTTCCAACACCGGTGAAGGGGTTGGGGTATGATTCCAACATGTTTTATATGAAACATGGCTAGATTCGGCACAACCACAATATAGCTAACCATTTCGTAATGACGGATGGCCACTATATGTGTCAAAAAAGCTGACCGCACTTACAAAGCCTGTACAATTGTCTCCGGGGTCATGTAAGGGCACCCTCACGCTTATAACCTAGCACCCTGCCTTCAGGATTGAAAGGCCTGCCTTAGGGGTGACTTATAGGTGTCATGACCTCAGATATGAGAAATCGTATATCTGTTGTAAGTGGTGCTAGCACCAGTTTACACAGGCAATGGCAGGCCTGTAGTCACAGTTTGAGAGGTCTCTCAGGGGTGCCACAATACATGCTGCAGCCCCTGGAAAACCCCTGGTGTACCTATGCCTTTGATACCTCAGCACTATATACTAGAGACTTGCAGGGGCATACCAGTAGCCAATAGGGGAGGTACAAAAGCACTTACCAAGTCACATTCAGGGAAGAGGCACAATGCTTGGGGTCCTGATTAGCAGGATCCCAATCAGACTAGCCAAGCATACTGACACCAGCAAAAAGTGGGCATAACCATGAAATCAGATCCTACTTTTCTACACACACTTAAATGAAAGGAGATGAGACTAACCTTGCCCACTTGAGTCTTAATTTTCTAAGTGGAAATATCTACAAAGTCCATCTGCGTTGACATGGTTACTCCCAGGTTTATGTTCTACTGAAAAGCTAGTCCCCTGTAGGGAAATTGACCTCCTCAAAAGTTTGGGATTTTCACCCTTCATTTACCAAATGGAGTACCAAACAGGTATGGCCCCAACTTCTTCAAGGCCCAGACCACTGCAAAAGGCCTCCTTCCCAATACATGACCAATGCTTTTTCCTGGGGGTCAACCTTCTGCTCATAAAAGCTACTGGCTGTTCCTGGCCATCTGCATTAGGTTGTGATAGAACTGCACCTACCCCTATCTCAGAAGCTTATGTCTGGACAATGACTGTTTTGGAGCAATCATGACTTTGCAGAATGGGAGCAGTTCACATGGCCTGCTTCAGGTCATCAAATTCCTTCAGACAGCTAACTGTCCACTGAACTTTCGTAGGCATTCTTTAGAAGGTGAGATCATTACGGAGAGTCACTATGGACCCATATCCCTTAACAAGCCTCCTGTAGTACCCAGTCAGGCCCAAGACAGCTCTGACCAGAGTCTGGGTAGTGGGAGCAACCATGGTTTGAATTTTGCTCTCTAGTGGTTGAATCTTGCCTCAACCTACAAGGTAGCCCAAATACACAACCTTGCTCTGCCCTATCTGGCACTTTGTGGCCTTGATAGTGAGGCCTGCCTTTTGCAGGGCATCCAGAACTTTCCTGAGGTGGACCAGTTGATCCTCCATTTTGGAGCTAAAGACAGCAATATCTTGAACACTCCAAGCACTTGAGATCACTGAGTAATAGTTAATACAAACGCATCAGATCCTCAAAAGCTAATTATTTCAGAAACAAGTTGGATCAAGCTAACAACCATCCCCAAAAACATTTTCAGCTCATAAAAGCCCAATCGGGTACCACACACATCCTGTCCCTTGCTGGACCTAGTCTGCCACCAAACTGCGAGGATTTCTCCTCCTCCTTTCTCCAGAAGACAGAGAGCCGGTTAAACGATCTACAGACTACTGTGGTACAATGTCCTCTCCCACCTCAAAGCATCCTCCCAGTCTACTGTTCCTTTGTGTCTCAATGGACACCTCCCCAAAAACAACGCCTCATGGAACGTTTTTGAAACCTTTGAGGAAAGTACTATTCAACTATTCATAATATTCTAACAACACTCAACCCCTCAAACCACTTCATTGACCCCCTACCTCCCAACTTCTTCAAGGAGATCATACCCACATTACTCCCACTTTGGACCAAGATTCTTAATGCTTCCCTTTTTCAAGGCACTATCCCCTACTGCCTAAAGTCTGGTCAGCTTTCCCCCATCCTAAAAAAACCTAAAGCAGATCAAACTAACTTAATCAACTTCCTTCCTATCTCTATTATGCCTACCTTAGCAAAGCTACTGGAAAAATGTGTTCACATCTGATTCTGTAACCACATTGATCAATTCCGACTATTGTATTAATATCAATCTTGTTTCCGTTCAGAGCACAGCACTGAATCGGCTTTATCTGAAAGAGACCATTAGTTATAGATTCCTTACCTTAGAATTACCCACAGGCGTCAGACTGGATCCGGAGAAATTTGTTCGTAGCAGTACCCCTGCGCATCGGTATGTGGCGTTGGTCGACTCAGTGTTCGTCGTTGGTGTTGTGATCGCCGGGATGATGTTGTGGTATCTACTTAGATGCCGCCCTCACGTGCTGATGCCAGTTGTTTCTTTTTCCGCACCAGCCAGCGCAGATCCGGCGAGAGCGGCACCTCTAGTCACTTTTCGACTACTATTTTTCGACTTTTGTCGAATTCTTTTCGAGTCGTGCGACTCCTGGTGCGCGTAAGGATGGTCCGTCCTCGAACCGGCTTCAAGGCTTGTGACTCTTGTCGCAAATTGATGTCGGTTACGGACCCGCACCTTGTGTTTGGAGCGCAACCACGACCCTAAGTTGTGCTCCGACTGCTGGGCAATGAAACCCAAGTCTTTGCGGGAGCGGTCCTGAAAGCTTACAAGGTGGACGATGCCTAAAAATGCTGGATCAGAATCAATCCTACCTTTTATTCCTCCTTGACCTATCATCTGCATTTAATACGGTTAAGTATGACAACCTTCTTGACCTTTTGGAACACTGTATGGGGCTTTCAGGATCAGTCCATAAATGGTTCACCTCCTATCTCCATAACAGGTCTCAAAGAGTCAAGGTTGATCACTCACTATCCCAGACCACGCCAGTCACATTAGGGGTCCCACAGGGCTCTTCGCTTTCTCCCACTCTCTTCAACCTGTTCTTGGAACCTCTTATGGAAATGTTGCATTCATCTAACATCCTCAATCATATGTACACTGACAATATCTAACTATACCTAAAAGTCTCCACCCCAGAAGACATCAGTTCATTCAACACAACTCTTCAAGAAAACTCAAAAATGGCTAGCATCTAATGACCTTAAACTAAATACTCAAAAAAAAGAATTCCTACTAATTGCCCCTTCTAACCAGTCACCTGTCATTGAAGACTGTTTGAAACATCTAACTGCCCTCAACTGCATCCCACCAATCATTGACCCTGCAAAATCGTTGGGATTAACTCTCAACAAGAACCTCAACATGCAGAAACACATCAGTGTCACCACCAAAGGAGCGAATCACCAAATGAACATTCTTAGGAAATTAAAGCCCTTCTTCCCCCCCAACGACTTCAAGCATGCAGAGCAAGCTCTAGTGATTCCCGGGCTAAACTATGGAGGTGTAACCCTCTCTCGACTGCCCAGATTAACACTGGCTCCCCGGATGGCCTCGCTCAACTCTGCTGCTAGGCTCTTCACTGGCTCAAAAAGAAATAATCACATCACTCCTGATCAGAAATCTCTCAACTCGCTCCCTTACAAAGTAAGAATCTAGCTAAATAATGGCCTGCATGACACACAAAGCCCTCCTCTTCAGTACCCCTGGATATCTTGCTCAGAAAGTAGAACTCTCTGGTGGCTCCAGATCATCCAGAAGTTCCAAATAATTTCTTCTGAAACTTCAGAGATTCAGAAAAAAGAAAACCTACAACCGATCTTTCTCTGGGATTGCTCCTCTAATTTGGGACTCATTGACCCCTCAATTGTATCCTTCAAGAAAGAAGTCAAAGCACTCCTTCTGAACAGATTTCTTTCTTGAGCCTATTATACCCATCCTGATTCCTCTATTTTCTGCATGACTACGACCTACCGATGAACTTGTTTTTTGTCTTATCATTCCTGACACTACACCCACTTTTCTTGACACTACATGATCCTGCAGTTTTCTTGACTATGTTCATTCTGCTCTTATTGATTTATCTCCTCTGCTCTCTGAACAATGTAAAGCTTACCTTTCCTCTCTGGTCACTACTTTATCCTATATTTTTCCCTGAACAGGTTATTGTTATTATTGCTCCGCAATCTGTATGCCTATACAGCCCTCTGATACCGACAAGGGGTCATGTCATATTCACGCTGCATACAACTATCTAAAAAAAATATCATCTAAGTATGCAGCACTATAGGCTTCTAGACCTGTGAGAACTTTGTTCACCAACCTTTAAAATGTGGCAGGTGCATTGTTCAAGCCAAAAGGCATTACAGTAAATTGATCATGCCCACTGGGAGGTTTTGGTTTGGCATCCTCAGAGTCTGGTTTGCAAATAGCCAGCAGTCAGGTCAAATGTACTGATATACTTAGCTGAAAAGAGTATCAATTAGCTCATCTGCACTGGGAATTAGATAGGCATCAGTCCTAGGGATTGCATTGAGACCTCTATAGTCTACACAAAACTTCATCTCTCTCCTACCATCTTGGGTGTGAGGTTTTGGCACAAGGACCACAGGACTAATACAGGGGCTATCTGAAGGTTCAATGACCCCCAGCTCCAGCATCCTTTGGACCTCAGTCCTGATGTATTCTGGGTCATGGTCAGGCTGTCTGTAGATTTTACTCTTGGCAAGCAGACTGTCACCTGTGTCCACTTCAGGAGTACACCAGGTGGTTTGATTTGAACAAGTGAGAAAACTGATTAAGGACTTCCCTACAATCAGCTTGCTGCTGATTTGTGAGGCTGCCTGACAAGGCTACTCTATCAACTGACCCATCAACAGGGTCCTGCGAGAAGCTATCAGGGAGAGGGTCACTCTCTTCCTCCTGTCCCTCATCAGTTGCCATGAGCAAGCTTATGTCAGCCCTGTCAATGTAAGGCTTTAAGCGGTTCACATGAAGAACTCTGTGAGGACATCTGGGAGTGCATATGTTCACCAAGTCGGTGACCTCACCTTGTTTCTCATGGATGGTGTGGGGACCACTCTACTTGTCTTTGAGAGCTGCTGGGGACCCATGCTCCAACACCCACACTTGCTGTCCTTGCTGGTAAACAGTCAGCACAGCCTTTTGATCATGCCAAGCTTTCTGAAGCTCCTGGCTGGACTCAATGTCTTTGCTGGCCTTGGACTCAGCAATACGTGGCCGAAGACCAAGGACATAGTCCAGAATATCTTGTTTAGGAGGTTTGAGAAGCTGCTCCCTGCCCTCCTTAACCAGACACAATGGACCCCTAACTGGATGTCGAAACAAAAGTTCAAATGGGCTGTAGCTCACCACCTTCTGAGGAACCTCTCTGTAGGGAAAGAGAAGGCTGGGTAGTAAGACATCCCATTTTCGCCTGAGCTTTTCTGTGAGTCCCATGATCATACCCTATGGGTCTTGTTAAACCTTTCAACAAACTCATTGCACTGTGGATGATAGGGTATGATAAACCTGTAGTTTACACCAACCTCTTTCTACATTGCAGTTATATAGCTAGACATGAAGTTTGTACCTCTGTTTGACAAGACCTCCTTAAGAAACTTCCCTCTGGAAATGACTCCCAGATGTGGCCTAGCCTCTACAGGAGCTGTAGTGGTCCTAAGGGGAATATCCGCTGGTTACCTAGTGGCATGGTCACCACCACTAGGATATAACTGTGTTTAGATGCATTTGGAGGGTTTAAGGGACCAACAATGTCTATTCCTTCCCTCTCAAAGGAAACCCGAACCACTGGGAGTTGAATTAAGAGTGCCTGTGTAATGTCATCTGACTTACCACTGGCTTGTCAAGTGACACAGGAGTAACAAAACTTCTTGGTGTCTTCAAACATGTGGGGCCAGTGAAAATGAGGGACACGCCTGTCCCAAGTCTTTCTTTGCCCACGATGTCCTGCAAGGGGAATGTCATGTGCCAAGGAAAGAAGAAACCCTCAGAACCTCTGAGTTATAACCAATCTCCTGGCAGCACTAGGCTTGGGGTCTCTACACTCAGAAAATAGAAGCCCATCTTCCCAATACATCCTATAGGACCCATTAGCATACCCTGCCTTCTCAGCAGCTGCTTTCTGCCTGAGGTGTTTAAGAGAGGGGCAGGAATTCTGCTCCAGACTCAATTCTGCCCCCTGCCCCCAAGAACTTTGCAGTGTCATGCCCAAGTTCCTCTTGATAGTTCCTTCACAGGGGCTAGGATCATCTCCCTCAGGAGACTGATCCTCTCTGGGAGTCTGAGAGAAGGGTGATTCCTGTGCCGCCTTATAGGTGCTACCCGGTCCATTTTTCCCGGACCCATTTCTCCTTCAGTGCCTAATTGTTTGGCCTGAGCCCAAGTAACAGCAAATGCACTGACAGAGATTCCTATCATCTCTACATGTTTTCTGAACTTCACTTCAGACCAGGCTGTAGTTTCTAAGTTATTGCCCAACAGACAGTCCACAGGTAGGTCTGTAGAAACCACAACTCTTATAGGTCCAATTACTCCTCCCCAGCTGAGATTGACAACTGCCAAGGAATGATCAGTCCTGACATTGCTTGCATTGCTCACTTGGTAAAGTTGACCAAGTATGATTTGGTTAGGAGATACAAGTTTGTCACCATTGTAACACTGGCCCCTGTATCCCTGTATGCCACAGCTTCCTGACCATTAATGAGAGACTGTTGCCTGTACTTGCCCAAGTTAATGGGACTTACAAGTAAAGTGGCAAGTTCCATGCTACTGCCACAGGCAAGGACAGCTTGAGTATGAGTTCTGACTAGGCCAGAACATACTTCAGTACCCAAGGTTAATCCTACTAATCACTTGGGGGCTGTACTACTACTTGTACTGGTGCTAGGGGTGCTAGTTGCCTTAGGGGCTAGTGATGTTTTGTGATCTAACCACCCTATATTAGCTGGTAAAACAGTGCAAGATTAAATCCCTACCATTGCACACCAATGTAGGACGCTAACTTAATATATGGTGCATATTTATTTAAGTGAAGCACCTTGCTCTAATCCAGACAACCTGTATGGTGATTTTAGTGGTTTTAGACAAACTTAGAAATCTCTCGTAGTAGTAGCTGTGGAGAGCAGAAGGAGTGATTAGCAGCCTGTTTTGCCAGGTCTAATCATGTAGTGTAGGTTAAACGAAAAAGAACCACATAGTGTAGTTATAAAAATGTCTATTTATTATACAACACCCACTAACACATTGGTAATTCCCCTACCCGGAGATATCATCACAAATACACAACAATACTTCAATTGCATTGGTCCCCACGGGGAGAGCAAACTATATACTAAAAAATTAGAATGCGAACAGCGACTGAAGTTGTGACTGGGACCAGGAGACTGAGAAGAGCTGGGGGCACAGAGAACCACACAAGGTAAGTACTCAGGAACCCCACGGAGGCTGTGTGCAGAGTAGAAACACATATGTGTGCTCAATAGAAGTAAACGGGAAAATCACAGTTGCAATTTTGAAGAAGGACCCTTGCCAATGGACCCTGACGAAACCCTGTGGAAGATGGAAGGTTGGATAGTCACTTGACCCGTGGATACCCCGGAAACCAGGATACCTACACCAGGGAAGCCAGGTGCATAGGTGCCAAGTGACATCGAAAACCGCCGTAGACCACAATGGAGGACTTCAGTGAAGATGCCGCTGGCGAAGAATGTGAAAGAGTCCGATGGAATCCAAGGATGGATTTTTGAAGAGGAGTACCTGCAAGCAGAGGGGACAGAGTCTATGCCACTCTGGAGTGACCAGGAGGCACAGAAGACCAATGACCACCGATGACGGGAGATGCGGTTGAGTTGACGGTGACCTTGTCGCTGCAGCTGTGAGGACCATGTGACGCTGTGGAAGACCAGGAGCCGTTTGCGAGCTGTCCCACGTCCGAAGTTGAGAACCAGGGGGTCGGTGTATGGCGGGACACAGTCCCCGCCTAGAGAGATTTCTGTGGTTGTTTAAGACCACTAAAATCACATAATGGTTGTCTGCATCAGTGCAGGGTGCTTCACTTAAATAAGTGTGTACCATATACTAAGCAAGCCTTCTACACAGGCGAAGTCCAAATGTCCAGACGGTGGAAGTCCCATGACGAATCTGAGGACCCACCTACAGATAAGCCCTTTTATTCACTAGAAAGGGGTTAGGACGACTCAGGGATCAATCCCAGAGGTGGGGCTGGACAGTGGGGAGGATACTCCCATGTCCTTTGTCCAGTTTCGCGCCAGAGCTGGAGCGAAGGGTTCCCTGAACTGGCTCAAACCGGAGAATGCAAGGAGGGCACCAAATGTGCCCTTCAAAGCCGTCTGGTGGAGCTGGCTAGCGCCCCCACCCCAGCACAATACACTAAGTCCTGTCTGGGAGGTGGTCACACTCACCGGTGACAGGAAATGTATTGTTCTACCTTTCCATGCTTGAACTCAGCTCAGTAGCAGGAGGGCAGAGTCATGTCTAAGGTCAGCAGCAGCACTAGCTTGCTAGCAGACCCTGAAAGGCTGTTACCAGGAGTACTGGGGCTTCCTGTGGAGCCCCCAGTGCATGGAAACATACCTCCAACACCAATAACTGTGTTAGGGTATGACTACAACATGTTTGATACCAAACATGCCCAGGTTTGGCACAGCCACAATATAGTTAGTCATTGCGTAATGACGGATGGCCACTATATGTATCATGGGTGCCGCTCGCAGCTGTCATTGTACGTGGATTCCCTGGCTTGCCTGATCACTGGAAACAACGCGAGTAAAGGCGGATTGTCCCTTGAATCACAGAATATCGGCTGGGGAGCTGCTGAAGCCTGTGCCGGTGAACGAGGTCGGGACTGCGAGTCCCAGCAGGAGTAGCGCTCCGGCCACCAGCGCACCTGCGACTCTTCCCGCCCTCCCATCTCCCCCTGCTGTATAAAGACGGCTCGCGGCCCCCGCTCGCAGCTGTCATTGTACGTGGATTCCCTGGATTGCCTGATCACTGGAAACAACGCGAGTAAAGGCGGATTGTCCCTTGAATCACAGAGTATCGGCTGGGGAGCTGCTGAAGCCTGTGCCGGTGAACGAGGGTGGGACTGCGAGTCCCAGCAGGAGTAGCGCTCCGGCCACCAGCGCACCTGCGACTCTTCCCGCCCTCCCATCTCCCCCTGTTTACATAACTTCACCGACGCCCGCGCACGCGGGACGTGCACGGGTCGAAGCTCGGGGCGAAGACCGGGCAAAGAGTGGGCCGTTTGAGGCCGTTCGAGAACGTTAGAGACTGGACTGGGCCCTCCCACTTACATCAGGAATATCCCCATTTCCCCTTTTCGCTTCTATTAGATCATCTGTCCTCTCCCAGCGTCCTCTAGTTATATTGCTCACTATGAGTAAAATGGAGACGAGGAGCAAAGCCAATTCGGCAGTCAATGGACCCACGACAACTGCCCCTACTCTTTTTTGAAGGCAGGATCCCTCTTGATAGATGACATCACTCTGCTAGAAAGACGCATTTCGCAAGAAATAGAGTGGGTTAGGAGGTCATCGATGGGTGCTATAGCGATGGCAAAAACTCCTGAGGATAGGCGGAATATAGATAGCTCACAGCTTGGTGCTTGTGGAGGGGCCCAGCAAACCACTAGCATAGACCTCTCTGACGGAATTATAAGTGATCTTGAGGACATGAGCCTTCTCTCATTGCCACTGACACAAATTACTCAACCACCAAATATAACAAACACGGGAGAAGATACTGATCTAACCACCCAAAGCCCTATCCCATCGAGGGAAGAACCCCCCTCAACAACTGACACCCCAAATGTGGCAGGGCCATTAAATCCAGATCGGGGTTTAAGGGAGGGTGCCATACAAAAAAGGAAAAGAGGGAAACAGAGTAATAAGGAAAGGAAGGGAAAAAAAGCGAAGGTACGGCCAACATACAATACACCCATCACAGACCATACCACCCAGGATAGAATTTCAAGCGTGATATCGATTGACTCTCCCCAGCAACCATCTAGTGACACTCTCACTGATCTGCCACCTCCCACCACTGAACACAATCTTGAGTTAGCTGAAGAGGATATAACATTAGCAGACATAGGGAAACTCTTTAAGTCAATCTTAAGCCCCCTAGAAGCCCACCTGATTAAAATGGAAGCAAGGTTAATTAAAATTGAGAACACCGCATTACAGTTTATGGACGGTTGGAAACCTGGGGCTCCTGGCCCCATACTTTCTAACACTGATCCAAAACATAAAAAGAACCCCGACCCTCCAAAATTTTTAAAAAATACCGAGGCTGTAACAACTTCACTGGGTGCTAAAAACGCCAAATTACATAGCAATCAACCACCAAACCTAAAAGTTAAATCATCTACGCCAGTGACTTCTGCAGGTGTCTCCAATAAGCAACCTCCTACTGCACAACAACAATCATCTTCAGTCACCGATAACACGCAGTTCAATACACAACATAAAAGTCCTTCCAAACCCCCCTTGACCATCAATCAAAATGTCCAAGACCTTAATAACTTAGTGGCAAAACCACAAAGAACAGTTACTGTTAATCTCCCGCCTGAGGTAGCTCCATAGACCGTCATTCTAGCCGGGGCTCCCGAACTAAAATCGGATACAAATGAGACAGGGGAGTCATTAAAAAATAAAGTAATCAACTGGCTTTCAACACATAGACCTCTTCCCAGAGGTATGACCAGCGATATTCGCATGGTAAGAAGAGTCTCGTGGGTAGGCAAGAGACCCAAAACAATCAGTGGTGACTGCATACTCGTGAGCTTTAAAGAGCCAGGAACAGTCTCATTTATTTGTAGTTCCTTTTTGGAGGATGAGGGGAATACCATTCACCCAGTCCCTCTTTCGTTCTTTTACCCAGCAAATGAACATGCAACCAATGACCAGAGAAGAGGATACCATCAGAACTCACAGGGAAATTGGGAGGGCAATCAGGGAAGGAGGAGACCCCCCTTTAACCAAATGCGAAGACCCCCTGATCATCCGACTATATACAACAACTTCCAGGGGTGGGAGACTGTAAAGAGAAGAGGAATGGGAATGGGTGGATTTGATAGAGAAGTGCCTTGGCCTCCAAGATTCTACCAGCCACCACTTCTACCACTGTCTAACCGATATGACTGCCTTGAAATGGTGGACTGACATCTGGCCTCCGAAGAAGGTGTATACGGACAAACACTAGGGTGTGATGAAGGCAACCTTGACACCTTTAACTCTAGGGAGGAGATATCTACTACTAGGAATCTAGACCCACCCCAACAGAGAAAAGAAAGGGGAATTACTCTGGAGGGTCCATCTATGGCTGAAGGGCATAAAGATATGGAATTCGGAAATTCTTTTCGTAGCCTCGCGCCGACGTGGACTTGGACGTCATAGAGGCACGGCATTGCTCGTGACTCCGCTGACGTCACCGACGCCCATAATAGGCCCACGCCGGCGTGATGACATCAGTTCCCTTTTTTCCGCGTCATCGACGCTAACGATTTGGGGAATCTCGGTAGCTATACTGTGACTTTGTATCGTTTCTCTGTGTTTTCTGCTTCTTTGTTTCGATAAGATGTCGAAGAAGACTGGTTCCAAGCCCTGCAGGGAGTGCGGAAAAATGATGTCCATCACGGATCCGCACGAGGACTGTATTTGGTGCTTAAGCTCCGATCACGACGTGGATGGATGTTCATCATGTCGTAAGATGAATCCGAAGGCCCTGCGGGAGAGGGAAACCAAGCTACTTGTGGCAAGACTTAAGGCCGACAAGGGTAAGAAGACATCAAGATCTCGCTCGAGGAAGACTAAGTCGAAGTTGAGGTCGAAGTCGAGGTCCCGATCTCGTGAGGGTTCGGCCTCGAAGTCTTCTTCGGACCATGCTTCAAGATCAAGGAAGAAGCACAGGAAGAGGAGACATGATTCTCGACGTCACTCGGGTGAGAAGTCGAACTCGAGGTCGAGGTCGCCCAGGAGGGTTCGTTCGAAGGTGTTCCCGCCGCAGGACACTCCGGATTAGGAAGGTGAGGCTTCGCCTTCGAGGTCGCAGGCTCCCTCTCCGGCTCCGGAGTCCAATCCATCTCCGGCGCCGTCTCTGGCTCGAGAGGAGTAAGAAGTAGTCCCTGTGGAAGTTGAAGAATCTGCGCATTTTGTTGAGCCGGATTCGATCCCACCTTGAGGTCAGCCTGAGGGTGTTCAACCACCTTTTCCAGCGCCGGGCCAAGACCCTTCAGCGTTCTTGAACGATATGTATGGCCTGTTCTCAAGGGCGTGGTACCCCTCTGGTGCACCTTTGGGTCCCATGGGTCCTCTGGCATTTAATTTGGGTGTTCCACATTCATAAGCCCCGGCTCTATTCATGCCGTTTATGCCAGCCCCATCGACGCCGTGGCAGTTTCCGGCCCCGCCGAGGTCGTCACCGGCTCGTCCGAAGTCGACGACTCCAATGCCGACGTCGCCTGCTCCGAGTAGACATCAGGAGCATACATCTGGGCCATCGAAGTCGGTACCGACGTCGGTTCCGACTCCGTCGGAGTCGTTGATGGATCCGGTGCCGAGGCGTGTAAAGGAGAGGTCCAGAAGGGAAGCTCAACGTCTCTTGGAGGAACAAAGTTTTGCCGACTCTCGCCCTGACTTAGAGGAGGGTGAGCTGGGTGAAGATGGTTTTGAAGAGCTGGCTGATGCCAGTGGCCTGGATTTTTCCCCGGAGTGGGAATTGCCCTCAGGGCATGATGCGCCTTCAAAGGATGTACAGCCATATCATGTGGTAATGAGGAAGGTTGCGGGACTTTTAAATTTAACATTACCAACAGTTGAATTAAAGTCAAACCTTCTAACAGAAGTTCTTCACTCACCGAGTTCGGCTGTGGAGCCTTTACTTCCATTTAATGAGGCATTAACTGAGCCCATTATGGAGGTGTGGAAGAAGCCACTCTCTGCTCCTGCTGTATCCAAGAGTGTGGCTAGAAGGTATAGAGTATCTCCAGAGGTTCCTGGGGACAAGGAGGCTAAAAAGCAAGATCAGGTGGCCAAGAAAACTTTCTCATCTGCAAGTATGGCCTTGAAGTCTACAAATGCCACTTGCCTCATGGGGAGGTATGTGCACGCACTTAAGGACTCAATGCGTGCTTTGGCTCCTAAGATCCCTGAGGAGAACAGGAGTGATTTCGAGGAGGTGTTGTCTGACACCCAAGCTACGGCACGCCAAGTAATTCAGAGTGGTCTTGACACGGCTGATTCTGTGGCTCGGATTATGGGTACTGCAGTTGCTACGTGAAGATCGGCTTGGCTAAAGTCCTCGGACTTTTCTGCTGATGTTCAGGAGGCGCTTTTGGATCTGCCTTTTGACGGAGAAGGACTTTTTGGCAAGAAGGCAGATACAGCCCTCGAAAGGTTTAAAGACAGCAGAGCTACTGCCAGGTCTTTGGGCCTCCAAATTAGAGGTGCATCGGCCAGAAAGTTCAGAGGATTTGGACGCTCTTCCTTTCGGAACTTTAGACAAGGTCAGCAGCAGCAACAACAGCAGCAGCAGCAGCAGAACACCTTGTACAGGTCATACAGGGGGAAGCAAAGGGGTCGTCTTTGAGGGCATCAAACCTCTTCCTCCTCCACCTCCTCCAACCCCCCAGACACAGACAAGCAGCCCTAGATCTGCCATTCAGGATCATGTGGGTCCAGTGGGGGGTCGGCTTACCTACTTTCTACGGGATTGGGAATCGGTTACATCAGATCTTTGGGTTCTCAATCTCGTAGAAAATGGGTATGCCCTTCCCTTTCGGGAATTTCCTCCCAATTACCCTCCTTGCCAAGGTTATTGCACGGAGGAACATCTGTTGCTTCTACAGGAGGAAGTACAGACTTTGTTAAGAAAGGGTGCGATAGAGGTGGTCCCAGAGCAGGAAAGGGGTCAGGGATGCTACTCCCGGTATTTCCTGATCCCCAAGAAGGATGGCAGACTTCGTCCAATCCTGGATCTCAGGATCTTGAATCTCTATCTGAAACAAGAGAAATTCAAGATGCTCACCCTTGCACAGGTTCTTCAAGCGCTGCTGGAAGAAGACTGTATGGTGTCGCTCGACTTACAGGATGCGTATTTCCACATCCCAATCCTGAAGTCGCACAGAAAGTATCTCCGTTTTACGGTGGGATCGCAGCACTATCAGTTTGCGGTCCTTCCTTTTGGGATTACTACTGCACCTCGAGTCTTCACCAAGGTGATGGCGGTGGTGGCGGCACATCTCAGAAAGTCGGGGATTCCGGTATTCCCGTATTTGGACGACTGGCTGATCAAAGCAGAGACGTCAGAGAAAGTGCTCCAGCATCTGCAAGAGACAACTCAGTTGTTGTACCATTTGGGTTTTTCGATAAATGTACCCAAGTCTCACCTGGTGCCCTCCCAGCGCAATCTGTTCATAGGTGCGGTACTGGACACTACTGTGTGTCGTGCATTCCCTCCTCCTCAAAGGATTCGCGACATACAGGAAATGATTCCTTTATTTTTCAATGGAGCGGTCGTTCCAGTCCTGAAGGTCCTTCGTCTGCTCGGTCTGATGGCTTCATGCATTCTGTTGGTCAACTATGCACGCTGGCATATGAGGGCGCTCTAGTGGTGCCTCCACAGGCAGGGTTTCAACACCAAGGGGATCTCAGGGAGTCAGTGAGGATCTCCAGAGAGGCTGCAGCGGATGTATCTTGGAGGGGCGTGGAAGGCAGTCTGTCACAAGGGAAGCCTTTTCATCGGTGGCCACGGTGATAACGTATGCATCCACTCTAGGGTGGGGTGCTCATCTGGGGGATCTGGAGGTCAAGAGTCTTTGGTCTCCAGAGGAAAGGTTGTTTCACATCAACCTTCTAGAATTGCGGGCAATACTTTTGGTGCTCAAGGCCTTCCTCCCTTCCCTTCACAGTCGGTCAGTGCAAGTCCTGACGGACAACGCGACCGCGATGTGGTACATCAACAAGCAGGGAGGAGTAGGGTCGCAGTGTCTCTGCAGAGAGGCTCTGCGGCTCTGGTCTTGGGTTCAGGACCATCAGATTTGTCTGATGGCAAATCATCTGGCCGGGGTTCTGAACGTGCGAGCAGACAGTCTGAGTCGTCAGTTCTCGGCCGACCACGAGTGGAGGCTCCATCCAGAGGTTGTTCTCGACATCTTTCGGATGTGGGGAACTCCTCGGGTGGACCTGTTTGCCACTCGCGGGAATGCTCACTGCCCGTTGTTCTGCAGTCTCCAGTATCCGATGCAAGGAGCCTTGGGGGACGCGTTTCAGTTGAGTTGGGGAAATCAACTCCTTTACGCGTTTCCTCCCATACCCTTGATTCCTCGGGTTCTGAGGAAGATTCGCCAAGACCAGGCCCAAGTCATATTGGTCGCCCCGGGTTGGCCAAGAAGGGTGTGGTACACCGATCTTCTCCACCTCTCCTCTCACCCGCCGCTCCGTCTCCCTCTCAGGGCAGACCTCCTCTCTCAGATGGAGGGGCAGGTTCTACACCCCCACCTCCAGACATTACATCTTCATGCCTGGAGATTGAACGGGGCAACCTGAATTCCTTTTCTCTCCCGCCTGACGTGGTGGATGTCATCTTGTTAGCCAGGCGTGACTCCACTAAGTCCATCTATTCTTATAGATGATCAAAATTTGTCACTTGGTGTGGGGAGAAATCTATTGATCCTTTGAGAGCCCATTTGTCTAATGTTCTCCAGTTTGCCCTCTCTCTGGCGCAGCAGGGGCTTGCTGTTGCCACAGTGAAGGGCTATCTTTCAGCGCTGTCGGCATTTCTCTGCTTGCCTGACCAGCCGTCTCTTTTTAAATCTCCTGTAGTTTTAAGGTTTTTGAAGGGCCTCACAAATAAGTTCCCTCCTACTCCTTTTATTGTGCCTCAGTGGGACTTAAATCTTGTCTTGACCTTTTTGATGGGTGCTCCCTTTGAGCCTTCACAAATGTCCTATGAGGCTTTTGACTCTTAAAACAGTTTTCCTCATTGCAATAACCTCGGCAAGAAGGGTAAGTGAGCTTCAAGCTCTTAGTTCCAAGCCCCCTTTCTTGACCATTCATGCTGATCGAATGGTTCTTAGGACCAGGGCTGCTTTTCTGCCTAAGGTGGTGACTCCTTTCCACCTTGGCCAATCCATTACCCTCCCTACCTTTTATCCTCCCCCTCACCCTTCCAAGGAGGAGGAGAGATTACACCGTCTGGACCCCAAAAGGGCGGTGTCCTTTTACCTGGACAGATCTAAAGACTGTCGGTTGGATGACCAGCTCTTCATTGGGTTTGCTGGCAGCAAGAGAGGAAGAGCGGTCCATAATAAACTTTGTCAAGATGGATCGTCCTCTGTATAAAGATCTGCTACTCTTTGGCCGGTAAGGGACCTCCAGAGGGTATAAGGGCTCATTCTACAAGAGCTAAATCTTCAACCCCTGCATTGGCTAGAGGTGTTCCTGTAGAGGACATTTGTAGGCGGCAACTTGGTCTTCCCTCCACACTTTCGCAAAGCATTATTGCCTCGATTCCGAAGTGAGGAGGGACGGTCACTTTGCACGCTCTGTTCTCCAGGATTTCCTGGTCTAGAAGAGTGGACACCCTCCTCCGGGAGTGGGGACTGCTGTGGGACTCTATGCACAAGGTGAGGAATCCACACGGCAGATGTATCTATCAGAAGAACAAGTTGCTTACCTTCTGTAACGCTTTTTCTGGTAGATACAGTATCTGCCTGTGGATTCCTCACTGACCCACCCGCCTCCCCGTTTTCCGCTCTTCTATACCAGAGAATCTGTGTTGTAAATATTTTATGGTCAAGGAAAATGTATTATTTCAAATGTTTTTTTATATTTACTTTGCACTGTGTTTTTACCTTGACTATTGTGTACTGTGTATAGTATGTATATATCTACTGTCATTGGTCCGTCCGTGTGCCTCGAAGGCACAGAAAAAAGGGCGGAACTGATGTCATCATGCCGGCGTGGGACTATTATGGGCGTCGGTGACGTCAGCAGAGTCGCGAGCGATGCCGTGCCTCTTTGACGTCCAAGTCCACGTCGGCGCGAGGCTACGAAAAGAATTTCCGAATGTTGCTGACGCAAGGGGGATATTCACAAGGTGAGTAATCCACAGGCAGATACTGTATCTACCAGAAAAAGCATTACCGAAGGTAAGTAACTTGTTCTTTAACAGGCAGACTGTCACCTCTGTCCACTTCATGAGTCCACCAGGTAGTCTGACTTGGAGTCAAATCAAAATCACATCAAAGAAAGCTTTATTTGATTGTGAACAAACAATCATAAAAGCATAATAACATGATTTGATATATAAAAAATCATATAAAATACATATATGCAATTAGTTAAAATTCATTGAAAAAGTTAAAAGAATATTCAACACAACAGGCTTTCCTTGGATTAAACGACAATTTTAGAAAGAATCGTAAGTTTCCTTAAGCACAAAACTTTTTTTAAAAAAAATAATCATCCTATAGACGCTATGCACATTATCTAATTGATGTAATGCCAAAAAGGCAGGTCGACATTGCAGGAGCCCAAACCATTTTAACACACGGACTAAGCACATTTTCCTGGCATCAGACTAAAATCTACAAAAAAGTAGAACATGGATCGTGGTTTGCTTAGAAATATTATTACATTGGCACAACTGGAGGTCTTGAGACCAGTTATTCACTTTAAGGAATGTGACTAATCTATGAAAAAACCCCAATTGAACTAGTAGGAATCTGTCATAATCACTGGTCACAAGGTTGAGGTAGGCTTGAATGTTAAAAGTAATTAAAATCATCTGATTGTGTAGAACAGGGGTTTTACAATTTCAGAAGCGTCTGGCAGTATCTAACAGTGACAAGCCCTTTGCTTTTAGTTCCTTTCTGGATATTTTCTGAACACTACTAGGATTAGTAAAGTACTCTAGATTATTCAAATCTAGCAGGAAGTTGCGCACATCGCTCAGCGATGGGATCCTCAGGGCCCCATCTAGTTTTAAAACATCCAAAATAATATCTCTGTTTAGTTTTGTCTCTTCTCTTGTCCAAAGTCTGTACCATAACAGCACAGGCTTGAGCTTAATTAAATCTGAAATAAAGGTGAGGCCCAACTCCGCATGACACATACTTGCTGAAATGCGGGACAGACTAGATACATTTCAGGAAAGCATTTTCTACTCTTTGGATGGGAAGCAAATCAACTGGCCCCCATACCCCAGTCCCATAAATGGCAGCTGTGACACATTTTGCTTTATTTATCTTGATGAGCTCCTCAGGTGGTCTTTAACCTAATTTTCTCGCAAGAGCTCTGAGGGCAGATGTAGTGCGCAATAATGTACATTTTTTCGCAGACACGGCCTGAGACCAAGAATCATTGTGGGCAAAAAGAATTCCCAGATATGAAAATGTCTTGGTGACCTCAATCTTCTGTCCTGCCACAAACATATCTTTAGTTCTCTTAATGGCAGTATCGCAACCCATAACAGAAGTCTTAGAAGAGTTAACTCAATCCTAACTCATTCATAAAATTAGTAAAACTATTCCAAACCCTCTGAAGTCCCACTTGTCTGCGGGACATCAGCACCACATCGTCTACATATAAAAGGGCTGGAATAGAACGCCTCGCTTCATGAGGGAAGTCATGGTTGTCATTTAAAAGGGCCTTCCCCAAACCGTTTGACTTGGAGTCAGTAAGAACATATGTCTGAACTGATTCAGGACTTGCCTACAATCAGTTTGCTGCTGGCCAGTGAGACTGCCTGCCAAGACTACACCATCAACTGAACCATCATCAGGGTTCTCTGAGAGCAGGTCAGGGATTGGATCACTCTCTTTCTCCTGTCCCTCATCAGTAGCCATGAGCAAGGTCTGCCCTATCAACATATGGTTTGAGCCTGTTCACATGGAGCACCCTATGGGGGCTCCTGGGAGTTCCAAGGTCCAACAGGTAGGTAACCTCTCCCTTCTACTCAATGATTGTATGGGGACAACTTCACTTGTCTTGGAGGGCTGCTGGGGCACAGACTTCAGCACCAATACTTTCTGTCCTGGCTGATAAACAGTTAACACAGCCTTTTGTTCATGCCAGGCCTTTTGCAATTTCTGGCTAGCCTCGAGGTTTTTGTATGCCTTTTTCATGTACTCAGCCATCCTGGAGCGGAGACCAAGTACATAGTCCACAATATCCTGTTTAGGGGGTTTGAGAGGTAACTCCCATCCCTCCTTCACCAGATATAAAGGACCCCTACCTGGATGTCCACACAAAGTTCAAAAGGGCTGTAATCAACCCCCTTCTGAGTAACCTCTCTGTAGGAAAAAAGAAGGCAGGGCAAAAGTATGTCCCATCTATGCCTGAGCTTTTCAGGGAAACCTTTAATCATGCCCTTTAGGGTTTTGTTGAATCTTTCAACTAACCCATTGCATTGTGGGTGATAAGGGGTGCTAAATTTGTAATTTACTCCATAGTCCTTCCACATAGCAGTCAAGTACCCAGACATAAAATGTGCATCTCTGTCTGATACCACCTCTTTAAGAAAAACCACTCTGGAAAAGATTCCCAGAGGGGCTCTAGCCACAACAGGAGCTGTGGGTGTCCTAAGAGGGATTGCCTCAGGATACCTAGTGGAATGGTTCATCACCACTAGAATAAATCTGTCCCAGATGCAGTTTGAGGATCCATGGGACCAACAATGTAAATCCCAACCCTCTCAAAGGGAATCCCCACCACAGGTAGTAGTATAACAGGGGCCTGTAGTACTACCTGCCTTACCACTGGCTTGACAAGTAATACAGGCGCAACAAAACTCCTTTGTTCCCCCCTGATATATGTGGCCAATGAAAAGTGAGGAACACGTATGTCCTAAGTCTTGTTTTGGCCTAAGTTACCTGCTAATGGGATATCATGTGCCAGTGTCAATAGGAAACCCCTAAACTTTAGAGGTATACCAACCTCCTGGCAGCACCAGGCTTGGGGTCTCTACTCTAAGTATAAGAGTCCATCATCCCAGTAGATCCTATGGGACCCACTGGCACTCCCAGCAGCCTCAGCAGCAGCTTGCTGTCTGAGGGGTTCACGAGAGGGGCAGCTCAGCTGCTCCTGGCTCAGATCTGCCCTGGAAGGGCCCACTGGCCCCACGACCTCAACCTGATCAGGCTTAAATTCCTCCGAGACAGTTCCTTCTTCAGGACTAAGATCATCTCCCTCAAGAGACTGATCTGTATTCTGAGGCAGGGGGAAGACACTGCCTTACCCCCTACTGCTCTTTCTCTTGGAAGGCACCTGGTCCATTATTACAGAATCCAGGGTCTGTTTAGTGGAAGACATTTTTGCCTGTGACCTAGTCATAGCAAACACATCTGCAGGGATGCCCAACATTTCTGCATGTGTCCTGAGTTCCACTTCAGCCTAGGCGGAAGTTTCTACATCATTGCCCAACAAGCATTCCACAGGGAGGTCTGCACTTACCACAACCTTCTTAGGGACAGTTACACCTCCCCAGGTGAAATTCACAACTGTTGAGGAATGGTCTATCCTGACATTACTTGCATTGGCCACTTGGTACATCTCACCAAGCATGATTTGCCCAGGGGCCATTAGATCTTTTGTCACCATAGTGACACTTGCACCTGTGTGTCCCTAAACGCCAAGGCCTCCTTGCCATTATTCAAACGCTGTTGTCTGTATTTGCCCAGATTACTGGGACTGACAAATAAGGAGGCAATATCCATGCCTCCATCACATACTCACACAGCCTGAGTTGGAATTCGTACTAGGCCAGAATCCATCTCAGATCCCAGGGTTATTTTTTATTTTAACCTTTTTTATTCAGATTTTTTTACAATATATTAATTAAGGCCCTTTGTCCCCCCCCCCCACCCCCCATGAGGACAGGTATTTTTAATATTATTTACATAGAGCTTTACATTACACAAATACAAATTCATAAAGAGGGGGTATCAAAACAGGAAGAAAAAAAACCATATTAACATCGAAAACTCAATACACTCTTAATCATACATTTCATTTTGCGATGATTTAGTGAGACAGGTATTGGTATTCTCAATGAGGTTCAGTTGCGTTATATGGAGGATAACATTTTCGATTCCTATATTCAATGCGCCTGTATCCAATCTAGCAAAGGTGCCCATATTTTCATGCCTCTCTGCCGAATATTACGCCCCTTCTGTTTATAAATGGCTACCTCGAGGCTACATGTCGCAATTAATCTAGCCTTCCATTGGGAGAAGGATGGTGGAGTGGGATCAAGCCAGGCTGATGCGACACATAGTCGAAAGATTGCCATTGCCACGAAGATCACCCCTTGAACTTGACTAGGCCGATCTTTATTAGTGATGCCCAGCATAATCTCTTCAGTTGTTATTTTAATCCCAGCGCCGGTGATGTCTGCTAAAAACCCAGATATTTCATTTATGACGTTTGATAGGGTATTACATGTGGCGAACATATGCACACTGTCTGCTGCAGGAAATGCACATCGCGGGCAAGTAGTGGACTTACCTGTCCCCCATTTAGCAATTTTATACGGTGTGTAATACAGTGAAAAGTATGTTTTATAGAATTGTGCCTGTAATTTTAAAGACATTAAGTAAGTAAGTGACAGGTCATATGCCATAAGTGGAATACTAGGTGGAACTTCTAGTTTAATTTGCCATGCCGCCCCATGGTTATCCATATCATCTGGGAGCAAGGCATTAAAGCTTTCATAAATCTCGCCAATTCTTGGGGGCGTGTTGTTGCGCATATTTTCTATGACTTGACATATTTGGAATTTAATACGGCCACCCCCTTTTTTTAACAGGAAGTCTCTCACTTGAAGATATTTAAAGAAATCCCTATTGGGGATGTTATAATCTTTTTTTAATTCATCAAATGATTTCATTCCCTGAGTAGAGTAGAAACATCCGAGTTGCTCTATCCCTAATGTACACCAGCTCCGTACATAGGAGTCATGAAATATTTCTGGAAGATCTGAATTCTGAAGAACCGGTGTGTAATGCGAAAATCGCCCAAGACCAAGTAGTTTCTTGACTTGTCTCCAGACTTTGACCACATTGTTGATTGTTTTGAATTTCACCCTTTTAAGGTGATCATCGTTAACGTGCCGCCAGAGACAACGAGTGCTCCCGTTCCCTAGGTTAACCCTACTACACCCTTATTCCGAGTACCACCACTTTGGACTGAACTAGGGGGAACAGTTGCCTTAGTGGCAGTGGTGGCTGGAGTAGATTCCTCGGACTTGGTACAATCATTTGTCCAATATGTCTTCTGTTTACAGATGTGACACCAAGGTTTCTTCTTGCCTTTATTCTTGTTAGATTGTGACACCCCACCAGATGAAGACTTTTAGGGCCCTTGTGAAGACTTCTGGTATTTTCCTTTCTCCCCACCCTTATCTGTGGTTTTAGAATCCTGCTTCTTAGAGTCGCCACCTTGGTTCTAGGCTTTCTGTTTCACCCTGGTTCTGACCCATTTTCTGCCTTATTTCCCAATTCTTGGGGAGAGGTCAGATCAGAGTCTACCAGGTACTGATGCAACAACTGTTTTTGACAATTATTAAGGATCTGCTCCCTCATAATTAAATTGTACAATCCTTCAAAATCACACACTTTACGGCCAAGTAACCAGCCTTCCTGAGCCTTAGAAGCACAATCTACAAAGTCAATGCAGTCCGGGGTCTGTGCCTTCTGGGTGTCTCTGAACTTAATCCTGTACTGTTCAGGGGTTAAGCCAAACCCATCTATGAGAGCACTTTTTAGGACTTAGTAATTGTCTGCATCCTCTTCTCTTCCAGTAAAGAGCTTGTCTCTTCCTTTGTCTGCAAAGGAGAGCCACAAGATAGGTGCCCACTGCCCTTGAGGGACCCTCTGTACTTTACAGGCCCTCTCTAGTGCAGTTATCGATTTGTGGATGTCATCCCCACTCTGATAGGGAGGGACTATCTTGTTCAGGTTTCTATGATCATGAGTATACTCTCTAGGTCTAGGGACACTGTTGCTGCGACCATGGGGCTCTAGCCCCATCCTTCTGGAAGCTCTCTGGAGCTCTAGGGATTCCCTGTCTAAGGCCAACTGTTCTCTCTTGATCCTGAGCTTAGTTCTTTCATAATCAAGCAGTTGGCACCTCTTATAATAAGAGGATTCTTTATTATGAGAAGCAGAGGTCCCTACAGAAGTACCTGAATGAGTAGATTCCCTGGAAGGTGGTCTAGACCTTCTGAGGTAAACTTTGCACCCTTTCTGGGGCCTTCTACTCCACCCAAGGGCAACGTTGGATTGTCCAGCTTAGAATCATCGTGTTCATCCTGGGCAGTGGGTGAGTCTAGATCATAGGAGTGTTCACTTCCTGCTCTGTCCTCATCCACTGCCCCAGCCCCTCTACCTAATTCATCAGACCATGGAGTCTTTCTGAGATCATCTAGCATTAAGATTTCTATTAGGCTGGGTCCTCTCCCTGTCCTCAGCTTCCTGGATGTACACATGTTTCTCAATTCTTGGAATGAGATTAGGTCATACCTAGTAGGCAGAGAGCTACTGGCTTCTCCTTTAGAGGACATACTAGTGTTATGTGGTGTAGGCACCTACCTAACCTAGTGGGAACTAAACTCTCTTGAGTTGTAGAAAGGGTGTGCTAAACCCTTGACTACCCAACTCAAAGTTCAGTAGAACTTACTTATTCTAGTCTTCATTATATGTACCTAAATACCTTTAGTGGTTTTCAGTTAATTATTCAATGAGATTATCTGGTAAAACAATAGCAAGCTTGTATCCCAACGGCTGCACACCAATGTGAGAAGTTGGTCTGGTATATGCTGTCCACTAATTAAAGTGGGCACCTTGCACCAGTCCAAACGACCCTTATTGATGATTAGGTCAAAGACAACCTTTAAAGAAAGCTATCCTAGTGGTAGCTGTGGAGAGCGGCCTTCAGGCTAAGTTTCGAAGGAATGTAAAGCAGCTTGTTTTACCAGATTAGAACCTCTTGAATAACCAAATGAAAGAAGAACCACACAAGAGTTATATAAAATATATGTATTTATTACTAAACACTCTCTACTAACCTCTTTGTGAGAGTAGAGCACAAGGCACGCATCAATCAATAGAACAACAGTAAATAGCACAATACACAGTGGGCTCCAGGGGTAGACCAAACCATTTAATAAGAAAGTGGCATAACAACTACGAATTAACTAGACATAGTGCCCAGAGCACGTAGAATCGCTGGGACCCCAATGAACCACCCAAAATAGTGACACAGGGGACCCACGGAGGACTGGTGCAGTGTGAGAACACAGACACGAGCTCTGTACAACTCTATGGGAAAGTCGCGGTTGGAAAATTACAGATTAAGGACACTTGGAAGAGGACTTCAAGCAAACCCTTTGGAACATTGAAGGTTCTAAGGCCAGCACCCGTGTTAGTACCAGAGTATCCGTGTTACCTATCCCAGGGGAGTCAGTGCATATGTGTCAAGTGATGTCGGAAACCTTTGTCTTTTTCAAAGGCCTGACTCAAAGAAGTGCTGCTGCCGGGAAGATGAAAAGTGTCCAATGGAATCGAAGCCTGGATCTGAGGTGAGAAGAACCTGAAAGCAGATGGGACATAGTCTGGGTCACTTCAGGGTGACCAGGGGCTCGATAGACGAATGCCCACCGATGTCGGGTGCTTCAGGTGAGATGGCGGGAGCTTGACCCTGCAGCCACGGGGACCAGGAGATGATTACGACAACCAAAGTCCGGAGGGGAGCTGTTCCATAAAAGATGTCGAGTGCTGAGGGGTCAGTGTCCAGATCTAATACCAACAAGCCTTGGCAAATGCAATCCACGTGGGCAGAGGAAACGAGTTCCGGTGTGGACTAGCAAGGTCCAGGAGACTCTCAAAGCTATGGGGAGTCAGGGCATGTCTGAAGCAACCAGGAAAGCCCAAGAGAAATCAAAGTTACCTTCACAGGGTCCCACAGGCCAACGGACCATGGATCGCAAAGGGACCGCAAGCTGAATTACGAAATACCAGCCCACGGAACACTAGTGGAGTGTAGGCCGGGTATCTTCAGTGCAATCACTGCTCTTCGTCAGGACTACACGTAGCCCAAAGCACAGGCTCATCGATTGCCAAAAAGCATATGCTGCTTCAAAAGTACACGGTGCACATGGGTTCGCGTTGCACGGTCCCCACGAGGGATAATGATTTTAGAATTGCTGAGACGGCAGGTTGATCTATCTCAGGGATGCTCAGGAACCCACCTCCTGTGTTGCAGAAATCTTCGGAGTCCTCAGGAGCCCGGGAGGTGCAAACCGGTCAGATGCGTTAAAGGTGCCTGCTTTGCAGGGGAGTAACTCCTTTACTCCAAGGGAGATTCTTCAGTCTTCCAGCGTAGTGTAGATCGTTGAAGTACTTGTTTTCTGCTTGCAAAGTTTAGTCCAGGTAAAATCTAAAGTCCTGTAGGCAGGGTTCCTACTTTATACCCATGGAAGGGGTGGGACAAACTCTGGGGACCCACCTATGGGAGGGTCAGGACAGAGGAGTGGTTACACCCATGTCCTTTGTCCAGTTTCACGCCAGAGCAGGATCAAATGGCTCCTGCAACCGATTTGAACTGGACTATGCACTGGGACATCAAATATGCTCCCAGTGCAGACTGTCAGGCACTCTCAGAGTGCACCCACCCAGCCCCAATACACAAAATCCTGTCTGGGAGTTCAGCAGCAGGAGGGCAGACGCGTGTCTGTGGCTGGCAGCATCCATGTTGTGATGCCCAGTTCGAGAAAGCTGGTGCCGCGGAGCCCGGTGACCCACAGTAGTGGATCTACAAGGCAGGAATCATACCTCCCACACCAGTTAATGGTGTGGAGGTATGATTCCAAGGTGTTTGACACCAAACACGACATGTTTCTAAGCAGCCGTTTTGAAGTTAGCGTTTACCTCGAGGTTATAATGCACTCAAATATATATGGTTGGCTGCATCACAAACAACCCCAGAGAATAGGTTCCGAAGGCTGCAAAGGGTCACTGCTCATGCAGGAACACCCTCTCACATAAAACCCAGCACCCTGCCTTCAGGATTTGAGTATGCATGCCATATGGGTGACTGATAGGTTTATATGTGCAGTGATTTAGAATAGATATAGTGAACCGATATCTAGGTGAGGGATGCATGCACCACCTTACACAGGCTGCAGTAGCAGACCTGTGGTGTCAGTTTGAATGGTCTCTCAGGGGTAGCATTATCCATGCTGCAGCCCCTGGGAGGCTTCTGGGGTCCCTCTGCCCTGGGTACATAGTATACCATATACTAGGGACTGATAAGGGTACACCAGTATCCAATCTGGAGTATACCTAAAGCACATGCAGTCAATTTAGATGAGAAAGCAGCTTGACTGGGGTCCTGGATAGCAGGATCCCAGTCAGTCTAAGTTGAAAACAGTGACACATCAGAAAAAAGTGGGGGTAACCATAAGAAGTAGATCCTACTCTCCTACAAATTGCATTCTCTTAGATCGAAGCCTCCTTTTACATCTTTCTATGTAGATAAGATGGTTCTTAGGACCAGAGCTGTTTTCCTGCCTAAGACTGGATAGCCCGCTTTTCATTGGATATGTGGGCAAGATGAAGTGCAAAACTGTCCTCAAAAGAAATTTGTCCAGGTGGATAATCCTGTGATTAAGATTTGCTACCCCCATGGCCAAGAAGGAGCCTCCTGAAGGTATTCATACTCATTCTACCAGAGCTAAATCTTGTTCGGCTCTGGCTAGAGGTGTCCCTGTAATTAACATTCGCAAAGAGACAATTTGGGCGCCTCTCCACACTTTTGCGAAGCTTTATTGCTTGTTCTGTGTTACAGGATTTTTTGGTAAAGGCAGGCCAGCACCACCCTTAGAGTGTGGGACTACTTGAGGATTCTATTCAAAAGGTGAGGAATCCACAGTCAGATGTATCCATCAGAAGAACAAGTTACTTAGCTTCGGTAACACTTTTTCTGGTGAATGCAATATCTGCCTGTGGATTCCTCACTGACCCACCCGCCTCCCTGTTGCCTGTCTGCTTATACCTAAAATAGATTTGCATATATCCCTAATACAAATGTTTTCTATGAGATTTTCTGCAATAATCATTAAGTTGTTTTGATTTGGAAATATCTGTAGTGTCTTATTTCTTTAAGGTGTTATGTATTGTATATCTGAAAGAGACACATTAGTATTAGATTCCTTACCTTAGAATATCCCCAGGCGTCAGACTGGATCCGGAAAATTTTGCGTAGCAGTACCCTTGCGCGTCGGTAGGCGTCGTCTGCGGCTCCGCGTCCGTCGTCGGCGTCGTGGGCGCCGTGATGACGTCGTCGGAGTACTTAGACGCCGCCTCCGCGTGCTGACGTCAGTTCTTCTTTTTTCCGCGCCAGCAAGCGCAGATCTGGAAAAAGCAGTAACCCTAGTCATTTTTGACTAACTTTTTTGATCCTTTTTTGATCCTGTTTCGAGTCTTTACGACTCCGATCGGTGCCTTAGGGATGCCCGGGTTCAAGCCTTGTGATGATTGCGACCGGCTGATGTCGGTCACGGATCCTCACCGCATCTGCTTGTCGTGTCTGGGCGTCGACCACGACGACAAGGCTTGCTCCGACTGTCGGGCCCTCTCTTCGAAAGCCAGGCGGGAGCGGTCCCGTAGGCGCCTCGAACTCCGACAGTCGGTCCCGCGCCGTGAGAGGTCCCTTTCCCACGGGAGGTCGAGGGACAGGTCGCGGGCCCGGAGCCACCACGGCTCCGAGGGTAAGCCTCACTCCTCCGGGTCGAAGTCGTCGTCAGGTAAGAGGCACAAGAAGTCCAAGCGGCGTCATCGCTCCTCGGACTCCCCCCGACGCTCGCACGATGCGGCCGGGGGTTCGGGTGACACCGCCCACGCGGCTCCGTCGGAGTCGCGGGCGCCGCGTGCAGCTCCACAACCTCCGGTCCCTGGGCTGAACGCGTCACCGGAGGAGATCGAGCGCTTCCTCATGGCCATGAGGAACCTCTCTCCTCCGACGGATTCCGCGGCGCCTCCGGGCCCAGCGGACCCGTCTGGGAGTCCTAGCGGATCGGCGCCGTCGGGTGCTTCGGTCCCGACGCCGCCGGCGCCTTCGGGCCCGGCGCCGCAGCTCCCTGTTATCCCGACGCCGCCGGCGCCTTCGGGCCCGGCGCCGAGGGGTCCAGTTGTTCCGACGCCGCCGGCGCCTTCGGGCCCAGCGCCGCAGGACGCCGCTGGCCCCCCTTCGGGATCTGGTTCGTCGCCGGTGGATCTTACGACCTCCCCGGTGTCGGACCCCCAGGTGTCCCCTCCGGCGCCGGCTCCGGCCGGCGCCGGCCCCGGTCCTATCCCCATTCCTGTTCAGCCGTCGGGACGGCCCCGCTGGGCGCCGCTCCAGACGCCCTTGGGTGAATTTCACTTTTACGAACAGGCCCCATTAATTGAAGACCCTGATTCTCAGGAGATGGGTGAGGAGGAGGACTGGGAGGGGTCTGAGGACCCTCTGACCAGAGAGTGTCAGTCTCGTGAGGACTGGACAGAAGACCTTGGGGAGGCCAGTGGCCTGGACACCTCTCCAGACACTGGATTTGTCTCCCCTCCTACCGTGGCTTCGGAGGAGGGGGCAACATATGGTGTGGTGCTGATGAGGGCTGCCAAGGCCTTGGGCCTTGAGCTCCCCGTCGCGGCCGTGAGGACTAATCTCCTCACTGAGGTCCTTAAACCGCAGTTAAGCTCGGCTGAGCCTCTGCTGCCCTTTAATGAGGCCTTGACTGACGTTCTTTTGGGCACTTGGTCCAAGCCCGCTACGGGTTCGCCCGTAGATAGGAACGTGGCCAGACGCCACCGCCCAGCCCCGGACGACCCATGTTTTCTGTCCACCCACCCCACCCCTGAGAGCCTGGTCATCCAGGCCTCCAATTCCCAAACCGCATTCCCGTCGGCCCCGCCAGATCGGGAATCCAAGAGGTATGACCAGTATGGGAAGAAGATCTTCTCATCCCTGAGCCTCGGCCTGCGGTCTTCCAACACCGCCTGCCTCTTGGGACGTTACACCCACTCAGTGTGGGATAAGGTCGCGGAAGTGCTGCCAGAGTGTCCGTTGGAGGTACGGGCCAAACTCGGCCAAGCCCTTGTGGAAGGCCGAGATGCAGCGAAATATTCGATTAGGTGTGGGCTAGATACCACCGACTCGCTGGGCAGAGCGATGGCAACGACGGTGGCGGTCAGACGCCACGCCTGGCTGAGGTCCGCCAACTTCTCGGCAGATGTCCAGAATACTCTTATGGACATGCCGTTCGATGGCCGTCGCCTCTTTGGCGACAAGGCAGACCATGCGCTTAAGCGTTTTAAGGACTCCAGGGCTACGGCCAAGTCCTTAGGCCTTTTGGGCCAGCGCCAGCAACCGGCTGCCTATCACTCCTTTCGTGGCCACGGAAGGAGTGCGCCCACACGCGCCGCCAGCCACGCACCGCAGGGCAATACCCAACGCGGTGGCGGCCGTGGGAACCGCCGTCCGGGCGGTCGGGGGCAACGGCGAGGTCAGTCCACACCTTCCCCCGCAGCATCCGCCTCAAAACCCTCCTAGTCCGTGCTTTCAGGCCCATGTGACGCCAGTTGGAGGCAGGGTTCGCCATCACCACCTCCAATGGCGCACCGTCACTTCGGACAGGTGGGTGCTGCAAATCGTCCGAAGGGGCTACTCCCTCCCCTTCGAGTCGATACCTCCAGCCATGCCACCGCAGAACCACCGTGTATCGGGGGATCACTTGCGACTTCTGCAGGAGAAAGTTACGGCCCTCTTGGCCAAGGGGGCCATCGAGCGCGTTCCTGGGCCAGAAGTAGGGTGTGGTTGCTACTCCCATTACTTCCTGGTACCCAAGAAGGGCAAAGGGGGCCTACGCCCTATCTTGGATCTACGGAACGTCAACGGCTTCCTCCGGAAGGAGAAGTTCAAGATGCTGACACTGGCTCAGGTTCTAGCTGCCCTGGACCCAGGAGACTGGATGGTAGCGTTGGACTTGCAGGACGCTTATTTTCATATCCCCGTCCTGCCTGCCCACCGGCGCTACCTGCGGTTCATGGTGGGCCACGAGCACTTTCAGTTTACCGTGCTCCCCTTCGGCCTTACCAGCGCCCCACGGGTGTTCACGAAAGTGATGGCGGTGGTCGCAGCTCATCTGCGTCGGTTAGGGGTTTCAGTCTTCCCCTACCTCGATGACTGGTTGTTGAAGGCGGGCTCGCCCCAAACAGTCATCAGCCACCTTCAGACGACGGCAGACCTCCTGCACCAGCTGGGGTTTTCCATCAATGTGCCGAAGTCACACCTGTGTCCCTCTCAGAAGCTCCTCTTCATCGGAGCGGTTCTGGACTCGGCGCGATTTCGGGTTTACCCACCCGAACAGCGGGTCCGGGATATTCAGGCTCTGATTCCCATCTTTCAGCCGTTATCCCGGATCTCGGTCAGGTTGACGCTGCGGCTTCTGGGGCTGATGGCCTCCTGCATCCTACTGGTGCATCACGCCAGGTGGCGGATGTGGGCTCTGCAGTGGGACCTGAAGTTTCAGTGGGCCCAGCATCAGGGCAACCTATCCGACCACGTCCTGATCTCGGAGGGCACTGCGAGACAGCTGCAGTGGTGGCTTACGGACCGCGATTGGGTCAGCGGCATATCCCTCTCCCTTCCCCAACCGGAGCACGTAGTTGTGACGGACGCGTCCCTCCAGGGCTGGGGAGGCCACATGGGAGAGGCGGAGATCAGAGGCCTCTGGTCTCCGGCGGAGGCCCGGCTCCACATCAACCTGTTGGAGCTCAGGGCGATTCGTCTGGCACTGAAGGCATTCCTCCCCTCTGTACGAGGGAGTGTAGTGCAGGTGTTCACGGACAACACCACCGCCATGTGGTACTGCAACAAACAGGGCGGTGTGGGGTCGTGGATCCTTTGTCAAGAGGCTCTTCGCCTTTGGCAATGGCTGGAACGCCAGGGCGTGACCCTGGTGGCTCAACACCTGGCAGGTTCTCTGAACGCCAGGGCGGACGAGCTCAGCCGTCGGTGCATGATGGATCACGAATGGCGTCTGAACTCGGACGTGGCGCAAGGCCTCTTTCAGCAATGGGGAGAGCCTTGGTTAGATCTATTCACCACCGAAGAGAACGCGCAGTGTCATCAGTTCTGCGCGTTGGAATTTCCAAGGCGGCACTCGCTCGGAGAAGCTTTTCGTCGCGAGTGGAGTTGCGGTCTGTTGTACGCCTTTCCGCCTATACCACTTCTGCCCAGAGTGCTGAAGAAGATCAAGCGCGACCGGGCCCAAGTCATCCTTGTGGCTCCGGACTGGGCTCGAAGGTACTGGTATCCAGAGCTACTCAGTCTGTCAGTCGATCCCCCGGTTCGTCTGCCTCTTCAGGAGGACCTTCTGTCGCAGCAGCAGGGGACGGTCCTCCACCCGAACCTGTCCAGTCTCCACCTCCATGCTTGGAGATTGAGCGGCGACAGTTGAGGCCATTTGACTTGCCTCCTGAAGTCTGTAACATCATTCTGGCAGCCAGGCGTCCCTCCACAAAGTCGGTAATTAGCCTGCAGGGGGAACAGATTTGTGGCATGGTGCACAGCAAAGGCTGTGGATCCTCTTTCTACCCCTCTTTCTGAGGTTCTTCTCTTCCTTCTTTCTCTTGCCCAGCAGGGCTCTGCTCTGGGCACTATCAAGGGCTACCTTTCTGCCCTTTCAGCCTTTCTCAGGCTACCTGATCAGCCTTCTTTGTTCAAGTCCCCTATTGTAAACAGATTTCTTAAAGGCATCACACACACGTTTCCTCCTGTTCCGTTTGTGATGCCTCAGTGGGACTTGAACCTGGTCTTAACATTCCTGATGTGCGCTCCCTTTGAGCCACTTCACAACTGTCCTCTTCGCCTTCTGACTTTGAAGACTGCTTTCCTGGTTGCCATCACCTCTGCCAGGAGAGTGAGTGAGCTCCAGGCTCTATCTTCTAAACCTCCTTTCCTCTCTGTCCATCCGGACAAGGTCGTTCTGAGGACTTGTCCTTCTTTCCTGCCCAAGGTGGTCACGGCCTTTCACATCGGGCAGTCTATCACTTTGCCCACCTTCTTTCCGCCACCGCATCCCTCTAAAGAGGAAGAGCGGCTCCATCGTCTGGACCCAAAACGTGCGCTCTCGTTCTATTTGGATCGCGCACGCCAGTTCCGGGTGGATGACCAACTCTTTGTTGGTTACGTGGGCGCTAAGAAGGGGAAGGCGGTACACAAAAGGACCATCTCCCGGTGGATCATCTTGTGTATCCAGGCATGCTACTCCTTGGCTAGGAAGGACCCTCCTGCTGGATTGCGGGCTCATTCCACCCGTGCCACGGCTGCTACCACTGCCCTGGGCAGAGGTGTGCCCTTACAAGACATCTGTCAGGCAGCTACGTGGGCATCGCTGCACACGTTTGCTAGACACTACTGCCTGGACAGCCAAGTCCGGAGGGATGGCTTCTTTGGCCGTTCCGTCCTCCAGGACTTTCTGGTGTGAGTATTGGTTCGCAGACCCACCACCGGGGTTGGTATTGCTGGGGTATCTATTCTAAGGTAAGGAATCTAATACTAACGTGTCTCTTTCAGATGCACAAGTTACTACTTGTGTAACGATATATCTGTAAGAGACATTAGTTAGTATTAGATTCCTTACCGACCCACCCATCCTCCCCGTTCTGCGAACCGATACCTAGGGTTAGGGTTGTCCCCTTCAGGGCCCTAGTTTCACTGGCACCAGTGTTGGTTTTTGGCATAGCTCTGCGTTTCTGGCGCGGAAAAGCTGTGTCTAAGAACTGACGTCAGCACGTGGAGGCGGCGTCTAAGTACTCCGACGACGTCATCACGGCGCCCATGACGCCGACGACGGACGCGGAGCCGCAGACGACGCCTACCGACGCGCAAGGGTACTGCTACGCAAAATTTTCCGGATCCAGTCTGACGCCTGGGGATATTCTAAGGTAAGGAATCTAATACTAACTAATGTCTCTTACAGATATATCGTTACACAAGTAGTAACTTGTGCATTATGTATACTTGTGGAAATCTTGTACTTTCGCCAGTTTGCAACGAAAAATTAGTGGAACTGAGAGCACGCTGATGAGGTCTTCTTATGGCTCTGATGTCACGTGGAGTCGCGTGCAGAGCCGTTCCATTGTGGCGGCCTCTTAGACGTGGAAGAGCTATGGATAACAAATGTATGATGTCACAACGGTTGCTTTTACCATCCGGTATGTAACAATGCGACCGTGTTGTTACCACGCGTGGCATTACATCGCAAGTCATTTCAACGACTTGCGCTAGGGGGCGCGCTGGATTTAGGAATAGTATAAATTACTATTCCTACTCCAGTTAGCGCCACAGCAGGGAAGGTGTTGGAATTAAAATCCAAAGCATTCCCTGGTGTTGCACGCCACCTAGCACAAGTCATTAACATGTCTTGCGATGTAAAGGCACTCGAGGTAACAAAACGGTTCTTGTAACATCCGCGTTATGTACCTGCGTGGTATTGCCAGCGTTGTAAACTCTGTCTCCCATGGAAAACAGTTTCAGTGGAATGCTGCACACTGGGATAATTCAAAAGGTTAGGAATCCATAGGCTGATACTGTATGCACCAGGATTAGTGTTACCAAAGGTAAGGAACTTGCTTTTTTGCCCAAAATGCATTAGGTCTACATTTCCCAGACTGCGCTATGAAGGACAGTGAATTAATGTGTGTTGGAGGAACGCGTGACTGGTACTTGTTGAAACTTATGATGAACTACACGAATGAAACATTTTAGGAGAAGATTGGAGTACATTCGGTTGACCTGCTGCCTGAAGTTCAATTTTTCATCAATTACCACTCCTACATTTTTTGCTTTGGTCACCGGAATAGGTAGTGGAACCAGTTTGTTCAGCAACGAAGCTGATGACCATGTAGGGGAGCTGCTTCCAAACAGAACTACCTCAGTCTTCCCTGAATTTAGCTTCAGGCATTGCATACTCATCCAGGCGCTGACAGGCAGCATGCAACATGGAATTGAGCAGTGATTTTGGTGCCATTTTTGAAAGCTGACAGGATGATTTAAGTGTTGTCAGAAAAGGAAGTCAGAGACACGCCGAAAGACCTGATTAGATTGCCCAATTCTGTAACGTAGATATTAAATAGTGTGGGGCTAATAGATTAACCCTGTGGTACCCACCTTGGAAGTATGAAGGAGAGGATTCATATGGGCCCAAGCAACTGATTGTTGCCGTTCTGAAAGGAAGGACATGCTTAAAGTTAGAACTTTCTCTTTTCTCCCTAAGGTACTCAAGCAGCTAATCAATAGCTTGTGGTCGACAGTGTCTAAAGCTGCCGACAAATCAAGAAGGATGAGCGCTGCCGCTCCTGCGCTAACCAGTACTACACTGATTTCTTCAGTGGCCATTCAGTACTATGCCCTGACCTAAAGCCAAATTGAATTTCATCAAGAAGAGGATTGAATTGTAGATAGTTGACTAACTGAGTGTTCATAACTTTCTCCACTATTTTAGGAGGAAGAGGGAAGCATGAGATAAGGGGATAGTTGTTGGATTCTGCCGGGTTCAAGTTGTGTTTCTATAGAAGAGGTAGTACAGAGGCCTTTTTCCATAGGGAAGGGAAGACTCTGGTGTTAAACATGGAATACAAAATGGATGAAAGACTGATGCCCATGATTTCAGGGGCCTATTTAAGAACCGAAGAAGGACAAGTGACATGAGGGGAGCTGGTCTTGGCCTGATTAATCATAATGGCTGTCTTATCCTTGGTAACCAGAGCGAATTCAGAGAAAGAGGGTTGGGTGGAGTTGGACTAAGATCTAACCGCCCTAGCAACAGAGGAGCAAGATACCTCGACATTGGAATAGATTTGTTCCACTTTATGTCAGAAGTTAAGAGCTAATGTGTCCTCTGAGTGCATTTCACAATAAATCCATCACTGGCATCAGTGTGGGTTTATTATGTTGAGAAATATGGTACCAAACTTCTTAGTATTCAGTAAAGCCATTATTGAGCAGTGGAGTTCGTAATGACAATCACCTGGCCCATGTATTCAAAATGGCTTCACAGCACTTACGTCTAAGAATGGACTTAGACACTGTATGGGGTATATTGCCCATGTGGCCGTGCCCTCGCCTGTGGTATAGTGCACCCTGCCTTAGGGCTGTGAGGCCGCTACAGGTGTAACTTCCCTATGCCACAGGCAGTGTTTGTGGGTATGACACACATGGATGTGTGCCATGTCAACGTTTAGGTTTTGTGTGCACACAATCATACAGTCTGCAATGCCAGGGTATATGTGTTAGGTGAGGTGTCTCTGAGGGTGGCACAATACATGCTGCAGCCCTTAGAGGACCTCTCTGGTCACAAGGCCCTTGGTAGCACTGGTACCCTTTACAAGGGAGTTATAAGTGGTCCAGATATATGTCAATTGTGGAAACATAGGTACAAATTTGGGAAAGAAAACAGGCACTGGGGACCTGATTAGCAGGGACTCAGTGAACACTCAGTCAAAGTGCATCAGATATAAAGCACAAAGTGGAGGGTATCCATGCAAAAAGAGGCACTTTCCTACAGAGGGTCCCTCTCTTCCTCCTGTCTCTCATCAGTGGCCATGAGCAAGCTCATATCAGCCCAGTCAAAGTAAGGCTTCAGGCGGTTTACATCAAGCACCGTGTTCAGGCTTCTTGGAGTGCCTGTGTCCACCGAGTAGGTGACCTCACTGTTTTTCTCTCCAAAATTGTATGGGGGCCACTCCATTTGTTGTGGAGTGCTCATGGTGCCACAGGCTCCAACACCCACACCTTTTGGTCATGCCATAACTTCTGAAGTTCTTGGCTGGCCTCCATTTTTTGGTACCTTTCTTAATCTACTCAGCCATGCGTGAGCGTAGGCCTAGTACATTGTCTACAATGTCCTGTTTGCGAGGTTTGAGAGGTTGCATCCACCCCTCCTTCACCAGACAAAGTGGACCCGTAACGGGATGTCCAAACAGAAGTTCAAATGGGCTGTAACAAATCCCTTCTGTGGGACTTCCCTGTAGGCAAAAAGAAGACAAGGTAATAGGACATCCCATCTTCTCCTGTGCTTGTCAGATCCTCTCATAATCCTGCCTTTGAGTTTTGTTGAATTTTTGAACTAACTCATTGGAATATACAATGTTATCCCGTATACTTTTATCCCGCATACCATTACTCTGCATTTTTCACAACGAAAATGCTATTGCTCCGCCATACCATTACCCCGCAAACTTTCACTCCTCATATGACTTTCCCACGCAGGCCTATACAACGCAAATGCATGCGTGATGAAGTCATAAACTGTGTAAAACTACTTTTCCTATATATATATTCACTAAAAAAAACATAGGTTTCAGGGACATTATAATTAGTTGAACATTTGACTCTTATAAAACCAGAGAAATTCGCCTGTTATAGTTAGTTGAGCTAACTATAACGTGCGCGTCTGCAATGCACTGCTGATGACGTCACATATTGCATCACTCATGACATGGTCAGTGACATTACTGATGACATCACTGATGACTTCACTGATGACAGTGATGTCATCAGTGATGTCACTATGTCATGAGTGATGTAAGATGTGACGTTATGAGCAGTGCATTGCGGGTGCGCAAGTTATAGTTAGCTCAACTAACTATAACAGGCGAATTTCTCTGGTTTTATGAGAGTCAAATGTTCAACTAACTATAACGTCCCTGAACCTATTGTTTTTTTAGTAAATTTCTAAGGTTTTTTAAATGCTAATTCCTAACTATAACGCTTGTAAAACCTATGGTTTTTTCAGTGAATTTCAATGGTTTTTTAAATGTTAATTTCATATTTTAATGTTTACAAAACCTATATTTTTTCTATTGTTTTTTTTAATATTTTGGAACTCTTATACTTCTTTTTTTAGCCTTTAAAAATGATGTAATGTTTTATATCTTTGCCAAAAAATATGTGTATATATATGTATATATATATATGATAAATGACGAAAAAAAATTCGAAGTTAGTATTAACTGTGATATATTATCAGTCTGCTGTCACATGTTTTTAAAGGGAATACACGAGAGCACTTTATTTAACAAACGCCGCAAAGGAAGACATAAATGAAATATGTAAAGTAACATACTACAAGATGGCCGCCATTATGGTTGCACTAAGATAGTACACCTTCTTCTATGTTGTTGCACAGCAATGTGAACGTGTCTTTAAAATGGCGCCAGTAAAAACACGCAAACTGACACTGACGAAGCTTGTTCTAAGCGAAACGCGTCTGTTAGGGGTGAGAGGGTTGCAATAAATATTCTGGAATCGGAGACCTGTGTGCTGGCTTGTTTTGTAGCCCTACTGGAGTGAAAAGGTGTTTGAATATATATATATATTTTTGTTTTTTGTTTTAGAAAACTGCACTCCCTTGCTGGTAGTGTACCAAGCTCCATCACCCCGCGAATCCTATCCGCCATATTGATAAACTCGTAAATGATGCGCATTTCGTATCCGACGGGTTCATGGCACCGCGTCCCACGTAACATCATATACGCATGAAGTCACCCCAGCTGCTACTTTGGTATCCGACGGGTACACAGTACCAAGCCACGCGTTACGTCATGTACGTATGGGATCGCACATGCTTTGCTTTGCGTATGCGATGAGTACACGCGGCCACGCCCTGTGTTACGTTACAGACGTATAGTGTCATGCCGAGTACGCCATTCTCTTGTTTTTTGTTTCCTCAAAAGTATATCTAAATAACTTTAAACAGTATATGAGAGCAAGCGATAATCTAAAATATTTTAAACATTTATATATTTCTAACTGTAATAAACTTGTATTATCATAAATATATTTTGTCAAAATCGCGTCGGGTGCGGCCTCCTTGCACGCTCGGTGCGCGATTGCTATGTGACCTTAAAAAAAGCATTTGATTGCTTCATAACATTTCCCACTGTAACAGTTGGACGACCCCACCCATTTTACTCATTCTCTCTACAGCGTTTGATGAGAGATACCTCTTATTCTTAGAAAGCTTTTTTGAAAAGTGTTTTCCTGTATACACATATCTTATACTACACACAACATGTAACGATCATCTTGATCAATATTCATGGTCTGTATATTAGCCTTCCTCGTGTGATTGCCATGCATCTCAAACGTTCCATCAAAAAACAAATATGTGTTACACGATGACCCGGCCTGGGTATTCGTGGCTCTAAGAAGTATCAGGAGCCACGGCCAGAGTGCACATCCTAGATCACATGTGACAAACAGTAAACAGCAATGTGTAGATTTCTTTTGCTGTAAGCTCTGTTGTCAGCCTTTACCAATATAGTATTGTGATATATGTGAGACTTTCAGATTCACATTTGACATGCATTGCTTGTCTGTAATGAGTGTTATCACTGTGTATGATGTAGCCTCACTGCTGATCCTCCCTCCATCCGAGCACATTCACATGTGTACGCTTCGCGATAGCAACACTTTCAATAATACCGCACACCATTGACATGCGTGTCTGCGCATATCCACAACCTTGACAACGACATGTGATGTTCGCCATTCAATCGTTTAAACACCATCTCATTAGCGATAGTTGCCACCCTCCCGACACATGCTATACTAATGTAAATTGCATACTCTGCAAGTACAAAACTACAAAACAAACACACATAAGTACACTTCCTGGCCAGGCAGGAACTGAACAACGCCCAAGTCCCCAGAATAATTATTCCCACCCCTACGCTGGCCTGGTATACGTAATCCCAGCCCACTTTGCGTACATAGAAATAGGATAACCACGACGCCACGTGTCCCTCTTCTTCCACACTGCCTCAGGTGATATGGTTATTAAGCAAAAACAAAAGCCAATACTGGGTAATCAAACAATTTCAAACACACTTGGCCGTACATTCATACGTCATCCATTCACAACAATAGAAAAAATAATAATATTAGAAAACAGTGCGTCCAAGCAGCGGAAAGTAATTCAGTCCAAAATATTTCATTTCATATTTTTGCAAACTAGTTGTAGATGAAATTCTCACAAGCTCTTGTGAGAATTGAAATTGTTTGATTACTTGTGTGTATATATTGTATATATAATTGTATGTTATTAGCATTTTGTATTTTCCATGCACGAGAAATAAGGTGCTGATATATAAAAAAAGTGATACTTTCATGAAAAAGAATAAATTTGATTCAAAATACAAATAGGTTGTTTTTGCTTTAATCAAAACAGCCTGCCCTTGAAATACCAGCGTTGTTATAACTCAATCCCAGTATTGGCTTTTGTTTTTGCTTAATAAGTATAGTTGGACTCAGCCTTTCTGAGTAAGGAGTCAAGACCCTTTTTTGATTCTTGTTCAGGTGATATGGTGGCATACACCTCACATATCACAATGCGCAATTTTAAAAAAGGGATCCATGAGGTGTACACCATCCTGTGTGTCACGCGTCACTACCCTCGAGAGTGACTTCCTTCCAGCGCACTCGAAGGTGTATATTCATTGGATTCATTCAAAAAAACTATTTCCTTCAAGTTTTATCCGTATTCAATTTATTTTCTGTGGTACATTTATCTGTACATTATTTCTTCATAAAGTTTCAAAAACATATGTTTGTTTCAGCCCAATGCATCTTCAGGGGACTTGTTCCTACAAAGTAATCAGTTGTAACACACATTTAATTCTGGTGTCAAAACCTTAAAGAATTCAAACAACGTTATCATCATATCAGATGCACACACGCGGTAGACGTAAGAGGGGCAGGTGGGTGGGTTTATATTAAAAAATGAAGGCGGATGAAAAGATGGTGATGGTACTGTAAGGTACGGTGGTGGGGCAGATCTTTGTGTGAGTTGGTGAACGAGACGGTTAAGAATGGTGAAGCTTAAAAAACGTGATCATGCCTTTAATTAATATGCGGTAACAGAAGGTTCTGGTGGTAGAACTGGTTGTGTGGGGTGTGCGCAACATGCTGGATGGTGATCTGGGTATCGCCGCATGAGGGAGCCGAGTCACAGTGTTACAAAGTTACGTATAATGCCGTACGTTCGGCTGACCTGTAATCAGTGCGTCACTTTGCGTGGCGTTTCATGTAACGGTCTGGTCGGTTTTCTAAAAAAAGAAGGTAAATCTTATGTCAGTACCATGCTGACTATGCGAGTTAAGCACATAGGTGCTGTAAAAAGGTATCGTGATGGCGCTTACTGAAGGTTCGCGTGGGGTGAACCGGATCAAAGTGCTTTCTCTAGCTGCGTTGTGCGGCTGTGTTCCGAGGATGCCTGCCATAATGTGTTCGGAGCTTTAATAGGGTGAATGAGGTCATGTGACCCCTCACGCGGATGAACCCTCTCCGATAGGTGGTAATTAGGTTACTCTTAAGTGCAGACGGCGTCTGTCCTTTACAAAGAAAACTAACTTTATTTAGTGTGATGCAGCCGGGGTGACACTGGTACGTAAGCGGGAAGTGTGTAAAAAATACTTCCAAATGCGAGTGAAATGTATATTCGAATGGAGGAAGTGTCGGGGGATGAAGTACTTAATGAGGTGTCCCGTTCATAATTTTTAAACATTGTGAGCAAATCATAAAAAGTCAAATATGAACAAAAAACAGTCATCATTAAAGTTCAAATGAAAACAGTTCCTCTGTGTATAGAGTTCATAAATAACAACTGTATTCCAAACGTTCATTCAGCCCCTTGGGCTGTACCGAAGACAAACGGTGTATCCAGTATAATTCTCGTCTGAGTAGGTATTGCGCATTGTCTCTGCCAGGTGAAATAGGTACCATTTCTAAAATGCAGTATCTTAATTGGCTGGGATTGTGGTTACGCTTTTGAAAGTGGGTGGCCACTGTGGATTTGATTGATTTTAAACGAATGTTACTCTTGTGTTCCACTAGACGTGTCTTTATTTTTCTGATCGTTTTGCCAACGTAGATTAGGCCACAAGGCTATTTAAACATGTAAACTAGATTCGTGCTGTCACATGTTCCATTGACCTTGAGTTTGATTTTAGTTCTGTGTAGTGGATGATTGATTTCGTTACCTCGTATAATGGAATTGCAATTTCCACAATTGTGACAAGGTAATGTTCCTTTGAATTCTTTCGCTGGAATATTCGTTTTTTGATTGAGTAGTTCTTTGATATTTTTTGTTTGTTCATAGGCGAATATCGAATGGTTTGCGAATATCCCTTTAAAATCTTCTTCCAAGGCCAGTAGCGGCCAGTTTTTCAGAATCACTTTTTTAATGGTTTGGCTTCTGGTTGAGTATTTGGATACGAATCCCATACATCTATATGATCCCTAAGATCCATAAACATCCTACCATTCCTCCTTTCCGGCCAATTGTTTCCACTATCTGAAAGAGACACGTTAGCATTAGATTCCTTACCTTAGAATATACCCAGGCGTCAGACTGGATTCGGAAATTTTTGCGTAGCAGTACCCAGGCGCGTCGGTAGGCGTCGTCTGCGGCTCCGCGTCCGTCGTCGGCGTCGTGGGTGCCGTGATGACGTCGTCGGAGTACTTAGACGCCGCCTCCGTGTGCTGACGTCAGTTCTTCTTTTTTCCGCGCCAGCAAGCGCCGATCTGGAACAAGCAGTAATCCTAGTAAATTTTTGACTAACTTTTTGATCGAATTTTAATCATTTCTCGAAGTCTTTCGACTTCGATCGGTGCCGTAGGGATGCCCGGCTTTAAGCACTGCGAGGATTGCGACCGCCTGATGTCGGTCTTGGATCCTCACCACCTGTGTTTAACTTGTCTAGGTGTCGATCACGACGACAAGGCCTGCTCCGACTGCCAGGCCCTCTCTTCGAAAGCCAGGCGGGAGCGGTCCCGCAGGCGATTCGAACTCCGGCAGTCGGTCCCGCGCCGCGAGAGGTCTTGGTCCCATGGGAGGTCGAGGGACTGGTCGCGGGCTCGGAGCCACCACAGCTCCGAGAGTAGGCCGCACTCCTCTGGGTCGAAGTCGTCGTCAGGTAAGAAGCACAAGAAGTCCAAGAGGCGTCATCGCTCTGCGGACTCCCCCCGACGCTCGCGCGATGCGGCCGGGGGTTCGGGTGACACCACCCACGCGGCTCCGACGGTAAGGAATCTAATACTAACTAATGTCTCTTACAGATATATCGTTACACAAGTAGTAACTTGTGCGTTAACTCCATCCATGAACCGGTGGGTAAATTTATTGACAAACACTTCCAACCATTGGTCCAGAAGATACCGACCTATATCAAAGATACCATGCATTTTTTGAACATTCTAGAAGAACATAAATCTGCATTCACCCCCAACATGGTTCTAGTCACTATTGATGTCAAAGCATTATACACCTCCATTCCCCACAACCTGGGGTGAACTGCCATTGAAAGCGCCTTACTCAACAGTGACAAAGAAGAGAATTTGAAGATCTTTATAATGGAGTTAATGCACTTCACTCTATTCCACAGTTATTTCCAATATGATAATCAATTCTACGCTCAATGTTCAGGAACATCCATGGGGAATTGTGCGGCACCGTCGTACGCGAACATTTTTAGGAATCAATTTGAGACCGACCACATACTGACCCAACAAGAATGGCAAGATAATCTTATTCTGTACAAACGATACATTGACGACATTTTTATCCTATGGAAGGGATCAATCCCAGAACTACCATCAGCAATCCACAACTTAACCAGATTAACAATCGTATTC